>NC_068288.1:17108034-17735872 GCF_025860055.1 Xyrauchen texanus
ACACACACACACACACACACACACACACACACACACACACACTATACAATCATACAAACACACACACAGATGTGCTTTATATATCAACATAATTAAGAATAAATGTATGAATATAGCTTCAATGATTTATATTCAACTCTAAATTTGGTCAGATAAATAAATTTTAGTAATGACACTAACTACACAACCGAGCAAACTATGTATACTAATCAAAGACTCTCTGCAACTCTGCAATGAAATGTACAGTTGTGATTGAGAATTATTTGTTTAATTTATAGTAATTGCCTTAAACAAAACATCAAATATTTATTGATCTTTCAAAGATTTATTCAAGATAAATGAGGTGAGACTGGAACTCGTGAATTTCACCTATAGAATTTCCACCATAGCATAACAAACACATTAGATGTTCCTTAGCACACATTATGCATTTCTTTAAAATCCTTTAACTGAAAAAAAGGGAAAAATAATACGTCACCATAGCGACTTTTTCTTGCATCATGAAATCTTTGTGATGCCGTTGTCATCACCTCAGTTTGGATGATTCTGTCACGGGTCTGACAATCGTCGGATTTATTGCACAATTTGTTTCATTATACTTAGAAATATATTAGTTTAGTTACATTATACTATCATGTTATGTTGATATTTTTGATCCCCTAACCCAACGACATTCTTAAACCTAACCACTTAAAAACAAATATATAAAACATGTAATAGGCAGTCACAATAATTTTATTTAAATTACACTATATTGCAGATTTTTTTGAACAACTAAACCTACACCAAAAACTAACCAATAATATCCAAGTATAGTCACAATTATTTATTCCGGAAATGACTCATGCTGTCTTCTGAAAGCTTAGGACATCTGCATGTATATAATATATATGTAAGAGGTATTAGGGAGGCCAGCAGGGGGTGCTCACACTGTGGTCTGTGTGGGCTAAACCACATAACTGGTAATCAGAAGGTCACTGGTTCGAACCCCACAGCCACCACCATTGTGTCCTTGAGCAAGGCACTTAACTCCAGGTTGCTCCGGGGGGATTGTCCCTGAAATAAGTGCACTGTAAGTCGCTTTGGATAAAAGCGTCTGCCAAATGCATAAATGTAAATGTAAACCGAGGTCCTGACTGCCTGTGGTCATTAAAAAAGTCCCAATTTTCCCCATAGGCCCTTCTCAATCGTGGCCTCCTAATAATCCCCATCCATTAATCGGCTGTATCACTCTACTCTCTCCTCTCCAATAGCTGGTGTGCGGTGAGCGTACTGGCGCACTATGGCTGCCATCGCATTATCCAGGTGGATGCTGCGTGTGGTTTTTGAGGAGAGTCCCACTTTGAGTGCCTAGAAAAGCGCTATACAAATGTAAGGAAATATTATTATTATTATTATGTAAGGAACAAAGTGAAACTGAGGGCCCTATTTTAACGATCTGAAATGCAAGTATCAAGCGCGAAGCGCAAGTAACTTTGTGGGCGGGTCTTGGGCGCTGTTGCTATTTTACCGGCGGGATAAATGACTCTTGCACCCGACGCAAGTTTAAAAGGGGTTGATCTGAAATAGCTTCATTATTCATAGGTGTGGTTTGGGCGTAACGTGAAATAAACCAATCAGAGCGTCATCCAACATACCCTTTAAGAGCAGGTGCGCATGTTGCATGGCGTATTGTTATTTATTCTGTTTAAATCTTTTCAACCTAATTTTCCATTTGTATTTTTATTTTTTTATCAATTACTGTTTGATATTGATTTTTCATTTTGACAAATGTAAATAAAGAAATGTCACAAATAAATACTTTCGGATGTTTTGGACTCGTTCTCTCTGAATCACGAATATATGCATGGTTAGGCCTATATTTTTGAAATGTAGTCGAACATTAGACCGAGATTAATTTGCTTTACCTCACTATAGATGACGCAGCAGCTCTTCTGCCAAATAAGCTCTCCTGTCCCGTGCTGCTGCTGGGGCATTTGGGTTAAGTGGCATCGGCACATGCAGTTCACCATCACGTCTCCTTAAGTCCTCTAATGTTTCCTCATGTCAACAACACAACCTTGATTTATGGAAATGTTGTGTAAAACACAACATGCCACAAAGAATGCTGCAACTTTTTGAGGACTGTACTGTAAAGTGCCTCCTGACCTATCCAAAACACAATTTTCAGTATGCCGAACGTTCGTTCAATTACACAGCGTGTTTGTGTGTGTTTTCGATTAAACCGTATTTCACTCATTGTTGCTGGCATCAAAAATGGTGTCATCAGCCATGTCTTTAACGGATACCCGTTGTCCCCTAATAGCCACCCATCCAACGGGGGATTCCCCTCGAAGATGGCAATAATGCAGAGTTTGCTGTATAAATGAGTCGTGGCTCGAGCCTGGATAATTCGCAAAGACATGGGTGATTTTACTATTAGCATCGCAAATGACTTGTATGTTGATTGAATAGGTTCCCTTGCGGTTGACGTATACAAGTGCGTTTTCTGATGGGGCACGTAGCTGCACATGGGTGCAGTCTATAACACCAAGGACACCAGGGAACCCATACTTTGCAGAAAACGCATGCTTCGCTCTTTCCTGGCTGTCAGGTGTGACGGGAATTGGATGTATTCCCCAGCATGTCGGACTAGACCTGATGTAACTGCATGTAGCCTATAGCCGAACTTATGGCAGATTGTGAAATGCCTCCAATGGAGCTAAGGGGGTGCTGGAACGACCAAGATGCATAGAAATGCAATGCCGCTGTAACTGTCTGTAACCGCTGTAATTCTCTGTCCCAAGACATACTCCATCTCACTGTGCAATAGAAAAAAATATGAGAAAGCTCAACTTAACTGGTAAGTTAAAGAGTAAGGTTTTTAATGTACTTACATTATGGTAAAGGTGATTTTGCAGTCTTCAGATTTTTTTTTTTTTCCTGGTTCTTGACGGACAAACTAATTTGTCAGATGTCCTTACATATGTGTCTTGCCACTATTGGGCAAACAGGTCTGATCCGTCATTACTACAATTAGCCTGACAAATTTGGGTAAATGTGTAAGCTAGATTTAGGCCTACATTTTTTTACATCTTCATGGACACCACAATGATTTCCCTCATGTGTTAATATTTTTCCTTGTTATAATGTATGATTTGCAAAAATAAAAACTGCTGCATCTGTGTTGATGAGAGAATCAAAGTGTATGCGCGTTGTGCACCCGCTACATTATGGCCAAGCATGTGCGCTTAAAATAGCATTATGAACAACGCGCAACGCGCCACTGACTTTAGACTAGGTTTTTTCTGGTCAGTGGCGGAATTGTTTTCTGGAACTGCAAAATAGCACTAGGGAATGTTTGCGCCGAAACACGCCTCCTTTTTGCGCCGACCCGCCCAGGGAGCGCAAGTTCATTTCCTAGTTTACCGACGTGCGTCTGTGGAGGGAAAAGCCCGCTTTGCGCGAGTGCAAAATAGGAATGATAAATGCGTCAGTGTACAAAGTAATTTGCGCAGGGTGCAAGATAGGGCCCTGAATGTTTAAATCAGTGAAAATCTTCCTCTCCATGAAAGGAGATGAATTTAATAAATTAAAGTCAAATGTAAGAATGTCCCAATGGGTCACAAGACACTTGAGAGCCAATGGCATTTGACATCACTGATGACAAAGTTGTCGTAACAGTTATTGATGCAGTATTTTTACTATTTATTAATTTATTTATATAAATCTTGGTACTATTTACTCTACTTTTTTATACAATTTGAATTATTTTGAACATCAGTGCTAAGAGCTGTATAGGGCCCGCAAGACAATTTACACGGCCCACTAGCACATTCAAAAAATTATTTGAAAACCAAAAAATTCCATTAACTGTAAAACAACAACAAAAAACAAAACAAAGAGACATAGATAGAAAGAAATAATGATTAAAACAATTCAATATAATTATAATGCTAAATATTGTTATACTTTTAAAAAAACAATTCTTGGTGTGTGAGCATGTAACAAAATGCATATGTAAATTTAAACCCACAATCAGAAATTGCAAGCAATTAACCAAGTAATTTAGTAAATACTCAAATGGCCCTTAATAGAAAAAAGGTTCCCCACCCCTGGTTTAAATGATTACGGGTCAGAGTCTGACTGTTACAGTGGATGGGAACTCTGATTGTTGCATAAATCATGCCACATTTTTCCCATTCTGATGGCTGATGTGAACATTCACTGAAGCTCCCGAGCATGACTGCTGTGTGTATTTTTCATTTCCCTTTTTGATTTGTAACTAGTAGCACTTAATAAACATACAAATAAATAAATAAATAAATAAATAATTAGAGCAAATAGTTTTCCTAAAAAAGTGTGTCCTCATGTGGGGACAGTGGGACTAAGTGGTCAAATTTTAACTAATACCAAGCTAGAGAGAGTCAGATTTTATTTATCAAATTGTTTATTATGTTTCCAGAAGTGTTGGAGTGTTTCTCATATTTTTGAGACGTTACAGGTATTACAGCTGATTTTCTGTAAATCTGCTTTGAAACCAGGCACATAGACATCAAAGGTGGCTTGAGCACCTGCCCTTTTTCTTCCTCAAGAGAACGTGCCCTTTTTTCTGGGGTGCATTTTTATTTAACATTTGTATTTTATGTATATATATATATATAAGCACAGCTTCCCTGTCAAACAAATATATTTATGAATAAAAAATCTAAATATCAGGTTGGGAGATGACACTTTGTCAAGTCTCCCTCTCTATCTCCATCTGCATCTCCGCGCAGCAGTGCAGCGCAGCAGTGCAGCACACATCAGCACATCAGACACACAGACAGGCAGGCAGCAACCCCTCCCAGCTCCTATCCCAGTTGCGTTTTTCTTGGCTTGTGGTGATGAACAAAAGACTAAGCTACCAGTGCCTTGACTTTACTGCTAATTAGCCAAAAGCCAAAAGACAAATATAGTTAACTTGTGTCTTGCTAACATGCATGACTCATGAGCTACTTGCTAATGTTATAAGTTAGCTAAAGTTAAGGTAAGGCAATATATCATGGCCATACAGGCTAATGTACTATACTTAATGGAGACACTACAGGTGAAAAGAGTAAAATTTGTGTCTAATAGCGGCATCACAATCGCACATTGGTGTGCAAATTAGGCATTAACTAATAACAATGCGCTAATTTGTGAACATTGAATAACACCAATAAAATGATTTATTGCCTTGTGCAAACTAAACTAATTATTAGTGAAACTATGTCCATCTCCTTGGTGCAGTCATTTATTCTAAATATATACTTGAAACTAGTAGCATAGTATGCACATTATGGCATAGTTTCCTTTGCTGTTGCCTGCTCTTGTGATAAACATAGTGAATACTAAAGAAGACCATGGTCTCTGTGTGAACTGATTATGTTGTAGAAATCTGTTGAGTATGAAACAATTGCATGATTGTGAGGGAATTAAAATGATTTGGTAATGAAGTCAGAGTTGTGTTAATATATTTATTGCTTTGTTTAAATTTTTTTTTTAATATATAAATAATTATGAGAATTGCCCTTTTTTCCACTTTAGCTCCTGGCCCCAAAAATGTCTGTGCATGTCCCTGTTTGAAACAATGTATATTGGGTAAAGCACAAATAAATAATAAACTATACGCCATTTTTTTTTATTTATTTGTTTTTTATGTAACAATATTTTTTCTACTTTGCAACAAAATCTCTCAGCATTGTCAAACAAAAAATGATAGCCAGTGCTGAAGCATTTTTATCAGAAATTAGCATAAATAATTTTGATTAAAAATAAAGGTCAGTATCATCCAATCAGACAACCATGTTAAAATAAAATTAAGCATAATAAATTCTGAATTTAAGGTCTGATTACCAACCATGTTGAGTTGTCCAAACATCATCTACAGCCTGAAACTGAACTTTTGGTCAGAAGTTAGGAGTAGATGCATTTGCATAGGAATTCTCCCATGCTCCCTATTTAGTAAGTGACTTAACCTCCAGTGTGCTATCTGTCTGCACTGGTCACAGTTTGAAATGCATTTTTATCTTAACGCCATAAAAAGCCTTTGAAAGCAACATTTTCAGCTTTTGGATAAAAGGCAATATATGCACAGTGGATAAAGGATTTCTTAAGGAGAAATAGCTCTATAGTCCACGTCAATTTTCATTGTGTTAAACAGCTAGCCATTTTGTGATAAGTCACAAAAATTTTCAAAATGGCATCTCGGATGAAACTAGAGACTTTAATATTTAGACTCAAACAGGTTTAAATATACAAATTTAAAAAAGGTTTCTCCCCAGATTAAGCTTTGTTGGTATTTCTCCCAAATACAATCTACGCTGACAATGCTACAATCATTGGAGTGGTGGTGGTATAGTGGTCGAAACCACATAACTGGTAAACTGGTAATCAGAAGGTCGCTAGTTGGATCCCTACAGCCACCACCATTGTGTCCTTGAGCAAGGCACTTAACTCCAGGTTGCTCCGGGGGGATTGTCCCTGTAATAATGGCTCTGTAAGTCACTTTGAATAAAAGCATCTGCCAAATGCATAAATGTAAATGTAAATGTAGATCAGCGCCATGTTGTTTTGTCACATGGCTCAGTGCATCAAAAGTTGAACCCTGTACTGACAGCCCAGAATGTCCTGAACTGAGATTAGCCAGTTCAAATAAAATTAAATTATGCATTGCATATTGCGAAGACAAAACACACAGTCTATGCAGGAGGAAACAGGGTCGTACAAGGTTATATATTCTCATGGATTTTTATCAATTACATCAAACCTCAAACAGTTTTTTGTGATGTTTTGATTCACCTCGGTGCTGGTTGGTTTGTTTCATGAATTATATCTCTTTTATGGAGGATTTTATGAAATCCCTATGCTAAAAATGTATGGGAAAAATACTTCTGGAACCCAGACATCTGAAAAAGTGTTGCACTGTTGCACTCTATAAGGGGGCATTGCAGGAGCTGTAGAGGTGTCCCGTGAAAAAAGAGGTTGGGTGTAAACAGCACCTTTTGTGCATTTACGCTGAACAATACACACAACATGACTAGAAATCCCCCCACATCTCGGT
This sequence comes from Xyrauchen texanus, assembly GCF_025860055.1. Taxonomy (NCBI): domain Eukaryota; kingdom Metazoa; phylum Chordata; class Actinopteri; order Cypriniformes; family Catostomidae; genus Xyrauchen; species Xyrauchen texanus. Next base: position 17,115,098 of record NC_068288.1, read on the forward strand.
GGCATTGGAAACCTCTGCTACAAGACATACTGTTCACTATTTAATGACTACACCAGAGGCTGTTGTCTGTACAATTAATTATGTTAAACGATGCCACTGAAACAGGGTCATGACTGTCAGCAGGTGTGAGTTACAACCTCTGTACTGCATTCAGACAAGGAACCAACTGAAAGCATGAATTACAGTAAAAGCAGTTAATTAAAAAATACTACGAGGAAGGTTCTCAAAGACAGCACTCACAAAGCAGTTAAGAGTAGTAACACTGATCCCAGATCAGAATATATTATTCACAGTGACTATTAAAAGAAATGTGAAAACAGAACCCTATGTAGGGTGTGAGAACAAGCACAATTTTTCACAGCTTGCGAGCACAATAATTTCATGTCTGATCTTTTTAGTACTGAAAACATAATTCAAAAGTACAAAGCAACTGCATGGGAAAACAACTCAAGAAAGAGACTACATTAATTAGCACTTCAAACAAACAGTCTCATCAAACATTATGCCAATATGATCCACTTTTCTTGGGGTGCTCACTTCTATTGAGTCTCTGCATGGCCTCCAGGGCTTCTCTTGTCTTTGCTAGTACCCTCCTAAACAACAGCTGTTATGAGACAAATGCAATATTGCCCAGCCCTCAGGCTAATAGCCAAAAGGGGCTGAGCTGTGTGGGGACCATGAAACCCTCAAACACTAAACTGTTTTCCTTTCCTTGTTGTCCTCTAAAGAGTGTCTTTGATTATGTATGCCCACTTTGTCAATTAGATGACTTTTCTGTTTGACATATCAATAAAAATGTATCTAGGTACTCCATGTTGTCATTCTACAGCAGGGCTCTTCAAATTCTTTCATGCGGGGGCCAAACTTTTTTTCAGTATTCATCTTAGCTAGCACTTTCATTGGAAGTAACATTTTACACAAAAAAACGTTAATACTGTGCTGTGACGAAGAGGAGGGCGTGGCCAAGCACTGAGGATGCACGCCTGGCACTGAATTGACCTAATCAGCAGGGAGGGAGATAAAAATGAGCCGGGTGTCTCTCTCTGGAACTGGTCCCTCCAGCTCATCTTTACCCCCCTCTGATTAGGACAATTCAGTGCTGGGTGTGCATCCTCACGTTCCAGCCACGCCCTCCTCTACATCACATGTGCATTTATTCATATTAAAACAGTCACAGGGTATACAGTATATCATATTATCATTTCTTGAGGTCTGGCCATAAATTCTTTCATAAGATCTGGCTGAAGAACAAACTTTACTTATACTCTTAACTAACATTGTTTTTTTTTAATACAATTTACTATGAAAAAAAACCATAATATAATTTTAACACTTTAAGGCTATTGTTTTTTTTTTGTTATTAACAAATGTATTGATTCAATCCACACAAACTATAAACACAACATAATATACGGAATCAGTTATATAAATTAAACCCCTCCCCCTCACCGGCACAAATATGCATTACAGTGGTCTCTTACAATTATAACAAAAACATTTTTGAAACAAACTAAAAAATAAAAAATATATACTTTCAAAAAAACAAGAGTGCACATACACATAAAAATAAAAAAATCACTCTCCACTGCCCCTCCCCGAGAACTCTCCAAAAAAATCAAAATCGAAACCACCCCACTTCCTATTAAACAAATCGCACTTTCCCAACCTTCTATGAATCATCTCCTTGAATGCCGCAAACTCATCCATCATCCCGCACCACTCCCAAAACGAGGGTGCCCCAGCCATCTTCCACCCCCTGAGAATTATTTGCCTGCCTACCATAACTCTGAGGAGGACCAAACCTCTCATGTGGCTATACCCATAAATTTGTCCGACACATAAATTCACAATTTCAACCAAAATTCCTGTATTTTAACACATCTCCAAAAAACATGGGTTGTGTCCCCGTCTTCTGTTTGTCATCGCCAGCAGGTGGGTGTCTTTAAGACCAAGTCTATACAATCTAGAGGGGGTCCAATAAAATCGATTAAAAATCTTAAATTGCATCAGAAACTTGAATCTCTAGATGTAGACTTGATGTTTTTTAGAATCTTAGCCCCATCCTCCAATATCATGTATAAATATCTCTCCAATATCCTCTTAGAGAAGTTGAAGCTCCATCCTCCAGACTCTAAATTATCAAGGAGTAGTACACTGATGCCTCATGGCCTTTTCCAAAAGCAGTAATCACCACTTCTTGAGTAGCTGCCCTTTTAGGGGGGTGTATGCTACTCCCAAAACTAGTACAGAGCAGATGGCGCAGCTGTAAGTACCTGAAGAACTGAGATCTTGGAATGCTGAAATGTTGGACCAAATTTTCCAACAATGTCAACCCACCACTCTCTTATAGGTCACTGAGCGTATTAACACCACTCACAATCCATTATGACCAGCAGAAAGAGGACTCACCGATACACAACTTTGGGTTTGCCATAGGCTTGAAGCAACATTTAAATAAATGTCTGAATTAAATACTCTGGACATTTTTTTTCATAGTGTGTGCAGATTCAAGGTAATGGGGTGCGACTTAACTTCTCCGGTTAGTTTAATAGAAAGGCTTTGTAATAGTAAAATAGGGGCAAGATCTTTCTGTTCAATTCCAAACCAGGGAGGGGCTCTCTCAGGTGGAAGTGACCAATGAGCTAAATGTCTGAGACCGAATGCATAATAATACAACAAAATCATGGGTAGGCCTAGCACACCTTTGTCAACAGGCCTATGTAACTTATTGAAATGTAACCTGGGATGCTTTCTATTCCAAATGAAGGAATAGCTATCATATTGCTTGAAATAAGACAGGGGTACATCTATATGGAGTAGATGTACCCCTGAATATATGTGTACATTCATTCACAGAACTGTCTCGAAGGTGTGTTACTCCACAAAACAAATTACAGCCCTTATAAAGCCGTTCAGTTTCCTCAGACAGACAAATTAATGTTCAGTGAGCTGGCTGTTTATGAGTGCAGCAGATGACATATTAATTCCAATGTCCTGCAAAAAACTCCACAAAACAAACTACAGCCAACAGGAGGCATAAGCACAAGGAATAAACAGATTCATCCACAAATGTCCCGAAGCTGTGTTATTCCACAAAACAAACTCCAGCCGCTAGGACACGAGATCTTTATCAGATGATCTCAGAAATTTGGCCAGAATTGATCTGGACCTGTCTCCCTCAGCGGATATGCGAGCTGCACTCTGTGAGCTCACTCGATATCCATCTTATGGCCTGTTATGTCAAGCAGACTCGGGAAAAGCTTGTCTAGGAATTTCACCATATCTCCACCCTCCTCATGCTAAGGAATTCCAACAATTCAGATGTTATTCCTGTGTCTCCTATTCTCACAATCTTCAAGCTTTTCAAGAAAATGCTCTAAAATCAACTTTGATCGTGGGCGGATTAGCGGATAATTCCTTCTCCGATGACTCGAGATAATCGATCCATTTCTCAACATCTGCCACTCTAGTAACCAACTCAGAAAATTTTGTTTCCATCGCTGTAATCGATCGATGTATTACAGTGAGATCCTCCAAGTCAGCAACAACCTTCATCAGCATCACAAAGATGTTGGACAGTTGACACTGAAATTCCCCGGCCGCGCCATCCAAATTGAGTCCCTGGTCTGCGGGCCTGTCAGAGCTTTCATCTTGAACACTTAAGTGTCTTTTAATATCATCAGAGCCCGATGATTTTGACATCTTTGCCATAATTAGCTCAAAGAGCAGATGTGTCACTGGATGTATCGAATTCCACCGGATTATAACATGAAAATAATTAAACAAATTTGCAAAGTGTGCAGAGCTCGCAGGCTACACGTCTGCTCCTCGCATGGCATCATGTGACCCCTCCACTTTAGGGCTATTGTTTACAAATTATGACAACTGAGGAGAAACATTTAGATCTGCTAAAGCCATCTCACATTTTCAACCCACACATGAAAACAATGCTCATAAATAAATACCAGGATTACTTAAGAATGTATTTAAATGTAATTATGTTTTTTTTTTTTTAAAGAGATATAATGTCTATTCTCCCATTTTATTTATAAAGTATCATCCTATTTAGTAAGGGGAAAAAAACGGTCCTGTAAATATTGGGATTTTGGAAACAATAGCCAGTGCAGGAGCCAGAATTTTGTGCATATAATCATTGGCAAAAAAAGAACAAATTGGATTGATGTTGATCGTGATTGAGAGGGCTGACTCACAGCTGTAGAAGTCTCGGTAACCTTGGTTCCCAGAGATGAAGGGAATGAGACGTTGTGGTGAAACTCTTTTGGGGAATTCCTTCTCCGACAACCTAGTTAAATCCCTTGTATCATAATGCCAATCTTATGATTGGCAATGGTGTTTGAGCCCCACCCATTTAGGTGCACATTTACTCTATATAAGCAGGCAGTTAATCACCATTTCTTCAAAATGTTCTGACTGAATTGCTGGTACCTCGAAACTCTGAAGTAGAAGTCTGGAGTTCTCTGCATTCTGTTTGTGTTCTGTCAAGCTATGTTTGAAATAGTTGAATGTGCATATTTAGCTACACATTGTTTTACTTTATGAACAGCCAGTAGCCTAATTACCCTATATGATCTCAAGCCTTATGTACTCATATCACAGTAACAGTCCCCTAGTTACTGTGTTTCAAGTAAATTATTAAAAAATATATTTCTTAAAACTAATTATTTTGCCATACTGTAGATTCAGTAGAGCAGCAAACACATCAGAATGTATTTAGGAGAAAAGGAGAGGGTCTTAACCTGTTAATAGTAAAATATGTCATGAAAAAACCTAATGATGGCTCACATATGTTTAATTCGTAGTCATTCACTGATCTGAGTGAGTTATCTTTGCTGCCATGAAGACAGGACAAAAGCTGCAGGTTTGCTATCAAATCCATGTTTCTAACTGTCCTATCCTTTAATAACAGCCTCTTCTAATGGTTGCATTACATTGTGTCAAAACAATCTGTGCTGAAATGTGCTGTTCAAACTCTTAAGGTCTTAATTAAATGATCAGGGATCTCGAAAAAAACTATTTCAGTCAATAAAATGTCTCACTTTGGGGTCCTTAAGCAAAGTGGCAAGTGCTATATACAGCCAGGAAGAGCACAAGATTTTGAGGATTTGTCCACATTTAACTTATTAGTTCTTCTGGTGTTTTCTATGGCTTTCTCCTTATTAGTTCACAGTAACTGGATTGGCAAAGTTTCTGAACATCAAATGCTTGCGTAAATGTGGGCAGTCATTCTAATGTAAAGAAAATGAAAGTATCTATCCCCACCTTGGAAGATCCACAAAGCACTTTAGGAGCCAAATAGCCAAAATTGTAATGGTAAGTGTTGGACATTAAGCCCAGTCTAGGCAGCAATGAGAATGACAACTCCAACTAGAATTTATTTTCACCAAAAACAAGGAAGCCAGCTCATTGAGACAGTTCAGTCACAGCTCACTGCCTCAAATTAAAGACAACCTGCACAGTCTGTCTCAAATACTGGCCCTGAAAGGAACTGCAGTAGAATTTTGTGAGATTTCACATCTCGAACCATTACACTGAAACAAACACAAATGTTATTCTCACATCTTACCCACAACAATACATGCAGGCAAAGTGCTTTAAACTGTTAATTTAAACATATTCGCAGTGCTTTTTCTCACAGCAAAGTGATACAAACGTCATCCGTCACATATCAGAAGATGCTTTTGAGTAAACAATGTAAATTTGTCATGATCCATGAAACCAAATATGATATCATGCACCCACATCTCATTGAAATGAGAGTTGTATCACAGAAATAGTCACCTGGCACCTTATTTTAATTCCATCTTATCATTATTATTTGTCTTGTCATTATCTGTTTTGTGTATTAATGCTTTGGCAATATTGTATGTAAACACAACCATGCCAATAAAGTACTTTTAAATTGAAATTAAATTGATAGTCAGGTGAGTGAAGGTTTCTAGAACACAGTTGCAGAGACTTCTTTATTGAAAATAATCCAGAACAAGCTAATCCACAAAAAAAACAAGACTAAGACTCCCCAAACTCAATTAACAAAGCATGACAAAAGACAGAGAGAACAGGAGGGCTATATATACAAAGAACTAAATGACACAAACTAGAAACACCTGTAAACAATTAGGAAGGGAAAATTAACTAAGGAAATAACAGCGAAATCAAATTTCAAAATAGAAGTCCAGTACTCTAGTGATCCCTACTGGCCACTAGGGGAAGTTATAAGTGACAAGTTGTGAATTTCTGAATGAGTTACTGAAGTTCATGTCACACTAGTAAATTTTTCCACCAATTTTCAGGTGTAACATTCATTAAATAATCGTCGGCCAGTATAGGTGAGAGATGGAGCACACATTAGCATCTGCCAGTGGGAGGTCGTTAATCTCTTGACCGTAGAGATTCCCTGCTGAGTTAATGGTTTCAGCACCTGGAAAGGCACATCAAAATCGCTCTGTCCGACCAGATCTCATGAAAAGTCATACATAATTTAAGAGCTGGCTATTTCGTGTGATTTTGCATGATTTTGTTCACATAAACTCTTACAAATTCATCATGTGCAAATTCCCTGATGTCTAATGAGGAAGCATTAGTTCTGCGCACAAGGTGTTAAGGACATGCTTATTAATATTATAGCCTTAACCAAACCCCTTATCTAAACTTAACCAATCAGTAAAGTTTATAAACATGATAGGAGGCTGTTTCAAGTAAATTCTACGTCAAGCCTTGAGAGGATAAATACACAATCACACACTTTCAAAAAAAGGTATATTTACTCCATTAATCACACCCTAAATCACTCTATGACAATTGTTTATGTTCACAATGTTGATGTATGTTTGGTGAGCTCCAAGTGACAGGGAACCAGAAAGAGAGTCGAGGGGAGTTGTTATATCTATCACCCCTTTTGGTAAGCGAGATCTCAGCAAAACAGACGGCAAGTGAGACACCCTCAGCCAAAATCGTGACGTCGACTTCAGTTGGAAATCTGACTTGGTGTTCTATTGTACGTGACCGAGTAGGAAGTGGGAAATCCTTTCTTTTCAAGTTCAATGGAATATAGAAATATCTATTTACAGTACAGGCTCTCAATCTGTTTTATGTGAAATACGAATAGAATAGAACAGAACAGAATAGAATTTCCATGGTAGCTATTGTTTGAACATCATGTGTCACACCCACACTTCTCAGCTTTATTCAACCGTCACAGCCAAAACACCCTCATCTCTCATCTCCTTTAATCTCTGTTACACTTTGGATTGTAAAATGAAGCCTTTGGGCATTTGGGCTCTAAATAAATCTTTAAGCTTTAAATTCATCCTACTCTCATTCCTCACACTTCAAAGCTGTGCAGGTTTGGTGTTTTATCCATGTAGACAATAGATATATGATACATTAAGAGAAAATGGAATGGCAAATAACTATTTGGCTTACTTGCTGAAAACTTAGGATATATACAATACAGCCTTCAGGCGCTAGACACAAACGGATGTACTTTCCTAGGAGATGGAGCAGGTGCCTCTCTGGTATCTCTGTCAAACCAATCAGAAACACCTTATCTTAAAGGTGAAGTGTGTAATTTCTGTGCCACTAGGGCCACCAAAATAATTTGAAAGATTGACTTGGTCACACATACTGTATAGTTCCACCCAAAACTTCCTCCATTGGCTGAGCCAATAATTGCTATTGTCACAGTTATTCCCCGTTCTGTTCTGTGGACTCTTATTTTGATATGGTTTTTGTGTCTTCCTTCCATAGTTTCCCCTGGACTACACTTCCCATAATGCACTGCCCTCATCACTGCCATCTGTTTCCAATCCTCCTCACCTGTTCTCCGTTCCCTCATCAGCAACTTGTTGCATAAATATCCTCTATTTTTGCCCATTCTTTGTTAGTTCTTGAAGTGTTTTGTTGTATGGTTATGTTTTGAAATTTAGCATTATACTTTATTCCACTCCAGCAAGTTTCCTTGATTATTCCTTGTATTTGTTCCACTCCAGCAAATACAATTAAAAGATTGAAAAGTACTCCTGAGTCTCCTCTCTTCCACACCTTGAACCAATGTTACAGAAGAACTGCCCACCAATAGGATCCAATGTGAGCTTTCTTATTCTACTGGCACTGAACACATTCATCCAGATTATGGAGTTTTCAGGTCCACTTCTGGAGCTATTTAGTCAAGAACTTCCTCTCCTGGAATACATACTTAAGTTCTATCAACTCGTTTCCCTAACCCCTTTACCAGACACCTACCTCAAAACCATTTATGGAAGGAGATTAAACTTTCATAGAATCCACGGCCCTTTAGTTGAAATACATTCGTACCACCCTAGCCATACATGACTCGCTCTTGTCATCCCCAAGACAAACACTTGTTCCACGGCCCCTGTCTCCAAGGTAACTCCACTCCATTACCATTCCACTGTGAATTATGGCGGGAACCCCAGGCCAACACCAGTGCCCGCACCTGCCACGGCATACGAGCCTGTGCCCATGTCTGCCACGGTATACGAGCCAGTGCCCATGCCTGCCACGGTAAATGAGCTCATGCCTATAGCCTCGACTGTCCCTGTAACCACACTCCCTGCTGGCCGGAAGAGAAGGAAAAGGACAACTTCCCTCCAGTCTCTGCCCATATTCACTACCACGGAGGTCGTTCCTCAGTCTCTACCAGTGCTCACAACCACAGAGGTTGTTCCTCCCTCTGTGTTTCCTACTGCACCGCTCTCAATCCCTCGATCTCCACCTCTTATGGCTCTGCCCATTCCGCCACGGTCTCCACTACTTCTGTCTCAAAACCCCAAACCTCCTTTGGCCCTGCCAGCTCCTCCTCTGTTTCCTCCTCTTGAGACCCAAATCTTCCTTCCTCTGGCTCCGCCATCGAGACCTCAACTCCCTACTCTGTGGCCGTCTCCCAGGCCTCCTGACCCAGTCTCTGTCCTGCTGCCACCTCCCAGGCCTCCTGATTCTACTCCAGCCCTGAAACCTGGCCCCTGGATCCATTCCCAGCCCTGAAGCTGCTGCCTGTTTCCAATCCTCACCTGTTCTCTGTTCCATCAGCACCTTGTTGTATAAATATTAGGGTTGGGCGATGTCCCCTAAATTGGCAGTTGACGATGTTGACAGTAAAACATCGCGATGGACGATGATATCGTCGGGGGGGTATATAATTTCATATAATTTTCAAAAATTATATGAAAAATTATAATTTCGTTATTTTACTAACCCAACCCATCGTCGGCGCTTTATAGGTTGCACGACACGTGAAGCATTTTTTTTTTTTTTAGCTTTCACTTAAGAAGAGTTGTGCACTTTTTATTTTAATATATCTCTTTACATAAATACTATTTTCCACTTAAAAACTATAATTTCGTTATTTTACTATCCCAACTGACTCATCCGCGCTTTCCAATAAGTTGCACGTAAGGGGGAAAAATATTTCTTCCACTTAAGAAGAGTTGTGCACTTTTAAGCACTTTTCATTTTAATATATCTCTTTACATAGATATTTTTTTTTTTACTGAAAAACTATAATTTTGTTATTTTACTAGCTCAACTAATTAGTACTCATCCGGGCTTTTTAATATATTGCGCCTAAGAAAAAAAAGTCGTCTTTGGGCAGCCTTCTTGCGAAGAGAGCAGCCACAGCCACGCTCACTGATGAGCAAAAGGTCGAGGCAGAAATGACCATGTACCTGCAGGAATTGGCCATTGATGGGGAAGAGGACCCGCTGACTTGGTGGAAAACGAACAACAAAAGGTTTCCGTTCATGGCAAGATTAGCACGGAAATATCTGTGCATATGTGCTACCAGTACTCCATCAGAGCGGGTCTTCAGCACAGCGGGTAGTGTAGTTACTCCAATCCGCAGCTTATTAAAACCAGATAAAGTGAATATGTTGGTATTTCTGGCCAGAAACATCAAAATTTAAACATGGTCTATGGTGAAAGATATTAGACTTCTTTACGCATTTTTCGCCATCCGTTATGGAGCTATTCGATTTTGCATATTATTTTTAAACGTTCATTTGTGTAGTTCATATGACCACTTTACAATATTTCAATAACATAATTTATTTTGTAGCCTGTGCTGAAGTTAATTGTGCTGCTAATTATAAGTGAAATGTTAATGCCAAGTTTCGGTCTGAGTGTTGTTCCGTTTTCTTGTTCTTTATTTGTTGTTCTTCTATGTTTTAATAAATGTGTGTTATTCATATTCACCTTGTTTCTTTCATTTGATTTGACATTATGGATTTATGGCCAAGGAAATTTTTCTTTAAAAGTATTAACCAGACAAACGTTATTTGACGTTCGCTGGTCTGGGTTTATCTTAAACTGCCGCTTCAGTGTATACAAGAGCTATGTGACAATGAGCAACATTTTCTGAGACACTACAACTACTAATAATTAATTAATAAAGGCTATTTTCTTGTAGCCTACAACATAAAATATTTTAATCTAAATGTACAGTGTAAGACATGTAAAAAAAAGACAAGAAGCTAACAATGTCCAGATCAATATTTGGTATTTTCACAGACTAACACGTCACGTCTCTGGCATATACAGTATTTAAAATAGCATATATGCATTAGTTATATTCTCAATTTAATTTACAGAGCAATCCCTGCAAAGTTTTTAGGTTAACTATAGAAGAGACTAGGATTAGTGAGTCACACTAGCAAGACTCGCAAATGGGGCGTGGCATCACAATGGTGGCTCGACATCGTGATGTTGGTCAGTCATCACGATGGACGATGATATCGTCCATCGGCACAACCCTAATAAATATCCTCTATTTTTGCCTGGGGTAAGTCTGTCACAGAGACAGGTGAGGTATTTTAGGACACTTATTTCAGTGATGTCTTTCAGGCAGAGAGAATATTCTCCATCACATTCAATAAATGAGGAAAATCTTCCACCATTTCAACACAAAACTTAAGAAAATACATCAGAGAGCATGTGGAACTGATTCACAGATACTGTTGGTGTTATTATGACTAATCAAAATGTACCAGCAACATTATTGATTGGTCAGTCTTTTCCTTCACTGTCTGGAATGGGGCAGTTTGTACAGCAGATGAAGAATGTTGTCATCTCAGCCCCTGTCATCAACAGCATTGCTGAGGTGTTATCAGCAGGCACAAAGTGACACAGACAGAAATAGAAAGAGAGAAAGCACTGGCAGCTTTATAAGCTAATCAATGCTACCTCAGAGACCTGCTATCCCACAATTCCCTGTGTTTAAGTAGACAAATCATAGTGCCCTCATTCTACAAAACTACACTTTTTAAGAAAGAATAACATTTCTTCTGATTTTAAAGACAATGGAAATAGAAACAATCATCGGCTATGCTTTGATGATGAGAGAGGTCAACAGAGAATAGCCAGAATGGCTTGAACTGACAAAGTCTACAATAACTCAGATAAACGCTCTGTTCAATTGTGGTGAGAAGTGTTGGCGCTGTTTTGGCAGCACAAGGGGGACCTACACAATATTAGGCAAGTGGTTTTAATGGCTGATTGGTGTATGCGCTCAAGTACTTTAGGGGAAGTTTGACTTAAAGGAAAAGTTCACCCAAAAATAAAAATTCTTACATTATTCTCTTACCCTGATGCCATCCCAGATGTGTATGACTGTCTTTCTTCAGTAGAACACAAATTAAGATTTTTTGAAAAATGTTTAATTTAAGTAAATGGGTGCCATCAGGCTGCTGGCTGTTTGATGGTCCAAAAGGCATATTTAGGCAGCATAAAAGTAATGCACATGACTTCAGTCGATCAATTAATGTCTTCTGAAGCAAACCGATAGGTTAGTGTAAGAAACAAATTAGTCATTAAATTTTTTAATCATTGCTTCTGGCCAGTGCTGGATTTCTGTTTGAAATTAACTAACTTTTGTTTGACATTCGTTCCTCTGTTGTGAACAAAGAGCGTGCTTCCTACTTCTCACATGAACATGCCATTGCACTTACATCACTGATGCGTCAACTACTGGCACAATTTGGTATGCCCAATTCCCAACGCGCTCTAGGTCCTCATGGAGGCGTAGTGACTCAATCTTGGTGGTGGAGAATGAATCTTAGTTGCCTCCATGTCTGAGACAATCAATCCACTCATCTTATCACGTGGCTTGTTGAGCGTGTTACTGCGGAAAGCTAGCATGTGTGGAGATCACGCTATATAAAGAATTTGCTGAGCTACCCAGGCCCCCCCCAAGTTAATATAGTTTTAATGATCTATTTGTTTCTTACACCAACCTATCGATTTGCTTTAGAAGACAATTAAATTTTTTTTACCCTTTTTTTAAACCCATGCAAAACAGGTGCTTTGTCCTTTTGACGCTTTTGTACATCTTGCAGAGGTTCTGTCACATAACTATGTATATGGTGAAGTCACATCAAACAAAATGCTTCTCAAAAACAACCTAGAAGACAAGTGTGCAGTTGCATTAAATTACTACACTGAACACCTTTACAATCTCAGCTATTATGTCCCAGAAGGAAATGCAAAATTAAGTATAATACAAATAATTAACTATTTAGAAGTAGAACTTTGCATGCAGAGGCGTGTAAACATGGATTGCTATTTTTTAATTTTCCTGGTTAATGGCTGTTTTCAGACCTCGAATAATGCAAAGAAAACAGGTTCATATTAATTTTTAAACAACACAATACTAATGTTCTAACTTAGGAAGAGTTCAGAAATCAGTATTTGGTGGAATAACCCTGATTTTCAATCACAGATTTCATGCATCTTTGCACGATTTCCATTGTTTTTGGGTGATTTATGCCACTCATGGCGCAAAGATTCAAGCAGGAATTCAACACACACTGGAATCTAATGTTTGCCATACATGTAGAGATGCTTATTTAAGAAACATTTGGAGTGGTCTCTCAAATATAAAAATAAATGTTTTCTAATTTATTTTTAATTACAAATTATATTATCAGCATAACAGTTTGATTTTTTGCGGAATTTCATATAACTAAAATAGTGTACTCCTCTCTCGCCGTTGCTGGCATGCCAGTGATTACCCCGTGGCCTACACTATTAGTTTAGAGTAGACGGACCACTTGTATCCAAATAAATGGCAGAAACTGTAACACCCGATATGGTGGGTGTAGAAAAAGACATACAGCCTTAAAGGTAAAAGAGCCAATCACTTTTTCGACAGAGACATCACCTGTCAGCTAATTTAAGTGTTTATAATCTGGTGTTTTTTTCTGTAGTCTGAGCTCAAGAAGCACAATTTATGATACCATTGCTGTAAGATTTTACTTCTGATTTGAAATATGCTATTTAATTGTAATGGAGTGGTGGTGGCGTAGAGGGCTAAAGAACATAACTGTTAATCAGAAGGTCACTGGTTCGATCCCCACGGCCACCACCATTGTGTCCTTGAGCAAGGCACTTAACTCCAGGTTGCTCCGGGGGGATTGTCCCTGTAATAAGTGCACTGTAAGTCGCTTTGGATAAAAGCGTCTGCCAAATGCATAAATGTAAATGTAATCTCGACCATACAGTTTTGCCCATTCAAGTAGATAGGAGCAGTAGTTGTATGCCACTTTATCCTGGGAGCCAACCTGGGAGCATGCCAAAAATGGCTGTTGAGTGGATTGATTTGCCTTGAAAGGGACTTTGCTCATAGTAACAGCAATCGAAAAGTTGAAAAAGCGTCACTAAACTTGTATTTCTCTGAATGAGATCCAGTGATTCAGGTCAACCTCAAGCATTCTGCACATGCTGTGATAAGAACTCACCTCAAATACATAAGTTAAAAAATGCTGCAGTCTCAACAACAGTTTAAGTAAAGTCAATGTGAGATGCTGTTTACTTCTGTATTTTACTTCAGTAATCTGACATAATTCAGAGTGAAACAGGACTATTCATCAGTGGCGGCTGGTGATAATTATTTTTTTGTGGGCGAAAATAAATACAAAGCAGTACCAAAAAGCATGTTGACTACTTGAACATAAATTTTGCTCTCCTTTCTTTCTGGCCAGCAAATTTCTCAATGACTCTCTGATTAAAGTCAGTCATCTCAGTAACAAGTCTCTTTTCCATGTAGAGCAATGCCAGTGCATTCAGCCTCTCCTGGGTCATGGTGTTTCTGAGAAAAGTTTTTATTCTTATATATTCTTATATAAAATATAAAATATATATTATAAAATATATTTATTCTTATATATTCTATATAAAAATATTCTTATATATATATATATATGTAAATGTAAGGTAAGTAACCTGGAGTAGGCCACTAATTGTCACAATTGCAATGACTTTCAAAATAAAAATAGAGCAATTTGAGTTTGTGTCCCATACAAGTTTTTGGTGGCTTCATATTTCAACATCAACCTGTCCAGGGACAGCAGGTGGAAATTAGCATTTTTTGCTATATCCTGGCTAGGGCTGGGATAAACGATTATTTTTTAAATGATTAATCTATCGATTATTTTTTCGATGCATCGATTAATCTAACGATTAATTTTTCAGTCCGATTCGATTTCGGTTCGATTAATCGACTTGTGACAGCACCGGTAATACCGGTTTCATTGGGGGTGGGGGTGTATAAAATGTAAAAAAAAAAAAAAACATTTGCTGGGAGTTTGATTGACTGGCGATCTGATCAATCAATCATAATACGCCATTTTTTACCGACAAAGTAGTCAGGAGAGAGAAGATTAACGTCGGTGGATTTGAATAATGGATTGTAGGCTACTGTACTGACGTCTTTCCGCGGTTAAAACAACAGTCCTTCTGATGTAGGCTACATTCATGTTTAACCTATTTGATGCTATAAATTAACCAAGGAAAAGATAATCGGTTCACGAGCAGCTTTAACTGAGGCAATCTGTCACGACACATTAAAGAGCCACAAAATAGTAGGCCTATTTATGGTTTAATTTTCTTTGAATGACCAAATTTGAAAGTTGAGACTTTATTAAATGTTACCTGCTTGGTCCTGTCTGTCAGCGCGTTGTCAGTGTCCTCTATGTATTTTTCACGACATTCATAGCTATAAGCGCATTATTAATAGCTATAAGCGAAAACTTTAGGTGTCGACAACGTATTATAGCCTACTCCAACATCGAGTGCAAAGTGGGGAGTTGAAAAAAACTTACGGTGCTCTGTCATCTGCGGCTGCTCCCGGGTGGCGCTAGAATGGAAGGCCATCTCCATTTGGCAAAGACGACATATCACGGAATTGTTTCCTTTTAAATTAAATAATTCCCATACTTTAGAGGAACGAGTGCATGCCGCCTTGCACTTCTATAGTCTGAGGAGCCACTCATGTTGGCGCCGGCGCCGCCATCTTTGTTTTGGGTCTGACAATTCGACGCGCATATTTTGCGTCGACGTATTTTTGCGTCGACGTCATCCCAGCCCTAGTGCTGGTGCATTGCCGTGGTGCTAGAATGGAAAGCCATCTCCATTTTGCAAAGACGACATATCACATAATTTTTTCCTTTTAAATTAAATAATTGACACACTTTAGATGAACGAGTGCGTGCGCCTTGCACTTCTGGTAGTCTGAGGAGCCACTCGTTCCAATAGGGGCTGGCCGCAGACTACGGGCGAGTGGAGCTCCATTCAAAAGCGGAAATACGTCACATCCACTGTGCCGGAGCGCATATATACGTCACCTCTACTGCGGCATTATACTGTCTATGACTGCGACGCATATAGATATATGCATATATATATATATATATATATATATATATATATATATATATATATATATTACTTATTTAACGAGCACATATATACGTGACCTCACCTAATCTTCACACACAATATCAAAGCAGTATACTAAACTTTTACGGTTTATGACGCGAAGTGGAGGTGACGTATTTCCTGTTTGAGAGTGGAGCTCCAATCGCCCACAGTCTGCAGCCAGACCCTTCTCACTCATTTTGCTTCTACTCTCCGGCGCCGCCATCTTTGTTTTGGTCTGACGAATCGACGTGCATATTTTTTGCTGACGTATTTTTTGCGTCGACGTCATCGATTACGTCGACGCGTCGTCCCAGCCCTAATCCTGGCACATGACATCTCTTCTTTTTTAGACTAATGTTTTTTTGTGCATTGTCCCTGATCAAATAAAGAAATAAACTAAACTAAACTATTTGATAATTTATTTTTATGTTGCCAATTTTTTTTTTTTGGGATGCTGTTGTATAATATTAAAATTATGATTTTTGTAAGGATTTATA
This sequence comes from Xyrauchen texanus, assembly GCF_025860055.1. Taxonomy (NCBI): domain Eukaryota; kingdom Metazoa; phylum Chordata; class Actinopteri; order Cypriniformes; family Catostomidae; genus Xyrauchen; species Xyrauchen texanus. Next base: position 17,131,324 of record NC_068288.1, read on the forward strand.
CCAAACAAAAAATGTTTTCTTGAGTCTGTAGAATATGATATGTGGGAAGGACATCTCTGCAGCACAACAATGTAAAATAGTATTTAGACTAATTTCTATAACAAACTCGACTCTGCTGCAATCCTTTCACACGGTTCTGGATTGAGTGCCTGGCACCTCTTTAATGGCCGAGAACCACTGCTTTCCTCACCAATGGTGTGGAGAGAGTTTCCTTTTTTTTTCTTCAGCGAACGCCTTGTGAAAGGTTTTTTTTGTAAATCAATGACAGAGTTTGATTTAACTGCTGCCTTTATCTCTGCGAAAGTGATCAGCCTAGCAAGGTTTTGGCGGAGTCACCTGCGCACTCGCAGAGCATAGAGCGTAAAGTTGAATGACAGGTGAGGAGAACCAATCAGATTGGATAAAATAACATGTATCCAATTCTGATTCGCCAGGGACGCAGCGACCTGCGCCCGGAGGAGAATCTTTAAGGGGGCTTTCACACTAGCACTTTTGGTGCGCACCCCGGTTCGAATGACATCAGAGTTCGGTTCGTTTGGATGATGTGAACGCTGTCTTCCGAACTCGGGTGCGCACCCGCGAACCGTACTCGGGTCCGCTTAAAAAGGTGGTCTGGGGTACGGTTCATGTGAACTCCAGTATGGTTCGCTGCTGATATGAACGCAATCAAACCAAACCGCGGAAGTGAACCGCTATTGATGACGTATAATGTGGTCGTCAGTCTCACACGCGTCACTTTCAAAATGAGCGGAAAGGGTTTACTTTCGTGCGTGTGTGTGTGTATACACTTACCTTGACGAAAAGCGGGATTGACGCACACGCACTGCAAGCAGAGAGATCATTTCTGCTTGCCTTCGCAAAAATTGTCTTCGGCGGACAGCCCACTGTCTTTTGAACGATTTCAGTATTTTTGCGGCAGACAGATGCAAGTGTGTTTCTGTATCTTGATGTTGAAAACAAAACCAAAGGTTAAAATAAGAAGAACAAATGTGAAACGAGCAAGTCTATTCATTGAATTTTGACGCCTTTTCATTTCGCGGTTATCAAGCAACACCATTACGCACCAGCTGCAGCTTGATGACGCAAGCGTACCGCGGTTCGGATACAAATATATAATGTGAACACAGTCCATCGGGGGCAGGGGGGAGGGGGGAGCAATCGAACTCGGGTTCGGAACAGGCAATCGAACCAAGTGTGAAAGCCCCCTAAGAAACCAATTAGACACCAATTTCAGGTCACATGCTGCCCGAAAATTTAAGGACTCAGATAGACATCCATTTGTCCGGCGTCCCTCGTCCATGAAACCGCATGAAACATATTGAAAAACATAGAAAATAGTTAACCGATTAAAGACAGTTTTTATTAAATGCTGAGGCTCTTACTACCAGCCTGCACATCGTGCGAGTAAACTATTTTATTTTATTATTTTATTTCATTTTTATATCATTTTTGTATTCATGTATATTTCTGGAATTTTGATGGGGGTGGCGCCCCAGCGCCCTCTATTGACAAGCCGCCACTGCTATTCATCTGTAAAAAATGTAGGATGGCACTTGTTTTTCTCCATCAGGAAATAAGTGGATCATGAAAGTGGGCCTTCAATAGCAGAATTGAGCCAGGTGGTTGGAGGGGAGGGGTTGAAATGTAAGAAGGATTCAGATGAAAAGGAAATTTTAGAGGCAGAGCAAGTTATTACATTTTCAGATTACAGAAAAACAGATTTTTTACTAGAAATAATATGTATAGACAATGTGTCCATATGAGTTCTATCACACAAACATCCTTTCTTTTGATATTCTTCCTCAGTCAGCAGAGCTTCCAAAAATGAGCATCCAAAATAAGTAACAACACACAACAACTTTTCAATGAAGCCTTAAGCAACATAATGGGGTCCTGCCATGAACCTCTGACAGATGCTACACTGAGACAGAAATAAACAAAGACTTCAGGTTTTTAAGCACAATGCATAATGCTACTGTACATGTAATTAATTCACAAGGCACATCTTAGGAGATTGTGAGAGAAAGAGAGAAGGAGAACTTGCAAGACAAACACTGGCCCTGATTTACTAAAGGTTTGTGTATATAAAAACAAATTTGATAACACAAGAAAAAAAACTTTGTAGTACTTTTAATACTACAAATGGTTCTGATGGTTAAGTATTTCAAATGTGCAAAATAGCACGTCTTGGCAATTTTTGCATGTTTTCCTGAAATAAATATATAATTTAGAGGTGCGCTTTCAAATGCTCAAAATAAAGTGTGGCGTTGATGCAAATTAATTGAATAGCACTCGCAGAATGATTTAACAAGCCTGAAAGTCATTTCAGAAATGGAAAATGTGACACATGGGAGGCGCTAGGGGTTGGCTAGCAGGGTTCGAGTCCCAAATGTTTTCATTGAAGCCCAGAATGTTTTATCATCTTATAGTGATGTCAAAAGTACCAGTGCTTTGGTAACAAGTTGATACAACAGTTAGTGCCATTCCTCAAATCTGATGGGACGAGAGACGTTCCAAGAGTGCTGATGTTAATTGAACTATTCTACAAAAGCAATATCACACTTGCTGTATGTCCCTTGAAGCATGGCTGTGATTCAGCCACAGGCACTGAATTAAAAAATAAAATGTCCCTAAGGCACTGTATTTAGACAAAAATTATCTTACACTTCACTGTAGACACACTCGAGGACAGTTTGTATATTATCAAAACGTATTCAAAACTTATAATATGACTTTAATACATTTAAAATGATTGATTTTGGACTAACTAGTATCAAATCTGTTATGTCTTGTCATTGTTTTGTCATGGTATGTCTTGTCCCTGTTCTTTCTCTTTACTCTGTCGCCCTCTACTGGCCTTCTTTGGTTATTTCTCCTTTCCCTCTTTTCTCCTCCTCCAGCTGTTCCTTATCTCCCCTGAATACTTCGCTAATTCTCTTCCCACCTGTTCCCGTTTCCCTCTGATTTGTTCTCTACTTCTTTCTCTGTTCTTGCTGCTTCCTTTGTCGGATTCTCACTAGAGTTTCTCTCGCTATGGAATACAAGCACTGTCTCGTTTGTCGCTGTCCGCGTCCTGTCCTGTAGGCATCCGCCTGGCTTTACTACCTGTTCTCTATTAATCTACCCGGTATTTGTATTCTGTCCAGCTCGCCTGACGCTGCGAGAGGAGCTGGATCCCACTAAGTGTTTTTCTCGACCCTAGTCTACCCTTGGGAGACCAGCAGCCTGTCGCCGCTCACTGCTTCCCCCGACTGCTGCTTAATGACGCCTACTGAAGCTCTCTAGGAAGTTTTCTGTTTTGCATCGCCCTCTCTGCGGGTTGTTTATGTTCACCGTTGTTCTCTCAAGGAGAGGATTTATGTTTTTTCATTATTGCTTCCTGAACTGACATTAAAAGACTCTTTTTGTTATATTGCTTTTGGGTCCTCACTTACCTCTACAACAGAAGAATCCGACCAAGATGGACCCAGCGACTCCAGATCCGTTCCAGTCTGCTGTCGAATTCCAGGGAGCGATGTTAGGCAGACACGAAGTGGAGCTGTCTGCTGCGCGACATGCCGTTGAGACCCTGGCTGCTCAGGTCACCGACCTCACCAAGCAGATACATCTTCTTTGCCTCGATTCATCGGCCGTACCCAGGGCTCCCGGGTCGCCTGAACCCAGGATCAATAACCCACCATGCTTTGCTGGTGAGCCTACTGAATGCTGCGCGTTCCTCACCCAGTGTGACGTTGTTTTCTCTCTTCAGCCCTCTACTTACTCCCAGTGCAGAGCACGCATCGCCTATGTGATATCTCTCCTTTCCGGACGGGCTCGTGAGTGGGGAACGGCGATCTGGGAGGCGGAGGCTGAGTGCACCAACCGTTATCTGGACTTCAAGGAGGAGATGATAAGGGTGACCGCTCTGTTTTTGGTGAGGAGGCTTCCCGGGTCTTGTCTTCACTTTGTCAGGGTAAGCGATCCGTCACCGATTACTCCATTGAGTTTCGCATTCTTGCTGCCTCCTGTGACTGGAACGAGCCGGCATTACTCGCCCGTTTTCTGGAGGGACTCTGTGCGGAGGTTAAGGATGAGATTCTCTCCCGAGAGGTTCCTTCGAGTGTAGATTCCGTGATTGAGCACGCCATTCGTATAGAGAGAAGGTTCGACCTGCTTCACCGAGCTCGTGGAAGGGACTTCGCGTTCGCCGCTGTTTCCCCCTCCTCAGCATTACCATCTTCCTCCGTCACCATGGATTCCGAGCCCATGCAGCTGGGGGGCATTCGCATTTCAGCTAAGGAGAGGGAGCGGAGAATCATCAAACGCCTCTGTCTCTACTGCGGTTCAGCTACTCACTTTGTTACCTCCTGCCTGGTAAAGCCAGAGCTCACCAGTAAGGGGAGAGCTACTGGTGAGCGCTACAACTCTGGTCTCTCCTTCGAGGTCTTGCACTACCCTTTCTATCCATCTCCGTTGGTCCGGTTCGTCAGCTACCTGCAGTGCTTTGATTGACTCTGGGGCAGAGGGCTGTTTTATGGACGAGACCTGGGCACGAGAACATGATATCCCTCTTAGGAAGTTAGAGGAGCCTACGGCCCTGTTTGCCTTAGACGGTAGCTCCCTCCCCAAGATTCAGCGTGAAACGCTACCTTTAACCCTCACTGTTTCTGGTAATCATAACGAGACCATTTCTTTTTTTATTTTTCAGTCACCTTTCACTCCTATTGTTTTAGGCCATCCCTGGCTTGTTCAACATGACCCCACTATTAATTGGTCTAAGAATACTATCCTTTCTTGGAATGTTTCTTGTCATGTGGAATGTTTAATGTCTGCTATCCCCCCCCCTTTCCTCTGTCTCTTCTTCACAGGAGGAGCCTGGTGATTTGACAGGGGTGCCGGAGGAGTATCACGATCTGCGGGCGGTGTTCTGTCGGTCCCGGGCCACTTCTCTCCCGCCGCACCGTTCGTATGACTGTAATATTGAGCTTTTTCCGGGAACCACTCCGCCTCGGGGTAGACTTTACTCGCTGTCGGCTCCTGAACGTAAGGCTCTCGAAGATTATTTATCTGTAGCTCTCGCTGCCGGTACTATTGTCCCCTCCTCCTCGCCCGCCGGAGCCGGGTTTTTCTTTGTTAAGAAGAAGGACGGATCATTGCGCCCCTGCATTGATTATCGAGGGCTGAATGACATAACAGTTAAGAATCGTTACCCGCTTCCTCTTATGTCATCGGCCTTCGAGATCTTGCAGGGAGCCAAGTTTTTTACTAAGTTGGACCTTTGTAACGCTTACCATCTCGTACGCATTAGGGAGGGGGACGAGTGGAAGACGCCGTTTAACACTCCGTTAGGGCACTTTGAATATCGGGTCCTTCCTTTCGGTCTCGTAAACGCCCCAGCTGTCTTTCAGGCACTGATTAATGACGTCCTGAGAGATATGCTGAACATTTTTGTTTTCGTTTACCTCGACGATATCCTGATTTTTTTCACCGTCACTTCAGGTTCATGTCCAGCATGTCCGTCACGTCCTTCAGCGCCTTTTAGAGAACCGCCTTTACGTGAAAGCTGAGAAGTGCACTTTTCATGCCCCCTCTGTTATTTTTCTCAGTTCTGTCATTTCTGCAGAGGGTATTAGGATGGATTCCGCTAGGTCCAAGCTGTTATTAATTGGCCCGTACCTAAGTCACGCCATCGAGCTGCAGCGCTTCCTCGGTTTCGCTAATTTCTATCGACGCTTCATCCGTAATTTCAGTCAGGTGGCTTCTCCCCTGACTGCCCATACGTCAGTCAAGACGCGTTTTGAATGGTCCGTTTCCGCCCAGGGGGCTTTTGATCTCCTCAAGAACCGCTTTACGTCCGCGCCCATCCTCGTTACTCCCGATGTATCTAGACAGTTCATCGTCGAGGTTGACGCGTCTGAGGTGGGCGTGGGAGCCATCCTTTCTCAGCGCTCTCTCTCTGACGACAGGGTCCACCCTTGCGCTTACTTTTCTCATCGCTTGTCGCCGTCTGAACGTAACTATGATGTGGGAGACTGCGAGCTGCTCGCCATCCGCTTAGCTCTAGGCGAATGGCGACAGTGGTTGGAGGCCGCTACCGTTCCGTTTGTCGTTTGGACGGACCATAGAAACCTTGAGTATATTCGTTCTGCTAAGCGTCTTAACGCGCGTCAGTCCCGTTGGGCTTTGTTTTTTGCCCGTTTTCGCCCTATCGTCCAGGCTCCAAGAACACCAAGCCTGATGCTTTATCGCGCCTCTTTAATTCTTCAGAAGTCCCCGTGGACCCCGAGGGGATTCTCCCTGAGGGACGTGTCCTCGGGTCGGCTGTCTGGGGAATTGAGAGGCAGGTTAAACAAGCGCTCGCCCACGTTCCTTCACCGCACGCCTGCCCTAGACACCTTCTTTTTGTCCCCGTTCCCACTCGCCTGGCCGTTCTTCAGTGGGCTCACTCAGCCAAGTTGGCTGGTCACCCGGCGTTCGGGGTACGCTTGCTTCCATTCGCCAGCGTTTTTGGTGGCCTACTCGAGAACGTGACACGCGTCATTTCGTGGCTGCTTGCTCCGTCTGCGCGCAGACTAAGTCTGGGAACTCTCCTCCTGCCGGACTTCTCAGACCTCTGCCTATCCCTTCTCGACCGTGGTCACACATCGCCTTAGACTTTATCACCGGGCTTCCTTCGTCGGCGGGCAAGACCGTTATTCTCACGGTCATCGACCGGTTCTTTAAGGCGGCTCATTTTATTCCCCTCGCCAAGCTTCCCTCCGCTAAGGAGACGGCACAAATTATCTTCGAGAATGTTTTCAGAATTCATGGCCTCCCATCCGACATCGTCTCGGACAGAGGTCCGCAGTTCACGTTTCAATTTTGGCGGGAGTTTTGCCGTTTGATTGGTGCTTCCGTCAGTCTCTCGTCCGGCTTCCACCCTCAGTCTAACGGTCAAGCCGAACGGGCCAATCAGACTGTTGGACGCATCTTGCGCAGTCTTTCGTTCCGTAACCCTGCGTCCTGGTCTGAGCACCTCCCCTGGGCGGAGTACGCCCACAACTCATTGCCTTCGTCTGCTACCGGTCTGTCTCCTTTTCAAAGTAGCCTCGGGTACCAACCTCCACTGTTCTCGTCTCGACTCGCCGATTCCTGCGTTCCGTCCGCCCAGGCTTTTGTGCAACGTTGTGAGCACACCTGGAGGGGTGTTCGGTCTGCTCTTTGCCGCTATAGGGACCAGACTGTGAGAGCTGCTAACAAGCGTAGAACTAAGAGCCCCAAATATTGTCGCGGCCAGAAGGTATGGCTCTCCACTCTCAACCTCCCCCTTAAATCCGCCTCTCGTAAATTGACCCCACGCTTCATCGGTCCGTTCCGTATCTCTCAGATCATTAGCCCCGTTGCGGTGCGACTCCTCCTTCCCCGCCACCTTCGACCACCCGGTCTTCCATGTCTCTTGTGTTAAACCTGCTGTGTGCTCTTCCTCTCGTCCTGTTATCCCCCCTATTCTGGTTGAGGGCGCTCCTATCTACAGGGTCCGCAGGATCCTGGATATGCGTTCTCGGGGTCGTGGTCATCAGTTTCTGGTAGACTGAGAGGGATACGGACCCGAGGAGAGAAGTTGGGTTCCCTCTCAGGACGTGCTGGACCGTTCGCTCATCGATGATTTCCTCCAGAGCCGCCAGGGTTCCTCCTCGGGAGCACGGGGGGGGTCCTGTTATGTCTTGTCATTGTTTTGTCATGGTATGTCTTGTCCCTGTTCTTTCTCTTTACTCTGTCGCCCTCTACTGGCCTTCTTTGGTTATTTCTCCTTTCCCTCTTTTCTCCTCCTCCAGCTGTTCCTTATCTCCCCTGAATACTTCGCTAATTCTCTTCCCACCTGTTCCCGTTTCCCTCTGATTAGTTCTCTACTTCTTTCTCTGTTCTTGCTGCTTCCTTTGTCGGATTCTCACTAGAGTTTCTCTCGCTATGGAATACAAGCACTGTCTCGTTTGTCGCTGTCCGCGTCCTGTCATGTAGGCATCCGCCTGGATTTACTACCTGTTCTCTATTAATCTACCCAGTATTTGTATTCTGTCCAGCTCGCCTGACGCTGCGAGAGGAGCTGGATCCCACTAAGTGTTTTCCTCGACCCTAGTCTACCCTTTGGAGACCAGCAGCCTGTCGCCGCTCACTGCTACCCCCGACTGCTGCTTAATGACGACTACTGAAGCTCTCTAGGAAGTTTTCTGTTTTGCATCACCCTCTCTGTGGGTTGTTTATGTTCACCGTTGTTCTCTCAAGGAGAGGATTTATGTTTTTTCATTATTGCTTCCTGAACTGACATTAAAAGACTCTTTTTGTTATATCGCTTTTGGGTCCTCACTTACTTCTACACCAAAATCAGCCAGCTTGGAAGTAGTGTCTAGAAGGAAATCCCCTTGTGACCTAAAGTCTAATGCTACATTCACAAACCATGTATAATGTGTTTATTTGGAGTCCTACAGAACTACACACAGGGTACACCTATGACGATGGATTCTGATTGATGACTACTAACTTCAGTCCATGCCAGCCAGACATTTCTTCAGTCTACAACAGTGAACTTGTAAGAGGATAAAATGTTGCCAACTCAAACCATAAAACAATGCATACTTCACTGGCCACTGCTTAAAACTTGGATTTAGTATGGACATCACTGGAAATGAACTTCCACAAGCATCCAGCATGACTGCGATGCCCCTCACTGTTCTCTGCCTGCATCAATCTTGGTCATAGGATGGACTTCAGTACCAGTGTAACGCACCTCACAACATGAGTGAAAGGAGGACACAGGGAACTGGGGTTTCCACTCATAGGTATGTCTTTCATTTTAATAAACAAAAAAATGGCTTTACAGCTTAACACTTGTCTCAGCACTTTTCAGTCTGTAAGTCAAGAACTCACTCTCCTTCTTGCTGCTGGTGTGGTCCCTTATATACTGCTCTCTCAAAGCTCACTGCACATCATGAAGATTGGGGCAGAAGATGACCCAGAAGCCTCCCTGGACCTCTTTGAGAGCAACGCAGAGATCTGGGGCTGGCCGCATGCCCAATGCTTGCCCAGCTTGCAGATCAACATTTGCTGGCAGCTAGCCTCCTGGCTTACAATGACCTGAAGAAGACCATCCTGCAGCGGGTTGGCCGCAGTCCAGAACAGTACTGCCAGCTCTTCTGTACCATGAAGTTGGTGAGGACCGGCCACCCGCTTGCCTTCAACCAACGACTCCGAGACGCCTGCCGGGAGTGGCTGCTGGTGGAGGACAGTGACATCGAGGGACTGATTGACCAGGTGGTGCTGGAGCAGCTAGTCAATCGGCTTCCAAAAGGAACATCGCAATGGGTCCAGTGCCACAGCCCGTCGTCGCTGGAGGAAGCTGTCCAATTGGCAGAGAAAAACTGAGTGTCAAAAGATTGTCAACCCCCCCGGCTACTTCATTGCCCAACTGCTCTCCCCCTCAGGTGGATGTGCCCACCGAAACAGGTGCGGACGTAGTGCCTGGGCCAGTTGCGGGGTTGAAGAGGTTGCCAAGTTGCAACAGGAGTTTGCAGATGTGTTTTCCCTTCTGCCGGGTCGTACAAACCTCATCCAGCACCATATTGAGACCAAGCCGGAGGTAGTGGTATGCAACCTTCCCTACTGACAGCCCAAACACAAAGTAGCTGGGATTTGGGGCCCCAGCTACGTTTCAGCGCCTCATGGATCGAATTCTCTGACCGCATTCGGCTTACGCCGCTGCCTACTTAGATGACATCATCAATTACAGTAATGATTGACAGCGGCATATGCAGCATCTGAGGGCGGTTCTGAGGTCACTGCGGTGTGCAGGACTCACAGCAAACACCAAGAAGTGCACAGTATATGGGGTTCCACTTGGGCCACAGGCAGGTGCGTCCCCAAATTGACAAGACTGCAGCGATTGCGACCTGCCCCAGTCCCAAGACCAAAAAGTGGGTGAGACAGTTCCTGGGGCTGGCTGGCTATTATAGGAGATTTGTTCCTAATTATTCGGACGTCACCAGCCCGCTGACTGAGCTCACTAAAAAGGGCACTCCAGACAAGGTCCAATGGACCAGTGAGTGTCAATTCTGTGGATGGAAATGCTTTGTTGCTGAGAGAGGTCAGCAAAGAATGGCCAGACTGGTTCGAACTGACAAAGTCTACGGTAACTCTGATAACTGCTCTGTACAATTGTGGTGAGAAGAATAGCATCTCAAAATGCTATTCTGAGATGCAGATTGGGGCTGAGACTGGGGAAGAGTCACATGGGGTAATCTCCTTGTGGTCGTGATTAGTGGTTCTCGTTCTCAGTGGGGCATTTGGAAAGTTGTGCGTGGATCAGGGGGAGTAGCATGAGTCTCCACATGCGGAGTCTCCGTGGTGTCATGCACAACGAGCCACATGATAAGATGCATGTATTGACGGTCTCAGAAGCAGAGGCAACTGAGACTTGTCCTCCGTCACCCGGATTGAGATGAGTAACTGCGCCACCATGAGGACCTAGTAAGTGGGAATTGGGCATTCCAATTAGGGAGAAAAGGGGATAGATAAATAAATTATATATATATATATATATATATATATATATATATATATATATATTACTAAATGCCATTTTGAATATAAATAAAATTATATTATTTACTGTGAGCCATACTGTGAGACAGCGTGCATTTAGTGCAATTGCCACACACAAGAGCCTCCTTTTGGAGGCTGTGTCCAACATATTTTCATGTTTTCCTTAGTAAACATCTGCAATACATCCACAAAATCTGCAAATTAGCAATGTAGTACCTGTTATTTTGTAACTTTATAAATTAGGGCCTCATTTTATCAGTAATGCCAAGGCATTTGTAGTGCCGCTGCATTCAAAAATAATTTATGCAAAATAAGTACAATTACTATTTTTGTGACGTCTGTATATCACACAATGTCATAGAGAAAAACACAAATACACTCTGCATCATTGTACACATACTTGCCCAAACATTAACGAACAAGAGAGATATCATCTTATCTGAATTCCTGTTAAACTCCTTTTTCATTTCTAAGCACACAGACACAAAAACTGGGAGGGTGAGGGAAGAGTAACGTTATGGCAGATCATGCTGCCCCTGTTTTTAAAATTCTTCTTCAAATTAAAGTAAAAATTATACTGATTGCACCATTTATCATCAATACAGCAATCACAAGAGATTAAAAAAAACAATACTGAAAAAAGCCACTTATCGCTACGAGAAAGAATGTGAGAAAAGAAAAAGAAAAGAACAAAATGTATTTTTCACCATCGTTTCTCACTGTCTTGATCTTCATTCACTCTCCTTTTGCTTCGATCTGCCTTGAATTGACCTTCAGCCTTGAGGCCATCAGTGTCTTTCTCAATAGAGATTTATGGTCTTTAATGGAGGGGGACCAGGCCAGCAGAGACCCACAGGGGGCCTGGTTTCATCTCTATATTCAAGAGAATGAGGTGTGTTGTCAGGGGGACTGGGAGGTTACTGTCTGAGACATTTTCAAGGTTGCCATCTGGACCCAAAAGGACCCATCACTGTTCCTCTGGGTTATTGTCATTCCTAAAAGACTCCAGAGAGAGTAAAAAGCCTAGCAATACATGAAAAAGAATGCTCTGTTGAAGAAATAGTTCAGTTCTGTTCAGGCCAAAGGGCTTTTGTTTGGTATTGGCTTTCCTGTGTTTCTGCTTTCTGTTTCAGTCATCCAGTGGGCTGCCATGTGGAGGTCGTGGGTGCAGAGATCACTCTCCATTCATTCACTGCACTATAATCCTATTGCTGTAATCCCCAAAGGTCAGGCCTTCTCTTTCTCCATTTTCTTCTCTCTCGCTCTTATACTTTTAATCTCTGTCAATCTCTTTTCCTTCTCTTTCACACTCTCTCCGTGCCTAACATATGTGAGCCGTGAAAGCTGAAATGAGGAGAAAACGGTAGACCTGTGTGCATTTAAGACATAAGGAATCCTAGCCATCAGGGTCACACAAAAAAACAAAACATCAGTGCAGTTTAGTAAGTGGAGCTTGGCAAGTCTACTTTTGCTCATACTTAAGGTTAGTTTTTAAGTATTAAACTTCAGTTTGACTTCTCGCTCACCTTTCCTAATCGTTTAGGTTTGGAGTTAGGGTTTGGTTGTAGGGTTAATAAAATAAGCATTCCTCTTCACTGTATTACACCATTTACATCTAAAACACTTTGCTTTACAACTCGCTTTTGCCACCCCCACTGTGATAATGGAGCTCACACATGCTCATTCGTTTCCTTTAGGCACTGGGGGCATTTGTTTACATTTTGGTAAGTACAGGCTGCATTTAGTAAAAGAACTTTCGACCTACTGTCACTAAATGCACAGTGATGAGACTTAGGGATGCACATTTTTGGCAAATACTTTTAACCGACTAACTGACAATATTAACCAGTTAATAACCAGTTAGCTGATAAGCCATGAATCAAACAGGTGACCAAACAGGCATGACAAAGCTCTATACTGGCTGAAACATAACAGGCTCACATGAGAGGTATGTATATTTTGCAATAGTTATTACATCAACATTTGAATAAACAGCTGTATATTTCCTTCTTATATTTGATAAACTAATTATTGAATGATGACTTTCAGCAGTTTAACAACGGAAGAATTAAAACAGCCAGCCTACACACAAATTGTGCTGCTGGACAATCCTAATAATTTTTGTTTTCAAAAATCTATATATATTTATGTGGGCAGTGGTCAGTATGGTACGCAGCTGGTTGACTGTATGCACAGAGACTGAAACCCACTCCGAAAGCACTGGCGTCCCGCCAAGCATCGCACTCCCGTCTCCCGTACAACAAGTGAAATGTGGGGCTGTAAACATATGTTTTTTCAAATGTTTTTTTCATATGATACTGCATTGTACTCGTGCTACTACTAAAATGTAAAGTCCTATTTTAAAATTTGCATTAGAACATATCGGCCTTACGGACTAAATGGTCCCACAACGGTCGCCCGCTTCATATTTCCTTGTTATTCAGACTGAGAGTAAGACAGTGGTTTACGTGTTTACAGCACCCTTGAGTGTACGTAGCATGCCTTACGTGACAAACCCATAAAATTACCTTAAATTAAACTCTTGAATACTTTTTAACCAATAGCATTAGTCGAACAAACTGTTAATGCTGGTTAATCCGGGGTCTTAAGTCTCTTTGTTCAGAAGCAGCAGCATGTGTCTCTTCTTAGATTAAGCACTTTTCCAACAGCAGCAGCATATTGACTTATGTCAAGCAGCAGCAGTATCTCTCTCGTCTCACAGCAGCAGCATATTGACTTATGTCAAGCAGCAGCAGTATCTCTCTCGTCTCACAGCAGCAGCATATTGACTTATGTCAAGCAGCAGCAGCATGCATAAAGCAGATCTAGTCTGCGAAGACCAAACATACTCCAATGTCATTTACATAATAAAATATTTTATAAACTACTCTGAGAGTTTTTCTTTAGTTCACTACAGCAATTAGAATCAGATGCAACAAAGTGGAACATTCCCAGGATATCTACCCTAAATATGTATGATGACAGAATGACTCCACGCTAAACACTAAAGGCTGAAGTCTTCTAATTAAGTCATAAATCATGGTAATTGGCCTGTAATTGAGAATAAACACAGATGTGGCATCCCCACTTAGAGACAGACATTCAAACACAAGCGTTTAAAGTGGCAGGGATGACAGCCAAATGTTAAAGACGAAATCAAAAAATCAATACACATCCAAATTACATGCACATGTAAGAGTATACACATTCACTCTTGCAAACAAATACACACGGTAGCAGCTGGGACCTTATGAAGTCAAACCAAAAGCATTAACCAATGTTCAATCTAATGCATTAGAGGCTTCTTTGACCCTAAAAAGATTAAGGATTGATAACCACAGTGTTCATGCAATGCAAAGCTCTGGATCAATAAGAGATTGATAGAGTACCTCCAGCTACAAAAAAAAAAAAAAAATAAATAACAGTAAAGAAACATAGCACAAATATCCACTTCAATGTAGTTTTACTAAAACTGCCAAAATGGATGCTGTTATGAACCTAAGACTGATATGTAGTTCATCCAAAGCAAATAAACTGTACCCTTCTTATGGACAGGGAGAATTTCCTTAAGGCACTATAGGATTTACTACTCCTTTCAGAGTAAGAGAAGCTCAAATCTATTTCAATAAAACGGTGAGTGAATTTTCAAAGTCTCCTGAAACTCTTTGCTAGCAGTCTTGAAGTAGATTTGAAGATGCTACCATCTTAATCAAACATATTAATTTAAGACCTCCAAATCAATTCAAATAATTTCACAAAATGTAAATTGTACAAATTAAATACTGTGACACATCAATAACATCAAACCTCACTGGTTCTTGTGTCATGACATCTGGTTATGAGACGCGCAGTGAACTTTTGGGTACTTTTTAAACTACTGTGTTGTATTGAAATCATCAAACAGAACATCCTTTAAACCTATCTTCTTTTGTGTTCCACTGAAGAAAGAAAGTCATATGGGCATTAGCGGATCCTGGCATAGGCGATACAGGCTGCTGCCTAAGGCGGCAGCGCTCTTTGGGGTGGCATGGTGGAGGCTATATGGTTAGGATTATGAATGTACATAATGCATTATATTCTGAAAAAAACATAAGATAACCATGATCAACAGTATAGGTACACCATAAGACAGGATCATCTCAGTGGTCTTGAGAAAATTGGTATCAACCATGTGATTGCTGGGCAAATATGAAAAGTCACTGATGATTTTGCATCAATGAAAACTAGAAAGGGAGGGTTACATTTTAAATGAGGAATTAGGTGTAATAGCACAAGCAGCAAAGTAAGTATTCTGCCATTTATTTACTTATTGATTGATAGTTTTATTGTGCAATTTAAGTTACTGTATGTATGTATAATTTATATATATCCATAATTTACTCACACTCATGCCATTACAGAAACATGGCTTTCTTTCTTTTGCAGAATACAAACAAAGATATTTAGATTTCAGCTCTCTAGGTCCCCTAGATCCATGTCTTCAGGAGCGACATGACAGGTGTGGGTGAGAAACAGATAAAAATGTACGTCTCTTTTTACTCTAAATCTCCACTTTCACTTTCAGATGTGAAAGTGAAATTAAGCAGGTATCCCATGTGACTATCCCTTTAATATATTCTGTGTGTTAAAGCATAGTTCTGTATTAAAAAGTTGTCAACATCATAAAATCCATAATTTTGATGTTTTTTGTTTGTTTGTTTGTGTGTTAAAGGGATCTCACCTAGGGTACCAAGTAAGCCACTGCATACTAGTTTGAAATGACATGTGGGTGAGTAAAGACAGAATCTTAATTTTGGGGTGAACCATTAGCTTAATCAGCAGCTTCCTTGGTCAACAAGCATCACCAGAAAGACCATGTTTGTTAACTACCCAGCTAGACCAGCAACAAACCATCACTAACTGCTGAAAATACTATTCTGAATTTTCATACTGGCACAAGCTGATTTTGCGGGTATTTTTGGCAGTGTCATAAGCAGAGTCAGAAATCAACTTTACTATTGAGGGGCAATATTTGCTCCCTGCATTTGATTCTCAGGGGCATTTTTTACTTTTATGAGGATAATTTTTTTCTAACTAATCAAAATATATACTGTGTCATAATTTCAGGTTAAATACTTCAAGTTCCAGTTTATTAACAAGGGGTAAAATGCATAACTAGGTCTAATTCATTATGAGGGCATTTTTTTGTCACTTTCAGTGGCATTTCTGCCTCGAGCCCCCCGTAATATCTGACCCTGGTCAAACATTTAATTTTGGACCTACTGTAATCATGAAATCCTCTGCACCTGAAATTGGGCTCTGGTGCTCAATTGTCAACACAAAAGTATGAAATGAGCCAGAACTAACTGATTGTAAATGTAGACTCAACATATATTACACCAACAAGGCCTTGGACAAATGCAAGTCTGCATGTGCACTGAGAAACCAACTATTATGCCTTTATTAACAGTACCTGTTAGACTTGATGTTTGTTGAATAAGGCTGCAGATCCTGTCATGCTGGAATATGTCTGACGTGTACACAGTTTTAATTTACACATTCACATTCAGTAGACAAAGAAAACAGAAGCCTTAAAGAAAACATGCATGCACGCACACACACACACACACACACACACACACACACACAAACATTGTTTTTTCTATGGTAGAGACAATTGGGTTTATACTGACCTACTTTATTCTTTCCTTTAACCCTACTGTACATCTTACACAAAACATTTTGCATCATTACATTTTAATTAAGCTATTATTTCCCTACATTGGCTGCTCACCACAATGTAGACAATTTCAAGTTTAACTATCATTGAGGGGACATTTGATCCCCAGATTGCAGGCAAAAAATGAACCACAAAAACACACAGCAAGCAAGTCTGCCACAGGAAGTATGCAGTAGTAACAGCATTTTCATAGCTGAGTCAGTCTGTTACCTGTAGGCAGGTTTCTGTGTGTCCACATATTGAGAGACACTCTGAAATCTGAGAATTACCTGTCAAACACACTGAACCAGCTCCATTGATCTACAGTCTATACTTTAATGAATGCTATGTCACACAACACCACAGACTGCTTCATAGGATTAGGAAAGGACAAACCTCTCCTTGACCAAAGAGGATAAAGATACAGTAAGTGCACTTGTTTTTTAGAGACATCACTTTTTTACTTCCTGTTTATTGGCCTGGTATTACATTTCAAACATTTTGAGCTTGGTTGCTTTATGTCCCAATTTTTCCCAAAACACACTACACTTAGTGCAGGGACATTTTTTCAGCAGCAGCCTGTTCTTTACTGAAGGATTCAATAGTTATGAAGAATCTCAGTAAAGTTTAGGTTAATGGGTTGCCCCTACCTGAGATTTAACCTCTGTTCGACTGTCACCACTTCTTCAGATGAGCAGATGGTTATTACACGCTGTGTGCGTGCGTGTGTGTGTGTGTGTGTGTAGTGTGTGTGTGTGTGTGTGTGTGTGTGTGTGTGTGAGAGTGAGAGAGAGCTATGTGTTGGGTAGACAGCAGGTGGGCTGTGAGCTCAATTTTCAGCCAAAGTGATGAGAACAGTGCAGAATAAAAGCAAGCAAAGTTCTTCTAGTGCGCCAGGCATTTTCAAACACACAGCTGTCACTTACATAGCCCTTAATACTCTCACACAAACACCCATGCCCTTAAGGCTCTGATACACTCACAACGACCTTCTTGTTCATTTAATGCTCAAAGCTAGAAGGTTGAAAATGTTGAAAATTTTGCGAACATTCTGAAACTGGGGCCTGCATTTAAAGGAGCATTTAAATACAAGTCACACACTATCCTGTAGGGCTGTGTATTGATTAGGCCAATTATTAAATAATCGCCTGATCGCGATTATGTGAGATAACTACAATTATTGTGCACTTCAAATTCCAATCACATCTTAATACCCAAAAAAGGGAATTTTAAGGAAATATATAAATGCCATGAACACCATGCCATTTGTATGTTATTCAGTTGAACTCAGAGCATCACTGAGCAAAGCCCGGAGACGTCAACCAGACCAGCTCCTGTCTGGCATCATCTGAAGCGCTTCAGATGATGTGCGTCAGCAGAGACTCTCACTAAACTCCCACAAAAATACAAATGAACAAATATAAACTTTGAGAGTAAGTGCAAAGCACTCCGGCTTCACTTTAAACGATCATGTAATGGCAATATAACTATTCATGGGGGGGTTTATATAGGCGTGGCACACAGTGACAGAGAGGAGACGCACGCTTACTCTGTTTCTGTGAGTGAATTTTTTTTTCAAGTCATTCAAAAGTTTTTAAAGCCTTAAAAGGAAATCATATATTCCTATTTTATTATATGATTTATATATTTGAAGTAAAATATGTTAAAAAAATACTTATAAGGTATGAAGCACACATGCATCTTATGAAATATGATAATTTATGACAATTAATTGTGAAAGCCCTGAAAGAGACTGGAAAATCATAATAACCTTAAAACAGACAATTAATTGTCATAACAACAATATAATCATCAGCCAAATTTCATAATCATGACAGCCCTTAGTATTGTTGCAGGTTTACAGATTTTATTTTATTCAGATTCCCAAACTTTTGATTGGATTTGGGTATAATTCAGTTATACTGTCCATTTTGCTTACATATGAAAGAAATTCTCTCTCAGCTAACACTGTTAATTGTACAGGGGACCTTCTTACTTGGTACATAAGGAAATATTTATTTAACAAATTGTATTTATCATTAGATTTTTATTTTTTTATAATTTTGGTCACATTGCAGCATTTTAAAAATGTAAGAATCCATGTATTCCATCAACAATCAAGATATCTAGAAATTGCATATATTATATTGTATATATATAGTTACATTTTTACAATTTAAATGCATATTTTGTACTATTTACAAGTATTTACACTGATTTGTAGAACACATGCTAAAACGGTTTTGTCTCTAAGAATACCAGCAGTTCAGCGAACGTCACAGAAGTGTTTTGGTTGAGCACACATTCGAGAGCTTCTTTACAGTGTCTTTGCTACAGTGCATGTGATTAAAATTAAATGAATGTATTTGTTTTTATTGTTTTTGATCAAAAGCTGACTGTAAATAACATAAAGGATAATAAAAGAGACATTATTCTATGACAAATGGATTGCGTGGATTTTACCTTTAGACACACGGAACAAGTCAAACCAAACTTTTACTCTCAACACACAGTGAAATGATCTTGGCGGTAAACTTCTTCGCCACTATACTACTCAATCACTGATGAGAGAAATCGAATTATATACCAGCAAGAGACATTACAGACATTTTAATCACATAGCGATAAATTTAGTCTTGTATGGGAGTGATTTACTTGCATTGTAGACAATAGAGTTAAATATCACTCATGAGATTTAATAATCAATATTGACTTTGTTCAAAAGTAGATGGTGATGAACTGGAAAATTTATATTTGTACTGCCCTACTGTCCTGTCAACAGACTACAAGTGAAACATTAACCAATGTGACATTATAATGTGTTATCAATCACTATATGCCTCATTCTATGAATTAAACACAAATGAGTTTAGTAAAAGCTGTTTTAACCACTCAGAAATTATTTAAAGTAATCTATTTGCAGTACGTAATATGTAATTTGTCATGTTTACATACTGCATTCATGGCGTTAATGCTAACGTGCTATCCATGTTCATAATATGCATAGGTTACATTCTGTTATTGTATTTGATAGACTTAGCCTAATCTAAAAAAAATCACATGCCATGATCATGGAAAATGTCTCTATGCAAAAGATCGCACAGATTTAGTTATGTTTGCCCCAACCTGGCAACTCTGCTCTCCAGTGTAATCATTATTACAGGTTTTCTTGTAGACAGATCTCAACTGTTTGAAGAAATCAACCGGGAAAATGCTGCCGCCAAAGTAGGTGGAGCACCATGTCACAGCCACAAATGATATGGACTAATAACAGTAAGAAGGTGTTTAACAGCCGGTATGAAGTGTATCTTAGAATTTGCACTGGCAATCTATTTTCAACAAACTCAAAAACACCTTATTTTTGGCCAATTTTTTTTTAAATGTCACACTTGGCCTTTCTTTGATTCCACTAGTATATTGCCACCTTTACAGTCACTCAATCTCTTTCTCATTCTCTCTCTATTTATCCAGGAGTCAAGCCCAGAGCACCAGAGATGGCATTGCCTCCTCCTTTCCCCTTAATTATTAAGACACCTTTTGGAATCTCTATGGCTTTCCTGAATGCCATCAATGAAAATAACCCCCACATTTATTACACAACACAGCCTTCTTCTAAACTGAGTTCTAAATAAAAGTTCAGGATGTTAATTTAATCCTCAATGCAGGGGTATATAAACAGCCTTACCTCACAGCTGTGACAATTCTTCCAGCAATCCTTCACCACCCCAACTCCACCTCAATTTTTATTCACTTGTATTATGTATTTACATTATATTAATGCAGTAGACCAAGGGGGTATTTATAGAGTTGAGTCACATACTCAAGCCCTTCATTATGGACATCAAGCTACAGTAAATATATTTACATTTTTCTCACTCAAGGATTATATCAAAATTTGAATTGTGATCAAAACAGACATAAGTCAGAGCAACCTTGGACTTCTTACAAATTGTTAAAGAAGGCTTCTACACTTTGTGCTACCACACTTCACACCTCCACGCTCC
Organism: Xyrauchen texanus; assembly: GCF_025860055.1. NCBI lineage: Eukaryota > Metazoa > Chordata > Actinopteri > Cypriniformes > Catostomidae > Xyrauchen > Xyrauchen texanus. The sequence continues at coordinate 17,151,580 of NC_068288.1, forward strand.
AGAGTAAGTGTCCATTTTCTCGTTCAAAGACTCAAGGAATTTTTTTTCACACATCACAAGTGGGAGATTTCTCTTATTATCACAGTCTGTTTAACGAAGTGTCAAGGAAAGTATGTGCTGTGAAGAGAAAAAGACTGCAGTGGAGGGAGATGACAGATAATATATTTCTGATAAAGACAGAAATAGACAGAGAAAAGAGATATTGGACAATGAGTCGCTGCATGTGCCTCAAAAAGAAACAAGGCCACACATAAATATTTGGCAAACTTTAATCTCTGAATGTAGTAGAAACACAAAGGGCCCAGGGACACACAACGTATGTGATTGTTATGTGTCAATTGGCCATTGGGACACATGGGCCCCTTCTCTGTCTCTCTCTTCTATATCTTTCTTTCATAGACAGATCCTCTCTCAGTTTGTAGAATAAGTGAGCAGGTGGTAAGAAACAGCACAACGATGGACAGCCTCATCAAAAGAATGCAAGACAAAGATGACAGACTAAACATTTGATGTAAGATTTGAGATGTAATAAGGCCTCTGCACAGCAAACTCACCATTATAATAACAGGAATGAAATTAGTTTTTTCAGTTTAGATTTATTATTTTATTTTGCCGTTGGACATTGGAAAGCTATATATCTGTGGAATGTAGCTTGTGTTGGATTGATTTGTGGGTATTACTGGCAAAAACTCACTTAAACGATTAATTTTAATTCCATTCAGACCCTTGTGAGCAGCAGCAAATAATCCAAACAACACAATACATTGTTGCACATAGGTCACATCTGAAACCAGTTTTCTGGTGAATAGCAGCAGATCTGCAAATAGCACCGAGAAACTGCAAATTTTTGATGATTTCCTTGGAGTCTGATAAATGACCAGATTTAGGATTCTACTGTTATAAAAGTTTGTTATGTCATGCAAAAAAAACCTAATCCTATTCTACTAAATTGTGCCTGCCCACAACTGTACTAGCATTATATAACTGTTGCTTATTTCTGTTTATAAACTGAATTATAAAGTGTGTGACAAAGGAAATCAACCAAGTAAGAGTCTAATTTATGTAAAATGAAGCTAAAATAATAAGTGTAAATTTGGATTAATGCAGTTAAATTTAATATGCCAGTGAGCTGAATTATTCACCGCTCTGAAGTCATTAAACTTAATTAAACCGGAGAGAGAAACTAACATTCTGTGTTATTGAAAGAGACTTGTTATTTACCCTAAAAGAGTCGTTTAACAGCTGTCCATGTTTATGGATTTGTTTTTGGATGCAGTCGGTTAATAAGTTGTCAGAAAGAAACAAGCCATTTGCTATCACTGACACCATGGGGTAGTAATGCACTCATCTGATGCTGACAGCTTTTCAACAGCCATCATTTTATGGTGTGAATATGTATGAGTGAGATATTTACATTCTGACATTTTGTCATGCAACAGCCCAGTCCCTGCCTTTCTTTAGTTTGTTACATCTGCGATCAGTGAAGTGTTTTTCTGAGCCATGGACCCCACAATGCCTTTGATTTATAGCCTTGTAGGGGAGTGAACCCAACATTGGATGAAACCACAGTCTGCAGGCCACTTGAGGCACTCAAAGTATTGTCGGCTGTATAAACGGAATGGACTAAGAGGCCCACCTCTGACACAAGCTTTCTTCCCCTATACAGCTCTCAGAGCTCCCTCTGTGTTCATATCTGCCACTGCCTTCATATTGGTATCCATCTACTTCTCTGTGCATTTGGGCACCATCCATTCTTAATGTCCCTGGTCTTTATCCCTGGGGAGTAAATGTTGGGGGTCAGGGTTAGGCAGGTGCAGAGCCAGGGAGTGGGACTGAGAGAAGAGGGGTGGGGGGTGTGGGTGAGCGCTCTCCGTCTGTCACCCTGCTCTGTTTCTTGCCTGCAAACCCCCCTGCCCCATGTTGGATACCGAGTGAGCTAGGCTGACAACTGTAACAAGGATAATGTAAAGCTGTGAGTGTTTATAACTCACAGATCTAGCACCTTCACCTGAGATGTCACTTTCTTTGTGATTCTTTCACACTCTCGACTCTTTTTATCAACCATTGTCACGTTAGTACAAGCACACGCTTGTTAGGGGTTACACAACACCAAACTGAAACAAACAGCAACAAGAGCAGAAATCCTACCTTGTCAAAAAGAGACTTCCATTGCTGAGAGAAGCATTTGTGTGACACAGAGAAAGAGGGAGGAGAAATGGATGAGCATAAAGATATAACTGAGAAAGTCCTTTGATGCACTTTTCCAAAATTACATATGAGGCATTTATCAATTTGATCATGGTCACTTACGTCCTCTGGAGCAACAGGAAGGACATCAGTGCTCTCCAGCACCTCAATCTCTTCTCCCTCTGCATGAGCAGCGACTGCTGGGGATGAGTTCACCATAGCCCCACTGCCCCTCTCCATCCACCCAACTAATGATTATCTCCTCTCAGAAAGTTCTGTCATGACCCTTGATCAGGTATGATCCTTTGTATGTATCAGATCCGTGTTTTCAACAAGAGCACTGATCAGAGATAAACTGCCATTATTACAGGTGTTCTGATACCAATATCCTGTGTCATGATAGTTTATCCCAAAAGAAGTGGGTACGTTGAGTTCCTCGCTTCCATATTTCATTACAGGATGACAGATGTTCGTGTTTGCGATCTTTAGGTTTCTGATACTGTAAATCCACAGGGTGTCACACGTTTGCATTACATGTTTACACACATCGGTTCATCTTAAATCAATCACCTGCAAAAGAAACAGGATTACTTACAGCATTACTGCTTATTGTATTCAAATATTACCATCAAGTGTCGTCCCTTGCTAAATAACCGGTATCACACCAAACAGGAGGCGATCACACGATAAAGCGAAATGACCAGTGTATTATAAACGGAGGCTATAATATGCTGATTGTACATCTGTAAAACCAAATAAGATAAACTGTGAAGCGATCCGGAGATGTAAGTAACAGATAATTTGTGGTGCGTCATTGTACCTTGCTGTTGTTTCGCATCCACATCGTGTAACAGAAGCGCGCGATGGAAGAAACTCTTGCCAGCATCCACAGCGCGCTTTGCCAAAGTTCACTGTGACTGAGCAGAGCGCAGACAGCAAGGGGAGGTAAATGAGTGGCACACGCCCCCTTTCACTGCTCATAGTCAGTGGGCGCCTTTACGAGCCCTTATCTCAAGTGATGGGGGGTGAATGCGGATGCACGTGAGGAATATCTTCCATCTTGCACGCTTTAATATCCTAAAATATTAAACCATTGGTTTGGCTAACATATATTGTAATTAATGTACAGTAGTGTATACATTTATAACATGTAAAACACATGAGATCACTTGCACTCACTTTCATCTGACATGAAAAATACCCTGAGAATAGTTAAACCGTTCATTTAAAAGAGTCATTATATTGTGGACCATAGCTGAGTGTGGTTTTATTGTGTTGACTTATCAACCAAACAGCTATAGCAAAACTATGATATTGAAGTTTCCGTTTAGAGGATAGAATTAATAAAAATGATTCTAATTTAAAGGGATAGTTCACCCCAAAAGGAAAATTATCTTATCATTTACTCACCCTAATGCATCCATTTTAGAAGAATATTTCTGCAGGTCCATAGGTTCATGCAGGTGAATGGGTGCCAAAATGTTGATGCTCCAAAAAGCACATAAAGACAGCATAAAAGTAATCCATATTTTCAGGTTTTTGATAGGTGTGGGTGAGAAACAGATTAATATTTAAGGTCTTTTTTTTTAAGTGCTTCTCCCAACCCAGTAGGGGGTGGTATGCATGAAGAGTGTGAATCAGCAAAAATGCAAGAAGAAGAATGTGATAGTAACCTGTTTCACACCCATACCTATCAGGCAGTCACTTATTTCCAGGGGTTTCAGTACAGCGTAAAAATGTGACGTGGTAGTGTAGGCGTTCTCCTAATTCAAAATTTGCATAGGTCACCGATCATGAGCACTAAAAGTGAATGATGATGATAACCCACATCGCTAACGGTTGAATTATTTTCCTTTTTTGCCGCTAATAGAAACTGATGTTGAAATTTAATATGTCAGTTTGGCAAAGTAGATTAATCCAAAATCACACGCTAAAATATGTAAATATTAATGTACCAATAGTATCAATGTAAACAATCTGAATTCATGGAATACTTAAAGATCCGCGGTTACAGGGGTTTCGAGCGATATACCTAATTTGTTTTATGTCATGGCAACGCCCCTTGTGCGTCGCTGTACTGAAACCCCTGTACTTTAGTGAATGCCATACCTATCATAACGCTTCTGAAGATATTGATTTGACCTCTGGGGTTTTATGGATTACTTTTATGCTGATTTATGTGATTTTTGGAGTTTCACAATGTTGGCACATATTCATTTGCATTGTATGCACCAAAAGAGCTGAGAAATTCTTCTAAAAATCTTAATTTGTGTTCTGCTGATGAAAGAAAGTCATACACATCTGGGATGGCATGAGTGTGAGTAAATGAAAAGAGAATTGTAATTTTTAGGTGAACTATCCCTTTAAGTAGGTTTTTGAACTAGGTCTTTAAAACCAACATACAACACCTCTGCTAGAGAAAACACAGATTTTTGTAATTGGACTTCAGACTTAAAACCTCATAATTACTGAACTATAGCTCTTATGACAACTAGCCCAAATTTCCTCAATTTAAAGTGACAATGCTAATTTTATAACATGTCAAAATTTTAGAAAGACTAGTTGCTAAGGAGAAGTGATATTACATTATATAAACGTAAATCGTAACATATCTGTTTATAACATCTCATAGGTCAGGTCATGAAGCAAAGTGAAATCAATATTTCTAAAAATACCAGTGCATGGTACATAAACAGCTACAAAAGCCTAAAAAGGACATTATGATCTTCAGTAATTACAAACTTTAATAATTTAGGCAATACTATCAATATTTCCTCATCAAATAACCCATTTACACATACGTTTTATATGTAGTTTTCAGGGTAATGTCAGTAAACTCTGTATTCGCCTCTTTCCAACAGTACTGTAACTATTGGCATTGGTCCTGGTGATGTATTTCCATGGTAACGTATAGACTAGTTATTTATAGTATAAAACACACCTACTCAAGCAGAGGGAAGAAAAGTGGGGGCTATTTTCATGTTTGTTTTTGATACAACTTTTAAAGAATATATATATATATATATATATATATATATATATATATATATATATATATATATATATACACTGTACATATTAATAGTAATCTCAATGATAAAAAATAGTTTACTCAGCTTAATCTTGAGTTTTACTATTCTTACTAGTTTTAATTAAGTTAATGTCACTCTCTAAATCCTGAAGCTGTCATTACTAAAAACTTTTAAGTGGTCCTAATTAAACAGTACTTGTACATTTTGGAATCATAACTCAAATACATAAGTTCTTTAAACTTCGGCTGTGAGTACTACTAACTCAAAATTACCAAGTACAAAATCGCGGCTGAGTGTAATACCCATAAACTCTTGCACTTGAAATAAATTGTTTGTTTTGTCAAAACAAGGGAACTTATGTAGTAAATGTTTTTTTTTTTAATTTAAAAGTGGATTTAGTTTACATTTTTATGACTATTGTTGTTGTTTTGTTTTTGCTGGTTGATAATTGAGAATTTGTGAAGTCATCATGAGGGTGTTTAGTGTTTCCTCAGGTGAACTTGGAGCCTGTTAAGTTTAAGCCATTCTTCTCTACTCAATTGTACTTTACAAAAGTGCAGATTTTTGGGCACTAAGAATTACTGAGTAGACTCCAGTGTGCCATATGGCTAATCTAGTCTAGAGTCTAGTCATAATTTCCCTTATACTGTGTAAGACAAGTTATAACCCAATATAAATAACTAAACCAAATCATCAATACTTTAATCATTGATGAGTTAAGCTTCCTTGTAACTAGTTAAAGTTACTTAAAAAATTAAGTTCTGTTTACTTGAGCCAAATAAATAAGTTTACTTAGAAAAAGCATGCAAACCAATTGCCTTGAAAAATCTAAGTAAGGTCAACTAGTTATATATATATATACATACACAGTACTGGTCAAAAGTTTTGAAATACTTACTCATTCTTTATTATAATTCTTCTTTTTTTATTTTTTCTAAGTCATCAAAACTATGGAATAACATAAATGGAACTATGGGAATTATGTTGTGACTAAACAAAATCCAAAATAACTGTGTTATATTTTAGCATCTTCAAAGCAGTCATCCTTTGTCTAGAGTTTGCAGATATGTACTCTTGACATTTTCTCAACCAACTTCTTGAGGAATCACCCTGAGATGCTTTTTAAACAGTATTGAAGGAGTTCCCATCTATGTTGGGCACTTATTGGCTGCTTTTCTTTATTATTTGGTCCAGGTCATCAATTTCAAAAATGTATGTGTTAACAAATAACATTATAGTCAGTTTATAATATGGATCCATGTTTTCAAGTGGATGAAGATCTGGATGGGCCACAGCCCAATCTGCCCATACAGATGAGCCACTGTTTTTTTATCAAGATGTCTGGTCACAACACCCCTAAATGTTAACTGAAATCAATCAAATGTTTCTTTGACCTACCGCTGAATTCTCAGTGTTTTGTTTTCATGTAAAACAGAATCAAGCACTCCTTAGCAAGATGCCTTGTTTTTGTTGTTTCCAGAATTGTATAATTACTGATTTCTACACTTCAATTGCACTTTTCAATTGTATCTGGTTTAAAAAAAATATTACAGTACATAATAAATAATAAACAGACACGGTTCATGAGAAAAAAAATGCTGTTTATTAATATAGGCTGAACTAATCTCCATAACACATGGTAAGACTTTCTCGGCGCAAGTCCTCAACGATCACATTCTTTTAAGGGTAAGGATTTTTTTTCTTTAAAAGCCAGCAACATTGTTAAATATCAGTACAGTCAAGTTCTTAATATGTCAACAAAAAAGGAAAAAATAAATCCCCATTCCCAATCCCACTTCATTACAACCCATCCCAACACTTCAATGTCATGGATTGGCATAAACCCACAGTGCTTGGTTGATGATGATCCTTGGTTGATAGACACAGAGCATGAGGATTTAAATGAATACTTACTCACATGAAACCTCTTACAAAGATACTCTAAACAAGTATATGACAACCCCACCCATCAAAAAAAAAAAAAAAACCTTGTAAGCATAGCATGTCTGAACATACTCTCCCCTAAAACTTGTGCATAGATTCTTAATCCTTTCACAACTTCTTTCCTCACCATTTTGTCTTAAAATCTAGATAGAGTGTTTACATGGAGTATTTTCAACCCACACTCAACAACTAGTAAAAACAAATCAGGAAAAAGATCAAGTCCTAGAATGTGTGTTCTACAATTCTCAGGCCTTTGCATACAGGCCTCTGAATTTCCTAAACAAGAAAAGACCAGAGGATGAAATATTGAGCATCTTTTACTGGACCTGGCTGAGAACCATCAGACAAGTTAAAATCAAACAGTGGCAGGTCCTTCTACAACTTAACCAATAATCACAACTGTATTTGTTTGTAACACATAGATAAAGACAAATGTATTTTAAATGGAAAGTACTCTACTTCAAGAAATATAGCACACATAAGATAATTTCAAATCTGATATTTGGTAAATGTGTGTCTGCTATGGATTCAAATTCAAAAAGACATTTTTAAATCCATAACCTTCAGTGCTTAGAGCCCCCCCTCCCCCTCTTTTATTAATTTAATTGTTAAAGTCTCATGATAATCATAATTTTAAATGGAACTCTGGACCTCTAATAATCCTGAGAAAATTTCCAAGTCCATTGTTAGTGCACAAGACGGTGACAGAACATTTTTGCTTTTACAGAAACAAAAATGTAAAGACATTTAGGCATCAATTAATCCAATAGCAATAAGAACAACAAAGTAATTCAAAAGCAAAATACAACAACACTGAAACAATCCCAGAGTTCAGCAAGTAGCACACATCTTCATTTGAAAAGTGTAGTATTATTATTATTATTTGATGGAAGCTGTAATTGTCTGTAGGGTTTCTTACATTCTTGTAATTCCTTTTCTCTCCTATTTTTTTCTTCTTCTAATTTTAGACAAATCACTTTGTAAATGGCAGATAGAGTAAGAATGTCAATAACTCGCATCTGGACATCTTTTCTGTCTATCCATGTATGTAACATCTGCTTCTCAACTTTTTCTTACTATGGCAAAATTTCAGATTATTATTATTTTTTTTCAATAATTCTATTTAAATGACACAGCACTAAAAAAAAGAAAAGAAAGAAAAAAGACTTGGAATTATCTCACAATAAAAGCCACTATGAGGATACAATTTTACAGGTTTGAAACATTTTAAGAAAAAAAAAAAATCCATTTAGTCCTTGAGTAAACATTAACACGTGAATTGTCATCATATCCCCTACATTTTTTTTTTTTTTTTTTTTTGATGGGTTGAGCCAGGGATTCTAGATAGTAACCATGTCAGAACAGTTTTCAAACACATAAAAAAAAAAAAAAAAAAAAGCAAACAAACAGACAAACTCAGAAACAGTACAACAAACTAAATGGATCACATCTGTAGGTAGCCGTGCCTGACAAGAAGCAGTATCATTAGAAAGCACACGTACAGAAAGAACCATTAAACCAAAACCATTCAGAAGTACATTATATATTTTCTTAATGTGAACAATGTTAAACATTACAAGCATGTTATCAACTACCTTAGAAGGGTCAGTCCCAAACTAAAATTTGAGAGAGTAAGCGAGAGAGAGAAAGTGAAAAGAAATTCACATTTTGTTATTGGCGCAATTTAATTCAAGTATTGGTAAAGATATTCCTCTTGATATGTTTATAATTTTTCTTTCTTTACCTGGAACAATATAATTAAATATTGATTATTAAATTTAAGCTAATACCAACATGCATTCTTCGATAAGTTTGTTCAGGTCTATCATCAATCAAACCTTTTCCATTGGGCAAATTATCAGAAGACATATTCTAAGGATCAAGGTCTATTGCTTATTTCAAATTACATTTTGCCCAGTGGTTTCAAAAGGGGATTTAGCGATCTGATAGCATTTTTCTACATGAGCAAGCGTGATAATACACAGGATAATGTTTAGCTGTAGTTATAGTTTACCCATGCTGGTGTCACCAGAGACTTCCTGTGATGATTCACTGTTTGGAATTACAGCCACATTGTGGTTCACTTTCAGTCAATTGTGAACGAGTTGGGAAAAAGGCAGTTACACACACAGGCAACAGTGATTCATAGCCTGTTGAAATGACTTTTCCCAAGAGGAAAAAGGTTAATTTATACAGCACAATGGCCTGAAAACAAACTGAGACGATTTGAGATGGAAATGTACTCTTCAGGGGCCTGTTTTTTTTTTTTTTTTAAACAAACAAACAGTTAATACAGCATACACAAAAGGCACTCCAGTTTGCTGTCAACCTGCAGAATAAGGGAAGGTTAAACTGGCAAACAGGAGGTTATAACAGTAAGATGTGCAGTTTTAATTGTTACAGAATAATTTTTCCCTTCATTGTTTAGATGTTTTTGTCAAACTTAGAAAAGATATTAAAACGCTACTTAATTTTTGGTATTCAAAAAAAGTACCAGGGATTGTTCATTACCTGTAAGCCTTGAATCCCCAATGCTATTAAAGTTATCACTTTTTTTATATATATATAAAAGGATTCTTCCAATGCCAGCAACAGGATTATCACAATCAGCTTGAGGTCTTATTTTCTAACAAATATCCTCTACCCCCTTAACCCAATCCCACCTCAAACACACAAGAAACTTCAAAGTGCCTCCAAACAGAAGTGCTCTTAAACAAAACAAGACATTTGGACAAGAAGACATGGAATTTAAGATGTGGCCAAATTCAGTCAGAGATGCCACAAGTGTACTGTATATATATATAATTGTATACATTGGCACGTGAGACCATGAGGGAAAAATTGCAACGCAACCAGCAGCAGAGAGGTAAGATAAACAGGTCCCTGTTATTCTCTTCAAAACTACTTCAAAATCTGAAAGTCTGATGACTCTGCAACAGTCCCTGTTCAGAAGGATTGAGAAGACCCATAATAAGCCATCATCCTAATTTTATTGTCCCACTGATAAATATCCTTTTGCATTTCTTTAATGAATAATTTGTAAGTCTTATACACGCTATTTCGTGTATAAAATGGCTTACAACAATAATCTTCATTTTTATTAAAGATAAATTTAGTATATCTTGTCATGCCCTGAGATTGTATTGAAATTAGGTTTATCAAATTCAGCAGAATTAACACACAGGTCTCCCCAAATAAAACTGTATTGAGCTGACTTAGTGTCAGACAACATCCTAATTTTCATAAGGATGACAATGGCCTTAAGAATTCAGTAAGGTATGGGAGGACAGCGAGATATAAAAAAAAATCCTTTCAAAGCCACAGATTGGCACTATGTTTCACAGGGCGGACATTACATGCCCATCTTCTCTAACTTTGCATAGTAACAGCATTGAGTGATGTAGTTAAAGAGCCAGTGGCAGAAGGAGTCTGTCTATTGAAATACTGCTCATACAGGGCATCATTGAGGCCACAAAAGAGAAAGTGGATGTTAGCAGCTGAGTTAGAGGTGGGACACCCAGGGTGAGGTTACATGCGCACAGACACGCATATAAATAAAAGAGCCCCTATTCTAAATGACCTATGATACTATAAGTAATTTGAAACACTGTTAACAACAAAATAAAAGACTTTTGACATGTTGTGAAAGAAAAAAAATCGAATATGTCCCAAAGCATCGATCGTCGTTTGCATTCGTAACAAAGGACAGGTACACAAAGGCACCTTTTTTTTTGCAGGCAGTGAAAGACCACTGCATGATGACCAACAGAAAGAGGAAAAAAAGCTCAGAACACATAACACAACACTGGCTATTCCAGAGGAAGTGAGTTCATACACAAGGGCTGGTCATTACGAAGTGAGAGTCTTCTGAGGTGTGATGTAATCCAGAGAGTTTTGGCTTTAGCTGTGTGGCTAGGAGCACTAAAATCACAGGAGGGAACATTCCATGATCCATAGCTAAGTGTTCACTACACAAAGATGAATGATAATGACGGCAAGTTCTATATCATTTAGACAACTTTACTGTCCTTTACTGATTTCCATTGTACTAGGTGCGTGGAGGGAGTTGTCGCTATGGAGAACCAACGTTCCCCAATCCATTTCCACAGTTCACAAAGAGGCACCAAAACGCCACACAGCTAGTCAAACAGGGTCCTCCCCACACACCTAATCCAGGTGGCTCCTCCTCCAGACAAAGTAAAGGCTTACGACAATTTCAGAGTAACAATAACATTCACTTTGATAGAGTAAGGGGGAAAAAAGTTCAGATACAAAAAACATACATTGCAAGTTTTTTCTGATTGTAAGTGTTGTGAGTTTTGTCTTGCTCTTCCCTTCATTATGACATTTTTTATATTTTTCACTCAAGTTTCTGGACCAGAGAGGAACAATAAACAAAAAGCATTTTGAATACCAGTGAGGTACAAAAAAAAAAAAAAAAAAAAAAAAGTTGCCATAAGAAGTCTTTGTAAAAATGTTTTTTGTATATATACGCTCCATTATCTGATTTATTGGCTTCATAGATGGAGCATCACTCATGTAATAAGTGCTATGATAATACCCCTTTAAGAAGAGACATAGAAAACGTAAGTGTCTTATGTTTGCACCAAATGCAAGGATCTCTTATTATGTACTGCATTAAGAGAAACCCTTTGTATTTGGTATTGTGCCTGACTCCCGTGCCATGTCTCTACACTCTGGACAACATTTCTGTTTGGTGAATAAGTGGCTGGGAGACTGCAATCCCATACAGCATGTCTTGTCAAGTTTCAAACCGCATGGAGCGATATTAAACAGTTCTCTCTTTTTCCACAAGAATACCGAACAGCCAGTAAGCCAGACGAACAGACAGGCTAGATGGAAAAATTTGTCCAAAGTTTAAATTCTTCAAAAGTCTTCAAAAAATTCTTAAGTTTCAGTAAGCTTCAGTGTGGACGGAAGAGAGGGTCTCTGGGTTCTATTGCACAATGCATCAGAATGAGTTTTCTTCTCTCTCTCGTATGTCAATAAAATGTACGCCCAGATACACCAGAGAGTAACTGAATAACTTTTGATTGATTCAGCACTGCAGTCCATTAGGTACAATAAAAAAAAGCCTCCACTGAGTGTTAACAGTGGTTATGTACTCGCAAACAGATGCTTGATCAAGTTCCAGCAGACAAACATTCATTCATCTACATCAAAACTAGACATTCGGCTTATTGTTTTAAAAGAACACTTATTTTGAAAATGGCGCAGGTAAAATAAATCATTGAGCAGTGTAACTCCCTTTTGTAAAACTAAAAGAATAATAGAAAAAAGATCATTGGTGATTAGTCATGCTGACAGGCCACTGCTTGGAGTTGTTGTTGTTCTCATTTGCTCTGGCCTATTTGCTGGCTCAGAAACAGAACTGTGCAAGATACAAAGTATTTCTTTGTTGTTGGTGGTGGTTTTAATAAAATAAAAATGTCTGATGAGGACCTGGGGAAAGAGAGCACTTGTGGCTAATATAAGTTCTGAAGAAACAATGCAATCTTTAAAATGTAAAGTACCAGGAATAATCCAATCAGTAGAAAGGTGTCATGAGGTCTCACTGTGTCGCTTTAAGAATGGATGCCGCTTTGATGGCAACACTTCTGAGCAAAAACCAACTTTGGAAATGATCAAAAAAGAGCACCCAAAGGCTTCTGCTTCTATTGATTCTTGCTTCTCAAAATATCTGAACACTAAGAACAGGATCCCACAAACATAACAAACAGTTTGAAGACATAAAAAATATAGGACCAAAAACAGCAGTTGGAGGTATGCAGCTTCATCTCAACCTAATCCTCCGTCATTACAGCTCCAAGTGATTATCGCCACATTGATTCGCTTGGGTTTTACTCCATTAGGTCTCTTGACTTTGTCATATTATGATGGCCGTTCACAAAAAACCTACATGTTCTCCCCGCTTAGCAAGTCTTCCGGGAGCAGAGTGTTAATTGGAATGGGACTTCCGATGACCCTGGCGTCGTCTCCATTTGGGGGAGCCCATAAACTGGAGTACTGCTGCACACCACCCCACAACATGTCCCCTCCATTTCCAGTGCTGTTGTTCCCACTACGACAGACTGCCTTATTACTTCCTCCACCCCCACACCAAAGTCCAGTAGGGTGGCTGGAAGCAGGGTTGCCCAACCGGGGTTGATTGGAGCCTGGTGCTGGGCTGGCCTGCCAGCTGTTGGGGGTGGGAAGGGACTGGCCCTGTGCAAAGAAGCGATTCACATCCTCCTCACCAGCAAACTCTGCCAGAATGGTAGTGTTACCCAGCACACACCTTAAGAAGTAGAGAGGCATTCAAGTATTAAACATTTTCCCTTTATTGACAGCACAAAATATCAGTATGAGAAAGACGTGATTATTAAATACATGCTTGACTGAAGTGCATTGACATGGTTTAGGAAAAATGAAGAAAGACTGGGAGCTGTTCAGGGGCTTTCTCCAAATGAAATCAGAAAATAATGCAGCAGAAGATGGAAAAATGGAGTAAAATTGTTTCGTAAATCTGTTTTAGTCTTACATGTGCAACGATTTCTGGGCTTTGGTGGCCTCCTCCTTGGAGCTGTAACGTACCACAGCATTTCCTTGTGTCAAGTTCAGATGGAAGGTAATGAGAGGACCATGCTGCATGCACAGAGTCCGTAGGGTGGAGCCGTCAATCTGAAACACACAGAAACATTGTTTTTTTTTTTTTACATACAAACAACCTAACAACCCACTTGACTAAAAGTTACTTGCAAAACTTAACAGAAGTAAAAAATAAAACAACATAATAATAAAATAAAATAAACTAATATACACAAATATTTTTATTTATATACACAAAGTTTGAAAACTCATGTGGTACTATCTATTTGAGAAAGGTTTACAAAATTATGTTTTTACAATATGAAAAAGTCTTTGCTCTATGCACCTGAGGAGTAAGGTTCCTCAGCACCAGCCAGCTGCTTGCCCTGCTGGCACTGTCAGTGCTCCAGGTTCCCCCTTCTACAACAGACAGAATATAGAGACACATATTAATACATCAGGAAGTACATTTGGTAGTTACACTAAATTCTTAACTTCTTTCCATGTTCATCTCTTATCTAAACACACAATATTGGACAGAGAGAGTGGGGTCTGATCATAATGTCAGCCACATTACAGCATGTCCTGGAGTAGTCAGGTATATTGCTTTGCAGGTAAGTACAACACTGGTGGACTGAAGATTTACCTGAGGAGTAAGAGCTGCGCCAGCCCTGGCTGAGGCCAAGTGAGTTTCCACCCCAGGAGGAAGAGGGCTTGGTGTTTGTCAGGCCTGGAGGGGGACGAGAGGGGGCACTGGAGTTACGTGTCCCAGGGGCAACCTTCCATAACTCATGAGACAAAGAGGTCTGTGTGTGGGAGATGGGACCAGGTGACCAGGTGGACTTCATTTCCAAGAGTTTTCCTAAAGAGAAGGATAAGAGGAAGAGAAAGGGAAATAAACAAAATCAATAACAGCAGCAGCTAAATTCACCTTCCATCACTGCCTGTATCACTCTACATCATAAATCCAATCTTAAAATGTATTTCACAGAATTCCTCAAAAGCTACATTCACTATAAATCAATGTTCACAGAGAGACACACATAACACCTGTTTTAAATAAACGCCTGTATTAAAAAGCTACAAAGTTGCAAATATTGTTTATGTCGCTGACAGTGATCTACATTAAAAAAACTATGCATTTTCAAAATAATAGAGAAAGAAGGAGAGTGCAGGTTTAAGAAAAACCTAGTCTTACACACTTGGGGCTTGGAACCTCTCAAAGTTTAAGGATAGGGGCAAGATAAAGGTTGAAGGTAAGCAGGTCTAGGTGAGTGGAGTGGGCCATTAAGGGGAGGGCTGTACCTGCATTGTCCTCATCACTCTCATTCTGAGAGGACAGACCGAATGAGCAATATTCACTGACCGGTCACTTACTTGAGGACAACTCTGAGTTGGGGATGAGGCTATAGTAAGTAATTGTCTCCAGTGGAAAGCAAAAAGGGGCAGTTATACAGGGGCAGTTTAGTACGTTATACTAAAGTCACTAATACAAATCAGATTTTTTTATTTATTTTTTTTATAAATGTTGACCAGCTTGGATAAAAAACAAAAATATATATATATTTAAGATTTTAGTTAAAAAAAAAGAATAATAATATGGTCCAACTTCAGTTGCACCCACTGTGGTACCTTCTCTATCAATTCTCCCTCACCTCCAGACCTGTCACGTAACAGGTATCGGTTCACATCCTGTATGTTAGTGTTGATGGTAGGACCACTAGGAACACTTCCTGGGGTCATGTTGGGGTCATTCTCAGGGTCAATGTTCTGCAGACCCTTCCATGGCACCCCAGGGCAGAACTCTGATAGAAAACAAGACAGGTGAAAATGTACCACTATATATGGTAAATTCTGTTATATTTAAGATGCAGAGATAACATTTAATCGGGTGCAGGGTGCAGATTGATGAATATTCCAAATAACAAATGTTCCCTCTTTTGTTTTTGTTCCTGCTGAGCAAATCCTATTTCTGTTGGGCAGAACCTATGGCCACCTGAGCAGAAAAGTATATGCAGTTAAAGTCCTTAGCCTGACATTTAATGGTAGAAAACCTTCCCTTTCTTAGGTCAGTTAGGATCACTACTTTAATTAAAGAATGTGAAATGTCAGAATAATAGTAGAGAGTATGATTTATTTCAGCTTTTATTAGTTTCATCACATTCCCAGTTGGTCAGAAGTTTACAAACACTTAGCATTGCTTTGAAATTGTTTAACTTGGGTCAAACGTTTTGGGTAGCCTTCCACAAGCTTCTCACAATAAGTTGCTGGAATTTTGGCCCATTCCTCCAGACAGAACTGGTGTAACTGAGTCCTTACTCGCACATCCTTTTTCAGTTCTGCCCTCAAATTGAGGTCATGGCTTTGCGAAGGCCACTCCAATACCTTGACTTTGTTATCCTTAAGCAATTTTGCCACAAATTTGGAGGTATGCTTGGGGTCATTGTCCATTTGGAAGAGCCATTTGCGTCCGAGCTTTACTTCCTTGCTGATATCTTGAGATTTTGCTTCAATATATCCACATAATTTTCCTTCCTCATGATGCCATCTATTTTGAGAAGTGCACCAGTCCCTCCTGCAGCAAAGCACCCCACAACATGATTCACGCTTCACGGTTGGGATGGTGTTCTTCGGCTTGCAAGCCTCACCCTTTTTCCTCCAAACATAACGATGGTCATTATGGCCAAACAGTAACATTTTTGTTTCATCAGACCAGAGGACATTTCTCCAAAAAGTAAGATCTTTAACCCCATGTGCACTTGCAAACTGTAGTCTGGCTTTTTTATGGCATTTTTGGAGCAGTGGCTTCTTCCTTGCTTAGCAACCTTTCAGGTTATGCTGATATAGGACCAGTTTTACTGTGGATATAGATACCCGTTTCCACCAGCATCTTCACAAGGTCCTTTGCTGTTGTTCTGGGATTGATTTGCAGTTTTTGCACCAAACTACATTAATCTCTAGGAGACAGAATGCATCTCCTTCCTGAGTGGTATGATGGCTGCGTGGTCCCATGGTGTTTATACTTGCGTACTATTGTTTGTACAGATGAACGTGGTATCTCCAGGCGTTTTGAAACTGCTCCCAAATTAAACCAGACTTGTTGAGGTCCAATTTTTTTTAAATTTCTTTTGATTTTTCCATGTCAAGCAAAGAGGCACTGAAGGTAGACCTTAAAATGCATCCACATGTACACCTACAATTGGCCAATTGCCAAAAGACTTTCCAAGATGTTTAAAGGCACAGTTAACTGTGAATTGTGATATAGTCAGTTAAAAGTGAAACAATTTGTCTGTAAACAATTTGTTCGAAAATGTACTCGTGTCATGCACAAAGTAGATGTCCTAAATTACTTGCCAAAATTATAGTTTGCTAATATGAAATCTGTGGAGTAGTTAAAAAAATAGTTTCTTAACTAATTTAGTAACCTAAGTGTATGTAAAGTTCTGACTTCAACTGTATATATTGCTTCATGTTTTTTATTATTCAGGTGCATAGTCATAATAATAAAGAAGTAGCCAAAGTATTAAGTAAACCAAGAACATAGTAGGCTAATAACAACAAACAAATAAATAAAGAGCAGTCAGTGGCTTTCTTTTCAATATTTTTGTTTGATTAATATTAACAATAGACGCCGGCACATCTATTAGGCTGCATTAGTACATTTTCACTGCAAAGTCTTATGCGCAGATCTAATATTTTGACACATACCTGATTTGTTGCACCTGTAATACTCATTGTTAACAATAACATTAATAAAAAATTTTTTTAAACTTTAATATGCTTACCTGGAGGCCAGTTAATATTAGAGCCACTAGATATTTTCTCACTGGGACTTTTGCCATGTGTCCAGCTCTCTGAAGACACCAAGGTGCTGGTCGGGGATTCACAGCTTGACATAAGATTATATGGGCTGAAAGAATCCACCATTCCGGTCTTTCTGACAGGCACATGGGACTGAACAGCAGAGATTGCACCTGAAACAACAACATTTTCCTTAATCAGTATAATAAAATAAAGACTTCATTAAAAACTTCAAATAATCATTAAATATTTAGAGAACAAGCTACATAATCTCATATTGTGCTGCATGCTTTTTGCACTGTTATTTTGCATAGCTAAGGAAATTCAATTTTCAAAGACATCAAGATTACAGGCTTGAGCTTTTGTCCTCAAATGAACTGCTATGAACTTTGTCTGGAATTGCTGTTCAGGCAAGGTTCACTAAGAACAAATGCCAAGGATGGATACAATTTTACAAGGCTCTGCTGACAGAGAGAATCAAATGGAGAGTGGCAAAAATAACTCTGGAATGACTGCAAACACTACACTTGAGAGGGAGTTTAGTCTATCCTTTTTTAAATACACCAATCTGCAGGACAGTTATTGTGACTCAGTGTCAGGAGTCTTTAAAACAAATGTTCAAATTTTAAAACGTAGTGGTTTTCTTATGACTGTCATCACATTACAGATCAGATTGAGTGTTTCTGTTTGCGGGAACACAAAATCAAACACATAATAAGTTTGGAGCAGTGTAAAGAACTGATACCATGCTTATTGAAGTTTGTCTCCATGTGCTGAGTACCAGCCGTCAGGGAATCTATGGAGTTTGAATGAGTCCACTGTGAGAGTCGCGATTGAGGAGGCTGAGGTGGGTCTTTGAGACTGAGACTGCCCACCTCCATAGAGTTTACATTAATGTTTGGGTTCAAGCCAGCTACAGGGGGCGAAAGAGACATAGACAGAGAATGAATGGGATTAAAAGCACATGACGCAATAAACGCAACTAACACTGCTTTAATTACAAACTATTATATGACCACAAGCATGTGCATTTGTGTGCAGGTGTGTGTCTTCATGTAGCTTTTCCCTTACAGAGTGAATAGGGGCTGAATGAGTTTGGAGAAGGTTGCTGCTCTTTGGTCTGCAGGTCAGAGACAGATAGGCCTGAAGTCTGGGTGTGGCCTGTGAATGTATCCAGGCCTGCCTTGCCAATGTTAGGGTGCAGGCCTGTATGAGAGGAGGGTGGAGGCTGCTGCTTCATGAGCAGGGCCTGGGCCAGCTGACGCTGGTGCTGCTGGATCTGCTGCTGCATGTTTGAGATTGTACGTGCAACCTGTTAGAGACAAGGGCAGAGTTGATCATTTTATCGTCATGTGTAAGAATACATTTAGTGCAAGAAAAAATATTTCTTGGTTTGCTAGTTACTTAATAACTCTACAAACATCCCCGGTTTCGTAGGGCCATTTATATAAGTGTGTTCAAGTGTGTGTGTGTCGTACTTGCTGCTCTTGCTGTTTGATTGGACCAGAGACAGTACGCTGAGCCTGCATCATTTGCTGCTGAATCTGCAAACGCTGATACGCCTGACAGAAGGAGAAAAGGAGACAAAGTGTGAAAGAAAGAAAGAAGATGGGGTTGATATGACAGGAGAGAACAGTAGCATGTTTCACTACCCAAGGACAGGCCAGTGGGAAGATGACAATTGCTGTCATGTGGAAACTGAAGAGAAGAAGAGTAAACTGTACGACTCACCACCTGCAGTTGTTGTAGTTGGTACAGCAGGGTCATTTGTTGAGGGTTAATGGGTGAGGTTAAAAGTGCAGGATTCAGTCCAATGTTTTTTGCCGCAAACTGTAAGAGCTGTGCTTGAACCTACCAGACCAAAAAAAATAAAATAAACAAATGCTCTTTTGCCCATCAATGCTCCAAATGCATAACTGAAGCTTTTTAAAATTAACATGCAGATGTTCTCAACTTGAAATGTTAGGGGAAATTGTACCTGAGGGGTGAGATACTGAGGCACTTGAGCACGTAGATTAGGCTGGGTGGAGCCAAGAGGTGGCACTGGTGGCTGAGGGGACGAGGCCTGCTGCTGCATGACCCGAGTTTGTGCTGCTCCATTAGTGCCGAACATTCCATTCTGCATCTGGGGGACAGAGAGAGATGAAAATAAATAAATAAATAAATAACAAATCTAATGCATATACAGTATATACTGTACATTTTGGATGCACAAATTGGCAAATCAATTCCATATCAATTTCAGCAAAAAAAAAAAATCTGAATCTCCTTTTCAATTTAGTGCTAATGAGGGTGCTCTTTACATTAGCCTGAACATGACATAAAATGATCCTAACAAATTAAGTGTTATTGCAGCTCTTTATAAATGCTGAAATGAAAACGTATGCCAAGTCGGCTTTGTGGCTCCTTTTTTACTAAACACTTTTTTGAATTATTTTTTAAAATTGTTTAACCTTAACTTCCAAGTTAATCACAAAACCAGGCTGAGTTTGGAAAGACATACTACTCATTCTACTTCTTGTATATTAGTCTATGGGAGGAATAGTATGAGTAGTATGGTAGAATGCAATTCCGAACTCAGCCCCAGACAATACAGCTGAAAAGATCATGTTCAATGCCTGTGTATGAATTAACATATTTGCATTCTATGCCCTTCACAGATATTTTCACAGTTGTACACAACATTCACCTGTCTGTTGTTCAAGTTTTGCATGGATAGCCCAGAGGAGACCCCACCCATTCCATGGCTAGGGAGGCTGCTATTGGCCAGTGGGAGCTTGAGGCCAGGTGAAGGCATAAACGGTGAGGTTGGAACATCATCTGACAGCCTGCCATCCTGAGAGGATAGAAAATATTAACTACTAATAAAACTTGCCTAGATCAAAGTTCTCTCCACTTCAGTCCAGTCAATTTCCTACATGTATTCATTCATGCAATCAACAAAATTTATTTCAAGTAATATACATTCAAAAGCAAGAATTTTTTAATTAAATATTTTTAGGTATTCAAATATATGGGTTCTATTCTTGTAACAAATCTTAGTAAATCACATTTTTAAGTTTAATTCTGGGCCTGGACTTTTAAGCTTGAGACAAAGCTATGCCTTGTCCAGGAAGGGGGCACAAACCAGTGAGGCGTCTTTGGAGAGGTTTGTGGGTCGGCACACTATGGGCTTGTTTATTCCATTACTGTAGTGCGACATGCCCATCCCCCGCTTGTCAAGTTCAGTTTTCTTCTCCAACAAAGCACCTGAGGAAAGGCAAGTGCATAATCAGTGTTCCAGAATAAGATCAAATGACTCACTGCATGTCTGTCTGATGTCATGAAGAAAATTCAAAAGGAATATACTCACTCATGGCCTGATCCAGATTCATATTGTTGCTCTTAAGTGCTTCCTCTGCAGGATCCTTCTGTATCAGGAAAAGAAAATGAACTGTTAAGGTAAACATAATTTAAATAATAAAAAACAGTCCATGTCTTGTTAATGATAGAAGTGATGAGTCTATACTGAGTAAACAGACTTTAACTTACTGGGAAACCCATATCTGTCAGCTGCTTGATAAGTCTGGTCATGATCCAAACATCATCCTGCTTGTTGGACAGCTTGACCTGCAATGAACACAGAGATAACACCTTAGATAACGGAAAAGACAATAACTGAGGGAAACTAAAAACTAAAACACATTCAAATAAAGTTTTAATTAAATGTTTCTTAACCATGCAGTGAGCATGTAACATAAGGTGTCCATTACAGGATGACCTCAATTACCTTTGGTGGGCCCTTCTTAGATTGACCCCAGGAGCTGCAAGAGGAGTCTTGGGAGGTGGGACTGTCCCACATGTCACCATCATCAGCATCCCACTGGCCGGTGTTCATGCCAATTTCTTCCCCTCCTGATCCCCAGCCATCTTGTACATGTTTCAGACCTGAGAAAGCACAGATGTACAACAATGCTCATTTAGTAACACATGGTCCAAGGCAAAACTGTAGGGGATAGTTGACCCAAAAATGAAAATTCTGTCATAATTTACACACCCTCATGTTGTTCCAGATTCGTATGACTTTCCGTCTTCCGTGAAACACAAAAGGAGATTTTGTGATTTTTTTAAAGAAAAGTAAATATTGACAGAAGTTAGCATTCCCCAGGAAGATCTCCTTTTGTGCTCCAAGATATAAATTTTTTGGGGATTTAAACAACATGTGGGTGAGAAAATGGCAGAATATAATTTCTTTAGGGGAACTATCCCTTTAAAAGTGTGGAAATTGAGCTTTTTCAACCACTAGAGGTCAGTGTTGTTGAACCTGATCATCAAATGGCAACAACAAATAATTTTACATATTAGTTTACATAAGACATTGATCTCAATCTATTCTCAATATATATATTTTTTTCTTTTAATGGGGAGAGTTTATGCATGTAGGGAGAGATCTCTCTTTGGTTTTAAACAGATTTTTTTTTTTACCTTCCTGACAGGGGACTGATCCAGCAGGTGCACTACCTCTGTCATAAGGCCCGCTGGATTTATACAGGCCCCTAGGAGGCTGGCCCCAAGCTGAGGTACCATTATCAACAGAGGGGCTGGAATGAATTGGCTCCTCCCATGAAGAGGGTTCCCTGTTTGGCTGGACATTGGGGCGTTCTCCCCAGCCTGGTGGAATATAAAATATTATCTGCATAATGAATCAACAATCATACACTGAGTTCCAATTATTCATCTCACTACAGAACGGTACAAACAAATGAACACTTACTCTTTAACTGATCATCAAAAATAAGGTAGGAGATAAATGGTGTGAGGTGATCTAATAAAAAGAAGCTTGAGATTGCACAGCATCAAAATAACTTGTAAGTTAATAAGTGATCAAATAATTTGCATACTGACTAAACAATTACATTTATTGCAAACAGACAATACAGTATATTACAGGCTACAATCTCAGAAAGATGAGAAAGAAGGAAAGATTTGACTGTAAATATCTATATACATCATTGTCCCCCAGCATTGCCAGACATGGAAACAAAAATTATTGATAGGGCTGATATTTAGGCATACATGTAGGTTCATCCTAATTGCCTAATGCTTTTAATGATGCTAGAGTGGGCAACCGGTGGCACTAACCTCGACTTTATAGGAATATTTTATCCAAAAATGTAAATTTGTAACTATTTACTCTCCTTAATTTTTTTCCAAACCTGTGACCTTATTTCTTCAGCGGAACACAAAAGGATAGTTGTACTGATCACCTTTTTCCATGCAGTTAGTCCCAATGGGGACAAAGGATTTCAAGCTTAAAAAAGAAAAAGAAAACATTCCACAAAAACAAAATGTGGTCCATAAGACTTGTATGCCATTCTTTGTATTGTCATATCTCTGTAGTCAAATGAGAACTTTCTGTGAGGAACAGATCCTCAAGTTATTATTTACTATTAATTCTACTTTCCAATAAGTAGTTAAATGCTGCAAATGGATCATTGAGACACTGATTTGAGCTCGAGAATTGTATCACTCCGATTCATGATTGTATCATTCAGACCAAACAAATAAATTATTCTGTTATGAAAGCTCACAAACAAAGTAAGGAGCGAATGTCAACATTTTCAGTGAAAAATAAATCAGAAAAAAAAAAAATATTCAGTGAATAACACAAATCTATCGTATGGCTTCAGAAGACCTGCAAAGTCGCAAAAACACTATTATGATACTTTTTGGATATTTTGACATCCTTTTAAAGCTGGAAAGTCTCATTCCCCATTGCTTCTACATAAGTGTTCATGGACACTAGCGGTAAGCATAATTTCTCCTTTTGTATTCCACAGAAGGAATTAATACAGTTAGGAACAACATGAGAGTGACTAAATAATGAAATAAATAATCCATTATCATTTTCAGTAACTCCTGTTCAAAGGACAAAAAGTAAAGAGGGAGAAATATATTTATTCTCTTACCTGGGTTCATCATTGACATCCTATTGTGAGGAGACTCACTTTGATTGGGAGAGCCACTGTTGTTGCTGCCATTGGCATGGTTCTGACTGGGACCTTGGCAATTATGTGGGTGATGATTGTTGTTGTTATTATTTGGTCCAGTGAGGCTGTTACTGCTGCCATTGTTGCTGGTTCCTGGATGGTTCTGGCAGGCAGAGTTATTCCTATCCCACAAGTTTACACTTTTGCTGTAAGCACTGGGGTCACCCCAGGTGGAGGTTCCATCATCAATTTCCATCTTACGACGAATAGTGGAAGGAGATGGTTCCTCCCAGCCTGTGGTCTCATCTCCTGGATCATGTTGGCCTCCTGAGCCCCAGCCAGAGCTGCTCTGCTTCACGGAGTTTGGGCCACTCCATGATCCCATGCCTCCAGCTCCACTGTTGGACTCCTGAATTTTTCCACACCAATCTTGGGATGAACCATTGGAATGTTGAGCATCACCCCAGCCACAACCCTGTGCTGGTGCTGATTTACCCCAGCCTCTGTGGGTTTCTTTCCAGCTGCCATTGTCAGGGTCCCAAGTGGAACTATCAGAGCCATTCTTTCGCACTTCGGAGGGGTCTCCCCACTGTCCACCATTCCCACTGCTTTCCCAACCTGAGATGGTTTGGGGTCTATCACCCCAACCTTGTGTTTTCTTCTGAGAAGTACCATCATCCCAGTTGGGAGCCTTTTCTTCAGAAACCCAAGATTGGCCATTAGAGCCATTGGTGTTGGGATCCTCTATAATGGAATTGCTCCAGCCACATACTGATCCATTTGGAACTTTTTTATTTGCAGGTGGTTCCCCCCATCCACTGTTAGGCTGAGTGGAGGGTGGGACTGATCCTCCCCAGTCTGAGTTTGGCATGCCTCGGTAAAGTCCCTCACTCTTGATCGAGTCCATTCTAGGAGGTGCATTGAGGTTGGGATTGGCACACCGTGGAGGAGGGGGGGCAGGTCCAGTTGAAGGTGTTTTGGAACACCCCCAGGACTCAGTCCCTGATTCATTCTTTTCATCAGGGCTTACTTCCATTTCCCAAACAGTATGCTGTCGGACTGGAGTCTGTCCCCAACCTGAATTGCAGAGCACACGTGGATCCAAGTCTTGTCTTGGGAGCAATGGGGCCATGTCCTCACTTGAGGACCTCTCTCTTCTTTGTGGGTGGCCTTCAATACTGTCCCTGCTGCCCTCACTTACTGGAGTATTAGGGCCCCTGGAACTAACAGGTTCATGGGGGGGACCATCACTGGAATCCCATCCTGTGCCCTCACTGCTTGGCTTTTTGCCCCAATTGCCCCAGCCCCCACCATTGTCCCCACTACTTGCTCCTCCCTGCCCCCAGGAGGAGATGCCAGCAGAATCCCAGTCCTTTGATTCTCCATTTTTGGCATCTTTATTGCCCCAGAAAGCAGTTCCATCTCCACTGATTTTCTCAGTAGGTGACTGACTGAGGTTTCCTCCCCAGCTGTTCACTGGACTCATCGGCTCTGATTTAGTGTTATGTGGTCCATCAGTTTTAAAGTTAGGAGGTTTCATGCTGAAAGATACATTTGTAGGTGACTGATGCTGTTCAGGCATATCCGGGTTGCCCCATGCACAGTCCCCTACAAGGTTTCCATTAACACAACCAATGCTACCATTTCCGTTGGTGCCATAAGCTGGTGGTACTCCTCCTTGGCCACACATACTAAGAGAAAGGGAATTTGGGCAAACCATGCTACTGGGGCCTGATCCTACCCCAGGCCCTTCATGTCCAAGAGCTGGCCATGCAGCAGGGTTGGCACTGGGGTTTAGGTTCAGATTAGAGGAGCCCCAGGTGGACTGGCCTCTACTGCCAATGGAAAAATCAACCTTTCCCTCAGAGTCCCAGTCTTTGGTGGGACCACCCTGACTTGAGACCATACTAGAGTTGATATTATTGCTGGCTTTGCTGACTGGGTAATGACCCTGTTGGCTAGCTCCTGTAGCCATAATAATACTGCTACTGTTGTGGTTGACCTCTGATGTGCATTCAGTTTCCAAGGTGCATTCTTGTGTCTGTTGGCTCTTGCCGTGTGAAATGGAAGGCCAAGCTTCAGTGTCGTTATGGTTAATGATAACTTGATCCCAGTTGCTGCTGCTATTGGTGGCTGGGATGCTCCAATGGGAATTGTCGTACTGGGCTCCCAGGCCACTCTGATGGGGTAATCCTGTAAAAAAAAAGAGGACAAAATATATAGGACATCATATATCATGAATTCCAGTCATAATATTTTAAACATTTCACATCAATAGCAGTGTGTGTGAAGCATCTTGTTTCATTTCCAGGTCCAGCACAAAGGGCAGTTGAGATGGAATCAAACAAAAACTATCTTGTCATCCATCACTCCTTGCTCTCTACCAGGCCCCCACAAAACAAGCTTTGCCACCATCATGTGACAATTATGCTCAGAGTATGCATACTAAAGCAGGATGCACATGTTCACCCTCTCTCTCTCTCACATGCACAAAAGGGAGCTTTACTTCTTTCCAGCTATAATCAATCATGTGCAAGCAGGTAATCGATGGTGTGTAAATTATGGTGGAGCAGAAAGGGGGCATTGATCTGCGATGCAAAAGCAACCGTATGCTCCTAAACCACTGAAAGCATTCCACCAAATCAACGCACACACATATTTTCCACCGCATTTTAAGGGCAAGTGATAGCTAAGTGATTCACGGCTTAAATCAAACAAATATTCCCCAAGAATAATCTAAGGTTTATTTTACATACAGTACATGTTGTCTCATTTACACAGATATTTACTTGGCAGGTGCTTTCTTGAACAAGCATATATTGTATACTTTAGTAATTGTATTTGGTAAAATCAATGTACAGCCTCTTACCTTTAGTGTTTAACTCCATTGGTCACTTTGTAGTTTCATAAAATCAGGATGTGATGGCTTAAATAGATGTGGGGCTTAAGATACCGCCTACAATTGTTCACAGTGCCTCAGAATACAATTCTCAAGCATTTTATCTCCCTTTTCCAGGCAACCTTATCACACAGGGCCGTCAGTCCACAGAGCACTTTAGCAACAGCCATGCAAAATGCCCCTATATTCCAGAGCACAGCACAGATTTAGATATAATGATAAAAGCATTGCTGCGGTCATTTAAGCAATATTGGTGCAGACAAACTGCATAAAGGGACCATAATTATCCAACATATGTGGTTGTTAAGATAATCAATAGCTTCAATGTAACTTCTGAGTTAAAGCTGACGTGCGTAATTTCTGTGACACTAGCATCACCAAACGGAAATGCAAAAATAATCACTGTTTATAAACAGATTGCAGAAAACTCCACCCATTTTCCATTGGTTGTACAACCACAGTGTTACACTTTTAGGTAATAATACCTACAAATGGCCAACTTATAGTTAAGTTAGGTATAGTTTACTTAACTTATGTATAGTTAAGTTTCTCATTACTGGTGTCTAACTCAAAGTCTTCATTTCTTTTCCTGCAGGCTTCAGTTATTTAAAGAGAGGACATCAACAATCTATTTGAAGCAGGAGCGGACTGGGACTAAAAAGTGGCCCCGGACTTTTTGGCCCACCACACCCGATTGCAATACACTACACCATAACACACCATCTCGTTGATTTTACTTCTGGCTCAATATTGACTGCTAGTGTTTGTAAAAGAGTCCATTTGTTTACTAGAGGTCCTGATCCTGATCAAACATTCTATTTCAAAGACCATTTCATTGCTTGCACATGTAGAGTATGAACGGAAAATCATGAACTCATTAATTCTGAATGCAATGCACACATTTTTCCGAAGGATCCTAAAACCCCCACACCCTGTGACTCTCCATCTAAATCACCAGGTAGTGCCAGCAAGTCTGGGAGTTAGAATGCTTCTTGACGTTTTTACAACCCAAAGAGCCTCTCCAGAGACACTCGTGATATCGCCATCTACACACTGAAAATCTATACACTCATACCATTTAAAATCAAGAAATGGCTTATTTTTAAGGAAATATGTTTTATTCCCGTATGCTTGGGTATTTCTGCTGTTATATCAAACTAGTTAAGATTGTTTAGTTGTGTAGTTAAACTCTGAGGGCTTATATATAAAGGGTCTAAGAATATATATTCACTTTTACGTGTACCAAATACAAGTTTCTTGGTATCAAATTAAACCTTACGACTCGCCCTCGCTGAATATATATATAAGGTTACATTAAAATGTATTCTGTTATGTTTTACCATCTTTTGAGTGATTCAAACCACATCCAGGACACTGTCGTAAATTAGGCAAATGTCGAGCCTTGACAAGACAAAGGGAACCTTCTAGCACCAAAACTGAGGAGCCTCATTGGGTCATTCCTCCCAAAGGAGGTGTGACCTCCCTACCTTAAAAGTCCGGATCTGGTGTTGAATCGTCCTCTTTTGTCTTCTCTCCTCGCTTTTATCTCTCTTCAAGCTCTCTTGCTTTTTCTTCCCTTTTTGTGTTACTCTCGTCAGACATGTCTTTTGTTTTATTTGGCATTTATCTCAGTCTTTTTCTTGTCTCCGGACAAAGCTCAACACTCTACGTTTTTGGAGCAGTCCGATATCCTCCGGGTGAAAGGACTCTCTCTCAGTTTCAACCATTACTCCTAAGATGCTTTGAACTTCCCGCAAGCGATCCACGCTCGGGGAGCACCAACAGAAACCCTCCAGCTCACGGACACAATGAGGACATTCACGCACACACGCAGCCTTGTTCAGCGACACAAAGGTCCATTTTGCAAGTATTATCCCATCTAAATTCAAATGCATTAAAGTGGCTGGCAGAATCAGAGAGCAGGTTGGCACAGTTGGAAGCGGAGGACTCGACTGTGTTCCCACCTCTGGGTGTGGTCGCCCAGTTTGAGGCCGACGTGGAGCTCATGGCCATGCTTGCCCTGGCTGCCGCAAGTGTCGGGCTGGAGTGGAACACCCCATCCTGCCCTGAGCCCTTGCGGGTAGATGACTGGTTCCTGGGTCCGGAGCGCCGCTCACGTTCCATTCTTCCCGGAGGTGCACGAGGAAGTCGCGGCAGGCATCTTTTACTGCTCGGACCCGACTTTTGGGTTCCTCCGCTCTCATTACCCTTGACAGTGGGACAGCCAGGGGGTACACGGAGATCCTCAGGTGGACAAGGCAGTTGCGGTGCACTTGTGCCTGCAAAACGTCGCCACCTGGTGGAATCGCCCGGGATTCCCGTCCAATGCCTTTAAGTGTATGTTGTCTCTGATGGCCAAGGCTTACAGTGCCACATGACAGGCCACCTCCGCCTTACATGCCATGGCCCTCCTACAAATACACCAAGCCAAGGCATTGGAAGAGCTGCATGAGGGTAGTCCTGACCCGGAGTGATGCAGGAACTGCGTTCGGTGACCGAACTCGCCCTACGGGCGACAAAGGTCATGACGCAGGCTCTTGGGCATGCAATGTCAACCATGTTGGTCCAGGATCACCACATATGGCTTAACCTGGTTGAGATGAAGAAGGCCAACAAGGTCTGCTTTCTCGACGCCCCCATCTCCCAGACTGGCCTGTTTGGCAAAACCGTTGAGGACTTTGCCCAGCAGTTCTCAGCAGTCAAAAAGCAGACCAAGGCCATTCAACATATCCTGCCTCAGCACGGTTCAATGTCCCGCACACAGTCTACCTGCCGAGGGTGTCCCCCTGTCTCGACGACTCAGCGCAAAACCTGAATTAATGGTTGCGAGCCAGCTCCTTTTATGCCCGTATGTCCAGGGGAGTGGCATGCAAATTCCACTAGCCAATTCCCATTGGCCTTTTCTCCAAGATTATAGGTGTTTGGGGAGCTCCAAAGAGCGTCCCTTTGTGTCACTACATCGACACAACGTCTTGTTCCCTCCATCAGGGAACGGAGGTTACATCAGTAACCAAGACGTTACTCTGTTCCCTATTTAATTACTATTTTAAGGTACAGTAGTATATTTGATTAATTTTATTTGTTATGTTTGTTACATCTGTCATATCTGTTTTGTACAGGAATGTGTGTTTTGTGTGTTTGTGTGTGACTGTATGTGTATCATGTTTGTTAACAACATACAGTCCCAGTGGGAGACAAAAAAAAAAGCCTTATGAGAGTATAAGAAAGATGCTATATGTAGGTAAAATGTTTTTAAGAAAAACAAAAAACAAATTCATAGATATACAAAAAAAAATCAACATAATTTAATGCGATGTGTAAAGCCTGGTCAAAATTCACCCACAAATGCAAAATATATATATATATATTTTTTTTTCAAATGTTTATATCTCTATATATTATCTGTATTCTGATAGTCTTGAGTAAAAGTTATTATATACCTCTCCCGGGTCAAAAATAACCCAAACGCAATCTTATCTTAACTTTGTATAAAGGAAAATAATAAACTTTCAAAAAAAGCCTGATTTGTTCTTTTCCAGGAAGGAACATTCCAACATCCATTGATATTGAACGGGACAAGTGCCATCAACTCACTCATGATGATGGAAATATTATAACATTTTACTCTGGAAGAGTCAGCATAGCCCCTGAATGGAAGACTGTGATGAAGAATTTCCATGGCTGGTCTTATGCTAGGGTTTATTTGGACTCATCACTCATTGGAGTTTATACAGAAAGTGCTGCTTAACTTGGATGAAGACTTAATGAAACCTGAAGTTCTTGCATTGAAAATCCAACTATAAAAGACCACACAATGAATGATGGACTGAAAAAGGAGTTCAGTGGGGAGAACTGTTTGTCACGATACAGTTGAATTAAATTATGTATATTACCTTATTATTTCCATGTCATATTCTTGGCCCATGGTTTTTGTTAGAATAGTAACTCTGTTTTAGACCTATTGAGACATGCTTTAAATCAAGTAATGCGTATTTTTGAATTGTGAATGCTGTTGTATATCCATGTTGTAAAGGTGGGGTGTGTAATTTCATCGGTACTATCTTTACCAAATGGAATTGCAAAATTACTGAAGAAGTTAGAAGTTAGTAGCTTTAGCTGATATTATTACATACATTTAACTCTAAAGTAGAGATCTGTAAACAAGAATATTTCTTTATAATATATTATAAATTATTAACATTTCTAGTTAAATAAATTCAAAACTGTGATTTATGTGTTCAAATGACATAAGGTTTGAGTAAGACTTGAATTAAAACATGAGTGCAATGGGTTTCCACAAGAATTTGGAGTAATGATTACCCTTTAGGGATTGCAGTATAGTATAAATGTAAAAGTATAATAACTACAGCTATAAAAGTTGTTGATAAAAATAGTAAAAGAATGTATGCCACACTGCAGTACAGTTCTGACAATGCATGAAATTTAATTTGAGTTGCCCACATAGCCATGTGAAAATGTTTATTTACTGCAAAACAATCAATGAAAATAGAAACATTACCAGAATATGTGTAAAAGTGAATGTTAAAACCAATTAAAATCAGGCAGCAATATTTTAGACATATTTGTACATATTTTAGAGCCTATAAAAGCAACACCTCAAAAATATATACAGTATATATAAAATAAACAAATATAAAAATATGTAAAGTATAAACAACTCTTAGAGCGCAGATCTTTGCAGATAGGATAGTTTGGTTATTTCACAGAGTATTTGCTTATATTTGCACTCTGTGTGAATTTTATTTATCTATGTCAATAGTGTGTGAATTCCTTCCCCCGATTATTCTTGAGAAACCGTGAAAAGCCTAATGATTTTACAAGCACTGTTTCTGCCATCTTTTAAAAAAAGTAAGTCTCAAAGTCTTAATTAGACAAAGTAATTTTTTCATGACTTATTTTTAGCATTTCTGTCAGGTGTGAGCATTATTCAGCAAGATCTGTGATCTGCGATCTGTGTCTAATACTACTGTGAAAAGAAGGTGCTCCAGCTCCCAGTAATGTAAATTACTTACTAATTACTAAAAATCCAAGTTAATTAATTACACAAATGACAGCGTTTGCTCATAGCTTTATTGTTTGCCGATTTTACTTACACTGCTGTTATTGTAATTGTTGAAACTTAGTTATTTATCATTTTGTGATTATTCAGAATCCAGAAAGTAAACAGCAGAGCCATCAAAGCTTTTATTCACAGAAGACCAGCTTCTTGGACTGGTAGATGGAAAAAAAAAAAGAGGTTGTCTTAGGTTGTCTCAAACACAACCTCAAGGAAGCAGCCAATTGAAAACAGTGAGGTATTGCCCACGTTCTGGTTCCTTTCCAGGTAAAGTGAAGTAAGTCTCTATAATTTAGTTGTATCAAAGTAATGATTGCTTTTGCACCGTTGGCTTACAGTATCACTTCATGTAATTGATGATATGTTCATTTTGCAATTGGAATTGAGAGTGACTCTCTCATTGGTATGGTACAGCAGTTTCGCAAAGGTGCTTGACCCAAGTACTTCCACAAAGCTGAAATGCCTTTAGATCTTTGTTAGCACAATTTCAGCATTTGAATAACATCAAAATGTCTTCATTTAAACAGAAGAGCTACTATTGTTTGGCTCAAAGTGCCTTGAATAGTAATTATGAAAATGGCAAAGGAAAAAATAAAAAGAATATTTGGGAAACTAAATCAAATATCAACGAAAGTTAAAATTATGGTGCTTGGACAATTCAGCGTCCCATTCTCCTGCAGCCAGCCGCTCTCAGGGACGCCATTTCATAAGACCTGAAATGCAGCCAAGAGAACAAGGCTACTGTCTACAATTCTGTCTCGCTTCCCTTCATTTCCTTTTGTGCTTTCTCCTCACACACCCTCATCTGCTTGCTCTCGCTATTAGTCACATTTGCTCTCCCTACGGAGTAAAAAAAAAAAAGAACGCTGCATGATAAATTAATCATACGCAAGAAGGCAGATTCTTTCCTTTCACCTTGTTACTGGAACATGCTGAGAAAAACAAAACAAAACAGAAGATGTGTTAAATGAAAAAAGGACAGTTTTTATACCTAGAAAGTGGCAACATACTACTAGCCACAGAAAACCAAAAGGGAGAAAAGGACTATTGCCATTCATTTTACAGTGTGCCTGCATCTGGCATTCAAGTCTTTTTTTTGCTCTGACTGCAACCAATTTCTGCAACTGCTTCTTGAGTCTTTATGCATGTATGCAGCATTTGACATTGAAGTTTAATATCCACTAGTAGGTTTAATTCACAGGTCATTTCTGTCAACATTCCTCTTCAGAAAGGGGAACTTCCAAATTTAGGCAAATGGCAAATTAATTTAGTGGTGCCACAATCAGGAAATTTGAGGCAATTACCAATCACCAATTTTTTAACACTGAGATCGGCTAATACCGATCCGATATTCTCATTTAAATCAGAGTTCTCACAAAATAGTGCTTGGCTGATGAGAGATTGTAGAAAGTGCTTAAAAGTGTGTTAAACTGTATCGCGTCAGTTCTCACGTGAACATGCCAACACGCTTATGTCACGTGAGAGGCAGCATGAACTGATTCCCCTTATAGACATGCATCGGAGAACAACTGGAAGTAAACAATAACAGTTAAAATGACTTAAATGTTAATCTGTTTCTCACCCAAAGCAATCGTATTGCTTTAGAAGACCACTGGAGTCGAATGGATTACTTTTACTCCAATTGTCTGTGCTTTTTGGAGCTTTAAAGTGCTGATCACCATCCACTTGAATGGTGTTGACCTACAGAGCTAATATATTCTTCTAAAAATCTTAGTTTGTGTTCTGCTGAAGAAAGTCATAGACATCTGGGATGGCATGAGGGTGAGTAAATGATGAGAAAATTGTAATTTCTGGGTGAACTATCCCTTTAAGTACAGATTTGGAATATCTGTACTTCATTTGAGTCTAAATATTTCCGCTGACTTTCACTTTTATGTCACTACATTTTAAAGAGAAAATTAATACTTCTACTCCATAAATTTTCCCTTTCATTACTTTTGTGACTGAACACTGCAAAAAATAACAGCAGTAAGTGTGCATTTTTTAAAATAGATTTTCCTTTTTTTTTTTAAAAAGAGGGACGAGCCGAAATACATTTTTGTGGTGATCAACATAATGCCATAAATGCAGTCGATTGAGCTTAACTTATATTGAACACAGAATATTCCTTTAAGTATGACAAATGTATATTTTATACAACACTGACTAAAAGCTGGCATAGTCGCTCAATCTCTCCCTATCGCTCCACACACTGTCATGACTCACATTACATCATGTACACTCAGATTAGTATTTGCATCTTTATTTGTTATTAAATTCATTTTACATTTGTTTGCAGCATCTTTGTCCTCTCCATGTATAACTGTACAGCCAGTCAGAATTACTAATGCAGTAAATGGTCATTGTGAACAGTCTACAATTACAGCTTTCTCCTGTCTAAGTGTGCTTTTCTCTGAAAAGAAATTCCTTTTATACAAGTTCCTCTCTCAGGATCACAGGCCTTGCTTTTCCCCCAAGAGTGGAATGGCAAACATGTTTTAAAAGCTCATCAGTCATGTTTTCCACTTGTCAAAGACATGTCACAATGTTCTATTAGATGGGAGAATGTGAGAGAAATAGACAGTAAAAGAATATGAAGGAGTAAGTGTAAGAGAATGAGACAATTTGGTTGCAATATTTTTTACAAAAGAAAAGAATAGTTTAAGTTATCTTATTTTGAAACCATTCTTGGTAATGTTTGTGAATGAAACAAAATATAAGATTCACGTCCACTCCATGCTTGTTATTTATTGCATTTTAATTTAGGAATAATAGAGTATTAAAAAAAAAAAAACTTTGTCATAAATGTGAATGACATAGGGACGAGTAATTTATTCCATTATTATCATTTTTGCATGAACTATTTCATTAAAATAGTATCCTCTGACAAATAAATCTCATTCTCAGCTTAACATGAATATTGATAGTATTTGGATGTGTAAAAACAGATCTAAAATATTCATCAGCTATAATGACCCAAGAGATGACAAAGCCATTAAGACCCATAAAACAGCTGGTGAGCCCATGTTCCCAGGGATGCAGAGACCCCTCTGCCCAAGCTCTGCCCTCCAACCTGCTGTTAAACCAGATTGGAGTGAATTGCACACACACTCAGGTCTTCAACCAGAGGGGCATAGAGGAGGGGGCCGGTAAACAATAA
This sequence comes from Xyrauchen texanus, assembly GCF_025860055.1. Classification (NCBI taxonomy): domain Eukaryota; kingdom Metazoa; phylum Chordata; class Actinopteri; order Cypriniformes; family Catostomidae; genus Xyrauchen; species Xyrauchen texanus. Next base: position 17,186,237 of record NC_068288.1, read on the forward strand.
TTGGGATGAAACACTACAGATAGAGTCCCACAACCATGTCGCTCCCATGACCTCAGACTTAGAGCGGGACTTAAGAGGTCAATGCTAGGCTTTGTTATTGTGTAGCAGGGTGGGGGACAAAATCCCAATCTCAGCATTTAGATCATAGCCCCTCTACACTTCTAAATCCCAGCTGGGCCATGAGGAGGAAAAAAATCTCTATAGCGAGACGACCAATCACAAGAAAATACCACAATTCATCCTTATGCACGGAGCTAAACTCTATCAAGTGAAAAGCCTGTCAAATTAAATATCCAAGTCCCTCTATCAAAAACAGAACATTAGCATTCTCACCCGTATGTCGTTTGCTGGTCGGCGTCTCAGGAGGGGAGATGACCCCAGGCTGAGTGCAAGCAGAGGTCAGGTTCGAAGTGCCTGTAGGTAAAGGTTGACCTCTTTTCAGTAGCTGCCTCTGCTCCTGCTGTCGGAAGCGTGGAGGGACTTCTCTGGGTAGATATCTGGGAGTTGGCTGCTGTAATGGAGGTAACTGCTGCTGTAGGGCATTAGAAGGGCTACGCTTGCCATTGCTGGTGGTGGTTGTGGTGGAAGGTACAATCAGTTTTAGGGTCAGAATGGGGCTCGAAGGGACAGGAATGCTGGGATTGGGTTTAACAGGGTCTGGCACTGCAAGAGAAAATATGCAGAAGATATTTTATATAATCTAAATCAGTGGTACCTGACATAAATGTAACTGCAAACATATTTTCACATCTTGTCACAAGTAGTTTTCCAATGCTTATTTACTTATTAGTCTATAGGCCACCATCTGACTCTTAAGGCATCAACTCAGTGACTATGATTACATGGACACCAGATAGCAGGTTATTGTGAGAAAACATAATTCCAGATTGGTCCCCACTACAGTTTACCATGAACTCTGAAGAGGAGGAAGAGGACATGGCAGGACTTGACCTCTGCATTCACAAAAGACCAGTGAACCCTTAAGTCAAGGCAAATTGCACAAGGTGTCGCTGAAGGTGTGCAAAACAACCTGAATAATTCTGTGGTGCACAACGTGTGCTGTGCATGCCTTAACTGCAGAAAAATATATCTGTGACAGGACAGCGCCAAAGCTAAACAGAACACAGTATCAAATCAACATGAAATTAATGAGCACCATACAAATTCAAAAGTACTGCAGTGCAACAACTACAGACTACTATCGGGTCCCTCTCCCAGTCAAAGCCTCCTTCTGATTTCCTGGGGATTCTGGGTAAACACTGTACAAAAGGGCCATCTGGGACAGGTTCTGTAAGGAGGTCACATACAGCGCTCATGAGAAAAGAACAGGATTAACATCAGGCTCAAGCACTGAGCAGCTCTAGGCAGAGTTACTGTAACTCACCCAAGGATTTAGATTAAAGATAGACTGGGTTCAAAGAAAAGCCTCAAGCCAAGAGGAGTCATTTATAACTGCCTCAACCACCGATTTGCCTTATGCCGAAAAAATTACACATGATCATAGACTCATAGACTTTAAATACTGCAACATTTAAGGAGAGAAGTGCATATTTTCTGTGCCACTAGCATCACCAAATGAAATTGCAAAAATAATCTAATAATAAAGCTGACTGGAAAGCACAAATAAATATAACAATGCTTTGGAAGCACCACCGAGCCACAGTGTTTACACATTTTGTGAACTTCATTCAACCAAAAATGTGCATGCTTTAAAAACAACAGATCTCCTTGAGTTATTTAAAATCAGAGAGCTGCTCAGAGCTGCTTGGCTGCTAGCTGAAACTAGTGATGCAAATCTATGATTATATTCTTCTCAGTGTGCCATTCCATTGACTATGCTTCAAGCCAATCAGAATGCAGAGCAGTATCTGCCTGCCTCTCACCCTTCTCTGTCCTTCTCCCTCATATATTTCCCCTCCTCCTCTTCCCTTTCCCTCACTCTGTTCTCTTCTCCACCCTCTACAGGCTCATTCATTGTCCCTATTGTTCAATGTGCTTGTGAATTCATTACAGGAAGCAGATGGACACTGGGTCTACGAGCTCTTCACACTTTTAATTTGCTGTGGGGCCTCTCTCATTCCATCTCTTCCTTTCCCTGTCAAGCTTCTGTTCTTCCTCATTCTACCTCTGTCTACAGCTCCAAGTCTCTAAAAAATACACATCAGGTTTAAACAATAAAAATGGCCCAATGGCTCAGGATCAGTGTGAGGATGTTTCATGTAAAGCTGTGCTGATTTAATATCGAAAGAACCAATAATTTTTCTCACAATATTGTATTGATACTTTAGATCCCTGTATCAATATTTGTATTCATCTATATGTGTGTGTATTTAAATAATATCCATCTTTTCAATAATAAAAGAAACGGGTCATCTAAATAAGCTCAAACGTAATTTTCTTAATTTCTCAGTGCGATCAGAGCAGCTAATGAAACGCGAATGAAACTGATCTCACATGATTCACTAAATTCTCTCACAGGCACACAAGGTATCTCTCGTGTTTGCCGCAGTTGCTATCGCGACCTAATTATGATACATTGATGCATCGAAATATATATTTAGTGATGTGTATCGCAATAAGCATTGTAGGATTTGTTGATACCCAGCTCTAGTTTTTGGTATTTTTATAATAAAACACAAAAATATTTATCAAAAAGACACTTCAGGTAGCACTTGAGTCATTCTGCTTAGTTTCAAGCCTGAAATCAGATTCTGACATGGTGATTTCTGAAAAGCAAGATAACATCAAACCCTTAATTCATTAATTGAAGACCTGGGCTCGAACACTGAGACCACTGATAAGATCTACATGATCACATCTTAAGAATCTCAATGGCTTTAATTCCCCATATCCATTCAACTGCAGTGGCTAGGTAACCAGTAAATATGGTCTTCAAACCATGATCACAAACTATAATCATAATTATATTGCCTGTTTCAAATTCTCAGACACATATTAGAGGAAGTTCCTCTCTTTTACTCTTCACTGGATTAAAAAGGTAATTCTAAGGTGCTACAGAGCTCTGCCCTGTTAAAAATTAAGTGTGTAATGTCTGTGCCATTAGCATTATCAAAGAGAATTACAAAAACTGGTTTTCAAACATGTTTCCCAAACACATTGACCCCGTTTCCACATGGTATTAAGATGCGCTTTTGGTGATCAGATCACATGTGGTCAGCACTAAATACAGGAATAAACTGGGTCTAAAACGTTTTTGATCGGATCACAACAAATATATGAATGTGGTCAAAAATGCATCTGAACACATAACATCATCACACTTGATGTGTAAACACTAATCCATCCTGTATGCATCCCAGTAGCAGCAAAGCGCACCCCTCACCTGTCAATCAACTGCTGCGCTAAAACAAGTTACAAGAGATTTAAGAGTAAAAAACGTCCAATTGGAAAATTAAAAAAAGTGGATGCACACAACATAAGAACTTCAAGTATCTTCAGTGTGTTTGACACCAACATGCTCAGTCACTGCATCTGCAGCTCAGGTTAATACAGGCAATCCACTCAAATAACAGACATTTCTAATCTAAATGTTGCTTTTGTGGTTAGATTAAATTTCGCCCCTTCTTTGTCTTTTCTGACTTTGTTGTGGTTTATTATCATGCAGGAACACACTGACTGAAGTATGTCATCATGAAACAGATTCCCTCCCTTCCAAGTCTGATCACAAGTGGTCACAGGAAGTGCATTTTAACAACCAGGTGTAATCAATGATGTGTCTCACCTGACCACATTTGATCGGATCACCCGAGATACATCTTAATACCAAGTGGAAACGGGGTCTCTAACACTGGTCGAACAACAGAAAGTCCAACCACAAACACGTGTGTGTGGGGAGGTAGGGGAAACATTGGGACATCACTTGGCTAATGTCTGAGTGGGACATCCTAAATCCATCTGTTGAGGCTTAAAAAGTCATCCAGATGCAGCTTTCTTTCCACTCTCTACCTTCACATGACTGGCTGATGCTATAGGGGTAGTCTTGCAAAGCCAAACTTTTGGCTATTAGCATATATCTTCCCACTAGACAGTAAGCCGACAGTCTGCTCGACAAGTAAAGAGATCAACCTAATTTTATTTTTACAAGACTTAAGCATTGGCAAAATTACAATAACAGACAAGACTCTAATAAAGGCAAATTTTATGAAAACCTCTTGGCAAAACAACAGAAAATGAATTGACTGTGTTCAAAGATATTAAATTTGAAGATGATTTTTCTACATTTAAACTTCAAGGTAATTTCTGAGTGACATTTTATATAAATTAAGTTAATTAAGCATACAAGGACCATTTACGATAATGTCATTCTGACAAGTTCATATGGACATTATATTGTACTACCAGGGTATGAAATTAGCACCTGCCACCAGCCTGCACAGTGGCAAGCGACCACAAGACACCTCGAAGTGACATATCACAAGAAAGGCCGTTAGACACAAGTCGCATGCTTGAAGAAAGACACTTGATAATATTTTGAAACACAGACAAAAGTAAAGCTGTCAATGTGCATCTAATTTGCCATGTGCTCAGAGTTCTTTGGTGCTCTGGCACTCACATTGTGTCTGGCGCAACGTGCCACAAAGGGTGTAGGAACCACTATAACGTGACCACTCACTTTTAGAAACAACGATATTCGTCCACCCCATATTTTGAGAAATAATAATGAAATTTTAATATGTTTATTTTGCTTAATTGTAGTGGAGGGGTAAAAGTACAGTCATTCGCCTAAACTGAAGCCTTTAAGACCCAGCAGAAGCCTCTGCCAGCTGGTTGCTTCGGCAGTGGGTGGAATTAACTCAAAATCGGCAATCCCATTGGCTTGTGCTCACAGTCCACATTTTGATTCAGGAAGTCAGTTCGAGTGAACACAGACAACATGATTAATTTTAATGAGCCCAACAGCCTGCCAGCAGTGACAGACACTGAGTGAGCTGCTATCTACATGAGATAAGACAAAAGCAAACAAAGAAGTCACCTTTGACTATTGTAAGTTAATGTTGTAAAACAGATAAAACATTTTTATAGTATTTTATAGTATGCTTCTAAAAATATATTGTTCTTTGACTTTTCCAAGTTTTTTTTTTTTGTAGCAATTATATTGAATTGAAATTGTATTGGTGATGCTTGTGGCATATCTATTTTAGGAAAAAAGAAAAACGTTCAGTGACCAAGTAGCCAAAAGAGTAGATAGAGAGGTGAAACAAGCTTCCGAAATTGTTCAGGAAAGATCATATTTGACAAAGACATTAAGGCATACATTTATTGAGTCATTTATTTTGTTTAATATGAAAATTCTCATTCATACATTGTTTCTACATTTTAGTTATAATTAATAAAGTCATATCATAAAAATTATTCTTAAAAGTTCAGTTTATATTCATTCCTTCAAATCACATATTCTTAAAAACATTTTCTAAAAAACCTAAAATGATTAAAACTGTCATGTTTTAAAGAGTCTAATAAGAACACCCTGTGTACACAGAGTGCATGGCATTACTGATTAAAATGGGTTCTATTGCATTTGATGTGACTCGACACTCGCGTCCGGTGTAGGACAGGGTGTTCCCCCTCTTCAGATCGTTCCTATGCCCCTGGTTCTCACTATTACTTCTCTGTCAGCCAACAACAATTTGCAAGAATAGTGTTGTCTATGAGTATGCTGCATATGATCTCAAATCATCTCAGGATGCAACGGCATTGGGATTATAGGTGAATTGTCATTCAGTACAACCTAAAAAAAATGATACATGAGCAAGAAGTTTCTCTTCTGCTTGTCTACTCTTTATCATTATGATAATAATAACTGCCTGGTACTATATGTTTTATTTTCTTATTATTTATTTATTTTCTAACATTGTTAAAATTAGATATTTGAGTGTATATGAAAAATAAGTGGCAGGTTAAAAACAAAATCAAAGTGGCTGGTAAAATTGGCTATTCACCCACTATTGTGACTGATGGCCAATAAAGTTTATTTCATACCCCTGTGTACTGTTACAGCATTGGCTAATGTACCAATGCAATGTCCCTATGTCAACATGCACAACAGTGCAATTAAATAGAATGATGCTTGATTTCTAAAAATGAAGTCCTCCAAACTACTGATTAATGTGCTCTAGAATAAATAAAAATAATACAATTAAAATTTCATGCTTAATTTGAGTATTTATAAATGTCACAATTCAAGATGCTCTTTCCTTTCTGCTTAAGCAAATTAGCCACTAATTATATTGCAATCAATGAAAATCTGTCTCATGGAGAGTGTTGATGCAATTAATTGGATGTGAAATTCTAAATTAATTGAATCAGGAATTGCAGTTTATGAGGCAGAGAATTGATGCTGTTTTCATTTCTGACACTCTGTTAATATTCATTATGTTTTGCTTTTGAGGTAAATCACTGTGAAGGCTATGGCCAATTTTTTTTTCTATTTCTTTTTTTCCATTAACCATTAAAGTCAACTGACTGCAGGAAATTTCTACTCCAGCTGGGCATAATTGCCTCAGTCTGAACTCTGTATTATTGTGGTCTTGCTGCACTCAAATTCGGTGACCTTTGCAAAAAGTCACTTACAATTCAGTTCATGAATATCCATGCTAAAATGAGATGCACCTTTTTCAAACAGTCTGAGTGCTTGAAAGCATGGGTATAGCTCACCCACTGCTGTGATTTCCACCAACCAAAACACAGAGATGCCACAGAGGAGGGTTACGATTACGTTTTATATGTTATAGATATAGATACAATTGAAGTCAGAAATTTCCATACACCATAGTCAAAATACATTTAAACTCAACAATTTTCACAATTCCTGACACTTAATTGGTAGATTTTTGGGTAGACTTCCACAAGCTTCTCACAGTATGTTGCTGGAATTTTGGCCCATTGCTCCAGACAGAACTGGTGTAACTGAGTCAGGTTTGTAGGCCTCCTTGCTCGCACACACTTTTTCATTTCTGCCTAAAGATTTTCAATTGGATTGAGGTCAGGGCTTTGTGATGGCCACTCCAATACTTTGAATTTGTTGTCCTTAAGCTATTTTCCATAACTCTGGGGGTATGTTTGGGGTCATTGTCCATTTGGAAGACCCATTTGCAACTGAGCTTTAACTTACTTGCTGATGTCTTGAGATGTTGCTTCAATATATCCAAGCCCCTCATATAACAATAATTCAACAATGATGATTAATAATAATAATAATAATAATAATATATATATATATATAATTATCTGAATATTTTATTTTGTGTGTGTATATATATATATATATATATATATATATATATATATATATATATATATATATATATATATATATATATATATATATAATTATACACACACACAAAATAAAAAATATTCAGATAATTAAAATACATTACATTCTTGTGGCAGAAGAGTTAATCATTGATAAGACAATACAAAAAGACATGCTTGTGTAGCGTCTCGGGTGCGTTGCATCATAAACATAAAATTTTTTGGTCACTGTGTCAAGTTAAATATAGTTTAATACTTAGAACACATCTCGAGATCCCTTATTTCAAATTAGCACTACATCAAGTGTTTTGAACGCATGTTTGTGTTGTGCTACCTGCTGAAGGGTTGTTTTGTTCACTAAACTATGCGTTGCCCATACAGCTGAAGTTTCACTTACTGCACTCTGGAGTAAACAGGTGATGCTACAAGCTTGCATGTCGATATTTTGATATTATGTGCCTATTTTACACAATTAATATTTTTTTTTTGCCCTCAAATGCAACCAAAATATTATTTGAATATTTTATCGAGCAAATTTTGTATTCACATTGGACATCCACAACAAAATAAGATAATTAAAATGTTGAAAAAAATTATACAGATAACAATATAAAAAATAGCATCTCATACAAGTGATCATCATTCGTTTGATTACAGCTTATTTTTCAGTTCAATCCAATTCAAAGTACTTACAGACGTGGCCAAAAGTATTGGCAGTGATATACATTTTGTGTTTCGCAAGTTTTTCTGCATCAGTTGTTGTGGTGTTGATTCACATTGTTACTAGATTATTGTGCAGAGTGATCAGATGCATTTTAAATAATTGCAAAAAGTTTCATTGGCCAAAAAAACTCATAAAACCCCAAACTTCACAGTTTTTTGGCGCTGGCAAAAATGACCAGCTAACATAATTTCACTAATCATATCAGCAGCACCTGGGAAAGTGTGAACGACTACTAGTCAGGTGAAATCACCCTATCATTCTGATTGGATTATAAGAGCAGACTGATTGCTATAAAAGAGGGAAGAAGTGCTTCCAATCATTGTGTTCTTGTTAGCAATGGTTACCTCTAAAAGAAAGACATGCAACCATCATCGATTTGCATCAAAATGGCCTCACATGCAAGGAAATTGCTGAAAATAATACTGCACCTGAAAGAACCATTTACCAGATCACCAAGAACTTCAAGGAGAGAGGTTCAACTGCAGTGAAGGCGGCTTCAGGACGTCCCAGAGTGTCAGCAAGTGCCAGGACCATCTCCTCCTGAGGAGTCAGCTATGGAATCGTGTCACCACCAGTGCAGAGCTTGCTCAATATTAGCAGCAGGTTGGTGTGAGTGCATCTGCATGCACAGTGAGGCGAAGACTTTTGGACAATGGCCTGGTGTCAAGAAGGGCAGCAAAGAAGCCACTTCTCTCCAAGAAAAACATCATGGACAGACTGAAATTCTGCAGGAAGTACAACGATTGTACATCAGAAGACTGGTGCAAAGTTATTTTCTCTGATGAAGCCCCCTTCAGACTGTTTGGGACATCTGGAAAATCGATAGTCCGGAGTAGAAAAGGTGAATGCTACCATGAGTCCTGTGTCGTGCCAACAGTGAAGCATCCAGTGACCATCCGTGTGTGGGGTTGCTTTTCATCCAAGGGAGTGGGCTCTCTCACAATTCTGCCCAAAAACACTGCCATGAATAAAGAATGGTATCAAAACGTCTTGCAAGAGCAACTTCTCTCAATGATCCAAGAGCAATTTGGTGATGATCCGTGCATTTTCAAATCGGAGCACTAATAAGGCAAGAATGGATCGCCATCAGTCAGGAATTGGCCCAAAAGCTGATATCCAGCATGCCAGAGCAAATTACAGAGGTTATGAAGAACAAGGGTCAACACTGTAAATATTGACTCTTTGCATAAATTGAATGTTTTTGCCAATAAAAGCCTTTAAAACTCATGACAATATTATCATTGTTTTCCAGTATACCATAGAAACATGTGAAAAAACAAACACTGAAGCAGCATACTTTGCAAAACACAAAATGATGTCACTGACAATACTTTTGGCCACGGCTGTACATACCCATGAGTTGTTTCCAACTATCCGTGGTTTTCTTGGCTACAACTTCCACAGTGGTTTTGAAAAATTCTGTTACAGTTAACTGGGATAAATGTTAGTAAGGGTGTTGATATGTAAAGTCTTATAAGTGATGCTGGAGCTGAGCAGGGGTTTCTCTTTCCCTCGTTAGAGCTGTTCAGTATGTCTGCTTTGTCAAGACGTTTCACATGTTGGTTGAATTTCTCCATTGTACTTTTAAATAGCAAATTCTCATGAAAATTAAAAATGTCCCACATGAAAAGCATATTTACCACTCATAAAGTGAAATCGCCTGACAGAAATGAGTACAGATGTGGCTGACACGAGAGTATTAAAATAAAGTTGCGTCTTAAAAATTGTCTGTATCGATATTTACTCGTTGTATCGCTAACATTGGATTATTAGTTATTGGATCAATGCATCGATCCACATCGATGAAACGTCACACCTCTAGTCCACATTAGCAATCACATTTACTAAAAAAAATCTGTACAGGTGCCAAGTCCATTTGTACATACAGTGCATAGTGAATAAGACATTTACTTATAGCACACATGAAGCACCTTTACTTTGTGGGGCATCTGAAAATGTAGGCAGCTGACTTACTACTTTGCTGCCTCATCAGTTAATGACTTAACTGACAGCTGTTAAGAATGAATGGAACTCTTAAGGAAAATGGTTTCCAAACTGTTTGAAAAGCACATTATTTTCAACGTACCTCTGTATAAAGCCTCCGGAGGCAGCATTTTCCTGGTTTCGGACACAGCCTTGAAGTTGCAATCATGCCCTAGTGCAGACCCAGCCTGAACAACAGCAATCTCCTGACAGTTTAAACAGCCTGGATTGCCTGCTTTGATTGTGACCACGGACCATCATGATTTGTGAATCAGAGGAACTTTTGACCAGATCCAAAGTTTTTGTTTCTGGTTGATAGAATACATGCTTCAAATATATTAGATGAGCGCTCGATGGGAAGAATTACATCTGTTTAAACAAGATATCTGCATATTTGCTAATTGTATATAATATAATTTTTATTGATATTTGCCTTATATCATTAGAAAAAAAGGTTAAAGATGTCAGGGAACTGTAGAGGAGTGACTGTTGAATACGTACTTTAGATGTTAACAAATGAGCGCTCCACAGGATGCTATATCTGCTCAAGTTTTGTGAGGCTTGTTTATTACATCTAATTAAACGAGATATGAGCGTATTTGCAGATGGTATTTGATATTAGTTTTATTGATATTTGCCTTTTTATCATCACCCAAGACAGTTAAAAGTTACAGCAAACTGTTGAGGAGAGAGAGAGAGGGAGAATGAAACAGGCGATCACTTTAACATTATGAGCTCAAACACGACCGTTTAAATGACTCAGTGTTGCACAGTCTATTACTGTAGTAACACGATGGCACATAACAAGAAAATGAACCATGTCTGGTCGTTTACATGTCTCAGGTCGCTTAACATGCAAGCAGGCTATTCTCAGCGCCCTCAAGAAACAAATCGGCCAAATGGGAAAATGTATTGGCCGCTTTCGATAATAAAAAAAAAAAAAGTAGATTTAAAGACCTCTGCGATATATTGGTCGACCACAAGTTTTTTTGTAGTTTATTTATTTTTTGTTTCTTGGCATATTCTGAAAACTCATTTTGTGTCCCCTGGCAAACAAAATTTTTATTAAATGCTTAATGATGAATTGAAAGATTACAGAGTTTTTATTAATTAAAAAATGTTAAGGTTTAGTTTTGATTAAGGTGATATAATCATTTAAAATTTTGTATAGGGCAGCAGTAATCACAAATAACTGAATGAAATATTTATGAAGTCATATTATAATGTTAACCATGTTTAACAAATGTGATGGCATTTCACTAATCTCATTGATTATTAATGCAATTAAATTAGTGTATTAAATCCATAAATTCGATATTGATCTATTCAAACAGTACTAAAAGTATGAATATGTAAAATTACATTTTAGATGCTGTCAATCCGTCAATATTGTACATTTCGGTATCTATGCAAACATAAGAGATTGTGCATTTGCTGAAATAAAATTTTACGTAAGAATACATTTACATTCTCATGAGATCACATTGTGTTATCACAGGCCCCCCACACGCATGTTAGCATGCACAAGGAATACAGATTAATGTTTTGGGATAGATGAGAACAATACTGACAAGGCTGCATTTAGTTATAGCATCAAATATAAAAAGTAAAAATGCACAATTTCTCTCTCTCTCTCTCTCTCTCTCTCTCTCTCTCTCTCTCTCTCTCTCTCTCTCTTCAGAGAGATTTAAAGAACAGAAGAAATCAGAATTTAAGTTTTGTGCCTTTCAGTCCATATCTGTTAGCTCTGAGGTCATCTGTATACCCTAGCGTAATCCTGAGATTATAGAAAAGTATCTTTTAGCATACGCATTTAAAGTTTACGGTTTTCTCCTCCAGGAAAATGGACCAAAACTATTGATGACTCATCTTGCACTCAAATGTTTTGTCCAATAAAACACACAGTAGAGAGAGAATGTACCTCCCCCTAGTAGGACCTGCCTCTGACTATCAATAACAAATAGGAAATCCGTGTTCATGGCTGTGATGTAAAGGCTTTTGTATATTTTGAAAAAAAAATAAAAAAGAGCGAGAGAGAGAGAGAGACCGAGAGAGAAAAGGATGAGCTCTTTGATATGTCCCACCACCACGTCCTGTTTCAATAGGAAATACATCAACACTCTAAAAAAAACAATTCATGGGGTTTTTATCTAAAGCATCCCAAATCTAGGGAAATGTTTCTTTCCATAATTCTATTTTTTAACCAATTTGGCAGTAAAATCCCTCCCCATCGTCTTGCATTTCTCCTCCTTCTAATAACCAATCACTCATCCAGCACCAAATGAACAAAGGATGACGTTTGTCCATTTCCTGACACAATTTGAAATTGTTTTGAATTGTTTTCTTGGGCCTATACCATGGAACACCATGGGGTTTACACATGTAGTGTACCATAGTAATTCCATGGTCTTTGAAGTAACTAGGAGTACCATTTAAATAGCATGGTAAATATGGTAATCATATCAAAGTACAATGGTATTACCAGTTGATACCATCACTTTACCTGGGTAATCCACAGTAATTTTATTATTAGGGCTGTTAGAGTTTAAAACCATCAAGGGAAATCATAATTCAGATATACTGGCCAGTAAGATACACACAAATAAGCAATTCACATGATGGTTTTTTAAGACTATTTATTTTCAGTATGACTCAACAACCAGTACATAAATTTAATTCTGTAAGCTGCTGATGTTGAGCATCTCGTTTGCACAGTGTTACCCATCTGTGTTCCATTATAGCCGAGTGAACATATGCTAATGAAAAAATGCTGGTGTCATAAAGCATTAGCCTGCACAGGAATGAAATAAAAGTGGAAATATCTAGAGGCTAATGAGGAAGATGACCATGTCTGCTGACCTTACTAGACACAAACCACACTGAATCTTAGCTGAATTACAGTACCTTAACATTTAAATATGACAATATTTTAGTTTCAAACATTAAGAGGATGCACTCACCTTTGGTTTTCTGTTCAGTAATCTGTGGAAAAAAAGCAAGAGATGCATTTTCAGCAATAGCTGGGATATACATATTTCACTGTACTTGTTCAATGTAGTTGTTTACATGTTATTTGCATTGTGTAATTAATATTCATAACATAATTCTGTAGCAGGCTGACCTGACATTTACACTTATAATAAATGATGTATGCCAATTGTGTAATACATTTATTTTATGCCTACTCCATATATTCATCAAAGAATGGGTATGTGTATGAAAGTAGACAAAGATTTCACCAAAGAAAAACTAAAGCTCTGAATGACTAAAAGAATACACACACACACACACACACACACACACACACACACACACACACACACACACACACACACACACACACACACACACACACACACACACACACACACACACACACACACACACACACACACACACACACACACACACACACACGACAAATAATGATTTTAAGCTCTCATTAGTATCATGTACATGTGAGCATGTGGAAATGGCAACTACGTAAATCTAGACAGTATTCCTGTTGTTATTTTAGTGTTTGATGTAACGATTTTATTAACATCCTGCAATTACCCCTGTAGGAATTAGTTACTGCCATTTAGATTCACTGATAAGATCATTGCATAACCTATCATAATTAATACATAACTGCCCGATTGTGATTATTTGTGATTATTTGAGATACCCACGATCAATGTGCACTTAAAATTCTAATAACATTTTGCAATCCAAATAAGGTAATTTTAAGTGAATATAGAAATGCCATGAAATTAAAATTTTGATCCATCTTTCTGGTTTAATAGTGAGTTATGCGAGTTCTTCAAATGAACTCAAACTGACTCAGTGACCAGCAACATGGACTTTGAATCGCACTTGAAAAACGCATGTAGTATAATTTGTTTTGGCAGTGTTTGCAGTACACACCAATGAAAGTATGAACAAGGCTAAACAGCATTGTGTGTGAACAAAATGTCCCCTGAATTTTTTGTTTACTATTTGGAGGTCCCCAAATCAAAATTTGATATTGCACTTTCGTCAGAAAAAACAATATGAACAATATCAAAAATGTAATAAGTTTCTGACATTTGGTTATTCTGACATGAAATAACCCTATAATATAATGTTTAGGCTGGCTGGGTTCCAAAACACAAGAGTGATAATGGAACATAACTTAAGTATAAAGTGGACCAAAAACAAAAATATTTAAAACATGAACTGTACACACCAGAGCAAAACAATTTAAATGGCAAAACATTATGCTTTTACTGGGCTGCACAACAAGTCATTGGTCAGGAAATTAGAAAGATTTAAACAAATGTACTCCTGGTGCACTTCTGTGACTCCATTTGCTCATTAGCTTTTGCTGCAGTGAACTGTTTGGGGGAAAGCTGGAGACAGGAAAATTCACTTATATAGTCTTCTTGTATGCAAAGGTAAAATCCTGATAAAGGTTAAAATGTTTGCTATAAAATTTAACCAACACATGGGTGTACAGAATTTTCCAAAAATATCTTCTGGGACGTTTTTTTTATTTTCTTAAAAGATTAGTCATTAGTTGGTGATCTGCCACACCTGATGCAACCCATCAAAGGTCTGATAACAAGCTCATAAATAGAACTAGAGGGAGAGATCTACAATATGCAGTATTGTGAGTCCCAAGGTAAATGAGTGAGAAAATCTGCATAAAAAAAAAGCTAAAAATTATGCAGGGGTTGCTGTCAGACACCGCATAGATGGTCTGGGTTAGGACAACTGTAGCTATTCTGAATTTTACAAAACCCTCAAGGCAGAATAAATCCATAATTAAATTCCTATGATCAGCTATTAAGAGAATAGGTCAACAGGTGATGTTGCCAGAAAGAAAGGACCTGGAAGGCCCCAAGCCTCTTCATGAAGGGAACACCACCTGCTGCATTTTACAGTTCTCAATGACAGGTAAAAAAGCCTACAAAAACTGTCAGCAAAAATACTTTTTTGAGAAGCACAATAACCAGAAGGTTATCTATTGCAGGTTTTGTGTCTAGAAGATGTATTAAAAAGCCATAGCTGTCTCAGAAATAAATTAGAGACAGAATACATTTTTTGGCTGAAAAGGGAAAGTTTGATTCAGAGTGGTTCAGCAGAGTTGTGTGGAGTGATGAATCAGGATTTGAGTGGCATAGTGAGATTCCAGAGAGGTGCCTTCACCAAGGTTAAACTAACAGCCAGGGTATTATTGCGCAGTGGTGGGCAATTTTGCACATTTACCCGCCACTGTTGACAAGTAATGCCGCTAGAAACAAAGACACTTACTTGTGGAAACACACCTAATTCTATTTTGAAAAACAGACGAAAGAAATGCTAGTGATGCGTTGGTCTGACTTGCTTTATTTGTTCAGAAGTTCATTTCTGAATGTGCCCACACACGCAGAGCAATCATGTCTCGCAGAAAACTGTTAGTTCTCACTTTTTTATGTGTATATACAGGTGCTGGTCATATAATTAGAATATCATCAAAAAGCTGATTTATTTCAGTAATTCCATTCAAAAAGTGAAACTTGGATATTATATTCATTCATGACACACAGACTGATATATTTCAAATGTTTATTTAATTTAATTGTGATGATTAAAACTGACAACAATGAAAATCCCAAATTCAGTATTTCCGAAAATTTGAATATTACTTAAGACCAAAATGTTGGGCAACTGAAAAGTATGAACATGAAAAGTATGAGCATGTACAGCACTCAATACTTAGTTGGGGCTCCTTTTGCCTGAATTACTGCAGCAATGCTGCGTGGCATGGAGTCGATCTGTCTGTGGCACTGCTCGGGTGTTATGAGAGCCCAGGTTGCTCTGATAGTGGCCTTCAGCTCTTCTGCATTGTTGGGTCTGGTGTATCGCATCTTCCTCTTCACAATACCCCACAGATTTTCTATAGGGTTAAGGTCAGGCGAGTTTGCTGGCCAATTAAGAACAGGGATACCATGGTCCTTAAACCAGGTATTGGTAGCTTTGGCACTGTGTGCTGGTGCCAAGTCCTGTTGGAAAATGAAATCTGCATCTCCATAAAGTTGGTCAGCAGCAGGAAGCATGAAGTGCTCTAAAACTTCCTGGTAGACGGCTGCGTTGACCTTGGACCTCAGAAAACACAGTGGACCAACACCAGCGGATGACATGGCACCCCAAACCATCACTGACTGTGGAAACTTTACACTGGACTTCAAGCAACGTGGATTCTGTGCCTCTCCTCTCTTCCTCCAGACTCTGGGACCTTGATTTCCAAAGGAAATGCAAAATTTACTTTCATCAGAGAACATAACTTTGGACCACTCAGCAGCAGTCCAGTCCTTTTTGTGTTCTGACGCTGTGTCTTGTTCAAGAGTGGCTTGACACAAGGAATGCGACAGCTGAAACCCATGTCTTGCATACGTCTGTGCGTGGTGGTTCTTGAAGCACTGCCTCCAGCTGCAGTCCACTCTTTGTGAATCTCCCCCACATTTTTGAATGGGTTTTGTTTCACAATCATCTCCAGGGTGCGGCTATCCCTATTGCTTGTACACTTTTTTTCTACCATATCTTTTCCTTCCCTTCACCTCTCTATTAATGTGCTTGGACACAGAGCTCTGTGAACAGCCAGCCTCTTTAGCAATGACCTTTTGTGTCTTGCCCTCCTTGTGCAAGGTGTCAATGGTCGTCTTTTGGACAGCTGTCAAGTCAGCAGTCTTCCCAATGATTGTGTAGCCTACAGAACTAGACTGAGAGACCATTTAAAGGCCTTTGCAGGTGTTTTGAGTTAATTAGCTAATTAGAGTGTGGCACCCGGTGTCTTCAATATTGAACATTTTCACAATATTCTAATTTTCTGAGATACTGATTTTGGGGTTTTTCATTAGTTGTCAGTTATAATCATCAAAATTAAAAGGAATGAACACTTGAAATATATCAGTCTGTGTGGAATGAATGTATACATTATCCAAGTTTCACTTTTTGAAATGGAATTACTGAAATAAATCAACTTTTTGATGATATTCTAATTATATGACCAGCACCTGTATATATTTGTTGAATACAAATGGACAAAATGCAGCCCACTCCTGTATTCCCTGTACACACAAGACTGTGTGGCAACACATAGCTCCAATGCCATCATTAAGTTTGCTGATGATCCGACGGTGGTAGGTCTGATCACTGACAATGATGAAACAGCCTACAGAGAAGAGATGCATGCTCTGACACGCTGGTGTCAGGAGCATAACCTCTCCCTCAACGTCAGTAAGTCCAAGGAGCCTGTGGTGGACTTCAGGAGGAAAGACAGAGAACACAGCCCCATCACCATCAATGGAGCATCAGTGGAGTGCCAGCAGCTTCAAGTTCCTTGGTGTCCACGTCACTGAGGGACTCACATCATCTGTCCACACTGAGGCCGTTGTGAAGAAGGCTCACCAGTGCCTCTTCTTCCTGAGATGGCTGAGGAGGTTTGGCATGAACCACCACATCCTCACACGGCTATACACCAGCATTGTAGAGAGCATCGTGACTGGCTGCATCACTGCCTGGTACGGCAACAGCACCGCCCTCAAACGCAAAGCCCTGCAAAGGGTGGTGCGAACCACCAGACACATCATCGGAGGTGAGCTTCCCTCCCTCCAGGACATCTATATTAGGCGGTGTGTGAAAAAAGCTTGTAGGATCATCAGAGACTCCAGCCACCTGAGCCATGGGCTTCTCTCACTGCTACCATCAGGCAGGTTGTCTCGCAGCATCAGGACCTGCACCAGCCAACTTCATGATAGCTTCTTCCCCCAAGCAATCAGACTTTTGAACTCTTGATCGCTCATGGTACATATATCAGCACCACACTTTATTAGCCTTAGACTGGACTAACATTTTTTACTTCACTTAATAACACAATGGCAACGGACTATCAACCGACAGCTGAGTGTCAACACAACACTTCATATTTATTTCCACTGATTACAGAGGAATATAAAAAATTTTTATACACAAAATATTTGGTGTATCCTGTATATTGTACACTCACCTAAAGGATTATTAGGAACACCTGTTCAATTTCTCATTAATGCAATTATCTAATCAACCAATCACATTTCAGTTGCTTCAATGCATTTAGGGGTGTGGTCCTGGTTGTTGGTGCCAGACGGGCCGGTCTGAGTATTTCACAATCTGCTCAGTTACTGGGATTTTCACAAACAACCATTTCTAGGGTTTACAAAGAATGGTCTGAAAAGGGAAAAAAACATCCAGTATGCGGCAGTCCTGTGGGCGAAAATGCCTTGTTGATGCTAGAGGTCAGAGGAGAATGGGCCGACTGATTCAAGCTGATAGAAGAGCAACTTTGCCTGAAATAACCACTCGTTACAACCGAGGTATGCAGCAAAGCATTTGTGAAGCCACAACATGCACAACCTTGAGGCGGATGGGCTACAACAGCAGAAGACCCCACCGGGTACCACTCATCTCCACTACAAATAGGAAAAAGAGGCTACAATTTGCAAGAGCTCACCAAAATTGGACAGTTGAAGACTGGAAAAATGTTGCCTGTTCTGATGAGTCTCGATTTCTGTTGAGACATTCAGATGGTAGAGTCAGAATTTGGTGTAAACAGAATGAGAACATGAATCCATCATGCCTTGTTACCACTGTGCAGGCTGGTGGTGGTGGTGTAATGGTGTAATTGGGCATCGTTTAAATGCCAAGGCCTACCTGAGCATTGTTTCTGACCATTACATTTACATTTATGCATTTGGCAGACGCTTTTATCCAAAGCAACTTACAGTGCACTTATTACAGGGACAATCCCCCAGAACAACCTGGAGTTAAGTGCCTTGACAATCCCCCAGAACAACCTGGAGTTAAGTGCCTTGCTCAAGGACACAATGGTGGTGACAGTGGGGTTTGAACCAGCGTCCTTCTGATAAACAGCCCTGTGCTTTAGCCACTACGCCACCACCACTCTGGCCATAAAGGGATGGACCATGTCCATCCCTTTATGGCCACCATGTACCCATCCTCTGATGGCTACTTCCAGCAGGATAATGCACCATGTCACAAAGCTCGAATCATTTCAAATTGGTTTCTTGAACATGACAATGAGTTCACTGTACTAAAATGGCCCCCACAGTCACCAGATCTCAACCCAATAGAGCATCTTTGGGATGTGGTGGAACGGGAGCTTCGTGCCCTGGATGTGCATCCCACAAATCTCCATCAACTGCAAGATGCTATCCTATCAATATGGGCCAACATTTCTAAAGAATGCTTTCAGCACCTTGTTGAATCAATGCCACTTAGAATTAAGGCAGTTCTGAAGGCGAAAGGGGGCCAAACACAGTATTAGTATGGTGTTCCTAATAATCCTTTCGGTGAGTGTATATTATTAGGTGTATATTGTGTTGTGTAACAAGATGTAAATCAGATGTTTATTGTAATTGTCATACTGCTATGTTGCTTGGAACCGCATCAAAGACTTTCACCCACTGTTGCACTTGTGTATATGGTTGAGTGACAATAAAGGGATTTGACTTTGATTTAACTGGTAGTTTTGCACATCCCTACCTTTTACCTGCAAATTATATATTACGGAGTGAATAGACTGTCCAATAGAATAGGATGTGTCATTTTCAGACACAACTGTTCTTCAATGGACAATTGTTTTTAATCTTTTCATGAAGTTTTCATTTCAAAACATAAAATCGCAATACTTACAGAATTGCCATACCGCAATACATATCAAATCGGCTAGGATTGAATCAGGAGGTCTGCGAAATAATATAGAATTGCCAGGTCCCTACTTATTCCCATCCCAAGTATCACCTTATTGATTAAAATTTGAATAGTAATGCAATTTTTATGTAACTTTTACAAATTTCTATGAGAGAATTAAAACAAACTAACCGTTTTCTGAGCAGTTTCCTTCTTTGTCTTGTATTCTTGCTTTTTACGTTTCTTTTCTTCCATCAAATAGTTCTCTCCTTGTGATGTTCAGCTTTGCTCTGCTGGAAAACACAGACATAGGTAAAGGTTAACACCTGACCGGATGGAGGAATCAAACTACCTGCCAATTTAAGAGGTCAAGCACTCTTCAAAATGTGAGAAAAGACGCAATCTTAGACTAGGACCTGCAAGACAATTTTTCTCCATGTATAAAGAGATTCTTGGTTTTACAAAGCCACCTTTCTCACCCACTCATTCAAAGAAAGATCTTGTAAATTAAGATATGGGGAAAGGTATATTATTATCATGTCTTTATTTCCTGTGGCTGGAGGCTGGTAATGGTTTCTGAGACCCATCAAAGGAATGAGGACAGTCATGTGGCCCAAGGCCAAAACTGTGTGCACCATCACTACTTTTGATTGACACGGACTCAGAAATGACCGGAATGATTGATCATGAAAACATAATAATTGTTGGCTTTTTTTTCTTGGCCTTATTTATAATTTGAGACTGGTTACGTCCATATTTTTGCAACATTGTATATCTGTTTCGGCAGACAGCAATTTGCATTAACACTTAACTGTCAACACTGACATTCAGTCTGGGGCAGCTACAGCACTCAGATTTGAGGGCATCCACACAGGACGTGTTTTTGTACACGAGCACTTGTGTAAACAAAAATGACCATCTCTAAGCTTTACGTGAACCCAGAATTAGGGACATCTGTGAAGTGAAAGGAACACAATTAGCGATATACACACACATTTCTGTATGGAAACGGATTAAGGGCAGATTTGTTATGCGAGGGGGGGGGGGATAAAACAGCTCATATGAGGGGATTTAAGCACTTTGGGGGGAATAAAACTGGGTAAAACAAAATAAAACATCCAAAAATTTACAGCAAACTCGATTCTCAATTCCTGTATAGGTCTGATGGAACCAGTGTCAGAAATCAACTTCTCCATTAAGGGGCAATATTTGCCCTTCCAAGGGCATTTTATAATTTTTTTTACCTTTACAAGGGCATTTTTCTTTTCTAACCTTTTAAAATGTCTCTTTATGTTCCATAATGTGCATTGTTACTGAAACAAAAACTATTTTCCTCATTCACATATTTGCAAATATTTCTGCTACTAAATTAACATACATGCTACAAAACTAATGCACCAACAGATGAGGAGATGACAGCATTTCTCCAGATTTGGAATGGGGAGCTTCTAAAAACTTAGCAACTCCTTCATGCCAATTGAATAAAACAATGCAAACATTTAACAATAAACATTAGTCAGAGATATGATTTGTGAACTAAAAGTGGTTAATGTTCAGTAAAAATGTATATTGTATTATTAATGTTTTATTTAACATCAAGAATATTTAACACATCCAGAGGTAATTTTTGTTAATAATATTATGATTAACTACACTGTATCATTTCGTTACATTATATTTTGTTTTCTCAGACCTGATTTACTTACTAAATATATAAATCCACCCCTCCTGCATTTTTGGCTTCTAACTGGTGAAAGACGCATACGTGATATGAGCCAATAAGCAGGGGAAAGGGCTAAAGCACATAGACAGTGTTACTCACTAGGACAGTATATTTTGAATGAAAGGAGCAAACGGTCACGTAATTTAGCATAGGAGCACTAAATTACGTGACGCGAATTGCGTAGATTAACTGATGCGGAGCATGAGAAATGGACTAGCAGAGTGTTTTCTATGCACATTTATGGCATGAGCATCCGCCACTGACTCTGCAACAGACTGCACAAAACAAATAATGTTCAAACATTAGGTACAAACAACAGGAACTTTTTGCTGGGGCATTTTTTGCCCCCATATTTGGAAGTTCGGTTGCATTTTTACCCAGAGCCCTCGCTAATTTCCAACCATGGATGGTACTCGAGAGAGATGAGGATGAGAGATGTAACAGGAGTTTAAGAGTCTCTTTTCACCATGCAGCTGGAGCACTGCACAAAGCATTTTTATTATTTCTGCCTTTCATGTCAAATGCGCTGCATACTTATGAGGAAGCACCAAGATTTCAATGGCGGCAAAATTCAAATGTCACAAGCTTGCAATTTTAACAGCTTTATAACAGCAGCGATGGAGATCTGGTATGATGCCATTTGCATGCCAAATTAATAGGTTTAGAAAGGTTTATACCTCTGTAACCTCAGATTTGGGTTGATTCATGCTTCTTGTGTCATTTCTAAATGTATTTTTTAATTTGGTATTGTCATTTTATATTGATAAAACCAAACATTTACAAAATATTTACAAATGTATTCCTAAATTTTCATTTGCTTTAAAGGGTGTGTGGGTTTCACCTGTATTTGGTCTCTTATCACTTTAATTCAGGGTACACTCCCACTGGGGAAAGGACAAAAAAAGTACAGCGCTTCCTAGGGCTGGGTGAAATGGACCAAAAATCTTATCTCTGTATTTTTAGGCTGAATGGCGATACATGATATATATCTTGGTATGTTCTACTAAGTAGACTAAATGTTCAGTTGTAAGCCAAAGCCACATGTGAGATGGTAAATGAAGCCTGCAGCACACTTTGTTTCGGGCAGAAGACTTTTCGTGCTGCGAAGACTTCGTGGCCGGGCTTGCAGCATCAGCAAAAAGTTTAGCACATACTGCAGTTAATGGCGCTGTTGTAAATGGTGGAAGAGATTTGAAGTGCTTCCACTTTTGGATGCAACCGGTTTATGGCATTCTCTACAGATGACATGCAGGGCTTGACATTAAGCATTGTGATGTGCTTGTCCTTCAGACAAGTAAATTGGTCATTCACTTGTCCGAGTAAAAAAAAATACTTGTCCAGAGAGAAAAAAGGACATGTATTGGTTACATGCTCAAGTAACATGTCAGAGTTTCTGTTGTATGTTTTCAAAAATTACAACATGGCCAACCTAATAGTATTAAACCTATGCAATCAACTAGATTCTCTGGGACAGAAATGTAAACTGTGCTGGGTAGGAGAGGTTATTTTATGTTACATGTATGCATGGTAGTCAAATAAAGGAATGCATCCATCACCATCATTTACAGCAGGGGTGCTCACACTTCTATGGAATAAGATCTATTTTTCCATCATGTAACAGCAGCAAGATCTATCATACACAATCTACATATATCACAATACCAAAATTTTCAAGAATGCCAAGAATGAATGAATTTGACATAAAACTACTACTGGTCTTCCCTGTATGAATAATTCAATACAAGAGTTACGCAATAAAGTTATCCAACCAAGAGCAGTGAGTGGTTTTCTTGTTATTGTTGTTTGAGTAATATTAGGGATACACTAGACAGCGGCAGGTCTATTAGGTTACATTTAAACATACAAGTCGTACATTTCGATACAAATCAGCTTTTTCCCAAATGTTTACGCTCACTTTAGATATAACTCTTTGTTTACATGAACACCTCACCAAGAAGGGCATTTTGGCGGAATTCTGAAATGTATTAGTCCGTTTATGCGCAAGCATTCTCTGAGCACAACCGCATGTAAAGCACGCTACACACACACAAGCCACTTGTCAATCAGCGTGCAGTTGTTTTGCTGCTCATCAGATAATTGAACCATTGTTTTTCTTTTTACTAACCAGGTCTTCGACAGCGTGAACCAGCGCAGTGTCTGCAGAGGGAGAGTGGGGGCAGAGTAGTGCGGAGAGTGTGAGAGAGGAGAGATGCAAGCACGGCATGGCTTTACGGAAGAAACGGGTTACGTAATGCAACAAACTATATTGATATACACGGTATTGTCTCATACTAGATCTAGTTTGAAAATATATTGATATACCTTAAAAAGTTGATATACTGCTCAGCCCTAGTGCTTCCTCACTGGGCGCGCTCCATTTGAACTCAACAAGCACTCAATGTGGTGGTCCCGTCGCAGAGGCACAAAGTCTATTTCACAATCATTCACTTTCTCTGTTCCTGTGGTGGAATGAGCTTCCAATCTCCACATAATCTGCTGATCCCATCTGCTATCTCAACATTCAAGAACTATCTGAAAACACATCTGTTCCATGAGCAATTAACCAATTCACATTAATTGCACTTACTATTTAACAATAATAATAATAAAAAAAAAATCCTTGTCGGTCTCTTTTGTTTGACAAATTGCTTGCATTAATTTAACATTGTCCTTTGTGCATTTCGAGTTTAATTGATTTTGTTATAAATATAATCAACATACGTGTCCAACAAGTGTTTTATCCCTGCTCTCCTATCATCACTGCTTGACTTGGCAAAATGAAGCTGTCTCACTTAAAAGATATAACTTTATTGAAAAAAAAA
This sequence comes from Xyrauchen texanus, assembly GCF_025860055.1. Lineage (NCBI taxonomy): Eukaryota > Metazoa > Chordata > Actinopteri > Cypriniformes > Catostomidae > Xyrauchen > Xyrauchen texanus. The sequence goes on from NC_068288.1 coordinate 17,210,454, forward strand.
AAAAAATTTCGGCTCTGTTAATTGAACAGCCATATCACTTTTTCAAGATATCTAAATAGAAAAAAGTATATGGAGTTTTGGTCACAAACAGTCATACATGAAACAGGTCAATACATAGATTTGCAGATAAAATGATTGTGCTCTACAGGGGTCAGTCTTCATTTTGCCAGTGGCAACACACAACTCACGCCACTGTTTTAGGCAGCTTCTGCAGAGAAGCTAATGGACAGGTAAACCTTATCCTTTCACATACAGTGAATTCAGAAAGTATTCAGACCTCTTCGTTTTTTTCACATTTTGTTATGTTGCAGCCTTATAAAAAAAAATGATTTATATAAAAAAAACAAAATTCACATCAATCTACACTCCATATCCAATAATGACAAAGTAAAAAAATTATTTTTAATAACTTTAGCAAAAAAAAATGTATTAAAAAGAGAAAACTGAAACAAGTATTCAGACCCTTTGCTATGACTTGAAATGTTAACTCAGGTGCATCCCATATCTCTGGATCATCTCCGAGATGTTACTACACCTGTGGCAAATTCCAACGTTTAGACATGATGTAGAAAGGCACACGCCTATCTATATAAGGTCTCATAGCTGAAAATGCCAAGCAACTGCCTGCAGAGCTCAGAGACAGGATTGTGTCAAGGCACAGATCTGGGAATTTGGCCGAATTGAAGGTTCCCAAAAGCACAGTGGCCTCCATAATTCTTAAATGGAAGAAGTTTGGAACAACCATGACTCTTCCTAGAGCTGGCTGCCTGGCCAAACTGAGCAATCGAGGGAGAAAGGCCTTGGTAAGGGAGGTGACCAAGATCCTTATGCTCACTCTAGTTGAGCTCCAGAGATCATGTGTAGAGATGGGAGAAACTTGCAGAAGGATAACCATCACTGCAACACTTCACCGATCTGGGCTTTGTGGCCAGACTGGTGGACTGGTCAGGGCTGAAGGAAAGCTGAAAGCAGCAAAATACAGAGATATCCTTAATAAAAACTTGCTCCAGAGTTCTAAGGACCTCAGACTGGGCCAAAGGTTCACCTTCCAACAGGACAATGACCCCAAGCACAGAGCCAAGACAATGCAAGAGTGGCTTATGCAGAGTTTACACTACACGATTTTAAGCCTGATATTCGCTTGCTGACAGTTTTGTGGAGATTGCCGACAAAAGCCTGAAATCATAGGAAAGTCATCGGAGCTCGCTTCCGTGAGCAACAATCGCAATGTATGAATTATCAAAGACGCGATTTGAGAGAAGGGCCGACACGTCGCTGATGTCAGTGAGATATCTAGAATGTTAAATATCTGGACAATGTGAAATATGTTTTGACTGAATACAACAGCAGCGTTGACCTATAGCCAATGAGAGAGCAGGAAACAGGGCAAGGGAAGTTTCAGTGGGAGGAGTCCTGATGTACCTGCAACAGAACATCAACTAGCATGGCTGCGGTATCAAGAAAGTCTCATTGGACCGAAAAAATTTAGGAGAAATTTGTGGCACATTGGTAGGAGTACCAGTGCCTAGTTGATGTTTCATCTGAACTGTACGACAACCGGGTGGAGAAAGAGAAGTGTTGGAGAGAATTTGCAAATTCTTTTGGACAGTCATGTAAGCAAATAGGTAGATTTTTCTGAAGGAGGTACTTTTTCATATTGTAAACAATAAAATATACGATGCCTTTAGGCGATTAAAATATTCATATTCTGAAATGCATAACATATGATCATGCATTTGTTTTCGTATCTCATATCACTTCTCGCGTGTACTCTGTTGTGAAAAGCGATTTGGAGTACAGGAAGAGTCGTCGGGAATTCGGCAATAGTGAAATGTTTTGTAATGTGTTCACCCCTGTCGCCGATTCCTCATGTAATTTGAAAACGCTACGACTTCCATGACAAGCCAGACAGATGTGTAATATGAACGGTACCACGATCTGATGTCTTTGAAAGTCGTGTAGTGTGTAGGAGGCATTAGGGACAACTCTGTCAATGTCTCTGAGTGGCCCAGCCAGAGCCTGGACTTGAACCGAATGGAACATCTCTAGAGAGACCTAAAAAAGACTGTCCACTGATGGTCCCCATCCAACCTGACAGAGCTTGAGAGGATTTGCATAGAAGAATGGCCTAAATTAATCCCTAAATACAGGTGTGCAAAGCTTGTCGCATCATACCCAAAAAGAATTGAGGCTGTAACCGATACCAAAGGTGCTTCAATTATGTACTGAGTTAAGGGTCTGAATACTTACGTAAATGTTATATTTCAGTTTTTTCTTTTTAATAAATTTGCAAAGTTATAAAAAATCTAAAAGTGTATGGAGTGTAGATTGATGTGAAAAAAAAAAATAATAATTTAAAGCATTTTAGCAAAAGGCTGCAACATAACAAAATGGGGAAAAAATTAAGGGGTCTGAATACTTTATGAATGCACTGTACTAATCTTTACAAACGCATCCATCGCACCCTAAATCTAGAACCCCTCTTTAAGGAGTCCTGTTGTGTTGCCAGTTTGTAATAGGAGTGCTGTCAATCAGTAAGACAGGAGGACTGCAAAGACAACAACACAATCTCTTTAGAGACAACATACTGGCAGACAGCCATGGTATGACTGGACCAGCACTTACACTATAAAACAATTTTTGAATGTCCACTTAAATTTATGGTAAAGCAATGGCAGCTGTGGTTGCCATAAATACACTATAAAAAATATGGTAACCACGCTTCAGGCCTTATGGGATGTAGTTTTGATGCCTGTATATTTTACGGTGCATTACCTTTTACGTTATTAAATGATATAAACTTAATACTTTAACCTTCTGAAACTGTAAAAATCTGCTTTTTACTTTGTAATGTATTGTTAATCACCATAGTATTTACAGAAAGTCACATGATGACATGAAGTTCATCAGTAGTGGCCTTTCTATTGCAATGACCAATAAACATGTAGAGACTGTGCTCACTGTCACTTACACAAACACTCAATACCATCAGTGTAACACATGCGAAATTAAAATAATGCAATAAAATGTAACTAAACTACATAAAATATGGCATAGAACACCCCAATGTAGATAAGTGATGTTAAAAATCAGAAGAAATAACTAGTCCCATAAAATATTATTAAATGTGATGGGTAACGCAGGGAATTCTGGGAACGCCCGATTATTGTTTTTTAACAGTAATATTAACAATAATTTACCGTAAAAAGTACATTTACTCTCTTGTTAAACATAATATAATTTTTTTTTTACAACATTGTACTGTAAAATTACATGTACTGTCTTTTTAAATACATTATTGATATAAATACATTATAAACTGCACATTTACAAATTATTTTTTTTTTTTTACTGTAGCATTTTTACAGTCTTTTACCGTTAAAATGCTTCTGCAATTGACCGATTAACTCTTCCTCACTTCTGCTTGCCATTAAGAGCGCAGAAGCTTCATTGGCTAGCATTCACATTAGACTACCTCGGATGTCCAGAGAGAGAAGACAGGAAGCTACAAAGAATCATGTTAAAATAATGCCTGTGTGTTTTTTGGAAGGGGACACTGAATGGCTTTAAAAATATCCCACACCCTTTGTGTGCTGGAATTTTCCAAAGTCTACCAGTCCAGCTGTTCATAAAATAGAACCATCTGCTCCAGACATTCCAGCAAATACTGTCCTGTAAAAGTACTGTTTATACAATTTCTTTGTTTTTAACTGATCTGTTTTAAGTGGCAACAACATGACAAGACTCAGCACAAATTAGGCTTTATCTACTTGGGACCATTTATTCAAGTTTTCTTGCGATCCAACTTTCAAAACAAAGTATAAACAAATAAAAAGAATACAGCACACCTCAAGAGACTGTGTAAATTAATTTAACATCAATGAGACCAGACATCTGAACTATGTTACTGCTGACACTGCAATATTTACTATAATAACTTTTGGACCATTGTGAGCTTAAGCCCTGTTAACACTGCAAACGACATTGTTGCTAGGCACTGCGATCTGTGTTGCTGGTGGGCGTTCCTACTGCTGACACCTTAAAATTATTGCTGGACAGCACATCTGGCCATAGTAGCTTTGGGAATTCTGATTACAAATAATACTGCTGGTAAAACTTAGATATCTTTCTAATTTGACAAGGAATCAGTTCTTCTAAAAATATCCAATTTGCACGAGAGTGTTTTAATATAACCTGCAGCAGTGCTCAATGGATCCCATCATGAACAATCTAACCATGTGTTGATCAAACTCACTCAGAATGCAGACACGGTTTTCCACACATCATTTTTATTAGCCGATATCCATGTATGTGGTTACAGACAAATGATAAAGAAAAGTGAAATCATTCACAGAAACTTTTAACTTCTCCTGCCTGAACTCGACACCAGTATCTGAAACTGCCTGGAGACGAATGACGGGAGCTGCTGTCTTCACTCTCATTGTTAGTTACTCGCAAATGTGGCTTGTCGTTTGCATAAAGTTCAACCTCTCAATTTTGTCATTGCACGCTACACTGATCTATCGCCAACGGTCACTGCAGCTTGTGTTGCCGGAAGTCGCTCTGCTCTCATTGAAAATTAATGGGAACGTGTCACTTAGTCGCACAATGTCTTGGGGCTTTATCTGTCTATGACATACAAGATTATCCATTACATTTTTTACAAATTAAAAAACTGCTTGAAACAAAGGGACTCACTGACTACCCTACATTTATCAGAATTGTTGTGGGAGCACTGGGAAATTGAAAATGAATTAGATATGAAAACTGCCTTGACAAAATTAAAATCCAAAACAATATTTTTATGATATAATTCAAATATTAAAATATATATTATTGGTGAACATTTACAGTCATTTAGTGTGTATATTTAAATATACATATTTAGAGAATGTATATGCATTCTTGTGTAAAATTGCTTACGTTTGCATAGACACCGAAGTTTACAATAAAAAAAAAAACTATGGAAGGGCTAGATGAAAATTCATAATAAAATGAGAATATGTCATGGAAGCAAATTAAAAACAAAATAAGTGTGAGAATACATACAAATGAAAAGTCGCTTCACGACAGAGCTCAGGTCAAGTAAAGTTTAAGCAAAAGAGCAACAAGGTTACAATCCGGAGGGCAAAAAAGGGGAAGAAAGGAGTAGGGAGCTATACATAGAAAGTGTAAAAGGTGGTGTGTTCAAGAGTGGGCTGTCCTGGTACACATCCAGACTTGTGGAGGCTGTGAGCAGAAGCTTGTGTGTTCACAAGCACTTCTGGCTAGTCACAGCAGAAGGGAGGGGGAAATCACCAACCTTTGGCCTTCCTGCTGTAGACTATTAGCAGCATGCAGCTTCTCTCAGCACTTACACTGCACTGACTGGGTCATCAAGAGGCAAAACAGAGCTAATTTTAGAAAGGAGAGTTGCCTTGTACAGCCAGGTAACCATGACATTAAGTGGTAAAAAAAAAAAAAAAAAAAAATAAGAGATCAATCAAAGGATTAGATATAAATTTGAAGCCTTAATTTAAAGCTGTGTTTTGTTCAAACCTTGCAATGTGATGTTTCAGATGTCAGGAAAATTTTTAAATGGGAGGCTATACAAGCTAAGACGTTCCTACAGAGGAACAATAGCTCTACCACATATGTCAAAACATCATGTCAGCTCTTTTTGATTAAATTCATCAAAGTGAAATCGGATAAGACACTACACAAAAAAAAAACACACACAGCTCCAGGAGACGAATCAGTATAATTCCCATAAGGTTATGCTGACAGCTACAACAGGCTACACACCGAAGAACAGACAATCGCTTCTGACAGCTTTTCAAGGGTAAAAAGCACAATAAAAGCAAACAAGTATTTCTGGAAACACAGAGGAAGGAAAACCATATGCCCTTTTTATTTTCAATCTGAGGAACTGGAGAAGTTCTGAATCAATACACAGGACAATACAATCGCCAGATCCAAAAATCAACTGAAACTCCCAACTGATTGAAAACAGGCAGCAAAAGGTTTTTATTTCATCCTGAAGCAAAGACCTCCCGGAATGCAAAAGCATCTCAATTCCACTTTTATAATGGTGCATGGAGAGGTCTTTCAGAGGAGAGGAAGGGATTAAATTTTTTTTATTAAATGTTTTTGTGGGATACAAAATTACAAGATTCATAAAACTATAAAGAATGATTTACATTTTTTTTCCCCACTAGATTTAAAGGGATGGTTCACCCAAAAATGCTAACTCTCATGATATCCCAGGTGTGTATGAAATTCTTTCTTCACCAGAACACATTTTAAGAAAAATTGAAAAATATCTAAGCTCAGTAGGTGCGTAAAATGCAAGCGGATGGTGATCTGATTTTATAAGCTCCAAAAATTTGGATTAACATCATCAATACGACTCCAGAGGTAAAATTAATGTCTTCTAATGCGATACGATCACTTTTGATGCGAAAGTGTTTTAAGTTTTTAACTAATTGTGAGTAAAGAAACAAATAAATACTGATCTAAACCTAAACCAACAAAGCTACTGTAAAGCGTTCCTCCTACTCACTTGTAAACAGCGTTGCTCTTCTGGCTGTTACTCAAGTGTATCAGTTCTCATGTTTCAAATCCCAATGTGATTACGTCACATGCGTGTACCGCTTCTCACTGGAAGCATGATTTAGAGTTAAAAAGTACTTAAATATTTATCTTTTTCACACAAAAAGTGTTCGTGTCACTTTAGAAGACATTAATTTAACCCTCTGTCCTCACTTCCAAGTGTCTTAGCAGCAACAATCACCAATGTGTAGAAAATAGCTCAAATTTTGTAGCAGGATTGCAAGTCTTGCAAGGAATAGTTCACTCAAAAATGAAACTTTTCTCATTATTTATTCACCCTCATGCCATCCTAGATGGGTATGACTTTCTTTTTTTCTGCAGAACACAAATTAAGGTTTTTAGAAGAATATTTCAGCTCTGTAGGTCCATACAATGTAAGTGAATGGGTGCCAAAATGTTGACACTCCAAAAATCATATAAAAGGCAGTATAAAAGTAATCCATGACTCCAATGGTTCAATCCATATTTTCTGAAGCAATATGAAAGGTGTGGGTGAGAAAAAAAAAATTAAGTCAATTTTTGATATAAATTCTTCTTCCTGCCCAGTAGAGGGTGTATGCATGAAGAAGTCATATGGATTACTTTGATTCTGATTTTGGCACCCATTCACTTGCATAGTATGGACCAAAAGAGCTGAGAAATTCTAAGAATCTTCCTTTGTGTTCTGCTGAAGAAAGAAAGTCATACACATCTGGGGTTGCATAAGGGTGAGTAAATGATGATAGAATTTTCATTTTTGGGTGAACTTTTCCTTTATGGATCCCTGCATATTCCGTGTTCACAGTGCGCAAAGGTCCCACATTTTTTTTATTTTAACATACACATTAGTAATCCACACATTAGAACACAAGAAATCAACAGTTTCTTTCTATAGGACTGTATATCCAACTGTGCACCTCTCTCATCAGTCTCTCCATGCAGCATAGACACCGTTTAATGTGCATGCATGCGCATCTTAAAGGGAGTTATTGTTGCAGTTCGCACAGAAAAAGCACCTTTTATCTCATTAATTTGCCTTTAAAGATGAATGAAACATTATTACATTTGTTGAACCCCTGTTATACACATGGCTGGAAATCACAAGCTCAGTATCCAAAATGTAAGTATACATTTAATTAGTAATGTTTCAAAGTGTACACTGTGGAGCGGAGGGGGGCGGGGCCGGGTCGGAATATCGCGCGCCCGGTCCCCAATCGGCCTGATGAGGCGCTCGAGGGATAAAGGCGGCCGGTGACGATGGTTCGAGAGAGAGAGAATTACGGGCATGTCCGTCATGTGTTTATGTTTGTGCTTTTGGTTTGAGTTCAGTTTTCATTAAATTATCATTTATACTGACAAGCCGGTTCTCGCCTCCTCCTTGCCCATCCTTTATCTGCGTTACATTGGTGCCGAAAGCCCGGGAAGGAGGAGGGATGCCCGTTGCAGAGTTCTTGACACTGCCGTCCACCCAGGGGAGCGCCACTGCCATCTGCCGGGTGACGGAGTAGCCCGACCGCCCGGATGCGGGGAACGGCCGCCGTCCGCGGGGCAAGTGGGGACTGGATACCCCGACCACCTGGAGCGAGGGAGCCGCTGTCGGGGATGGAGGAGTGCTCTGCCGTCCCCCAGAAACGCGGAGGGGTGGAGTGAAGACCGCCGTCCGCGAGGGGAGGAGGGAAGAAACTCTGACCGTCCGGAGCGGTAGGGCAGCTGCCAGGGGCGGAGGAGTGTCCCCATTTGCTGCCAGAAAAGCGGAGGGGGCGTTCTGCCCGCTGGGGGTCGAAGGTTTGACTCCGGTTCGCCCAGGGTTGGAGCGGCTGTCGTCTGCCTTAGTGTGGAGGAGTGTTGGAGGACCACGCGACGGTACATCAGAGAACCGGTGAGTGAGCTTTTTCTCTCTCTCTCTTTCGCACCGTGTTGGCCTTTTCCCTCGCCTATTTTGTTGTTGTTTTTTCCCCTCCTGTCTCCTCCCAGGGCGAGGAAGGCGGGGATGACCACGCGGGACACAAGATACACCATGCCCCAGGGATAGGGGGGGTGTACGTCATGCCGGTGGCACCCCGGCCTGAGATAATGCCGGGAGGAGTGTGGAGCGGAGGGGGGCGGGATATTGCGCGCCCGGTCCCCAATCGGCCTGATGAGGCGTGCGAGGGATAAAGGCGGCAGGTGACGATGGTTCGAGAGAGAGAGAGAGAATTACGGGCATGTCCGTCATGTGTTTATGTTTGTGCTTTTGGTTAGAGTTCAGTTTTCATTAAATTATCATATATAGAGACAAGCCGGTTCTCGCCTCCTCCTTGCCCATCCTTTATCTGTGTTACATACACATTAATTCGACATGATAATGGAGTTTGATTTGAAAAGAAGCAAAATCACTATGGTTGTTATTATTTTCAGAGCCGTTTAGCTGCAGGGTGAAAGTGACTATTTAAAAGTCTATTTCATATCATCCTCATAACACATCGGTTACATTTCTAATATCTGGAATGTACAGATATTTTCCTTTCTGTGCTTTGTGTATCAGTCAGTTTTGGTTGTCTAATGTTGTTTATATTCACATTCTTAATTCACAGATTAGGCCTAATATCTACATAATGTACATTACATGTCACAACCGATTTAGTAGCAAGGCCTCCTCTCTCAGGGATTCATATGTTTATAACATTCAGACAATAATCAAATCTTTAACTCACTCAATAAATCTAAAAACCCATAATTTGTTCCACAGAACTATTTGCTTAAAAACACATGTAAATGGCAGGACAGCTGAGGTTAATATGATGTATTTATGAATTTGTATCTATAAAGCACTTATATGAGATTAAATAAGGCCTACATCATATCTTTCAAATTATAAACATGATACAGTTTTGCGGGAAATGTCTTAAACATTATATTACAAATATTTAGCTTCAGACCTTTTTTTTTTTAAGTCATTATGGTAAAAACAGCTATTTTTCATGTTGGGGCCAGTGAAAATTTTGGCAGGGCAAGTTAAAATCTGAAGCACTGGCATGACCGACCCAGTAGAAAAAATCCTTAGCGTTGAGCCTTGCCACAGCATTCAAACCACACTAAGACTGATAAATGAGTTGGGGGAGGACCTTGCAACATTGTAGGGACATTTTCTAGGACACCAGCCAACACTCACAAATCCTTTCTTGTCTCCCTCTTTCCCTTCGCCGTACCCCATCCTGTCCTGCTGTGTGGCATACCATTCCCCGCTCACACAGACAAGAGGATTTCAGGATCTTACATCAGAGAGTTCAGTGTTCAAATAAGCTGGACTGTAGTGCTATGATGAGGTAATGAGAGAAAGACGTGTGGAAAGACCTCCCGAATGAGCCCCTCTAAATTTGACATCAGAGAGGAAAGAGCCATTTCCTATTAGAAATTTCTAATGAAAGATCTGGCTCAAATAGAGAGCAGTTGGATGTTAAATCTCTAATAATCAGACATGAGTTTTTGAAACATACAGATAAGCTATGATAGCTTATGCAGTATCTTAATTTAAGCAATTACAGAAATGTGCCCGGTTTCATTAGTTGGTACACAACTGCCTGAAAAATGCCTTCTTAAAAAAAAAAAACTGTACCTGAGAACAGGCAAAAATGATAATCAGGTAATGATGCTACTGTTACTGAACAGACTGATCTCACAGTGAAATCAGAAAAGGTAGGTCGAATTTTCTTTAGCAAAAATCTGTCTGTGCTTACTGAAATATTAACAGTAAGCCAGTGGCCAAAGCGGTGTTGTTGGGTGTATGTGTGAGATTAAATTTCCAGGTGAAATGTCCACGATGAGGCACCAAAAGAGAGTTCTGAAGAGAGTTGTTTTCTGTTGTACAGGCTGTACAGTGAGGAGAAATGCACATTTTATAAACTGTACTCCCCAACTCAAACCCCTAACCTAAACTTAACTATCAGTGGAGTAATCATGTCATGTTAGAGGGGAAAATGCAACCTCCGTATATTAAAGGCAAAATATGGTGATGCATATGGATGAGATGACTCGCTCTAGACAGCAAGGGTACACACAACCCCCTTAACCACAGAGCTTGTAAAAGCAGATGGTGTAGCTAATGCTTGGAGAAAGGGAATTCCTTGTCTTTATGGGATTATGCGAACAAGATTATTTCCTGGTTTCTTCGCGGTATCCGAACCTTGGTCTCCCTGGGTTTCCCACATTGATGCTCACCACAGGGATAGGTAAACACGCAGGAGCGAATGCAAAAATGTCTGATTGGAGATGCCATTTGTCTGTGGGTCAGCATAATGTGGCTTATCCAAGGGTACCGGAACTTTCCGACTTCTAGTGCGATCATGTTGTACCGAAATGAAAAATTAACTAACTGTGTTCACCACAGTCAACCTCTGAAGTCTGTGCTGAGGAAAACAATGTGCTCTAATATTTTCAGAGCAAGACAGAGGCAGTGCACAACCACAGAAACCAAAATTAAATTAGGCCAACTAAATACTGGGGTTAAACACCACACACAAAGCCACAAAGTACACTCAGAATCCCATTAAAGACAAGGAATTCCCTTTTTCCAAAAACTAGCAACCCATCCGCTTTAACAAGCTCTGTGGTTCAGGGAGTTGTGTGTCAAGCCGGTACCATTTTTTGCCTTTATGACACAAGCTGAACTCTGGCATCTCATGCCTCCAAGCTCTGACCCCAATGCCCTGCAGTGCCAGAAGGGACAGTGGTTCCCTAGACCCCAGACGAAAGAGGGGGTAGCTGGCTGGCTGCACTGCAGCTCCCTACTTTTTGTGTGTTTTATAATTAAGGTTGAGCAACAACCTGATGCAGTGCCTTGAGAAATGAATAGTCACACAAGTGGAGATGGGTTATGAATTACAAGTGAATTTCTATATACATTTGATCTCAGCATCAGCCAAATGTGACATGATATGCAAGAGAGGAAAACAGATCGAAAAAGTAAATGATGGTTCCCCATTAAGAAACACAAGTAAAATACTGAAGCTATAACCAAATGCCAAGAGACAAAAAACATGAAACAAAAAAATAACAAAAACTAGAAAACCAAGAGAGAAGAATTATTAATCTAAATATTTGTCTAGTTTTATATCCCCCAGTTTGTAATCTGAACATCAATTAACAATTTTTTTATATATTTTTTTGTATTCCACAAACACAGGTTTAATAAGACATTGTTTACACTTTTAAAAGAATAGTTCACCCAAAAATTTAAATTCTCTCATTATTTACTCACCCTATTGCAATCCCAGATGTGTATGACTTACTTTCTTCTGCAGAACACAAACGAAGAATTTACAAGAATATCTCAGCTCTGTAGGTCCATTCAAAGCAAGTTAATGGTGGCCAGAACTTTGTAGCCCCAAAAAGCACATAAAAGGCAGCATAAAAGTAATCCATATGACTCCAGTGGTTAAATCCACGTCTTAGAAGCAATATGATAGGTGTGGGTGAGAAATAGATCAATATTTAAAAAGCCACTAGAGTGTGTGCTGCTGGAAAAGCATTGTGAAGACACTGGAAAGTGTCAAAATAAATGTTGTATGTTTGGATGTGCACCCAGCTCTCACTTCCTTCTTCCCACACGAGCAAAGGTCTTTCACAGCTACCTTTATGCTTTTTGAGCTTATAAAGCTTTGGGGCAATTCATGGACCTACAGATCTGTGATATTCTTCTAAAATCTCTGTCTGTGTTTAGCAGACGAAAGTAAGTCTTCCACATGTGTGATGGCCTCACTGTCACAAAATGATTAGAGAATTTTCATTTTTGGGTGAATTATCACTTTAACTTATGGTAAGGTTTATGTTCAACCAAACTACCCCGGACCGGAGCATGTGAATTTGAACAGCTCATGAATTTAGGCAAAATATGTGAAACTGAGAACAGACTCTAACTGAATTTATTTTTATTTAAAAGTTGAGAAATTAACAGTTTATTAGATGTTTCTTATGACTTACTGTGAATATTTCAATGCACTGAACTCATATGCTGTCCTCTCATGGGCTCCTGCTGAAAATCACATTCAGTAACCCATCATAATTTAATTTCATGATAAACAGATCTCCCGAATGAACATGGCAACACTGTTAATTGGAGGGATTTAATGGGATTGTTTAATAGGATCAAATCCATGTGACATAGCTTAATATTCTATTTAGTTTGGTAGTAACTGGCACTGATCAAAAGTTTGTTCAGGAAAATGTTTAAAAAAAAAAGGCAGTAGCGGTATTAACATTTTGTGGAATGGCATCTTACGTTTTAGGGCCTTTGGCACATGCTGCTGTGTTTTGTGGCACATCCAGTGGAATACCCATTTGTGAGTGGCATGTAGCAACTTCAAACAAGCCACTTACCTTTCATTTTCTACCATGTCAGTACAAACATTATATTGCATGTATTTGTTTTTTTACAGCACAGTAAACATTATGCTGCGGCCTTAAATATTGCTGCGACGACTCCTCAAGTGTTTCTTTAGACGAACCCGTTCCAAAATGGATTGGCATGTGCCACAACATCCTGTGGCACATGCCAATCCATTTTGGGACACGTTCGTCTAAAGAAACACTTGAGGAGTCAGCAGCAAAAACACAAAACTTTACTGTGCTGTAAAAATAAAATAAAAAATACATGCAGTATAATGTTTGTACTGACATGGTAGAAAATAAAGGTAAGTGCCTTGTTTGAAGGTGCTACTGTCAGTGTTGTTTTTATTAATCGGGCTAGCTATTAGCTAACGAAAGATGTATCGCTGTATAAATGGTGCACTCTTGATGCACCCGGGAATTATTTAATATTCTTATCACTGTTTCAAAGCTTCCAAGCATTTATTTCCATGTGGAGCTATCTGATCGTTCAAAAATAGCTCCACTTGAAACATATCGTATTTGATAGTGTATGCTAAATATTTTTATGGCTGTAAATTTAAAGTAACCTCTTTTATTGGAGTATTTCATGGTAATAACTTATTCTTTAAATTACCTTAAACCTGAAGGGACTAAGGATTTTTTTCCTTGACGTGTCAGTCAGCATGAGAGCCCTGAGCCTGGCAGGGGACCCCTTCATTTTGTGGTAGTGTAAAAATATTGCGACAGTTGGGTTTGAAATGTATGCTGTATAGTTTAGCTCTTATATTGTTTTTGTTTTATGCCCATACATTAAAAATTATGATTTATTGGGGCTTTTTAGAAAGACATAGCAGAGTGGTACATGGATTTATTAGTAATATTGCATGTCTATTGCACATATTGCATGTTCATTTAAAAGCAGGTGAATGTTCATAAACTTTAGTTATGTGATGCATTTCATTTGTAATAGTATCTGTAATTTCATTCACTTTAAACAATTTACCACATAGGATATGAAGGATATGAAGAAACTGGAAAGAGTAATTAAAAGACTGGTAACTGGCATGCATTCGGTTTCTAGAAAGTGGGCCAAGAATAGGCCTTGTTCATTTTAAACTACTCAAAGTTTTTAAGGCCATTCGCTTTTGACATGATTTTTTCCTCTTTTTAGCTCAGTGCTGCAAGGATATAGTTGGTACAGTGTGGTGCATATTTGGGTTGGCTGCACACTGATTTTGCTGGATTTACTAAGAGTGGGATGCAATCCTAGACTCCTGATGGGTAAGTTTTAAGTGTAAAGCATTGGATCAAGGTCTAGCTCAGAAATCTTAAAACATGCCACTATCCTGTCAAAAGGCTTATGGGATTGTAAACAAAACATAAATGCATGCAAAGAATACAGCATTGACCAAAATCTACATTTACAATAAACTCTAGTCACTAGTTGATTGGCGGACCCGATCACATGAGGTCAGGTGAGACACATCACTGGTCACTTAAATGCATCTCCTGTGACCACTTGTGATCAGATTTGGCGGAGAGGGACTGCGTTTCATTACAACATTCGTCAATCACTATGTCAGTGTGTTCCTGCATGATAATAAACCACAAAAGGCAAAAATGTGCATGTGATTTTTGTGATCCAATCACAAAATGTTTTAGACCTAATTTAGACCTGTATTTAGTGCTGACCACATCTGATTGCATCACCTGAAACGCATCTTATTACCAGGTGTAAACGGGGTCAAAGAGGCCATGCCACTAGCAGTGTTTATAACTTTAATCATCTTACATTCAGTTGCCATTAGCATGTGCTGCTATATCTTGTGGCTCATCCGGTGTCATTTCTGGTCGCTAATGGCATATGCCACTGTAGATGCCACTAAAATGTGTGACACATATGCCACTGTATTTTGAGGTACTTGGGTGACACTTGTGGAGTCGGCAGCTTAAACATGCTATTTTGTTAGATTTAAAAAAAAGCTAAGTGGCTTGTTTGAGATTATGTGTGTGTGTGTGGCTACTAGAGGTACATTCTAATGGTGTATGGAATTATTATCTGAAACCAAATATACTTAATATATTGTACTGCATGTCTCTACAGACTGAAAGAACAGACAGCTCCATTATTTGTCAAATGAATATCTTAATGGTTTTAACCTGAAAGAATTCAAATTAATTCACTTTAAAACATTCAGTCTCTTCACATTCACTGCTTTTGAACGTGTATAATGAAAAAGGATAAGGATGTGAAACGTTCCAATTTTTAAATATGAATGCAATGATTGTCAACTTACAATATATATTTCTTTGAGTTATGTTTGTTTTTACATAATTTTATCTGACATGCTTTGGTCTATGAGTCCCAGAAAATGGCCTTCCTCACAACACCAGCTGTGATGTCAACATTCAAGTTTTCTTCTAGGAGCAGGTTTGTCCTATATTGTTCAAAATATCCGTGATGCTGTCATGAGTATTGTATGTATTTTTTTTTTGTTTTGTTTTTACGAGATACATTTAGTTTTCCTCTTGTAGAGAACAATGTATTTAATGTTGTGTTCTTGTATTAGACTCTCGCAGTTAGGGAGAGGTGAAAGGTACAGCTCTGTATTTGGCAAGGCACTAATGTCTTCCAGCAACAATATTCACAAGTCTACCTTGTATGTACATTGCATGTTTATTCAACAGTATGCATAAATCTGTGTATTTAAGCACTCATTCTCTCTTAAGCATTTGACAAAGGTACACTCATAACATCTATGTGTGTGTAAACACTATCTCTCTTTGTGTGATCTGATGAAGATGTGTCCCAAACGTCATCTCCCACATTCTTCTCTTCTCCTTGACCTCAACCCTTGTTATTTCAACTGTAGGTGCTTTTCATATGTCATTCCAGACAAAGGACAAAAGGTGCCACTGTATAATCTTGCCATATTCCACATTGCTATTCTACAAATGATCGAAGTCAAACCTGATTGTAAATTCTTGGTGTCGGTGTCAAATATAATTTTCTCTCTCTTAATTTCACATTTGTAGCCACCACTCTGAAGAATACAAATCACACATTGGTGATCACAATGATATATTAACCATACAAATACAGAGAAAAGTTAAGCAGTTTAAATTAAGTTGTCAAAGCACAGAGTCCATTTAAAAAAATAAAACGCCTATGTTGTTTAAGCAAAGTTATAAAAGACAAAATTGGGTTTAGGGTCGGGCCGATAGACGCTGATCTCAGGGATCGACGATGGTCAGGGTGATCGCCAATAACTGATTCCTTTGATGATGTCAAGACGATATTTGTCTCGTTTTCCCATTAATGCGTTCAATAATAATTATTATTATTATTATAATATTATCATAAAATATTACAAATAATTTGCCCGTAGACACACAGATACGCGCTTGAAGAAACACACATTATTATATTATTAAGAACAAATGACAAAAAAGCTGTCTATGCACATATATGACACGCTGTTTGTACGGAGGCGTGCAGTCTCGTGGTACAGGAGCATGTAAAAGGTACTCACTCTTTCTTTCTTTGTTTGTTTCAGGTATCATCTATGAGTGCTGCAAATGACCCCAGTCATCTCAACTCAGGAGGTGCTTTTAGTTCAGTTTGCTTTATTTCCACAGGGCAGTGGCATTATTTTTTTGATCACTTCAGTATTTTAAGTACTTTTTCATTTCATTTGTAGTACAATTTGAATTTAGAAATGTATTTGATTTAAGTTTTTCATTTTTTAAAATAAATTAATTTTCAATGCAAAAAAGTCACTAGAGCAAAAATATTCACAGATCTCTCAGGCCGGGGGTTGCCGATGTGCATGTATGTATGTATATATATATATATCCTGAAGGAGGGAACTAAATGAATTTATTCACACATGATGCATTTTCCCAGACAACAAAATACCCAACTGGTAGAGAATGCACAGATGTAGTAGGTTCTTTTACAAAGAGATGTTGCACTTCACAACTGTTGTAAAACCATCTTTCAAACAGTTGAACAACACACATTTTAATTACACTTTCATTTGATTTTTGGTTAAAATAAATAAAAAATAAAGTTCAAAGTTTGAAATCAATGTTTCTTGCTTAATTGTGTAAGCTTAACCCCAACCCTGCTTACCACTGAATGTGCCAGAAAATCCAGCAGCATGAGCCACAACTTTAGTGGCACATGCCACTCACAATATGGCCACCTAATGTGCCATAACTTCCAACAACACCAAAACGTAAGATGCCATACCAAAAAATGTTAATACCCCTTGCCCTTCTCAAAAAAGGAAAGCCCCACATAACATTACAGAGACACATCATTAAACAGAGGACAACTAAGTAGTACTTGATCGCCTAAAACTTTACACAGATAAGGTTAGTATGCGATTTTATCACACTAAAAGCGCAATGTGTACTTCTATTTTTATGAACTGGCCTTATTCACTTCCATTCTAAAATTACATAAGACATTTTTTCCATTTATAAAAAATAGGGACAAATCGAAATTATTTTTGTGATGTTCAAATTAGCGCCACAAATGCTGTCTATTCAGCTTACCTTGAATTGAACCGGTAACAGTTCTTGAAATGTTATTGAATAATCGTTAGGTAAGAACCTACAACCTTTCAAACAATTATCTCAAACGGATTAGACGAAGTTACCAGCCTGTTTCTAAATGATCAGTGGTTGGGTCTTGAAACCTAGTGAGCTGTCTATATCGTTTTTAGCAGTCATTGGCGCGGTCAGTCTCAGCAGCTGAGGTTTTGAGGAAGAGCCAATGAGTCGACTTACCTTTAGATTCACAAGTCGAGCTCTGGCAGCTTTCGGTAAGAAAGTGTTGCATGCTGTATAGTGGAGCAAAAAAAAAAAAAAAGGCCTTTTCCCAGAAAAAGTACCCGTAAAAACAGACAGACCCCAGTAACACTGTACTGAACGAGCAGCTGAACTAAAAAAAATGTCCCGAAAAAGGCAAAAGACTGACAATAAAACACTAAACGCACTATGCACAAGGAAAATACTATTGTGAAATCTTCACGTAGTCTCAGAGCATCGGGCTCTGATAGAGATTACAGATGCATGCATGCACGAAAAACAGCACACGACATTTGTATGACATAAACGCTACTAAATACAATCGAAAAGAGAGAAACCTGACATTACATCAGATTTGTTAAGTACAGTGGTCATCAGTTATAGCAATCTGATCTACGGTGCAAAATGAAAAATAGGGCAGTCTGAAGCTGCTACTCGTTGATAGAGTGACAGCAGATTAACCGATGCCAGCTTCTTCAGTAAAGTGCAAAATAAAGATTGCGACCGATCAAGTCAGCGATGTAGTGAGCAGCCTGGCTGCAGTCACGAGAAAATAGCAAAGGTGTTCCACATAGAAGAGTGCAAATATCCAGGGATACGTGCGGAGTGTCCAGAGAAAGCGCTGTGAGCGTCGGCTCAGACTCTAGCCTCTGCAGCCATTTTGTTCAGTATAAACACAGCAGACGTGCAGCTCATTTACAGAGGGAGGGGTGTCGCCGAGGTAATTTACATATGACGTTCAATCAGCCAATGAGCAAACAGGCATTTTGTACGGCGGAGGCCGGTCCATAAATGGTTTCAAAAAGCGTCCATTTGGAATTCAAATAGGCTGGAATGGGCGTTCAGCTAAGACCCCTGCACGTTCTGCACACAAACAAACAAACAAATCAATCAAACAAACACTGTGTGCTTCATTTCACACTAGCTCAGCATGAACGAGTTGGTTTGTTGTGGTAAATTATTCTTGCAGGTCTGTGTCTTAATTTTCATTTATACCTGTATTTATTATTGAATGTTAATGAGCAGAATGATTGCATGACACATACCTACATGCATGGTGGATATAGTAATATAAGCAAAATACATCTAATACATCTTGGCACTGTTTGACCTAGAGTGTGATTCTTGTGTTATATTTTGAAATAAAAAATTGAGAGAGAGAGAGAGAGAGAGCAGCTGGGTCCAGATCTTGGCTGTTGTAATTTCCCATGGGACAAAAAAGGGGGAGGAAAAGACTGGAAAGAAAATAGAGAGAAATGCTGTTCATTATGCTGTAAATTTCATATGAGCAGCTTTAAATAAAACCTGCTTGTGACTGACACCACTGGGGAGTCATTGTTTCTGTAGTTGTTTTAAATTTGATAATTTAAGATGTTCATAATTAAAAGACTTTGCATTACTCACCACACAACATGGCTATATTTAAAATTCCCACAAATCTTTTTTTATTCATCATAAGTAACACATGATGAAATAAAATAACAAGCCATAAATCTGATTCCTATTCAGAAAACATATGGTCTTGTTGCCGCTCTCAAAACACTGTTGCAGCTCAGCCTCTCTCATCAAAGTAATTATGGAAAATCAGACCAGTGCCGGTTTTATGGTGTTTTGGGACTTGACTGGTTAATCAGATTTATTGCACACTTAAGCTTAATTGATTGCCTTCATGGGTCTAAATGAATAATGAGGAGCTAATAATCATTGTCTGTGTTTCTTGAAGCTGAACGTGAACAGGGAAAAGTGGCTAATGACCACCAGGTAGAGAAAGCGAGAGAGAGAGAAAGCAGTCAATCAGTTATAAAGGAGTCATTATATCTGCTTTGCTAGATCTGCTATAAACTGAATATAAGGCTTCTGTAACATTGTATTAATGCTTTATTAATACCAAAAATACATTAAGTAAAAAGAAGTCACCCAATCTTAAATTAAGCACTGACTTAAAGAGCGCCTTATTATTATCATCATATTAAAACACTTTTGATGGCTGAAAAAGCATTCCTACAGATTACAACAGCAAAAATATTTGTGCGAAGCACTGTCAACATCCTGATTCAGATGTACATGCAACTGAGATAACACCCTGACCTTTAGTTGATCCTGGTCAGCCCAATAATATTATTGGATCAGTTTCCTTAGGTTACGCCCAGAGCATTTAGTCCAATGGCATTAACAGGCGATATGCCCGTGTGTTGACAGGATTTGGCTAAATGCATTTGTCAGAGCTATGTTTAATAGATCACTGTTTTAGCACTGAATATAGTTTGCAATTAGGTGATAACACAGTTACAAAACAAATGAGGAAATGAGATTTGAGTTAAATACAGTATAATGGTGTTACGTTTGTCAGCATTTTTAACATTCTTCTCCCAAAAGTTCCAGACCTTAATGATTTTTCAGACAGTTTGGTGATTTTCCTGTGACAGGTGGTAGTAACAAACACAGCACCCTGGACATCAGTGTAAAAAATCCCTTCATCCCTTCAAAAAGACTACTTTAACTTGTTAAAGTGAACTAACTTGTTAAAGAGCATGTGGAAATGTACACATTTTCATGGGAAATGTATACTTGTTTAAAAAAAACTGTAAAACCACAGACACAATAAAATGTAACATTAAGTAACATTAAGTTATCAGAATGAATGACTCAAAATCTTGTGATCTCTTATATAATCCTAAGCAAATACTTCAAATAGGGAACGCTTCCTTCTAAATATCATAAGCCTGATAATGTTAAGTTTGACTCTTAAGAGCAAATCAGTTATTTCATGTGTATCATGCTTATGTAATTCTACTGTGGGAGCTTTGATGTCTCTGAATTGACTTATTCTAGAACATTTGATAGCACTTGTCATAAGCAAGAGTTTGCCTATAGTCTTCACTTAAGTTTTCTGAGGGGGTTTGTGATTCATTGCAATTCCGAGGGCCCAAATTAATCTTGGGGTCCACAGCAGCATTCCTCTGTTGTGATTAGCTTTAACAGCCCTGTCCTTTAATATGACTAGTTTATCTAGAAACATGTTCTTGGAAAAATTATGTCAAGTGCTGTGAAACAAGATTTTAACATCATATTAATCGTGAAAGAGGAGCTCTGTGCAGCCGTTACACACAGAGGCGGCGGCGGCAGCCGATTTTGCCAGGGCTTCAGCCCCGAATGTTTTGAGTGTAGCCCCGAATGTATTTTGAAAAGTTGACTGACAAATATGAAACCGGACAATAGCCTATGTAAACCCCGAAATCATAAGTTGCCTTATTTCATTGTGCTTTGGCTTTGCACATACTGCATACAGCCTGTAAAAATAGACATAGGCATAATCTAGCCTATAGAATAAGTTCCTTTGCTGCCGGTAGCCTATGGGCGACTCCGTTTCTTCCTCTCTGTTGAATATGCAGCAAGTAGGGGACGAGCTTGCACAGTCGTTGACATCAACTAACGTTACTTAGTGGCGAGTTAACAGCAGTTAGCAGGAAAGACAGCAAAAATTAAGCAAATGAGGCTTTGGGGATTTCTCCGAAAGAAATCGGTGGGTAAGAATTCACATTGGTTTTTGTCCTTAAAGTCTGAAGATCATCATCTAGCTGGCTTTCACCCACAGTAAGCTAAACCTCAAGAGGTCCACTACCGACGGTCTCAACATCTTGTATCCTCTAGCCTACTTGTTAGCGCATTTGCCTCTTATGCCGGAGCCCGTGGTTCTAGTCCTGTTTAGAGTGTACTTTTCTTGTTTATCAGGTGTTGTTTTCGCTAAGGATAACCAATAAGCATTAGCATAAAATGTATGTGTGACTTGTTTTGTGATATTAGTTTGTAGGAAATATACACTTTGATTTGATTAAATGGTTTTGTAGAGTGTTGCAAAGATGAGCAACAGACTGAAGAGCCAGCAGCAGCTGTGCCAGAATCAGGCATGGAAACTGGTAACAATTAATCAGTCCCTTTACTTTAGAGAAAGTTAAAAGTGAAACATTGTTTATCTCAATGCTCCTAATGAGAGGATTTTGACAGATGAATTATTCTCATAGAGATGATGGGAATTATATACAGTTCGATGCCATAGTGTGTCAATGAGACTAAAGTTATTCATGTATTGCTTTAACTTAGGATCTTATACATCATTTTGACTATTTATGTCAAAAAATATAAATTATTTATATTCAATATTTTTTTACCTCACTTTACTCACTATAATATAACTCTTTTGTGATGACTTTATGGTAATGTACATGAAAATTAAAGAATCATGATAGATCTTAGGGCAATCCCACTGATCTGCCAATACATTTACTTCAATGGTATTGGTCTACAATTTGAAATATGTCGCACTTGTTGAATTAGTTGTTTGAAGCTGATTGCAATAAGTTATGGGCTGTATCTGTTCTTTTGCATCACAGATGATTCAGGGAGGAGAGAGGATGAGTTAGTCGTGGATAGTACTAGAGTGGAAGATTTAGGAACTGTAGAAACAGGCCCAGCAAGACCAAAACTCAAAGAATACCCTCTCACCAGCTTTGGACTACAGAGAAGTGGTTGCTAGTGTGAAAATAAAATTGTCTGGGCTAAGCCCCAGATGTCCTTCAATGCTGGAAACGCCTCTGGTTACACACAAAGCAAGAGCTGTGCTGATTCATGCAGCTGTGTCTCTGCTCATCTGCGTACAAGCATATGCATGCATCTGGCATACACTTTTGTGAATCCATCTGTAAGAGTGTGCAGTGGCAAGAGAGTTTTGGATTTGTCTGTTTTTCTATTGCGTGTGACATTACTCTTGATCAGATGTCATGTATGCATGAGTCTGTGTGTATGTGTGTTTGTGTGCATATGCACTGTCCAGCATTGCCACTCTTCTTAGGCAGTTGCATTATAGCAAGTTTGATTATATTTCAGATTATAGCAGCAGAGAGGCACTGGCTGCAGGAGTGAATTATGCTCTGCTTTACCCCCTCTGTGTCACACCTCACTCCCACTGTTCCTCTGACCTTGGGGGTCACGCAAAAGAAAGCTGCATTAATCACAACAACACCCTGTCCAAAGAGAGAGAGGAGGGATTGTACTGCAGACAGTAACACCTCCAATTCTGTCTCTTTCCTTCTTTCTCCCTCTCTCCCCTTCTCTTTCTTTCTCTCTGTTTCTGCCTGTGGCAAAAGACCTCTGTTTCTCTTCTTCCCCACAACGAAATGAACCCATTTCCAACCTCTATTACAGTTGTGCACTGCTGAATATCACTCCTTGCCTGAGGGGATAAACATTCACAACAGAGGTTAAATTAATCTGTGTTCTTTTGGCAAATATAATTCATGGTGTGAGACTGTAGATTTAGCTCCTCACAGACTGTAGGGTTAGGGATAAGTTAGGCTTAGCATTAAGGTCAAAGTAAACTCTGGGTTTCCACATTCCACTATGCCTTGCAAAAAGTATGTGTGATGCAAATTTCATCATCAACACAGTACACACAGACTGATCAATTTTGAAATGCTAAGTGCTCGATCATGTGCAAGATGGAATGGTACACAGAAAAGTATACAGTAGCTTTTAGGCTAGAGTTAGGAGTTTCAACATAGTGTAGTTCTTCCTAGCCTACTGGATCATTTCATTCTGAAATTGTCCAATTGGTACAATCACAAGTTGATAGCACTAAATACTGGTATAAATTAGGGATGGGCATTCATCAATAATTTGGTATTCGAATATTTAAGCTCATAAAAAACGAATGTTCATATAATCTATTATTTAAATTAAGGTAATTAATGAGAAAGAGACATTGTAAAATATTTTTTTTAGTCGTAAAGGTTGCATCACCATAAAAAAAAAGCTTATAATTATATCCAAAACAAGCTTATATCATGTCCTGTGTTTAAAAAAAAAAAAAAGAAGAATAGAATGAAAGCATTTAAGCTCACGCAAAGCGAAGAAAAAAATGCTGATGAAGTAGACTGACGCAGTTCACGTATAGGACGACTATAAACTCTTGGCATATAATAGTAATCATGTTTATATTGTATATCATATCATGTTTTTGTTGAGAAAAACAAACATATACACATGCTCAGTAAACTATACTCATTTATACACACCAGTTTAAATGATGGAATGTCCCTTACCTCTGCTAGCAAAGTCTTTCTTGGATGCCATGTTTGTTGTTTACAGAAGCGTCGCGGGGATTAAGTTGTAATGGGGTGCTTTCTGACGAGCTGCACATATACGAGAGTAAAGTGTACCCTGCTTATCCAGTACATTTAAACAGGAACCCAGCTTTCTCACAGTAAGCCTTACAAACATATTATTCGTATTTTTACTATTCTAATAATTGTTGTAGAACGAATATTCGACTAAAAGTGCACATCCCTAGTATAAATGGGGGTTTTGTGATCAGATCATTCAAACCAAATTTTGAGGTTGTCAAAAATGCATGTGACCATATTGCACTTATCTATCCTGATCTGTTCTGGACACCAGTGAAGGATCCACTTCTCAGTAGTTTACCTCTCTAAATTAACCACTGTAATAAAACAAGGCTTTTGCATTTTGGCATTTATAGAACATAACCATATGGTCAAAATTTGGGAAAGCACATATATATAATGTATATATAGTACATGCACAGAACGTAGTGAGTGATGTATGCAGTCACAAAATCAAAGACTCTCCTCTCGAAATCTGATCACAAATAGTTACAGGAGACACAAATGTGACGCATGTTATAAGCATGTGTTAACAATGATGAGTCTCTGCTGACCACTTGTGATCAGATAACCCAAGTTCTTAATACCAGTTGTAAACAAGGTCTAAGGCTAGGTTGTAGCTAGGGTTTGAGATAGGGGCATGGTTAGGACTATGAACATTGATCCAACGAAATATTTTTATACAGGGACATACTGTATGTCCAAATTGGCTCAATCCCATTGTGCACCTAACAACATTGCTTCTGTGATAAGCCATTGCAAAGAATCAGCCTCCATATTCACCAACAGCCACTCCAGGCCATGCACTTGAGTTAAAGCATCCTTTAGTATTCAGTTACTTTTCATGCCCAAGTAAACAGTACCTATTTGGAACATCATCACAGTCCTTGGGATTCATAACATGGTGAGATGATTAGATGGGTAGGCGCTGGATGACTGAAAATTAAATGCCATCACACAGTGTTTCAGAGTGATTAGTTTATACTGTATGAATTACATGTGTTTGAGTCACACTTTAGCAGCCCAGTGCTCCTAACAAGAACCAAGAAGAGTCTGTGATTTCCTTTGAGTCTGCACTATACTGTGCCATCCATAACGCTGCCTCTATTTGTGCTCCCTCTGCGCCATCTCTCTCTCTCTCTCTCTCTACTTTTTTCTCAGCTTCTTATTTCCAGTCTAAGCACACACTCACACACACACACACACACACACACACACACACACACACACACACACACACAAACAAACACACATATCCTGGCATCATGAATCTTTCATTCTGCCGCTAGCTATAATTCCTGAGGCGTGCTCCCAGGAGACACACACACACTCACACTCACACATATACGTGCCCATCACCTTTCACCAGAGGAGGGAAAGGGTGAGAGAGAGAACGACAAATTGATGCATACAGCCGAATAGAGCTTCAGAGCAGCTATTACTACCTCTTTGGCAAAAAAGCTTGAGAGACTTGAGACAGTCAAAAATACAAGGAAAAAGCATGGCTATTTTCCTTTGTTCTTGCAACTTTAGATCCTCAAATTCCCCCCAGCTATCCCACATCTGACTGAACCTGAGGACTGCTCACACAATTTCCAACCATCTTTCTCAGCCTCATTTCCAGCAGTCAGAGACAGAACAGAAGCACTCATGGGAGAGGACTTGCCTTCAGGGGAAACATGTTCCACAGTCTTTGCTAATGATCATATAAAAAATACACAGAATCTAATATGACTGTCAGTGGTCTAATCAGCACAGTAAACAGACCCAATACAAATCTATAAATGAGTAATACAAAAAAAAAAAAAAAAAAGTGAGGTTTTTATACATTTAATAAGTACGCTTTGTGATTTTCACTGTATATTGCCAGCAGAAAACATATGGAATGGGAGCTGTATTAATTAATATGGTGTGTGGTGGCACCAGGCTATGAATAATCTCACACAGTCTGAGTTAATGTGCTACATATTCACACTGCATTTGTGACGTTGCTGATTACAGAGTGACATTACATAAGGATGAAGTGATAGATTGATAGAAGGAGAGACCTCCAAACATCATAATACTGTACATTTGTCATGTTTGCCAGTAAAAGATCAACTGCAAATTTCACTGGGGAGGACACACATTAGCTGGCAGAGAGCAGTCAATGCTTTGATCATCAAATTCTATTGTCTGTGTATATCTGTAATATAGTATTCTAAAATAGTGTAGCATTCTTGTTCATTAATGTCTTGTTGGATGTTTGTTGTATTCTGTTTTTGACCATCTCACGTCTTGGATAATTTAATTCTGTTAAAACACTTTCAAATGTGGTAATCAGTTTCACAGCATTCTTACAAAAAGTTCCACCACAACCACTCTCTTGACTGGCGTGAATATTAATATCTGAACTTAAGAGTAAATATACAACACAATATGCAAAATACAGAAGTATATAGTATAACATGTACCTGTTAAATCACATTCAAATGTGGTGATCAGTTTCACAGCTTTCTTACAAAAGCTCTGTAATGGAGGGTGCACATTAACCATTAACATATGATTTAGCCACAAGAAAGAAGCAAAATACATTCTCGTACATGTCAAAATATAAAAATAGCAACAAAAAGAATACATTTTCAGTGAGCACTCACCCACCACAACCACTCTATTGATTGGCACTAATATTAATGAACCAACCAGAACCAGTTTGCAACATGACACCAGCCAATGAACAGAGAGCGGGGTCGATTAAAATTAAAGGGCCATACACTTGTAATAGACAAGGCAAGTGGAAACACATTTTAAACGTTACACAAAGTCAACCAAGGACAGGATCATGATGAATATGTCACTGTGGCAGTGGGGGCGTGGTCAAGCGCCCGTCCGGAGAGAGAAAGCGGTAAGGGCACTGGCACCTGAGCTAAATTATGTCTAAAACCTGTCTCTAATTTCAGTGAGCATGGGGAGAGCGGCATATAAATGGCCACAGAACCACCAGACGGGAGAGAGTCAGAGACTGAGAGAGTCCTGTTGCGATGTTATTTTGACTTTGTTACTTGTGAAGCTGAAAGTGCTGATGTGATTAATTAAAAGTCTTACCTTGGTTTGGAGCAACCTGCCTCCCGTGTCCTTCTTACGAAATCCTCTCCAGTCACAAAGTAACTTTTTGCCTGCATCATGAAAACAGCCTTGTCAAGCTGTTTAATTTTTTGTCTGTGGAACGATCCAAAAACATTTGAAACTGCAGTACAGCCCATTGAAGAGACTTTAAGTCTATCCCTCAAAGCCCTGTTGTCATTGCCATTAAAAATGGCAAAGATGGCATTACCGTGATTAGGTCTATAGCCTTGAGTAAAGTATTGAAATCCTCTGAAATAAGTTGAATAAGAGTGACATTAAAATAATGGACAAAGGGTGACGTTTTGGTGATGCAGGCAATGGACCAAGGAGGATGTTTTGAAGGAGCAGGGAAAAAGTTGCTATAGGGACATATCATTATGAGAGTGTGTTGTTCATCCAGCTTCACCAGAAGGAGTTACCCAGCATTTTATGCTGACGGACATCATGGTTTGCTGGTCCATCAATTAGATCAGCATCAAACGTCTCGAGTTATGACTATAACCCTTGTTCCCTGAGAAGGGAACGAGACACTGCGTCGTTGAAAACGACTCTTTGGGGAACGCTCCTTAGCGTGCGCCTCTGAAGTATGAATGAAACTATTCCAATCTTGATTGGTGTTGCGTCATGACGTAACATGTGACGGCATAACCGGATGCATAAAAGTGACGCCGGCACGCACACACATTAGCCTAGCGATGAAGCAAGCCGCTCTCAGGCCTTGAGGGGCGTGGCAGGACGACGCAGTGTCTCGTTCCCTTCTCAGGGAACAAGGGTTATAGTCATAACCCGAGACGCTCCTTCCGAGGGAACTCGCGACTGCGTCGTTGAAAACGACTCTTTGGGGAACGAATGCCCACTAGGCCACGCGACCGAAAAAAGGCCTGCCCTAGGGTGAAACTGAACTCAGGCACTCAGCTAGGACGAGAGCACACGTGCGCCAGGCGTACTAGGGAGGTGCAGACTATAAAACCTGATGAAAGTGTGCGGGGTAGCCCAACCGGCTGCCTCACAGATCTCCTGGAGGGGTACTCCCGATAAGAGAGCCCTAGAGGACGCCATGCCTCTAGTTGAATGAGCCCTTACGGCCAAAGGTGAAGGCAGATTGTGCACCTTGTAGGCCGAGATAATAGCCTGAACAATCCAATTACTAATGGTTTGTTTCGAGGCAGGGAGCCCCTTCTTAGGTGACCCAAAACACACTAACAGTTGGTCCGACCTCCTCCAAGAAGAGGACCTCTCGAGGTAAACGCTCAAAGCTCTGACAGGGCAGAGCAAATGGAGCCTCTCTTCTTCTGCCGACACATGAGGTGGAGGATGAAATGCCTGCAGGCCGTAGACCGTGCCGCGTTAGACGGCACCTTAGGCACATAGCCAGGTCTCGGGTGCAAAATGGCTTTAACTCCGCCAGGGGCAAACTCCAAGCAAGCTGGCGTCACTGCCAGGGCTTGAAGATCACCCACCCTCTTTAGAGAGGTAATAGCTAAGAGAAAAGCCATCTTGAATGTCAGGTCCTTGGGCGAAGCCGACTGAAGGGGTTCGAAGGGGGCCAGGGATAACCCTTCGAGAACCACCGCCAGGTCCCAGGCAGGAACCCTGGACCTGGTTGCCGGTCTCATCCTCCATGTACCACGGAGAAAACGAATGACCAGCTGGTGCCTCCCCAGAGGCCCATCACTCAGTGGTGCATGGAACGCCGAAATGGCAGCCACATACATCTTAAGTGTGGAAGGGGAGAGACCCGCAGAGAAACGATTTTGAAGAAACTCCAGAACTGAAGCCACCGGGCAGTTAACTGGATCTAATTCATGTTCTCTACACCAAGTGGAGAATACATTCCACTTGAGGCCATATAATCTCCTAGTAGACGGAGCCCTAGAGCTAAGTATGGTTTCAACCACCCCCGCTGATAGACCAGCATTTAGGTACTGAGCCCCTTCAGAGGCCAGACCCACAGTTTCCACAGCTCTGGACGAGGGTGGAAGACTGTGCCCCCTGCCTGAGACAACAGATCCCTCCTCAGAGGAATCTGCCATGGCGGAGCTATCAGGAGTGAAATTATGTCTGAGAACCATACTCGGGCCGGCCACATCGGGGCAACCAGAAGAAGACTGATGCCCCTCTTGGCGGACCCTTTCCAGGACTCCCGGAGCAGAGCGATCGGGGGAAATGCGTACAGGCGAAGCCTCGGCCAAGCCTGTACCATGGCGTCCAACCCCAGTGGGGCTGGATGTGAGAGGGAGAACCAAAGTGGACAGTGGGACGTCTCTTGAGACGCGAATAGATCCACTTCCGATGGTCCAAATTTGTCCCATATTAACTTCACCACCTCTGGATGAAGTCTCCATTCTCCAGGCCTCAGCCCCTGCCTCGACAGGATGTCTGCTCCCTGATTCTGAACCCCCGGAATATACATTGCTCTGATAGACAGTATTTTCCCTTGGGACCAAAGAATTATCTGATGCGCCAGTCTGCACAGAGGGCGCGATCTGAGTCCTCCTTGTCGGTTCAGGTAAGCTACCACTGATGTATTGTCCGAACGTACTAGGACATGGTAACCTTTGATGTCTGGAAGGAAGCTCCTCAGAGCCCTGAACACAGCCAACATCTCTAGACAGTTTATGTGCCAAGAATGATGATGGTCCTGCCACAGACCCCTGGAAAAGCGGCCGTCCATGACCGCGCCCCAGCCAGTGAGGGAGGCGTCTGTCGAAACGGTTTTCCGGCGACATGACGCTCCCAACACTGGCCCTTGGGACAGGAACCAAGGTTTCTTCCATATTAGCAGAGAACGAAGGCATCTTCGTTGAATCTCAACCCCAGACTTCGAATGTGGCCAAGGACGACATCTCGATGCCGAACCGCCATTACTCGAGACTGGGCCAGAATGAGCCAATCGTCGATATAATTCAGTATGCGGATGCCCTGAAGTCTCAGTGGAGCAAGAGCTGCATCCATACATTTGGTGAATGTGCGGGGAGAGAGTGCTAGGCCGAACGGAAGAACCCGATATTGGTAAGCTTCGCCCCCAAAAGCGAACCTCAGGAACCTCCTGTGACATGGAAGGATGGATACATGGAAATAGGCGTCTTTTAGATCTATCGTGACAAACCAGTCCTCGGATCTGATCTGACTCACGATGACAGGAATAGTGAGCATTTTGAACCTGAACCTCCTCAAAGACCGGTTCAAAACTCTGAGATCTAAAATCGGCCTCAACCCCCCATCCTTCTTTGGAACTATAAAGTACCGGCTGTAAAATCCGGACTCCCTGTCTGAATGAGGAACACGTTCTGTGGCCTCCTTTAGCAGCAGAGATTGCACTTCTTGTTCCATCACCTGAGCCTGCTCAGGAACCACTGTAGTCTGCACCACCCCAGCGAATTTGGGGGGGCGGTGCCCGAACTGCAGTCTGTACCCTGATTTTATTATATGCAGGACCCATGCAGATATGTTGGGAAGATGATTCCATGCCTCTACAAAATCTACTAAGGGAACCAGCCTCTCGAGGCTGGTCTCGGGTGTTTTTAGAGCACTGTTCTCGACTTCCTGAAGCGAGAGACCGACAGGATTTAGTCGATACGGCGCTTGTGACCACAATTGATGCTTGTTTTTTATTTTTTGACACGAACGGCACGGTGTGCGTTCGCTGGAAATTGATGTGGCCCGAAGCATCAGAGACGGCGGGAAACCGACACCGATTCCCTGAGGACTCCGCTGCGAGAACAACCTCGGTTGCTCTGCAGCGGGGGGGGGGACAGCCCTCTAAGGTTCTACCACACCGGTTAGGACCTCTTTCCCGAAGCCCTCCTAGCCTTAAGGACGTCCCTCAGGTCGCCCCTCTGGCTGGAGGGCTTCCGCTGGGAGCGTTTCCTCTGTTGCCAAGCTCCCGGAGGAGGGGCTCTAGAGGAAACGCTCTCCCTTTGCTCTGCGCGGTGCGAGGAGCTGACTGATGGCTGGGGCTGATCTGCTTGCCCCATCCTACTTAATTTAGACGCTGCTTTACGGGGGAGGAACTGTTTAAATGCCGCAGATTGTTTCCTCGCCTCCAGTAACCTGTCGACGACCGATGTCACGGCGTCGCCGAACAAGCCAGAGGGCGAGAGCGGAGCATCAAGTAAAAAAGATTTATCTTTTTCTTTTATCCCTGATAAATTCAGCCACAGATGTCTCTCCGTGGCCACCATAGCTGCCATAGAGCGTCCAATAGCGCGGGCCGTCTCTTTAGTGGCCCGGAGAGACAGATCTGTGGATCTACGCAATTCTGCGACATCTTCAGGAGTTGGCCCCTCCCCCTTGTCTAAATCTTTCAGGAGGTCAGCCTGGTACGCCTGCAAAATCGCCATAGAATGCAGGCAAGAATCAGCCCGACCTGCCGCCATGTAAGCCCTGCTTATTAAAGCAGATGTATCTCTGCAGGGCTTACTAGGCAGCGCCGGGGTTTTAAGGGAAGATGCCGACTCAGGAGAGAGGTAACCAGCTAAAGCCTCCTCCACACCAGGCATCTTCCCATAGCCCATATCCCGTGCCCCCAAAACATCGCTGTAATCAACCACACTGGGGCTGGAGACACGGGACGAATGCGGTTTATCCCACGATCTCGAGATCTCTTTGTGGAGATCGGGGAAAAACAGCAAACCCCGGCGCTGAGGTTGTGATCTGTGCCGCAGGAAACGCTCGTCTAACTTGCTTTCAGCTTGCGTTCCCTGCTCATTTTGTGGCCAGCTGATACTAAGTCTGGCCACGGCACGCGTCACAACCTCAATCAGCTCCTCATAAGCTTGGCCGAAAACTGGCGTGCTTGTCTCACGGTCGTCCGCATCGATGCTGAGCATATCCACTTCCTCGGAAGCAGAGAGCTCAAGCATCGGGACCTGATCATGGGCAGAAGAAGCCGCGACGCGGGCTTCTGCACCACTCACAGTAGGCTCGGGATCCTCAAACGAGGAATGAGAAAGTGCCGCAGCAGTCTCATTCTCATCTGCGAGATCCCGCTGCGAACCCCACGATCTCAATCGCCGCGCTGCCTCAACAGACGTGGGACCAGAACCGTGGGGAACGCGAGCCTGACCATGCTCATCGAAGCATGCCAACCGGGAGCGCAGCACTCTCAAAGGTAGTGCTTCACAGTCTTCACAGGCAGTTCCCTCGAGAGCTGCCTGTGCATGCTGCACTCCCAAACAGTTCACACACAAAACGTGCGTGTCCCTACCCGTAATGAAACGAGGGCAGGGGTGCACGCACTTCTTGAACTGTTCAGTGGCCATAATATTTTAGACAAACAACACCAAATAAGACGAACAATTTCAACATAGAGCTCTTGCTGAAGAGCGAAAGCTAATGTGTGTGTGTGCCGGCGTCACTTTTATGCATCCGGTTATGCCGTCACATGTTACGTCATGACGCAACACCAATCAAGATTGGAATAGTTTCATTCATACTTCAGAGGCGCACGCTAAGGAGCGTTCCCCAAAGAGTCGTTTTCAACGACGCAGTGCGAGTTCCCTCGGAAGGGAACCAGTATATTTCAGCAGGGATTTTATTGTATATTTTAATTTTATTGTTCTTTTTTATATAGTATTACCTTTTTTTTACTATCAGTGGTACCTTATTTTTTTGTCCTGTCTCTGTGTTTTGTATATGTATTGATGCTTTGGGAATTTTATAGGTTAAAATAATAATCCTGCCAATCAAGTACTTTGAAATTGAAAATAAAATTGAGAGAGATTGACAGAAAACAAGACAAATGGACAGGGAAACAAAGAAAAGTGATACAGATAGAGAGAGTGGGGAAGAAATAATACACACAAGCATATTGGCAAGGTCACTGACCTCTTAGAAGAGAAGGGAGAAACTGAAATCCAGTGGAATAAATGTTTTCCAAAGTAGCCATGACTACATCATTTAACAATCCCCAAATGCATATCTTTGTGCTGCCTCCACAAATATGCGCCATAGTATTTTTGATAACCACTTCTGAAAAACAATTATAGTGAGTTATGAATGTGAAGCAGTTTCCATATGTGCAGAGAGTAGGGGGGAGGGGAGAGCAATAAGCTCATCGATGTGGCTGTGGTCTTACAGTCTTGTGTCGCTGCCTCTCGGAGGGGGCAAATGAAGAGGGCAGAGCAAATTTCACGCTTCTGCTACCGTCTTTTCAAGCTGCACTCGTTCACCAACTCCAATACCTTCTCTCTGTATCAGCACCCATCCTCCCATCTCCACAGTAAAAAAATGATGAAAGCATGGCATAAAAATCCATCTCCAGCTAAACCAACATACTATCATCTGCCTAACAAGAAAATAGAGATTTAGAGAGATATAAAATATATATTTCTGTGTTGCAGTCACAGAGCTGTTTCCCATGTGTACAGGCAGGGGAGGATTTAGTGATTTGGGGGCCCTAGGCAAAGTACAGGAATGGGGCCCTCTTCAGTGACACATTTAGGTTGATTTTCTCTTAAAGGTGCTGTAAGAGACTACTGCTGTGCATTTTTATTATTATTATTATAAAAAAAATGTATGGCATGGAGAATATATTCCTACGCCCTGAAAGATATCACTGACTACGGTTACATGGAAAAAGCAGTTTATTGCACGAAAACAACATTCCTGTTTACATGCACTATATAGGCGGCATACATGATTACTCCTATATACATGTGACTTGATCGGTAAGCAGCTTTCTCCACAGCAACATAATTTTCCTGCAATGCTAGTGTAAACAACACACATGGCATCCGAGGAATACTTAAATATATTACTTTTTGTTAATTTGCTTTATTTTCCAGAGTTGTTAATAATGTCTGACAACACATTATAAAAACACAATCTGGCAACTATAATACAGTATATACCACTACAATGCCATTTTTCTTTCTCACTCTCCCACTTTCTTAATGCACTTTTCCTCCATCAACTTGACCTTGAACTAACTATATCCAAATTATTAGACTAAAAGTTGACTTTACATGTTTCCAGAAGGCTTTGATCAACTTTTACATCTGAAAACATAAAACAGTTTGCTAGATTTACACTGCTAAATAAGGCAAAAACACGTCAACATATATATATATATATATATATATATATATATATATATATATATATATATATATATATATATATATATATTCGAGTGTCAACAACCAGATCATAATCATCATCAATACTTAGTATTGGTGAATATAGTGCTGTGCTGGTGGAAGCAGTGACAGGTGGCGGTGCAGGATGTGCAGCAATCTGATTTGTTTGGAAAGACAATGTTACCTTGGTAAGTCTCGATTCCATTGAAAATGTTTTTCTCCACAAATTCAAACCAAACTGATCTAGCAATAAAGTAGCTTAACTAGTAACTTGCAACAGAGTACAGTGAAATTACTAAAAACTGTCAAGTCACAAACAGAGCAGTTTGGCTCACTTTCACCTGTTTTTGAACTTGTGTAGATGCATAAAACCCTTGGAATATTCCACTACAGCCTGATATGAGGGAGGAAATGGGTTGCTTGCATTGATGTTGCTGAAAATAAATATCAATCATATAGTTGTTGTAACAGTGTTATTTAACATTTCAGCACACATTATTTAGCATTAATGATAATAAAAAAAATCACATTTTTTGTATTTTTAGGGGGCCCTTGACTTCTGGGGGCCCTAGGCAGATGCCTACCTTTGGCTTGTGCTAAGTCCGGCCATGTGTACACTGACAACACCTACTTAATTGGGGATGTTAAATGGCCTATTTATCATGTGTCCAACACCAGCACATGCCTAATTAATGCCTATAACTGCATAATAGGATCGCAATTATGTTATTTAGATGCAACAACACGTGTTTTGACACATCCCTACCTGTGTTCATGTTTAACATTGTAATGTTAAAACAATGATTATTTTAGTTGCTGCTTTTCTAACAGTGATGCATGTAGAAGCAACAGGATGCCTTGATTTGCTGCTGCTTTGTGGCTAATCTTTCAATGGGAGGATGAGGATTAGATTCCATTGTTGTTGCTAAATGTTTCTTCTGTACAAGCACCATGGTAGTTTGTGTTGTATGTTGTAAACTGGGATAATAAATTGTTTAAGGAATCAAAATCTGGAATCAGAATAAATGTTTT
This sequence comes from Xyrauchen texanus, assembly GCF_025860055.1. Lineage (NCBI taxonomy): Eukaryota > Metazoa > Chordata > Actinopteri > Cypriniformes > Catostomidae > Xyrauchen > Xyrauchen texanus. The sequence continues at coordinate 17,245,585 of NC_068288.1, forward strand.
TATTTATTTATTTTCAGAACGTAATATTTTTTGGTGTGTGGAACAAAATCCATTTAATGTGTTCCAGGGTCAAAACTTTATTTTCAAACTGCTAGTTAAAATAAAGTTAAAAAGAAACAGTTGGCTGATAAAGTTAGTATTTTGCTCTGATCATTTATTGTAAATATAAAAAATAAAACCAAATAAATTTTTTTTTTCAATTGTTTGTCATAGATAGAAAATAGACATCAACCCTTAACACCCAAACCTCAATGACAGTGACAATCAACAAACGTAAATCAACAAAAGTTAAAAGTTGAGCTCTTAACATCACCACACAAAAAACAACAACAACAAAAAAAACAGTATAAATAAAGCAGGGACTCAAAACGAAATGTTTTTCATTTCAGATTGTTCTAAGTAAAAACTGTGTTTTTTTTAATCCGGTTCAGAAATTCCGCAGCATCCTTTCCAAAAGGTTACTGGTTAGAACAAAATAAAAGAACGGTTAATAATGTTCTTTCAAAAATTACAGTACTCTACACTAATAGGTGGATAAAATACCAATTGCAGTGTTGCCAGATCGAGCAAGAGAAATAAGCAACATGGTCTGGAAAAAAAAGCCCAAAATAAGCCACCAGCCTAGCCCAAATAAGTGAAAATAAACAATAATTTTTTTTTCCTGTATGGATTTATTGACACAGAAATCATAACATGCAGTTAATTAACAGTTAATTGTAATTTTCTTTACAGATCTGCTTCTGAGTCAAAACCCAGCAGCATCAAATCTGTATTATTTCATCATATCTAACATAAATTCAATGAAGACTTGGATACAATATACTTTTTACTTTAATAATGTTTTCCTTGTATCTGGATTAACCGTCCATGCATATGTAGTTCCCTATCAAAAAGCTACACTTTGATGCTGCGCTGCTTTGGGAATGTCTTTTGGAGTGACCAGTTGTGAATATGTGTGCAACATGTCAATGAAATTGACTAGAATTTATAGCCTCTGCTGGTGACATCATTGGATGCACCTGTAGCAGGGCTATAAATAGATGCACCATAGGTGCATCATCAGATCTTTTGTCTTCAGATCATTCTGTGTGTTGTGCTTCTTGACTGTCAGAACTTTCTACTTTCCACTGTTAGGAGTTAGAATTGTTAGGCAGTGTGCAGAAACCTTTCTCTTTCTCTTTTCTTTAAAAAAAAAGAAAAGAAGAAAAAGAATGATTGATAAACAAAGCAAGCAGTGTGTGTTCCCATGTTTACGCTCGGACACACACCAGTTTTGTTTTGTGTGTTTGGGGGAAGAGCATCGCAATCGCTCACGCTCTCTCCCCAGATCAAGCTGATCCTTCTCGTAAGCCTGAAGCGCGCTTCGGTGCCTCTTCGGTTCACGAGGTGGACGCTGAACCTCTGAACATTCCACGCACAATAAAGCGGCTGAGGAATTACTCGAGGTGGTTACTTGGGCTGTGGCCAGACTACAATTAGACTGGCCACACGAACAAGAGACCCCCAAACGCTCCAAACTACAAGAGAGATTTCTTTCTGGTGGCCAAAAGAAAAAAAGGAAGGGAACATTATATCAGTCCCTTCCTTTCTTTGATGACCTACATGACGAGCTCTCTCGTTCATGGAGGAAACCTTATACTTCCTGTGTCTTCATGCCCTCGACATCGACATATTCGACTATCATGGGTGCCGAGGCACGGGGGCATTCAGTGATGCCGCCGGTAGAAGATACACTTGCGGGTTATCCCTGGCACGACATCATTATTAAAGAGACCCACTCTCCCCACAAAGCCGTGCAGGACCACCTCCACGTTTGTGGGGAAGGCTTATCAGGCAGCAGGTCAGGCTGGTGCTGCCCTGCACACTATGGCAGTGTTACAGGCGTACCAGGCTGATCTGCTGAAGGACCTGAGTGCGGGCACCGCGGTCGATGAAGAGGCTTTCTCTGAGCTTCGTCGAGCCACTGATCTTTCTCTCCGTGTGACCAAGCAGACGGCTCGCGCCATTGGCCGGTCTATGTCTGCTTTAGTCAGCACGGAGAGACACTTATAGCTCAATCTGTCGGGCATCAGAGACAAGGACAAAGCTTTCCTTCTCGATGCTCCGGTTTCACCTTATGGCTTATTTGGTGACACTATGAATGTAGTTATCACCAGGTTCCAGGGAGCCTTTGGGCAAATCCTTACTTGCCGCACTCAGGGGGAGGGGCCGTCGGCCACCCAGCCCCGCTCCGCTCTGGTCCTTCTAGAATGGAGGCTCAAAAACAAAGCGTGGTGAGTCGTGCTCCACCTCGTAGAGACTGGGGGCCGGCTCGTCGCCCTCAGCAGCCCCCCCAAGCAAGAACTCAGGGCAGTCATTTCTAAGAAGAAAAAACCCTGACGGTCTTGCATCCAGCCTTGTGGGGGTAACCCCCCCTTGGGTTGGGGTGCGTGGATCATTCACCTGTACCTTCCCGATACCCCCACGAAACCTCTCCATTCCCGCCACCTCTGGTGTTTCAGGAGTTAGATGTTTCCAGCAACATTTTGGGTGTTCTGTTGCTTCCTGCGTTAGTCCAGGATGCAGAATACCCGACATCCCCTCAACAGGAAGTGTCAAAATTGATACCCATCTCAGAGAACCTGGCAGCGTGGAAGCTACTGCCAGGTATTTCTATGTGGGTTCTAAGAACAGTAGAAAAAGGCTACAGAATTAAATTTGATCGCCATCCTCCGTGTTTCAACGGTGGGGTCTCCACTACCGTGAAACTGGAACAAGCATGTCTATTGTGGAAAGAATGCGCTGCACGTTTCGTACCCTTTCTTTGTGGTTCAGACTCCGGTTCCTCACTTTGGGTCCCACTCTAGGTGCGTCTTGCCATCACAAATTGCTAACGACAGACGCCTCCCTGACGGGCTGGAGTGCGGTCTTAAGTGGTCGTCCAGCTCAAGGGGAATGGGAGGGTCATCAGCTCAATTGGCACATCAACTGCCTCAAGTTGATGCCTATTAAAGCCTGTAGACTGATTTTCATGCGAAGGGAGAGGGTTGCTTTTGGTAGGAAAATCCAAAGAATGTGACATTTATGCACGCTCCCGAGAGCCTTACCTGTCTTCCGCTATTCAACAGCGACAACAGTCTGCAACACTAGGTAACATTATCTTAGAGATGGAATCCAGCAAACATCCAGCTCTCAGCACAACACCGACTCCTACACAAACTCTTGAGTAAGCCCAAAAAAAAAAAAAAAAACTTTTATTTACTGAATCCCATCTGGTTCAGCTGAAACGTGATCGCGGTCGAGCGAAAACTAGAGTGAACATCGGCATGTCATTTGATTCCTGGAGGGACCTGCATTCGGTTTTGGGGATCAAGGGTGGAGCCCCAGGCGCTGAATCATTGTAACGTGCACACACATACGGACAGTGCACAAGACCCAAAGAGCATTCTCTTTCGTCTCTTCTTATGCTTGAATGGACATAAACACCTTGTCAATTTCAACATTCAAGCAATTTTAAACCATTCAAGCGCAAGAACCCATGAGACAATTCAATTCAGTGGTCGTGAGCTATTTTGTGTGACAGAGAGCCAAGTAAACTAATCTCTGATGACACGTTAGTCCAGAAGCAAGATCACTTTTGCTTGCATCTTCACGAAGGTTTGTCAGTTTTATGTGTTTTACGGCTTGCCAGTGTGAACATTCTAGTGATTTTAGACCATTCCAGCGCAACAACATGCAAAGCAACTCACTTCGGTGCTCGCAAGCTGTTTTGTGCCACACAGAGAACCGAGCCGCGTCATGTCTCTGATGACACGCGAGCCCAGAAGCAAGATCACTTTTGCTTGCATCTTCACGAAGGTTTGTCAATTGTATGTGTTTTACGGCTTGCCAGTGTGAACATTCTAGTGATTTTAGACCATTCCAGCACAACAAAATGCAAAACAACTCACTTCAGTGCTCGCGAGCTGTTTTGTGTGACACAGAGTGCCGAGTCACGTCTCAGACAAAGCACGCACCCAGAAGAGAGACCACTTTCACTTCTTCTTGCGTTTGAATGGACAAATACATGCAACATAATGTCAAAATAGACAAAATAAATCAGATGTGTATCATTATAATGAATTCTGGAATTATGCTTTAAAGTGACAGCAGCCTACATTACCAGCTGCTGTCTGGCAGTCCATTCATGAGTTGGGTCAGAAGAGGCATATTTTAGAATGGCTTTTATGAGGCATTGCGTCTTTACATAGAACTTGGAGCAGAAAACACCAAGCATGCTCAGAGTAACCTTATGTCAGCTGTATTAAGACACTTGGTGTGTTTTCACTAAAACAGCATTTGGGTTCAATACAACTTAAGCTCAATCGACAGCATTTGTGGCATAATCTTGATTACCTCAGATATACATTTTTACTCCTTCCTCCTTTTCTTTAAAACAAGCAAAAGTCAAGGTTGTTAGGCACCTACAATGGAAGTAAATGGGGACAATGAAAGTGAATGTGGCCAATTTTGGAGGGTTTAAACACAAAAATGTGAAGCTTATAATTTTATAAATTTATAAAGCACTTGCATTAATTCTTCTGTTAAAGCTTATACATTATTTGAGTTGTAAAGTGGTTTAAACAGTACTTATTACAGTCGATTTAGGGTTTGTTGACATACAGTATTATATACAGGTATTTATGGTAACAAAGTTAAAATTGGTAATAACTTTACACAGAAAATGTTTCTAAGTGATTTTATCACACTAAAATAATATCCGCATATCCTGTCTTGTGGCTATACTTTTGAAAAAGTATGTGTTTTAACGTTCAAAACTTGGCCCCCTTCCACTTCCAGTGCCTCACTTTAACCTACATTTTTTATTAGAATTAAAAAAAAAACATTATGTGGTAAACAACATTATGCCACAAATGCTTTTGATTGAGCTTGACTTGTATTGTGCCCGGAACAGAAACTAAGTGTAGCAGGAAGACAGCATCTACAGATGTAAGGATGCCAGTTATTCCTCAGCGTGATTAAACAGCCTGTTCTACTCATACATTACTGAGCTGAAGGGCTCATATCCCAACTCATAAAATTGCTTGATTTTACACATGGGTGAACTGTGAAAATCTTTCCTGACCACATCTCAGCATTACAGCAGGGGCATTACTCTGCTCTCTGACACTTTCCACCAAATTAGAGGGATGTTCATGAATGGAATGAGAAAGAAATCATTATTGGTTGGGTTGGTTGAAATAACACATTATAAATGAAGCAGAAGTGAGCTATTAAAGGAGAATCAGACATTGTCTGAGGGGCAATCACAGTTAAGCTAATAATGAACTATCAATCATAGGTCACTTAACAGATGGGGTTCATGTAGTGATAATCACACTGGGCACCAATTAAAAATGTACACAAGACACAAAAATATGTGATGATTGTATGTGTGTGTATGTGTTTATTAATGTCAGATGGCCCCTCCCTCCATCCGCAGGGCAGTAGCTAAGGAGTCTCACCTTAAATTATGTGATAGTTCACCCAAAAATGAAAATTCTTTAATGATTTACTTTACTTTAAGCCATACCAGATGTGTATGATTTTCCTTCTTCAGCAGAACCAAAGTGAAGATTTTTACCAGCAGATTTCAGCTCAGTTTGTCCATACAATGCATATAAATGAGTATCATTAGGCTGTTGGCTGTTTGATTGTCCAAAAGGCATATTTAGGCAGCATAAAAGTAATCCACATGACTCCAGTTGATCAAATAATGTTGTCTGTAGTAAACCAATAGGTTGGTGTAAGAAACAAATCGACAATTAAAAAATGTTCAACTTTAAATCGTTGCTTCCGCCCAGCGATGAATAGCTCTCGCAAGACACTTGTTATTCTGTTGCATACAAAGCGTGTGCTTCCGACTTCTCACGTGAACATTTCATTGCACTTATGTCACTGATGTGTCGATTGCTGGAAGGAAGCCATTTTATTAAGTTGAAAAAGTTTTCATTATCGGTTTATTTTTACATAAACCTAAAGATTTTTTTTTTCTTTTATTGATTTAAAACGCAAACAATTAAACCAAAAATGTTTCTAGATTGAAATTACACTTCAAACTAAACTAAAATCTAATAAAAAATACTAAGTGGTCAAAAAATCATAGCCTATCAGTTCCAAATATTTTAGTCTCTCCAACTTCTTCCACCGGACTTAAAAATCAATCTACGACAACAGGTGGAAAAATACCTTTAAGCCTACAAATTTACATATATAAAATTGTAAATTTAAAACACATAATAATAATAATAATAATTGAAAAATAAACCATGTCCTATAGTTTCATACAAATCTCATAAATGTTTATTTCAGATAAGATGGCTACAACTCTGACAGAGACATAATTTGATGTTCCACTATATTTTCAGAGTTTGTTCATGAACTTTATTACCACCTGCTGGTGGAATCTCCAAACTGCAAATGCAGGTACTGAGTTTAAAATTGCGCTGAGTTAAGATGGGGTTTTCAAACATCTTATTGCAACAATTTTCATAGGAAAATAGCAAATTGCGTTTTGCGCAACTTCATTACCATACAATACATTCACAGTTTGTATGAATACACCCACAATAGCGCAAACAATCCCACCCACACCAACTTGCGCTTTGCGTTGGCATGAAAATTGTGATTAGAATTAGCACTCATGAAAATTGGATAAGATGTTGTGCATGGGCGCTCAGGAAAATAGAGCTCCTTATTTTGAATTAAAGAAATAATTCAAAGATTATTTGTAAAACATTTGGTACACAGATTATGCAATCTAAAAAACATTATAAAACCATAAACTGATAATATAAACTAATAACAAACACTAATATCAACATCTCTGGAAATAGGTTTGGATAGTGATATATTTACGTTCTGCTTGATCGATCAATGGGTTTGATGATGACTATGTCTTCCACTGGAGGTTCTGTGCCATGTTACAGTGGTGAAGGAGCTGGATTTTGTTTCACTGCCTTCCCAGCTAGCAAAAAGTCGTCTATTAGACGTTGAATAGACGTAAATCTTCAACCATGGATTCCATGATTCAACCGTGGATTGTATATATACAGTATATTTTATTACGGAATATGTAAAAGTCTTTAAATTTATTTGAGATAATAATAAACATGGTTTGGTAGTTTGTTTTCTCCGTTGTTTTAGCATGTAGCCTATAACAATTATCCTAGCTGTCTTAGATTATCAGTTGAACATCTTAGATGATCAGTTGAAAACACGTAGTCAAACAGTCCAGCCGAAACTACTTAGTTGAAATCACGTCGTAAACCAGTCCAAGGCGGACCGACTTATTTTCAACCATATTTCAACGTTGAAAGATGGTAATTGTTTACTGGGTTGGATACAAAGAGCTGAAGAATACTGATCTCCTGAAAGCACAGAGAGGGTTCTTGTAATCTGGAACTCACAGATGTATGTCCTTATTGTCAGCACATGTTTCTTTATCTGGAATACGCAGTTACACGATACTTGAAGAGAAGTTTTTCTCGCCAGAGCTAAACCTAATCGCTGGTATTTCTGTAGTTATCTCCCTGGTATGGGACACCGAACTTGGCGTTACTATTGTCTCTTATAGTCAGTCTTGGTACATGGTCGTTCTTCTACTGTCTCTCTTGGATGGAGACTCAGAACGTTGAATGGTCTGATATTCTCTCACTCTCTGTGAAGCAGAGGCCCTGAATGTTGGATATTCTGTTTGTGTCTCTCTGGACAGAAAAGCAGAACTTCCGATGGGGTGGCAGTTTAAAGATACTTTTATAGCTTTCTCATGAGGAGGAGATTGCAAATTTGGTGCCTTCCTGTTCAAGTGTTCTGATTGGCTGTTAAGATCAGAGGTGGCACACAGAGTTTGGCCCTTCCTTCCATCTCAGTGTTGAACTCATTTGCGTAGTCTAAAGTTCACAGTTAGAAAAGTGTTTTTAAGGTTTTACATATGCATTGTTCACTTTCCAAACCACCTCCAAAATACTCTTGGTATTGTGCTGTATGTTACGAGTCCAGTACTGAAAGGTATCACCAATGCGTTCATATATACATTATCAGCAACATTTGTGTGAACTGTTGTGTTACAAATAGTTTTTGCTAAGTTATACCATTCACTAAATGGATATGGAGTGGATGGGATGCAGTTTTGTGTGCATTTTAGGAGTAAACTCTTTATGTGACAATTTGTCCTTTGTCCTCTCTTTGATTTGGCCACAAATTGGGTTCCCTTTGTTCTCCTAGAAGTCTTGTGGAATTTATGACATTTCTCACCTTTGGTCTTAGGACTGAGAGTCAGGAAGTGACCAAATAGGGGGGACTGCACTGCAGAGCCCTTGTCTGATGGCAAAGGGCATTTGCCTATGTAATGTCTGTTCACATTAGAAACCAGATCAAACCATGGTGAAGATTCATCCCCTGTAGTGGATGAAAAGGCTTTGGAATACGTTAAGTATAGGAAATGTGCTTTTGATTTGATACCAAATTGAGGTGGTGAGGGCAAGGTTGAGCATTCGTCCGTAGGGTGAGAAAGTAGTAAGCATTCACACCTGATGTCTTACAGTTGTTTCTCATTGCGGTAACCCTGGGGTGAGCATTTAAAGGAGAGCCAGGACAAAGAGAGAAACGCACAGCAGTGTTATGTGATTACGTATGTTCTGAGCGAGTTGCTGGCAATTTGTGTTCTGTTGAAAGTAAAAGAATTTAAGCCAGGTCTTGGATGGGCCCGCGGCTGTGTTGGCACATCAACTGCCTAGAGTTGCTGGTTGTATTTCTTGCCCTGTGGAGGTTTCTCACACTGATTCGAGGCAAGCACGTCTTGATCCATTCAGACAGCACTGAGGGCTGCCCTGAGCGGGTATCTGGGCTTACACTTGGGTCACGGGCAGGTGCGATTCCAAATTTATAAAACCACAGTTATTGCATCCTGCCAGAGACCAAAGACCAAAAAGGAGGTGAGACAGTTTCTGGAGCTGGCTGGCTACTATCGTAGTTTTGTGCCTAATTATTCGGCCGATACCAGCTCGTTGACTGATCTTACTAAAAATGCAGCACCAGATCTGGTCAAGTGGATGGAGCAGTGTCAACAGGCATTTATGCAGGAGAAAGCTGCACTTTGCGGCAGACTGCTTTTTCATACACCTCCCTTTATTTTGCAGATGAACACATCTGACAGGGGGTTGGAGGCGTTGCTCTCGCAGGTATTGGAGGGGGAGGATTGACCAGTGCTGTACATTAGTCGGAAGCTCCCTTTGAGAGAGACTAAGTACAGCACTATTGAGAAGGGATGCTTGGACATCAAATGGGCTGTCCTCACTCTCCGATACTACCTGTTGGGGCAGACCTTCAGATCTCTTCAGATCATGCAAGCTCCAGTGGCTCCACCGCATGAAAGGTACATACCCGTAGGTATCTGGCATACATCCTTTTAAGTTCGAGGTGGTCCACAGACCGGGGGCACAGATGGCTGTTGCGGATTTCCTCTCTAGAATGTGGGTGGGCTGGCCGAATGGCTCTCTGACCTAAGTCAGGCAGTGGGGGTATGTGACAGTGAGGGCGTGGTTGAGCATTCGTCCGTAGGGTGATAAAGTAGTAAGCATTCACACCTGAGGGGATTCTGTCTTACAGCTGTTTCTCGTTGCAGTAGTCCTGGGGTGAGCATTAAAAGGAGAACCATGCCAGAGGTCAAGGAGAGAGATGCACAGCAGTGTTATGTGTTTACGTTTGTTCTGAGCGAGTTGCTGGCAATTTGTGTTCTGTTGAAAATAAAAGACTTTAAGCCGGGTCCTGGACAGGCCCGTGGCTGTGTTGACACATCAACTGCCTAGAGTTGCTGGTTGTATTTCTTGCCCTGTGGAGGTTTCTCACACTGATTCAAAGCAAGCACGTCTTGATCCATTCAGACAGCACCGGCGACAGTAGCGTGCATTAATCACCAAAGGTGGGGTGCGCTCTCGTCATATGTCACAACTCTCCCACCACCTCCTCCTTTGGAGTCAGCACCAACAGAGGTTGCTGCATGCCACTCATATTCCGGGCAGCCTCAACACAACAGCGGACGCGTTGTCACGACAAGCTCTGCTCAACTTCAAAAAAGGTGGTTCAGGACCATTGGGACCATTATGGCAAAGCACATATAGACCTGTTTGCTTCTTAAGAGAACTCCCACTGCCCATTCTGGTACTCCCTCAGGTTGGAAGCAAGTCCCCTCGGGACAAATGCATTAGCACACAGCTGACCCCGGGGGGCTGCGCAAGTAAACATTTCCCCCAGTGAGCCTACTTGCAGAGGTGCTGTGCAAAGTCAGGGAGGACAGAGAACAAGTCACTCTAGTTGCCCCTTACTGGCACACTTGGACTTGGTTCTCGGATCTCACGCTCCTCACGACAGCACCTCCCTGGCAAATCCCCCTGAGGAAAGACCTTCTTTCTCAGGGACGAGGCACCCTCTGGCATCTGCTGCTTGACCTCTGGAACCACCATGTCTGGCCTCTGGATGGGATGTGGAAGATCTGAGTTGTCTACCACCAGCTGTTTTAGACACCATCAGCCAAGGCAGAGCTCCATCCACCAGGCAGCTTTACGCCCTAAAGTGGAACCTATTCGAAAATTGGTGTTCTTCCCAATCTGAAGACCTGAAGAGGTGCACAGTCGGGTCAGTGCTCTCATTCCTACAGGGAAAGCTAGAGGGGCGGCTGTCCCCCTCCACCTTGAAGGTATATGTTGCCACTATAGTGGCCCACCATGACGCGGTGGATGGTAAGTCCCTAGGAAAGCACAACCTGATCATCAGGTTTTTAAGAGGTGCTCGGAGGCTGAACCTTCGCAGGCCATGCCTTATGGGACCTCCCCGAGGTCCTTATGGGCCTTCAGAGAACCCCCTTTGAGCCTCTAGAATCAGTTGAGCTAAGTGCCCTCTCCCAGAAGATGGACCTCCTGATTGTGCTTGCTTCCATCAAGAGGCTTGGAGACCTGCAAGCATTCTCTGTCAGCATCACTTGCCTGGAGTTTGGTCCGACAGATACTCATGTCATCCTAAGACCATGACCAGGCTACGTGCCCAAGGTTCCTTCAACCCCTTTTAGGGACCATGTAGTGAACCGGCAAGCACTGCCCTAGGAGGAGGCAGACCCAGCCTTATCATTGCTGTGTCCGGTGCGTGCTTTGCTTACCTATTTGGACTGCACACAGAGCTTTAAACTCTCTGAGCAGCTCTTTGTTTATTTTGGCAGACAGCGGAAAGGGAACGCTGTCTACAAACAGAGGCTTGCCCACTGGGTAGTCGATGCTGACACATTGGCATATCAGGCCCAGGCCGTGCCCACCCCCTTGTGGGTTCGAGCACACTCTACAAGAAGTGTGGCATCCTCGTGGGCACTGGCCAACGGCACCTCTCTAGCAGACATATGTAGAGCAGTGGGCTAGGCGACACCCAGTACCTTTGTGAGTTTCTACAATCTCCGGGTTGAGTCGGTTTCATCACGTGTTTTGTCAGCCGAGCATATAGAACTCGGTAACACAGGTGACCAGGTGTACCGCGTGCTCTAAGGCCCTTCCCCTTCACTGTGGCGATCATGTGCGCTGTTTCTCCAAGGAGAGTCCACTAAACTCATGCTCCCTGGATGTCTTTTCCTCCATAGCCATCTGGTCTGCGAATTCAACTGAGGAATTTCCGACCAGACCCACTTTGGGTACTAATTACTCAGTACTGGAATAGGTACTCCACAGGGTTCGCCTTCATGGATTAATCCCCCCCTGTATTTCCCGCGGTACGGTCGCTGTGCCTGTATCAACTCCTCCTTCTCAGCAGATAGGATCTACCACCGTGCCACTTCCACATGTGGCCTAAAAACCCATGTGAGGTATTTGCCACATTTAACCTCCCCCAGCCTGAGCAGGATGTGGTCTCCGCTGGGTCTTTTCCCCCTGAAAGAATAAGAGTTGGAAAAGAACGCCTTCCCCAATGCATGTTATAGCTAGATGGCCCCAGCCTCATCTAACACTCTATGAGGAGAAACATAGAAAAAAGGCAGCGGCTGGTGCGGCCTGCTCCCATGATTGCCATGTTGCTTGTTCCCACCCCCCAAGGGAATTCTTGGCCAGATGCCGGGAACCTAATCAAAACAATATGATGTCTTAGTGGGGCGTCGGGGAGGGTTACGTGCAGTCTGATGCTCATGCGCCTTTGGCACGCTACAGCCTGCTGCATCAGCATCAGCAGATCACGTAACACGTCAGTGCTATTGAATAGGGACCCCTTGTGTCACTACAATCGACACAACGCCGAGTAAGTGACAGAAGGGGAACGTCTAGGTTACTAAACCCCCGTTCTCTGATGGAGGGAAAGAGATGTTGTGTTCCCTTGCCACAACACTGTACCAAGCCACTGTAATGGCCGAACCTTGTTCTCGGCTCCTCAGTGCAGAACCTGACTGAACAGAGGCACATCCCGCCTTTTACACCCGTATGTCCGGGGGTGGGACATGCAAATTCTGTTCACCAATTTGGCATTGGCCTTTTTCATATTCAGAGGTATCCGAGGCTCCTGAAAGAAGCCCCTTTTGTCACTACAATCGACACAACGTCTTACACTAGTAACCTAGACGTTTTTGATGGTGGATTTTAGTCTTACAGAGTTTTTGATCAAGTTTTTACCTGATATTCAGTTTAAATGGAATTCATGGCCTTGAATTGTCAACAAATGGAACAGCAAAAATAATTAATGTTTTCAGACCAAACGCTTAAAGTTATTTAAAGTTAAAATTATACATATCTGAAAAACAAAGAAAACCATTATGATAAAACTCATTATGTGAAAACACATACACACCTACCCATAGTTGACAAACTAACATTTTAGATGATGAATCTCTCTATGAACATGCCAGAAAGCTCAAACAAGGGCCAATTGTCTTATAACAGCAGGATAATTGAAAAATGAAACAGTGTTTGGTAAAACAAACAGAGGGATGACAGGGTCACTAACACAGAGCTTTTCCACTAGACAGCAGAATAAAACATAAAACAGATAAACTCAGTGGCGCTAACAAAGCAATTACATCCATGACAAGGCCGTAATTGTGTCTGATTGCAGTACCATTATGTCTATTTGCATTACCTCTCATTACAGTTGCCTTTTCGGTGCCTGCTAACCTCTAAGCTGCCTCTGATTTTATGCATTCACTGACAAAGCCATTAAAATGTACGCACACACACACGTGCACACACACACACACGCACGCACGCACGCATGCACACACACACACACACAAAAATTATTTATGCATGAGTATGCAAACACATTCATGAATGCTTACATGCACACATACATATTCATTCACCCACAGACACACGCACACAATTTCTCACCACTTCCAGCGACACAGTGGAGATCTCTCCGTTCAGAAGATGTAATTATGGACTCTCGAGATAAATCAATTAACGTGAACATATAGCCTTTAATTTAATCCACAACTAATTAAAGATGCCAAAGGAGGGTGGGCTGGGGTGGTGGTTGAGCCATGGGAGGTGTGTGATTAATGAATATCTAAATGAATGCTTCAGAAAGATTGCAGTAATCTGATCAGTCTAGTTAATGGTTTCTATGTTCTACAAACAACAACCTTAATTAGAGTTTTGTTTTTTATTTTCTGTGGCTGTATTAATATCTTTTGACAGCCTTAAATCTTTCTCAGTTTTCACGGTTTCAGAAGTCTTTCTTTTTCCCTTTTTAAATATCTTACTCAACTAATCACTAAGTAGTCTGATCAATGCCAATCAAAAATAGCCATTGAATACTGCAAATTGCTGCATGGTTATGCAATGTATATATAAAAAAATCATTGGTATATAATTTGTTCATATAACATACCACACACACTGACAAAAGTGCAAGCAGCTCTATTGAAAATACTAAACAAGTAAACTTAATGCATATATGTTTTAGATGAGAACATAATTATATTATATAAATTCCAAGTGATATTCAACACAGTCATCAAAAAGTGATATAGTCACATTGCTATGAAATGTTCAAATGGATTCAGACTTCGTGATTTTTACTTCTTTCTCAATTAACTTAATTAAAATGAGCTAATGCAGCACAATTCTTTAGCCTTAGCTTAATTTCAGTATTGTATTTGGACTATGTGAATAATAGTTGTATTAATGTATTGTTGTAACTGGGCAGGGGATTTGATATGCATGGGACTGGATTGAGATTTAGATTAAGTGTTATTTTAATACAAGTAGCAGACTAGTTAGTGTTTTATGTTCTGTTTTGTTGGGATTTAGAGGTCTTTCTGTCATGTTTTATTACAGTATACAAACAAACAGTATAAATGCAATAAACATTTTCTAGGTGGCTCTGGATTGCTAAACACTAACACATACTAACACATATCCTCTATTCTGCAGCAGCTGGCATGAAAGAACCTGAACTGATCACAATCTCTCCATTTCAATTTAGCATTGCAGCTGACTGCGTCCCCTCTAGCCATTTATTTTCTCTGCATCCTTCTCTCGTTTGTCTCCCCCTCCAAATAAAATGGAGTGGAACTGGACTCACCATCCAAATCCTGGCAAAGATTGAATCGGACAGTAAGTGTCTGGTCTTATCAGGGTGAGAGTGTGCTGTTAGAAGCTAGCATAAGCCAGTCAAAAATTCAGCAAGTTCTGGTTGTAGTATTTCTGTCATTGTCATTCATTCAGCCACATTTGCATTCACTGCTTTAGTTACTGCAGCAGAACAGCTATGGAAAGTAATAAAACCCAAGAAATCCAACATTAATATCAGTGTCTGCATAGTTTACTCATTCCTAAATAGGCACTGGTTGTTTAAAGCAAAGTAAACAAAGAATGTTTTTAAGTGCATGAGAAGAGCATTATCATGAAAGTCAGCTATTTAGGTGAAGGTGGAACACACCATGTTAAACGAAAGCTGTTTCTGTGTAATAGAAAAGACAATTTTTTGAGTAACCTAACCCTGACAACCAGGAGATGGACTTACACTCTCATTTAAAGCACAAATGTGGCCTGTTGTGATTATTAACCCTCTGGGGCTGCTCAGTCATTTGCGACCAATTTATTTATTTTTATTTAGTTTTATCCCCTTTTCTCCCCAATTTGGAATACCTAATTCCCACTACTTAATAGGTCCTCATGGTGGCACAGATACTCACCTCAATCTGGGTGGCAGAGGACAAATCCCAGTTACCTCCACTTCTGAGATGTCAATCTGCGCATCTTATCACGTGGCTCATTGTGCATTACACCGCGGAGACACCCAGCATGTGGAGGCTCATGCTACTCTCCGCGATCCACGTACAACTTACCACGTGTCCCATTGTGAGTGACAACCACGAATCTCGACTACGAGGATGTTACCCCATGTGATTCTACCCTCCCTAGCAACTGGGCCAATTTGGTTGCTTAGGAGATCTGGCTGGATTCAATCAGCACACCCTGGATTCTAAGACTCCTGGGGTGCAACTCCAGGGGTGGCAGTCAGCGTCAGTACTCGCTGAGCTACCCAGGCCCCCATTTGCGACCAATTTAACTTTTTTTAAAACATGAGAATAACATGCAGAAATATGCAATGTAACAATTAAAATAATAAATAGTTTCCATAATAGTGTTTTTAGAAGTAAAGTTGTAATGGTGAGATGGTTACCCGCTTGTAACAATTTGGGAAAAGGAGGAAGCGGGAGACGGCAAATCCAACTCAAAAGGTACATATTATTCCTTTGAAACTCAATATTTACACTCAGAAACTACGCTTTACAGCTGACATAAATTCACACAGTCTTTCTCCAGCTCGTGTATCGTTACTCTCTCTCGTGACTGCCATCTGGCTCGCTCTTAAAGCCCGTATCCACTCTCACTGCAGTGACACACATCTGATAGAGACAATCATGTGCTTAACGACACCCCCACCACCACACCTCTATACAAATTAAAATGGACATTCCTGTGTAATGAAATTGGTACATTATCAACAACCTTAGATGAGCATACATTCATGAACCATTTCTATGAATCACCTTGTACCTATAGTGGCTTGTAGATTTCTCTTCTTCTTCCAGATCCATCTTGCAAGGCAGCTTACACTAAATGTGTTCTGCAAGGTCATACATGCCTGTTAGCTTGGATAGTTGAAGAATCTTTGAAGAATAGACACAAAAGTTCCAGTGCTAGGATTGTTAACCATACTTTACAGTATAATACGGAATCGTCCTTATTTAAGCAAACAAAATTGCATTTCCTGGGATGCCATTTGCCTGTATTTTCATATTTATAGTTTTTTTCCATTAAAATCAGGAGAACTTGGTCAAAAATATAGCATTAGAGTGCATGATAATTGTTTCCCACCATTGTGATTCCAAAATACTATGCACCTATTCATGACATGACATAACCTTGCATATGTCAGTGCTTGTTCTGAAAGATAAAGAGAAAGACTCGGTGAGAAAAACTGCAGTGCCCACTACTGCCACATGCAAGGAGTTTGTCCCTCTCCCAAATGGCACACTTGATGTGGACTTGCAGTCTCGTGGCCTTCATCTGTGTGTTCCCGCGAAGTCCATAAGACAAGTAGGGTGTTCTATTTGACATTTTAGCACTCAGTGGCCTCAATGCAACCTTTCGCTGAGCCCGCATCAGTGCTCCATAGTGGACAACTACCCAACAGTCCCTGCTGCAGATCTTCTTGACCAATCCCAGCGACTGGAGTTTATGAGCTTGAGAATAAATCATGGCGGACGAGGCGATGTTAATCATGGATTAAATATTGATTTCAGTGATACTTTTTTTCATGATTGTCAATGACGGATCACTTGCTTATAGTATGGATTTTAAGTCTGATGTGTATAATTGGTTCAAAGCTTTGTTTTATTCAGTTTTCCATAGATGGAATTTCTCTTATTCAGTTTTTATTAAATAGTTTTTCTTGAAGAAGTTTTACATTCAGAGAAGTAAGTAACCTAATATTAAACCTTTGTTTTCTTTGTCTCAAAGAGGATTTTAGAATTATTGTCTCATAATTTCATGAGTTGAGTACATTCCTGTACATTGATATAGTTTGTAATATTATTTATAAAGCAACGTTTTGTCTAACACTGCAAAAGTTTTGCTGTGTGTATTTTATCATGACTTTTGTGATCTATGCCTGTGTGTGAGACACATGTTCTCCTTTCTATAGATTTGTCTGTGTTCTAAGCACCTACCTGTAACTATCCAGGGGTCTGAGTTGTGTTTATTTGTTCACTAAATGTTTCAAACAAAAAAGCTTTAATTGGTTTAGCTCTTCTGTACTTAAGTGACCTTCTGTAATGCTATAATCACTATGATTGCAAAATTCCAGCCCACTGATAGAACCTAGAATATCAAAATCTAAAACTAAACTAAAGGAGGAAGAAAATATTTCTATTTGGCTCCTAAACTGAATAGCCTTCCAATCATTTCTCAGTTTAATTTTAGACCAAAGACTAATTTCTTCTGCCAGGCATACACCT
Source organism: Xyrauchen texanus (assembly GCF_025860055.1). Classification (NCBI taxonomy): domain Eukaryota; kingdom Metazoa; phylum Chordata; class Actinopteri; order Cypriniformes; family Catostomidae; genus Xyrauchen; species Xyrauchen texanus. The sequence goes on from NC_068288.1 coordinate 17,263,094, forward strand.
ATTTTATCCTTCAAATATTAGGTATGCTTTGTTAGTCAGGTCTGTCGGAACCAGAAACATTTCCCATATTCTATAACTCTGCTTTAAAAGTGAATGGCATCTACGCTAATATTATTCTCTCTGTTTCCCTGTCTCAACCTTGGGATACATATTACCAGAGTCTACCAGATCTAGATTCGGTCCAGCCCGATGTCCTACTCCCACTGCTATGTGTCGCTGAGTGAAGACTACTAACTATAGTCTGTGCCAACCAGACAGCGAGGAACGCTTCGATAATCACAGGCTATACAACCTCTGACTTTTACGATGAACATCACAAAGGATGAACTGTACAACACATATATAACTACAGTACTACTGGCATTATATTTATGCTGTTTAGCCAGAGGGGAACTGCCCCCCCACCCCCACTCGGTGACCTTGGTTTCTCCCAAGGTTATTCTTCGTTGTTAATTTTATGGAGTTTTGTGTTCCTTGCCAGAGTTACCTTTGTCTTGATTACTGTGGCCTAAAGACAATAAGTTTTAAGGCATGCTTTTTCAACCTCATTAGTAATTTGAACCGCACAACGAGGAGTGAGATATCACAGTTATACTTTGCAATCTAAGAACATGTCTCTTAATTAAAACAAAATCTTATTTGTTTATTTACCTTAAACCACAAACATTCTCATTAGTTCTCAGGAACATTTATTAGGAACATTACATTACTAAAGTGAGGCATGGAAATGTGTAGAATCATGATTTAAAATGCCTTTTATTTAATTTTCTTCAATTAAACTCCGGATTAGCACTGAGGCTATATTGATTTTTCAACTGTTTTCTTATTCATTGGATTTTCTTGCCTACTTTTGATAGTGGGATTGAAATTCAAGATAACTTTGTTGCAGGAAGGTCAAATAAACAAGGCAGACATTGGCTAAATTCACTGATTGGCCTAATGTAATTTTGTTTAAACTGGAGACATAAGCTCACAGAGAGGAAACGTGAGGAACAACTGAACAACACATTGATGCTAATTTAACCTAGTAGCATAATATATCTGTGATTCATACTTAAACATAATTAGATCTAAAATGGACTATTTAGCTGCTTAAACAGCCCCTAAGAGGAAGACAGCAGTTTTTAGTCAAGGTTAGAAGTGTAGGGAGAGGATGAGTCGCCCTCAGGTCTGCAGTGCTAACTTGCAAATCTGAGGCCCTGTGATTGTTACCAAGGCGACAACAGGCAGGAGATATAGAACCTGCCAAATGGAAAATGTCAATTACAGCAGATATGCAGATATGGAACACTCTGTGTGCAGCAGGACAGACTGTAATAGAGGGGTGGTGGGGGGGTCTAGGGCATGATGAATGGCTGAATTATTCCTGCCTGTCTGACCAAGAATGTCTGTTATGCTTCATTGTATTGCAGTCTCTTCAGGAGAGAAGTAGCAATCCAGGCAGGACGAATCCCATCCCCCCTCCCCCCAAACGCTTTCTCATCTACCATGAGTAACATTGGTCCAGCTAAGCCCATGAGATGATTGAGCTGCAGAGATAAGGTCCACCACACAAGGAAAGCAAGAAAAGGGATGGGATGGGAAGACTAAAAAGATAAAAGGAGGAGATTTATGTTAGGAATGGAATTGTAATGAACGAAAGGCAAGAGTAGGGCAGAAGAGTCTAGCACAATCAGTACTATAGGTTTCCTCACTGTGAGCTATACAAATGAAAAAAATGTAGGAAGTTGTGAAGCTGTAGCTAAACAGCTTGTTTGTTTAGGAGATAAAAGAGCTTTTTGGCATGGGATCCGAGGAATCGAAACATAAGTGAATAACAGCAAGTATCTTAAAAAATATCTTAGGGGACCTGGGTATCTCAGCAAGTAAAGACACTGACTACCACACCTGAAGTCGCAAGTTCGACAGTGGTGGCTCAGTGGTTGAGGCTCAGGGTTACTGACCAGAAGGCCGGGAGTTCAAGTCCCAGCACCACCAAGACGCCACTGTTGGGCCCTTGAGCAAGGCACTTAACTCCAGGTTGCTCTGGGGGGATTGTCCCTGTAATAAGTGCACTGTAAGTCGCTTTGGATAAAAGCGTCTGCCAAATGCATAAATGTAAATGTAAGTTCGAATTCAGGGCATGCTGAGTGATTACAGTCAGGCTTCCTAAGCAACTAATTGGCCCGGTTGCTAGGATGGGTAGAGTCATGTTGGGTTAACCTCCTCGTGGTTGCTATAATGTGGTTCTCGCTCTTGGTGGAGCAAGTGGTGAGTTGTGTGTGAATGCCGCGTAGAAAAGCATGAGCCTCCACACACGCTAGGTCTCCGCAGTAACGCGCTCAACAAGCAACATGATAAAATGCGTGGATTGACTGTCTCATAAGCAGAGGCAACTGAGATTTGTCCTCCACCACCCTGATTGAGGAGAGTCATTATGTCACATTGGGAAATGTGCATGCCAAATTGGGGAGAAAAGGGGAGAAAATACAAACAAAGAAACAAACAAACAAACTAAATCTTAAACCATTTGGAAAAAAACAATACAGCAAAACTCCTCAATCATGCACTGAAAAAAGTGTTAACTTGCAATTGTTAGAAGCTATTTCTACCTGATCTAAGCCCAGTTAGCAAAGTTATCAGCTTAACTACATTTCTCAATAGCAAGGTGGTAGCTTCGCTAGTTCTTAAATCAAGTAGCTTTTCAGTAGCAAATCTATTTTATTGATAAGGTAGCGACATAGCATTGACAAAAGCTACACCACTAAATCATGCCATGTACCTGTTTTTACTGTTGTCAGTTTTGAATCAGAACTAAATATGTCTGACGAAATATGTCTGACCCTTTGTGTCGCTTCTTTACAACGAATTGGTCACACGTGATAGCAAAATGTTCTGAATTTGAATGGCTGTTGAGTTATTTGGAGTGGGTTCTCACTCGCCATCACATTAACGGAATATTTTAAAACAAAGATAATGCTGATTGCAGTGGATATTTATATACAATCAATGGAAACCAAGTCTGCAAATGATTGCTTTCATTTGCCAGTGATGAAGAAAGTCTTTATTAAGTTCAATATGTGTGCAGCTTAGGAATGACTAATGCAGGTAAAGACATTTTCCAACCAAAGTGTATTAAAAACACTTAGTAGCCTATATGAAAACACATAAAAAAGTACCATGGCATTACCATGTTTGTTTTTAAAAAAAAAATATTTACATTTACCACCTAGAAGCACAATGTAAATACAATGGATTATGAATACTGTATATCAAAGAGTAATGGATAGTAGTATAAACTAGATAGGTACATTTCCTGAAGAAAATGTGAGTGGTGCTTGCCGTGGCAAAACTCGTAAAATAGCATGCTTGAAAAGAACAAAAATTATGGTCATAAATAAATCAATCCAGAAGTCTGTACGATTTTCTGGTGCAGAAATATGTGATTTGTTACTCGGTTGCTAGGGTAAGCCCATGTGGTTGCCATGCAGTTACCAAGGTAATACAATACATGGCTCCTTTCCATCCTGAGTCAAATAAGTCAACCCGAAGTCTCTACGTTTTTCTGATGCAGAGATATGTGATATGTTACTCTGTTGCTAGGGTAACCCCTCCTTGTTGCTAGGCAGTTACCATAGTGATTATAATGAAGTGTCTTTGCCATCCTGATTGAAATAAACCAACCCAGAAGTCCCTATGTTTTTCTGATGCAGAGATATGTGATTTGTTACTCGGTTGCTAGGGTAACCCCATGTGGTTGCTAGGCAGTTACCATAGTGATACTTATCAAGTGTCCTTGCTATCCAGAGTAAAATCAGTCAACCAGGAAGTCTCTACGATGTTCTGATCCAGAGATATGTGATTTGTTATTTGGTTGCTAGGGTAACCCCTCCTTGTTGCTAGGCAGTTACCAAAGTGATTATAATCAAGTGTCTTTGCCATCCTGATTGAAATAAACCAACCCAGAAATCCCTATGTTTTTCTGATGCAGAGATATGTGATTTGTTACTCGGTTGCTAGGGTAACCCCATGTGGTTGCTAGGCAGTTATCATAGTGATACTTATGAAGTCTCCTTGCCATCCTGAGTGAAATAAACCAACCCAGAAATCTCTACGTTTTTCTGATGCAGAGATATGTGATTTGTTACTTGGTTGCTAGGGTAACCCCATCTGGTTGCTAGGCAGTTACCATAGTGATACTAATCAAGTCTCCTTGCCATGCTGATTGAAATAAGTCAACCCGGAAGTCTCTATGTTTTTGTGATGCAGAGATATGTGATTTGCTACTCGGTTGCTAGGGTAAGCCCATCTGGTTGCTAGGCAGTTACCATAGTGATACAAATGAAGTGTCCTTGCCATCCTGATTGAATTAAGTCAACCCGGAAGCCTCTATGTTTTTCTGATGCAGAGATATGTGATTAGTTACTCGGTTGCTAGGGTAACCCCATCTGGTTGCTAGGCAGTTACCATAGTGATACTAATCAAGTCTCTTTGCCATCCTGATTGAAATAAGTCAACCCAGAAGTCTCTACGTTTTTGTGATGCAGAGATATGTGATTTGTTAGTGGGTTGCTAGGGTAACCCCATCTGGTTGCTAGGCAGTTACCATAGTGATACTAATGAAGTCTCCTTGCCATCCTGATTGAAATAAGTCAACCCGGAAGTCTCTACGTTTTTGTGATGCAGAGATATGTGATTTGTTACTTGGTTGCTAGGGTAACTCCATCTGGTTGCTAGGCAGTTACCATAGTGATACTAATCAAGTCTCCTTGCCATCCTGATTGAAATAAGTCAACCCGGAAGTCTCTACGTTTTTGTGATGCAGAGATATGTGATTTGTTAGTCGGTTGCTGGGTAACCCCATCTGGTTGCTAGGCAGTTACCATAGTTATAATAATCAAGTGTCCTTGCCATCCTGATTGAAATAAGTCAACCCGGAAGTCTCTACGTTTTTCTGATGCAGAGATATGTGATTTGTTACTCTGTTGCTAGGGTAACCCCATCTGGTTGCTAGGCAGTTACCATAGTGATAGTAATCAAGTCTCCTTGCCATCCTGATTGAAATAAATCAACCCAGAAGTCTCTCTGATTTTCTGGTGCAGAGATATGTGATTTGTTACTCGGTTGCTAGGGTACTGTGTTTAGTTGCTAGGGAGTGGCTTGGCAGCTGCCAATCATGAATCTCCAAAGGCTGCTTGTCAGTATGAATGATATAAACCAACTCCCATGCCTCTGTGACATTCAGAATGGAAGATATCCCTCTATGGATTTTGGTTGCTAAGGTGCTCGACAGTGGTTGCTAGGGAGGGGCTAGGAAGTGTTGAGGTGATTCATGATTGGCTGTTTGCTGCCCCGAGTCAAACGAGACCACCCTTGTGTTTCTATGACACTTCTATCCGGAGATATTCCTTTGATGTGTTTCATTAGAAGTCTATGGGACTTGTTGCTAAGGTGCTTTAAATTGTTGCTAGGGCGTGGCTTGATAGCTTCACAATGATCCTGATTGACTGATTGGTCGTCTGAGTAAAATGAGCCTGCCCCCTTGTCTCTATGACACTGTGATCCAGAGCTATGTTCAATACAAAATCACCATGCAATTTCATTTCATGGGCCGTCCTACACCATTGTAAGTCAATGGGGGCAACTTTGGGCAGCTCCTGCCCCCCAGGGGTGCAACATTTACCCCATATTGAGGCATGCTCTTACAGAGCCTGCCAGCCTCTTCAAATGTAGCAAATCACACGTTTCTGCGAAATCCTCGCTCGGAGCTGTGATGCGTCAAAGTTTGACGCAATGTTAAGTCTATGGTATTTTTCGGCTGCTTTTTTGCCCCTGGGGCAAATACCGTACCCCCGATCGCTTATAAAAGTCATAGCACACGTGTCCTCAATAGGCCGTTCGATTTGACACCTCATTCGTGGGTCTACGCCAAACGGTGCGGGACAAGTTAGGTGCCGAAGTTTTGTACGGAGATATAAAAATAAAAATAAAAATAAAAATAATAAGTATGTAAGATTACAATAGTGATGCTTTGCAAGCACCACTAATAATAATAAAAAAAAAATATGTAAAAATAGTAATTTAATTGAACTCATGTGTTTGTATATGTGGCATGAAATGAATTTACATGTTATATTTACATGCACATACTTTTTAAATTGCACCATACTGTATCCTTGTATACTGCATTACACTATACTGTACTATACTGTACCATAGCTTTAAATAAACGTCATGTCAATAAGCCTTTTAGATGCTTTGACATTATGTTCCATGCAACTGGTTGAAAAAAGAAAGAAAAAGAAGTAGCTTGAAACAGGGCCGGTCAACCCCTTAGGTGACATTGGTGATCACCTAGGGTGTCATCCCTTGTGGACTGCTGATCTACCGAGTCAATTGAATTAAAGTGCTAGAAAAATGGTCTGAATCGGCTCACGGCATATTAGGATATATATTCATTCATGGACTGAGTAGTTTGGAGCAGTTTCTCGCACCGTGAAAAACAGTAACAGGATGCTTTAGAAGACAGAGAAAAAAATGGCACTGAAGTGGATATTTACCTTTCTACAACTATTAGTTCCGGTCATCATATTTGATTGGATGAGAGATGTTCCAGGCAGATGCTTTACCAGCATTGGAGGACATCCGGGGCTTAGCCCAGACCATTTTATTTTCACACTAGCAACCACTTCTCTGTAGTACAAAGCTGGTGAGAGGGTATTTTTTTAATTTTGCTGGGACTGTTTCTACAGTTCCTAAATCTTCCACTCTAGTACTATCCTCGACTAACTCATCCTCCCTGAATCATCTGTGATGCAAAAGAACAGATACAGCACATAATGTATTGCAAATCAGCTTCAAACATCTAATTCATCAAGTGCTACGTATTTCAAATTGTAGACCAATACCATTGAAGAAAATGTATTGGGAAGAGCAGATCAGTGGGATTGCCCTAAGATCTATCATGATTCTTGAATTTTCATGTACTTTACCATAAAGTCATCACAAAAGAGTTATATTATAGTGAGTAAAGTGAGGTAAAAATGTAATATAAATAATTTATATTTTTCAAAATGATGCATGAGATCCTAAGTTAAAGCAATACATGAATTACTGTAGTCTAAGTTCATTGACACACCATGGCATCGAACTGTATATAATTCTCAATGTTCATCTATCAAAATCCTTTCATTAGGAGCATTGGGATAAACAATGTTTCACTTTTAACTTTCTCTAAAGTAAAGTGACTGATTAATTGTTACCAGTTTCCATGCCTGATTCTTGCACAGCTGCTGCTGGCTCCTCAGTCTGTAGCTCATCTTTGCTACCCTCTACAAAACCATTTAATCAAATCAAAGTGTATATTTACTACAAACTAATATCACAAAACAAGTCACACATACATTTTATGTTAATGCTTATTGGTTATCCTTAGAGAAAACAACACCTGATAAACAGTTTTACAATGAATGCAAACTTTAATACAGTGAAAAAGACACTCAAATAGCATAATATGACATGTAACATGTATATAAATAAATAACAATTTCCAACATTCTTTTGAATGTCCATGTACTAAAATAAAATATTTGATGCCATGAGTGTACCTTCATTTACTAATACTCTTATTTTGAATGGCCATGGAAAATGAAGCAATGTGATAATTTGACCCTTTACGCTTCCCAGAGCTGATGTGTGCTTCTAAATCACTTGCACCTTTATTAGCATCTGATACATAGGTGCCATCTTTACATGTCATACATTCTGCTTCCCACTGATCTCCACCTGAACGAAAGCATGGTCATTTTTGTGCAAATTTTCTGTAAATTTGCACTTTTCTTTGGGCATTGTTTCCACTCAGCTGTCATTTGCTGCTACTGTCAAGCAACTGTTTAATGCCGAACACAACAGAGCTTCGTGCATTCGTGGAGAGATTGACAGGCAGGAATTTGGCCAATAGTTACTGCAAGCCTCTTATAATCGACCAATTGGTTTGCGAGAAGGCGGGACTTACAAAGAGGGGTTACAGCAATGCAAACATGCGCACACTCAAAATAAAGTATTAGACCAGATACACATCATAATGCAACTACTGCTGAATCCCGGACATTTTCGCAAATGTAGAAATCCCGGCCGGATGCATTTTTAAGGTCCGAAAAAGAGGACATGTCCGGGAAAAAGAGAGGACGTATGGTCACCCTACTACTGTGGGTGAAAGCCAGCCAGATGATCTTCAGACTTTAAGGACCAAAAAAAAAAGTTAATTCTTACACACTGACTTTCGGAAAAATCCCCAAAACCTCATTTGCTTCATTTTTGCTGTCTTTCCTGCTAACTGCTGTTAACTCGCAACTAAGTAACATTAGTTGATGTCAGCTCCTCCGCTACCTGCTGCATATTCAACAGAGAGGAAGAAACAGAGTAGCCCATAGGCAACGACAGCAAAGAAGCTTATTCTATAGGCTAGGTCTATTATTACAGGCTGTATGCAGTATGTGCAAAGCTAAAGCACAATGTAATAAGGCAACTTATGATTTCCGGGGTTTACATAGGCTATTGTCCGGTTTCATATTTGTCAGTCAACTTTTCAAAATACATTCGGGGCTACACTCAAAACATTCGGGGCTGAAGCTTCGGCAAAATCGGCTGACGCCGCGTCTGGTTCCAAGCATGCTGATGCCTTAGAACAGTAACACTTGGAAGCTTTACTGTTTGTATCACTCTACTTGTGTTGGTGGTGTTCTAAACTAAAATGTAAGTGAATCACAGATGTGTTGAAAGCAGCTAGATATGTGTTTTTATATATATTCCTGACATTCAAGATTTTAGCCAGTAGGAGGAAACAAAAGAAAATGTTTAACCCTTTCGCACGTACGATCAAACCATTGTGATTACACTAGGCTGGGCTCAGATGCGTATGATCAAACCGGTGCAATCCGCATTCATGCATCTGTTTACAAGCAAAAGATGGACTGAAGCGGTTGTCACAATGAACCAGCTGCTCAAACTGTCTTTTCAACATCACAATATCATTATTTTTATGTTACAAACTTTTAAACAATCACTAAATAAAACTATAAAGCCATTACCGTCAAATCCCTTTATTGTCACTCAACCATATACACAACTGCAACAGTGGGTGAAAGTCTTGGTGCGGTTCCAAGCAACATAGCAGTGTGACAATTACAATAAACACCTGATTTACACATAACACAGTTTACACATCTGTTACACAACACAATATACACCTAATAATATACAATATACAGTATACATAAAATAAGAAGACTGCATACAAAATAATAATAATAATAATATACAATAATATACCCCCCCACCCTCCATCTGTCGGTTGATTGTTAGTTGTCAGTGTTTTATTAAGAGAAGTATAAAATATCCAGTTGTCCAGAGTCCAGTCTGAGTGGGGTTGAAGTGGGGTTGCTTGGGGGAAGAAGCTGTCATGAAGTTGGCTGGTGCGGGTCCTTATGCTGCGATACCGCCTGCCTGATGGTAGTAGTGAGAGCAGCCCATGGCTCGGGTGGCTGGCGTCTCTGAATCAAATTTAACCCCCATTATTTCCTCCTCCCCCTATCCAACCCCACCCTGTCCCTCAAGAAACATCCCTGTGTGGTCAAAGCCTAAATTACAGAATGCACACATATAAACAAACAAACTAAAAATATTTGAGAAAATCAAAAATATACAAATGAACAAACAAAGAGAAAATAAATTATTCCACAAAGAACAGAATGCACAATTACTACCACAATGTTGTCTCTCTTCACATGGTCCTCACTGAGAGCCTTCCAGAGAGGACAAATACCTGTCCCATTTCTTAACATACATGTCCAATCTGCCAAGCTGCTTATATAACATCTTTTCAAATGCCGCCACCCAGGCCAATTCGGTGAACCACACTTGAATTGAGGGAGCGCCACTTGACTTCCATCCTCTCAGAATTATCTGTCTACCAATCATTACACTAGTTTAGACCTTGCTTTTAGTATATTTGTCAGAATTCTTGAATCTTAGCACAAAGCCACAGAGCATGGGCTTCTTCTTCATCCTCCAGCTGACTTCACCAGCAGGTGTGTCTTTTAAACAATGCCTAAACAAACTAGAGGGAGTCCAGAAGAAACAATGCAAAATCTTAAACTGAGAAAAGTATACCCTTGCAACCCTAGACATATTTAAAAAAACATTTTAAATTCTTTCCCACTCCCCATCCTCCAATCCCAAGTTAAAATCTCTTTGTCATAACCTCTTAAGAGCTGTTAAGGTCCTACACCAAGACTCAACGAGGAATCAACGAGGAATAATACACTAATGCCCCTTTCCAAAGGCAGTGAGTACCATACAGAGGGTGTCTGCAGCTTTAGAGGGCTTTGCACTACCCCCCAAAATAGTACAAATTAGATGGTACAACTGTAAATTCCTGAAAAAATTTGACTAAGAAATCGTCTCGGTTACTGACGTAACCTCCGTTCCCTGATGGAGGGAACGAGACGTTGTGTCGCTGAGTTGACACTAGGGGTCGCTCTTGCGGAGCACGGCCATCTCTGATTTTGAGAAAAGGCCAATGAGAATTGGCGTGTGGAATTTGCATGCCACTCCCCCGGACATACGGGTATAAAAGGAGTGACGCTGCAAATACACATCAGGTATCGCATTGAGGAGCCGAGCCAAAGACCCGGCGCTTTAGCGGATGGTTCAGTATTGTGGCTAGCGGGAACAAAACGTCTCGTTCCCTCCATCAGAGAACGGAGGTTACGTCAGTAACCAAGACGTTCCCCGTCTGTCACTCAGTCGACGTTGTGTCGCTGAGTTGACACTAGGGGTCCCATGGAAAAAGCCACAGAGCTGAACCGAGTTACGCAGACAAGCGGTGCGAGACGGGCAAACCTCCGTGTGCCTCGTAGCCAGCGCAGCAAGCCGTCACATAACTACCCCCAACACACTGGCAGGCATGAAGCGGTCCCCTGCACCTAGGGGGAACAGCTAACTGCTCAGAAGTATAAGGACTGGCTGGCCCAGCCGGGGCCTTCTCTCTATTTTTCTCCCCTGTAAAAGAAACGCAATCGTTCGGCTGGGGGCCAAATATAAATGGTTCAAGCTGAGGGGTGTCCCTCCAAAGAGGAGGACACCGCGGAGACCACACCTGGCCCCGAGAGGGGGGGGTTTAGGTGGAATACACACACGGTCTTACCGCTAGCAGCGGAAGCACATTGTGTGGAACGGCGCCGTGGTAGACCCTACCCAAAGGTGGGGAGGGGTTACTACAAACACGGCGTCTGTCCAAGGAAGACGCGGTTTGCCGGTAGGGAAACCATTTTGCGGGATATACATCACACAGGGTTGCCGAAGGGGGCAACCAGCACATGTGGAGCACTTACCTCAGTACGGGGGCCTAGTGATGCCCGTACCGGGGCGGCAGTGAGCCTCTCCGAAGACTCGACAGCCGCTAGGCTAGGGAGGAAGAACGTCCAGGGTTCACACTTCCTGCGAACGCAACTGGGGAAAAGAGCGCACGTCTTCACCTCAAGGGACAAGCGATACACCCGGCCAGCTGACCCGAACTTACCTGTTTGTGTCACCTGATAACACACGGGACGAAACTGGCTCAACCCTGAGGTTATAGAACCTTGCAAAGGTGTTAGGTGTTGCCCAACCCGCGGCTCTACATATGTCTGCTAGAGAGGCGCCATGGGACAACGCCCATGAAGCCACAACGCCCCTGGTAGAATGGGCTCGTAGGCCAGCAGGGGGCGGCACGTGCTGGGCATGGTATGCCATCGTGATGGCATCGACGACCCAGTGGACGATCCTCTGTTTGGAGACAGCGCTTCCCTTCCGCTGTCCGCTAAAGCAAACAAAGAGCTGCTCGGAGCTTCTAAAGCTCTGCGTGCGGTCCAAGTAGATGCGAAGAGCACGCACCGGACACAGCAACGTAAAGGTTGGGTCTGCCTCCTCCAGGGGCAGCGCTTGAAGGTTCACCACTTGATCCCTAAAGGGGGTCGTGGTAACCTTGGCACATAGCCCGGTCAGGGTCTCAGGATGACGTGAGAGTAAGCCGGACCGAACTCTAGGCACAGTTCGCTAACAGAGAACACCTGCAGGTCCCCTACCCTCTTGATGGAGGTGAGCGCCGTCAGGAGGGCGGTCTTCAGAGAGAGCACCTTTAGCTCTGCTGACTCAAGGGGCTCGAAGGGAGCTCCCCGAAGGCCCCGAAGGACCACAGAGAGGTCCCACGAGGGAACGAGGCGGGGCCTGGGGGGGTTTAACCTCCTCGCGCCTCTCAGGAACCTGATGATCAAATCGTGCTTCCCTAAATACTTACCTTCCACTGCATCGTGATGTGCCGATATAGCGGCTACATACACCTTCAAGGTGGAGGGGACAGCCGCTCCTCCAACCTTTCCTGCAGAAAGGAAAGCACTGATCCAACTGCGCATCTCTGGGGGTCTTCACCACGGGAAGAACACCACTGAGCAAACAGACGCCACTTCAGGCCGTAAAGACACCTCGTTGAGGGGGCTCTCGCCTGAGTGATCGTGTCTACCACCGCTGGTGGTAGGCCACCTAAGTCTACCGCGTCCCATCCAAGGGCCAGACATGGAGATTCCAGAGGTCTGGTCGCAGGTGCCAGATGGTGCCCTGACCCTGAGAAAGAAGGTCCTTCCTCAGGGAATTCGCCAGGGGGGGCTGTCGCGAGGAGCGTGAGGTCCGAGAACCAAATCCGGGAGGGCCAATAAGGGGCCACTAAGAGGACCTGGTCCCTGTCCTCCCTGACTTTGCACAACGTCTGTGCAAGTAGGCTCACTGGGGGAAACGCATACTTGCGAAGCCCCGGGGGCCAGCTGTGTGCCAGGGCATCTGTGCCGAGGGGGGCCTCGGTCAAAGAGTACCAAAGTGGGCAATGGGAGGATTCCGGGGAAGCAAACAGGTCTACCTGCACTTGGCCGAATCGACTCCAGATCAGCTGAACCATCTGGGGGTGGAGCCTCCACTCTCCCCTGGATGTAACCTGCCGTGACAGCACGTCCGCTGTGCTGTTGAGGTAACCTGGGATGTGAGTGGCCCGCAGCGACTTGAGTCGTTGCTGACTCCAAAGGAGGAGACAGGGGGCAAGTTGTGACAAGCGGCGAGATCGTAGACCGCCGGGCGAGTTGTGACAAGCGGCGAGATCATAGACCGCCTTGGCGGTTGATATACGCCGCCGCAGCTGTGTTGTCCATCCGGAGCAACACGTGCTTGCCCCGGATCAACGGCAAGAGCCTCCTCAGGGCAAGTAGTACTGCCAGCAACTCGAGGCAGTTGATGTGCCAATACAGTCGGGGGCCCGTCCAAGGGCCGGCGACTGAGTGCCCGTTGCACACGGCACCCCAGCCCCGTTGGGAGGCATCTGTCATAACCACGACGTGTGTGGAGACCTGGCCTAGGGGAACTCCTGCCTGTAAGAACACTAGGTCTGACCAGGGGCTGAGAGAGCGGCAACACGTCTGCGTGACAAGGACGCGGTGTGTGCCGTGGCGCCATGCTCGTCTCTCGACTCGGGTCTGCAGCCAGTGCTGGAGTGGTCTCATATGCATCAAACCAAGCGGTGTAACTGTGGCTGATGATGCCATATGCCCCAGGAGCCTCTGAAAGGATTTCAGTGGGACCAACGTGTTCTGTCTGAACATACACAGACAGCTCAGCACTGACTGTGTGCGCTCGCGCCAACATTGAGACCGAGTCCAACTCCATACCGAGAAAAGAGATGCTATGAACCGGGACGAGCTTGCTCTTTTCCCAGTTGACCCGAAGCCCCAAGCGGCTGAGGTGCCTGAGCACCAAGTCCCTGTGAGCACACAACATGTCTCGCGAGTGAGCTAAGATTAGCCAGTCGTTGAGATAGTTGAGGATGCGGACGCCCGCTTCCCTCAGTGGGGCAAGGGCTGCCTCTGCGACCTTCGTGAAGGCGCGAGGGGACAGGGACAGGCCAAAGGGGAGGACTTTGTACTGATATGCCTGACCCTCGAAGGCAAACCAGAGAAAGGGTCTGTGCCGGGGAAGGATCGAGACATGAAAGTACGTGTCCTTCAGGTCTACTGCCGCGAACCCGGCGGAGAGGCTCCCACTGAGGTCCCCATATCGCCCCCAGTTTTAGCCGACACCGCCTCATACCCGTAGGTAGAAGGACCGAGTCAGGGAGCGGCTGGGGTGCCCCGCACTCTTACGAGTGCGAGGCGCGACCGCAGCGTAGCCATGGGCATGCTCTCGCAGTGAGAGCATGAACCATCCACGAACGCTGACTCTGCGTGGGTAGTACCCAGGCACAAGAGGCAACGATCGTGGCCATCAGACGGGGAGAGAGAATGACCGCAACCAGGAAACACACACAAACGGAAAGACATCTTGAAAAAGACGCTTCACCGTTTGTGCCACTCTTTAATTTTTATTTTTTATATATATATATATATATATATATATATATATATATATATATGTATACGAGTATAAATGTATATATAAACGAAGTTATTCACTCCGTAACTCTTTTATCAGCTGCTGAAGCCCAGGGGTGTATGCTCAGCACAACGTAGTATGCGAGGGGAGGACCGCTGGAAAGCGTCGTAAAGCCAACAGCTTGCAGAGATGACTGGAACAGCAGAGGAATTCAGCTCTATGACTGCTCTCTCGGCTCCGAAAAAGATATCTGATGTGTATTTGCAGCGTCACTCCTTTTATACCCGTATGTCCGGGGGAGTGGCATGCAAATTCCACACGCCAATTCTCATTGGCCTTTTCTCAAAATCAGAGATGGCCGTGCTCCGCAAGAGCGACCCCTAGTGTCAACTCAGCGACACAACGTCGACTGAGTGACAGACGGGGAACCCAAATTGCTATTATATTTTCAAATGATCTCAAAGCTCCATTTTCATAAAGGTCACCAAGTGGAGCAACATCCCTTCTTCCAGCAAAAGGGGGACATGTTATTACACAATTTGGAGTTCAGTCATATGCTTGAGGTATCATTTATGTAAATATCAAAACTGAACATACGGGAAACCTTTGTTCAATACCTATGTAAGTGTAAACATAGGTAGTTTGATATAAAGACTTTGCAATAGTTAGATTGGGTCAAGGACCACTTGTTCAATGTAGTACCCGGGAGGGGCTCTCTCAGGTAGAAGAGATTGTTAGATTATATATGCAGAAGAATTCCAGCAACATGATTTGAAACATTACACACAGCCTTTCAGTTTGGAATGTTGCAATGTCATGAATTACCGGCCTTCAGCCGGAACCCCCACATAGTTACACCAAGCTGTTCTGTGTAAGGTTACACGGACCATCAGATTTGCACAACTCTTAAGACATTTCATCTTAATCTAGCCTTGCTAGATAATGCAAAAAATCACTTTGAACTATGGTAACGTTTGTACCTAATAAATGAATGATTATAGACTGATGGACCACTTTAAAATGTGTGAAGCGATGTGCAATCACCTACAATTGATAAATATAATCTTTAATTCTGAATGATTCATCTCATTCTACTAAGAATGGTAACTATAAGGCTTAACTTGATAAAATGCAATGATGTGTAAAACCAATATGATTTTGTAACCAGGGATTTTCATGTTTTGTTACCTACACGTACAACATCCATAAATATTTTTTTATTTTAGTAGTTTGCTGGCGTATGCAGAGA
The DNA here is from genome assembly GCF_025860055.1 of Xyrauchen texanus. Lineage (NCBI taxonomy): Eukaryota > Metazoa > Chordata > Actinopteri > Cypriniformes > Catostomidae > Xyrauchen > Xyrauchen texanus. The sequence goes on from NC_068288.1 coordinate 17,278,770, forward strand.
AAGCTGATGACAACGAATATCATGTTTCTTGTACCATTCTAGATATAAAAGCTCATGATTAAATATGCACTATATTTGAGCGGGAAATTTGTAAGAGTCTGAAACAAAGGATCATAACTCAACTGTCAGAAAAGACAGCCCAGTTGACTATGTGACTGTGAAAAGTCACTTCTGATTGGTGCAAGACACCCTTGGGGATGCGGCCAATTTCAGTTCAAATATTTCCAAACAGGAAGAACACCCTCTCTTCACTCTTCTCTGCTCTCTGTCTCTTCTCTTCTGCTTCATCTTCTGCTCTGCAGACTGCTCAGACTTCGCGCTGACTCTTCCCTATGTGAGATCCATGGGAGCTCGGGACTCGACATCCCGAGAAAACGTATCACTCTCTACGACCTCGCTTCAAAATTATAATTCATACAGACAATAAATTAGATCATACAGAAGATCAAAACATCGACGGAACGGACTTTCAGCCAAGAACCAAGCAACACAAAGAACGCAAGGAAACACCACAAAGACAAGCAAATACATCTCCAATATTATGCTCAAAGTGCTGGTGTATTAATTAAATAATTTGGGTAATCCAATAGCAAATCGATGTAGACTCAAAGAAGGATAAATGGTTCTTAAGGTCTCGTCAACAGACTTCATTTTCTCTGTACTGATCAGTTATTTCACAATCTGTCACTTTTCACCAACCTGTCTTATGTATATATGTGTTAGATTAGATTTATGTTTAGAATAGTAATAAACGTATAACAATAAACAAACAATAGTTTGTCTGTGTTCAAAGACGACGTGACTGTGGTATATAATCTCATCCCTGTTTCTAAAAGATTTAGCTTCAAAGCTGTACCTAATAATGTGATATTATTTTCAATAAGCCATGAGAAAGCCATGAGTGTTCAATAAGATGTTAATCATAATTCAAGCTAATTAAAGCTAATTCCTTACTGTATAAATTGTGAGTTGTCATCACTATTGAGAAAGATCCTTATGGATTTAAAAACACGAGATGTTCTGCACGACCGTGTGATTGCTTTATGTATTAAACAGGAAAGGAGTACTGATTTTCACTTCAAGAAAATTGTGCTTTTTGCAATGTAATAGCAACATCAGGAATTTTCTAAGTGTAAATTATGCTGCTTGAGAAATCATTATCGGATCAAGTTTTGAAAACTCGTGTGCTGCATTTTCAAGTTTTGAAAACTCTAGTGCTGCATTCCATTCAACTCAGAAAGTTGGATATTACAACTTCCTACTAAGAAAAGTGCAATGGAATGCATCTTGAAGTCAGAATTACAACTTGTAGGCTTGTGCAGAAACTCAGATTTCACCAAGATGCAGGGGCATGATGTCACACAAACATGTCGACACTCAGGGAGATATACAAAGTAAGTGATAAACATTAACTTTATTAAGTAATATCGATAAATGAGTTTCCACATTACATGATATTAAAGCTTGTTTAACAAATGCCTGCAGAAACAGGTGTATAAAACATGGTCAATTATAACCTCTTTTGATAATCGTACACCTAAAGTACAAATGCTTGCGCTGCAGCATTGTTTATCAGTTGGGTTGCTAGGAGACATCTCTAATGAGAGTCAAACCCCTGCTAAGCTTATGGGAGTGTTGCAGTTTTGTTTCCTTAAATGTTATCTTCCGAATATTGGTGTATGGAATGCATTTATGGTCGGAGATATGAAGTCGGAATATACCTCTTCCAACTTGAATGGATTGCAGCATAACCGTGTACCCTGACGAAACAAAATTTATAGCAATCAACATTTAAATTGCAAATATTATATATTTTTCCAGGTATTATAGACCCCCTTGGTAGATTCATATGAAACATTATGATTTTTGAATGTCTGTTCAGGAGACATTCAATTCACAAAACAGTCATGCTGCTGTTAAAATTAGGCTTGCTTTTGAAATGTATTCCACAACATATTAATGATTCAACTTTATTGTCATTGTGCAGAGTACAGGTACAGAGCCAATGAAATGCAGTTGTTTTCACATATCCCAACTAAGTTGGGGTCAGAGCACAGGGTCAGCCAAGAAACAGCACCCCTGGAGCAGATAGGGTCAATGGTCTTGCTCAAGGTCCCAACAGTGGTATTTTGGCAGTGGTGGGGCTTGAACCCCCGACCTTTTTAACCCAGAGCCTTAAACCCGCTGAGCCACCGCTCATGCTGCAAAATGGATTACTTCTTAAGCACTGGTAGATTTTTTCACTTGTTTTGACTATAAAAACTCTGCCAGTACAGTAAGACAAAATTTTCATGTTAAAAATACATTCTCTGGGGGCGCTCGCGGACGCTGGAGAAGATGGCCGCTTAAATTGTAGCTCCGCTCCTGATTGCTTAATAAATTACTACTCTCTTTGGTTTAAGTCAAAGAATCTCCTAATTAATAGACTCTGCACACGGCTAATATGTCTGAGACTCAAGATCCAAAGGACTTTCCACTTTTCACAACTTCGCGATCACAGAAAAAGAAGAAACAAACTGCGTCAGCAGAAACGTCTTCATCCCCATCGGAACAAACTGACCTAGTTTTGAACGAAATACGAGCGCTTAGTGCTCGATTGGGGAACATCGATGGTCGTTTTGACACTATCGAAAGTCGTCTTGATGCCATATCCACCTCTGTTTCTGCAGTGCACGAGACTTTATCCAACTTATCACAAAGAGTGTCCTCGAACGAATCCCATTTAACGGAAGCTGAAAACAGAATCTCTACCATAGAAGACGCTCTACAGGCCCGTGAGGGTGAGTTTTCGACGTTGAAGAAAATGGTGGCCCAGCTTCAAACTAAGGTGGATGATCTAGAAAACAGAGGAAGACGCAAAAAACTTCGCATTGTCGGTCTACCCGAAAAAGCTGAGAGATCTGCTCCGCTAATTTCTGAGAGAATTTATACCGAAATGGCTCGACCTCTCTTCTGATCTCAATCTCGAAATTGAAAGGGCGCATAGATCACTTGCACCTGCTCCAGGAGTGAATGACCCACCACGAAGTGTACTTGTCAGATTTCTGCGCTTCTCAGACAGAGAACGCATTCTGCAAGCAGCGTTGAAAAAACGTCAGATCACTCACGACGACAAGCAGATCCGCTTCTATCAAAATCTTTCAGTCGAAGTGATGAAGAAATGCCGGGAATTCGACACTGTGAAGAGGATTCTAGTCGATCGCAAGATGTTCCGTGGTTTCGCGTATCCGGCCAAGTTGCGCTGTCTTCACGAGTCGGAGCTTCGCACTTTTAGTACACCGACTGCGGTGAAGGAGTTTCTAGAGACCTTGCAAGATAAGTGATAAAGAGATTCTTACCTACTTTATTTCAACTTCACCATATTCAGAGGGTAGTGAGTGACTTCAATTTTCCCGGATTCTCATACGTCATATATTTGTTCCGAATCTGTTCGGAATTACATGTGACTGTTACATCAAAGACTTTATATATTGAATCTATATTTTTTAGTATTCCGAGATGATAATGTTTAATGTTACTTACTGGAGCGGATTAACTTTAGCGTTTCTCACAACGGGTATGATTCTGAACCTTATGTTGGTAGCAGGTATAACTGTTTTTGCCTTGAGCCCAACGGGGTACAGAGACCTAGATTTAGGGGTATTTGGTTGGCCCTGTCAGTTGGGGACAGAGCCTGGGGTGGGGGGAGGATGTTGCTATTTTGTTACTTTGTTTACTGATGTTAAAATGTTTGCCCATCAGACACTTTTGTTGTTTTACTTTTTCTTTTTCAATATTACATTGACAGTCTATTACTTGGTCACACTTGATTATCATGCAGAGCTCGACTAGGTTTATGACATGGAATGTTAAGGGATTAGGACATGTGGTAAAAAGGAAAAAAAATACTGACTTTCCTAAAAAAAAAAGAACCACAATTGCCATGCTTCAAGAAACGCATCTATCGGATAGCGAGCATCTGAAATTGAATCGGGACTGGGTGGGTCAAGTATACTATTCTTCATGCGCAGCTAACCCCAGGAAAAGAGGCACGATTATTTTAATTAGTAAACACTTGCCATTTATTTTTGAAAATCAAATTAGAGACCCAGAGGGTAGATTTATTTTGGTCACAGGCTTAATATTTGGCCAGCATATTACTATGTTAAATGTTTACGCACCAAATGAAGACTCTCCCAAATTCATATCCAAAATGATTTTGTTATTCAATGAACACTGTAAAGGACTGGGAGTCTGCGCCGGAGACTTTAATTGCGTGATGGATGAGAGATTGGACAAATCCTCGTCAGGCACTATGGTCAATCCTAGATCCTCTTTGGTTCTTAAAAAACTGTGCAAAGAGACTGGTTTAATTGATAGCTGGAGAGAAATGAACCCTCTTAGTAGAGACTACACATTTTATTCCAATCCCCATGGTTCTTACTCAAGAATTGATTATATTTTTATCCCAACCACTTCTTTTAATCTTACATCTCTTAGTCAAATTGGCTCAATTGCTATCTCAGATCATGCTCCGGTTCAGATAGATATTACATTAGGGACTCCGACAACAAGAAGTAAGGTATGGAAACTGAATTTGTCTATGTTGTCGGACCCCAAATTTTGTAATGTAGTTAGAGATTCAATAAAAAACTATTGGTCAGATAATAAAAACTCACCCGTCACCCCTGCTGTAATGTGGGATGCAGCTAAGGCTACAATCCGAGGGTACATCATTTCCTATACAGCTGCACATAAAAAAGCCATGATATCTAAACGACAAGAATTGGAAAGAGAAGTAAAAAAATTAGAACGTTTACATAGCACAACTCCCACTCAAACTAACTGGTCTGCTTTATGCCATGCTAGAGCCGAACTAAATCTTGATCACACCAATCATATAAAAAAATTACTGTTTCTTTCCAAACAAAATTATCATGAGTACGCAAATAAATCGAGTAGACTGTTAGCATATCAGATAAAAAAGAATCAATCTGAGAGAATTAAGTCTCTAAAGATGTCAGATGGCATCACTACATATGATCCTGCACTTATAAATGATGCATTTCAAACTTATTATGAATCACTATATTGTTCACAAAACAGTGCATCACAATCAGAATTTGAAACTTTTTTTAATAATATTTCTCTCCCAATTATTTCAGATGAAGACCGAAATTGCCTTAACTCATCTATAACTTCAGAAGAGGCCTTGGCAGCAATGAAATCTCGGTACGGCACTGATAATATACGCAGACTGTTAAATATTATTAATTTTGTTCAAAGGGAAAGGCACCCTGCACTTGTTCTCTCCCTTGATGCTGAAAAAGCTTTGACAGAGTTGAGTGGGACTTTTTGTTTGCCACTCTTGGGAAATTTAACCTAGGGGATAATTTTATCAGATGGGTGGAGTTGCTTTACTCTAATCGCGAACACTCTCACTTCAGCTTCATTCTGCATAGGGAGAGGCACAAGGCAGGGTTGCCCCCTTTCACCTTTGCTCTTTGCTCTAGTCATTGAACCCCTAGCAGAACTTATTAGACAGAGCAAACATTTCCATGGCATTACAGTGGGAGGAGAAGACCATCGCGCATCATTGTATGCTGATGACGTATTAATATTTATGTTTAAACCAGACCAGTCTATTCCTGTATTATTGGAATGTATTTCTTACTACAGTAGTCTCTCTGGCTGTAAAATAAATCTTTCAAAATCCATTGCATTACCTTTAAATATCTCCTCTTTAGAACACCTAAAATGAATCTCCCCTTTCCAAATATCAGACGAAGGCTTTAGATATCTTGGTATTTTTATCACAGCTTCACTTAATGATATTATAAACAATAATTATACCCCTCTTATAGAAAAAATCAAGGTAAATTTGAAAACCTGGTGTTTACTTCCGATTTCATTTCTAGGGAGAATAAATGTAATTAAAATGAATATCCTTCCCAAGCTTTTATATTTATTTCAATCTATACCTAGTTATTTAAAAGTTCATTTTTCAAAGACTTCAATAAACACCTTTCAAAGTTTATTTGGAATAATAAAATGCCTCGGATCAAAATTTCCAAACTAATGAAGCCAAAGGACAAGGGTGGAATTGCCTTGCCAAATTTTCAGTTATATTATTGGGCAGCCCAGATAAAAAATATGATTAGTTGGTGCAGTGGGAGGACCAATTCTATCTGGTATAATATGGAAGCAGCAACTTGCTCTCCACTACCAATTCGATTTCTACCATTTGTTAAGAATTATACAAAGCTGAAAAACATTTTGGAACATTACACCATATCAAACACTCTTTGAGCCTGGATAGATATTAAATCATATTTTAAAATACCCGCCTCTCTTTCCTTGTCTTCTCCACTATCTTTCAACCCTGATTTCCCCTTAACATTACAGAATATTGGGCTTTCAACATGGCTGAAACTGGGAATCTCAAAAATGTCTTGTCTATATTCAGAGGGAACTCTAAAGTCTTTCCAGCAGATTGTGGAGCAATATAAACTACCAAAGTCTGATTTTTACAAATATCTTCAGTTGCGATATTTCTTTAAATTAAAGATAGATAAAGCAGAGTTAAGAATGGACATAACAGAGATTGAAGACATTTTACTAAATCCAATCTGTCTAAAGGGATCGATATCAAGGACATATGATATCTTATCTAGCAATTGCACCTCTGCCTTGCTGGGACTGAAGGAAGTCTGGGAGAAGGACATTGGTCAAACCATTGAAGAGAATGACTGGACTGTCGTATATGATAACATGTACCCTAAATGTACCTCCCTTGGGATCCATGAGCTCAATTTCAAATTCTTCAATAGAATATATCTTACACCGATGCGTATTAAGAGGATGTTTACCAACGCTACAGGCCTATGCTTCAAGTGTAATAAAGATAAAGGAACATTCATGCATTGTTTTTGGTACTGTGACAAAATTTTGTCATACTGGAAGAAAGTACATAGTGTAATGGAAGATCTTCTTGGACTACACTTCGATATGACCCCAGCTTTGTTTTTATTGAATCTTAATGTGAACAGTCTGTTTAAAAAAGATGCACTACAACTATTCGTTGTCCTGGTATACTTAGCTAAAAAATGCATTTTGTTACTTTGGTCTGCATCACAGGCTCCATCCTTTAAAATGTGGACATCACAAATAGCTACATGGTTACCACTTGAAAAGCTCACCTACGATAAACATAACAAATCTGACAGATTCTGGCTCATATGGTCTCCCCTTTGGGAATATATAAAGGAACTCCCTTAACGGGCATACCGGACCACTTCTAATTTCTGCTAATTTTCTTTGACTTCCTATTTAAAGGATGCACTAAGTCAATGTGACCTTGTTTATCTGTGGTTGTTATTATTTTCATTTCTTTCACTTATTCCTGTCTTTTATGTTCTGTACACCCTGTAATACGAATATAACTTTATGTTGTGATACTGTAAATGTAAATTTTTTTTATTGTGGGCAAACAATAAAAAAATAAAAATAAAAAATACATTCTCTGAAAAACCAAAATATTTTACGCAGTGTTGTTTCTAAAACATGATTCATCTAATTGATCTTGTTTTAAGGATTTTTAGATATTTTTACAGGAAAACTGTACAAAAATTATAAAGAATATGATTTTTGCCCTAATATAAAAGGTCTTACTAGAAAAAAATTTATTATGATCCAACGTGAATGTTCTTGATAAAAAAAAAAAAAGATCATCGTGCCTGGTAACATGTGCATGTAAAATGGCTAGAAATAGTATTTTAGCTTAGCATAAAGCTGAAAATTTACACAAGGATTATTTCTATTTCTTCTGCTCCAAACATACTTCAAACTGACTTTTCTGTCTGCTCGTATGAATGTAACACATCAGAAGAAGAAAAGTGTTTCACCACTTTTAAAAATGCACTTTGGATCGCATCATTTATATGTATAAATGTTTTCCGTCTGAAAGGACTAAATATTAAATAAAACAAATTACAATAAAATGCAAAGTAATCTCTTCAGTAATCAAAAGACTTTTCGAATGTATTCTAATTACCAGTGATTTAAATTTGAACTGTAGTGGAATACAGTTACTCATATTTTGTATTTTAAATACGTAATCCTGTTACATGTATTCCGTTACTTCCCAACTCTGCTTGCCCTGAATAACCAAAACGTCTAGGTTACGTTGTGTTGAAGAAGCGACACTAGGGGTCTCTCTTGAGCGCCAAATATACCTGTGCTCTATGAAAAAAGGCCCATGAGAAATTGGCAGACAGAATTTGCATGTCCCGCCCCAGGACATACGGGTATAAAGTCTGGGAAATAAGTCTGTTTCATTCAGTATGGTCCGACAATGGTCCGGCCGCAACAGTGGCTCGGCTCAGCAACGTGGCCAGAAGGACACAATCCGTAACCTAGATGTTCCCCCGTCTGTCGTGCACTTCGACGTTGTGTCGCAGAAGTGACACTAGCGGTCCAATTTAAATCATGCCATGCGCTGAGCTGTGTACGTGTACTGCTGACACAGGAGCGGGCAGGTATTTAACATGCCAAAGCGACCAACTGTATCAGGCTGCACGTACCCTTCCCCGATGCCCCATAAAGTCGTCGAAAGACTTTACCCTTGACAGGGGTACAAGGCGACACTGCCAAGTCTGGGAATGGGCCAAGCCTAGCCGGGCCCTATGTTTCTTTCATAGATTCAATGGCTGGGGACCTTTCACGCATCGGGGAAGGAGGTCTTACCCAGTTTCCTATTCTTTCAGGGGGAAAAGACCGTGCGGAGACCACACCTGCCCAGAGAGGGGGAGGTTAGAGAGGTGACATACACCACATGGGCTTTTAGATCACATGTGGGAAGTGATGCAGTGTTAGATCCCGCCTCTTCTGAGGGAGGAGTTGCTACAGACACGGCAACCAGGGGGCAGTGGGAACTGCCCAAGGGAGACGCGGGTCCGCTCGTAAGCAGACAGTACCGCAGAAAATACACACAGAGGGGAAGTCCATGTAAGAGCCCTGACCTGTGGAGCACCTATTCCAGTACAGGGTAGATTTGAGTACCCGCAGTGGATTGGGTCGGCGAATTCCTCCGCTGAATTGTGGACCCAGAGGGCTAGGGAGGAGTCATCCAGGGAGCCGAGTGAGTGGGATCACCTGGGAGAAAAAGCGCACGGTTTTACCGAGATGAGGAAAGGGTGCTAGGTGCAAGCGATCCACCCGGTCAGTCCATCAGCATGTTACCGAGTTCTACTGGCTCGGACCTGAGAAAACACCCCGCTGCTCTGCATATGTCTGCCAGGGAGGTGCCTCTGGCCAGTGCCCATGAGGATGCAACACTCCTTGTTGAGTGTGCTCGGACCCGCAAAGGGGGGGGGGCACGGCCTGGGTGCGATAGGGCAATGAAATGGCATCCACCACCCAGTGGGAGAGCCTCTGTATGGATACAGCGTTCCCTTTCCGCTGTCCACCAAAGCAGACAAAGAGCTGCTCAGAACATCTAAAGCTCTGCGTGAGGTCCAATTAGGTACGCAAAGCACGTACCGGACACAGCAACAAAGGGGCTGGGTCTGCCTCCTCCCGGGGCAGCGCTTGCAGGTTCACCACCTGGTCTCTGAAGGGCGTGGTAGGAACCTTGGGCACGTAGCCCGGCCGTGTGTCTACTGGACCGAACTCCAGGCAAGTATCGTTGACAGAGAATGCTTGCAGGTCCCCGACCCTCTTGATGGAGGTGAGCGCGATCAGCAGGGACGTCTTTAGGGAGAGGGTCTTGAGTCCAACTTATTCTAGCGGGGGTCTCTGAATGCCCGAGAGGACCACTGAGAGATCCCAGGAGGGGACAGGCTTGGCCGGGAGGGATTTAACCTCCGGGTGCCTCTTAGGAACCTGATAATCAAGTCGTGCTTACCCAAAGACTTGCCGTCTACTGTGTCGTCGTGGGCTGCGATAGCAGCTACATACACCTTCAAGGTGGACGAAGACAGCCTCTCCTCCAACCTCTCCTGCAGAAATGAGAGCACAGACCTGACTGCACACCTTTGTGGGTCTTCGGCCCGAGAAGAACACCAATTCACGAATAAGCGCCACTTTATGGCTTAAAGTTGCCTGGTAGAAGTGGCTCTGGCTTGGTTGATCGTGTCTACGATGGCTGGTGGTAGATCAGCTAGATCTTCCGCGTCCCATCCAGGGGCCATATGTGGAGGTTCCAGAGGTTCAAGGGCTTTAGTTTAAGTCTTCAGAAGACAGCACTTGGATTTCATCACAAGTCATTCTGTATATTTTATACTACTTGCCACATTTTAAATAAAGTCTTGTGACAGCAAACCTGCCCGTTATGTTTTTATATTGCCAACAAATGGTTATGGTATATTGTTGACTGTAGAGAATGTTTAGAAAAGGCACACACACATTTAGAGGCATGTCGGGTGATTTCAAACTTGTTGCGCTACAAAATGTCTCGGTTACTGTCGTAAGCTCTTTTCCCTGATGAGGGAACGAGACGTTGTGTTGATGCAGTGACATTAGGGGTCGCACTTGAGAGCCCTGAAACTCCTTATTCTTTGAGAAAAGACCAATGGGAATTGGCAAGTGGCATTCGCATGCCACTCGCCGGACATACAGGCGTAAAAAGAGAAGGAATGTCCACTCTCATTCAGGTTTTGTGTAGCCGCCATTTCAGCGGCTAGTACAGTACTAGACATTCCCCTTCTTTCACTCACTCGATGTTGTTTCGATGTAGTGACACTAGGGTTCCCTATAGGAAAAGCCACAACAGCTGAACTGTGCTACGTGAACTGCCAATGCAGGTGCAAGCAAGCTGCTGTGTGCGTAGTAACAGGTGCATTGGACTGGACATAACCTCCCCCAATGCCCCAAAAGATGTCATATCAAGATGTCAAGATGCCACATCCCTGAGGGGGGGGAGCAACGTAACTAGCATGGGAGCAGGCCGTGCCAGCTGCTACCTTTTTTCTCTATGTTTTCACTCCACAGAGTATTCGAATCGGCTGGGGCCACCCAACGTTATTATACGCATCAGGGAAGGCATTCTTTTCCTTTCCTATTCTTTCAGGGGGAAAAGACCCCATGGAGACCACATTCTGCCTAAAAGGGGAGGTCAACATATGGTAATACGACACATGGGCTCACCAGCCACACACGGAAGAGGCGCGGTGGTAGGTCATGCCTCGAAGGGGAGGAGCTCTACAAAAACAGTGGCCGGGGACAGAGACAGCTCTGCCTAAAGGAGATGCGGGTCTGCCAACAGGTAGACCGTACCATGGAAAATACATCACAGGGGGTTACCGGAGTAATTGGCACCTGTGGAGCACCAATCCCAGTACAGAGCATATTAGTAACCATAGTGGGTCTGGCTGCGAACTCTTCCACCTAATTCACGAGCCACAGGGCTAGGGAGGAAGGTCATCCAGGGTCCACAACTTTGTGACCTCGACTTGGGGTAAAAGCACATGTTTTTGCCTCAGGGGAGGGGAAAGGCGCTATATGCAAGCAATACACCCGGCCAGCTGTTCCGTATTACCAAACTCTACTTGTTCATACCTGAAAGAACACGGGATGAAACCAGCTCAACCCGAAGATTGTAAAATGGTATTGGGTGTTGCCCAGCCTGCTTCTCTGCAGATGTCTGCTAGGTGCCATTGGCAAGTGCCCACAAGGATGCCACACTCCTTGCAGAGTGTGCTCGAACATGAAAGGGGGCGGGCAAGGCCTGGGTCTGGTAGGCCAATGCGATGGCATCCACGATCCAGTGGACAAGCCTCTGTTTGGAGACAGCTAAGAGAAAGAAAGTCCTTCCTCAGGGGAATTTGCCAGGGAGGTGCTGTCACGAGGAGCTTCAGATCCGAGAACCAAGTTTGGGTGGGCCAATATGGAGCCACAAGTGTGACATGTTCCTCGTCCTCCCTGACCTTGCACATGGTCTGTGCAAGTAGGCTTACTGCAGGGACCGCGTATTCACGAAGCACCTAGGGCCAGCTGTGTGTAAGTGTGTCTGTGCTGAGGGGGTCTCCCATAATTGCATACCAGAGCGGACAGTGGGAGGATTCCCGGGAAGCGAACAGTTCTACCTGTGCTTTGTCGAATCGACTCCAAATCAGCTGGACCACCATCGCCTGCCGCGACAGCGTATCCGGTGTGGCATTGAAGCTGCCCGGGATATGAGTGGCCAGCAGCGACCTCAGCCGGAAATGTCGATCGAGATGCGACATGCGAGGAGCCTTGGCGATATATATATGCTACAGTCTCTGTGTTACCAGACCGGACAAACACATGCTTGCCACAGATCAATGGCAATAGCCTCTGCAGGGCAAGCAGTACACAACAGAGCCAACACATCTGTGGTCCTGTCCAAGAACCAGCGGCTGCGTGCCCATTGCACACGGTGCCCCAGCCCGACTTGGAGGCATCTGTTGTGACCACGACTTGTCTGGACACTTGCTGTAAGGGAACTCTAGCCCATAGAAATGCAAGGTCTGTCCGTCAGGTCTACTGCCACAAACCAATCTTGATGCCGGATGCACGGCGCGGTAGCACGCAGCGGCCACTCCGGATCCACAATGGTGCTATTTTTGTTAAAAAAGCCCAACTTTTGCAACACATGGACATCAGAGCAACCATCGCCAGACACTACTCAAATATAAGACTCATGCAAAATCCAAGCTGCATGATGACCTGCAGGAGGCGCTACGCGTACTCGGCTTGCTGCGGAGACCAGGCCTCCAGGCCTCGGCGTCGCCTGATGCCGGTGGCCGGGGGAGAGGACGTCGTAGCGGTGTGCGAGAAAGCGAAGCGCGAAAGAGGGCGGGGTCCATGCTAGGCTAAAACAAACCCTAGCCGGCCGGCTCTCCCGTCTATCCTGCTCTCAAATGTTTGCTCCCTGGACAATAAACTGGACTATATCCGACTCCAGCAGGCTACGCAGCGTGAGTTTAGAGACTGCTGCGTCTTTGTTTTCACGGAGACGTGGCTCAGCGACAGAGTTCGGATGCCGCCATTCAGCTAGACGGGCTCGCCTCGTTTCGTGCCGACAGAAATACAGCTCTCTGCGGTAAGACTCGCGGTGGTGGCTTGTGTGTTTACATCAACACGGAATGGTGCAAGAACTCTATGCTAGTCTCTAGTTACTGTTCATCACTGTTGGAGCTTGTGACTGTTAGATGCAGACCTTTTATCTACCACGGGAATTCACCACTGTTTGCATAACCGAGTTTACATTCCCCCAGCTAACACTAAGGAAGCGCTCTGTGAACTGTATGGGGCTATGAGCTGAACTGCAGAACGCTCACCCCGACGGACTGTTTATTGTCGCCGGAGATTTCAACCATGCAAATCTCAAGACAGTGCTCCCTAAATTCCATCAGTATGTGGACTTTGCAACGAGAGGGGCTGAACAGCTTGATCTTGTTTACACAAACATCCCAGGCGCTGTACGGGCGGAGCCCCGCCCCCACCTCGGCTACTCAGACCACATCTCTGTTATGTTAATTCCAGCATACAGACCGCTAGTCAGACGCACAAAACCGCTTCAGAAGCAGGTGAAAACCTGGCCAGCAGGAGCCATCTCTGCTCTTCAGGACTGTTTTGAGTGTACTGACTGGCACGCTCAGGGAGGCTGCAACATATGGCGATTCTACCAACTTGGAGGAATACACAGCATCAGTGACCAGCTACATCAGCAAGTGCATTGATGATGTCACTTTCTCCAAGACCATCACCACACGCTCCAACCAGAAGCCGTGGATGACTGCGGAGGTGCGACGCTGCTGAGGTCCGAGACTCGCCTTCAGAGCAGGCGATAAGGCAGCCCTAAGAACAGCTAGGGCCAAACTGTCACGGGCAATCAGAGAGGCAAAGCGCGCATGCGCCCAGAGAATCCACAGTCACTTCCAGGACAGCGGTGACACGCGCGCATGTGGCAGGGCATCCAGGCCATCACCAACTACAGGACAACATCAGTTGCCTGTGACAAAGATGCCTCCCTTCCAGATGCGCTGAACGACTTCTACGCCGGGTTTGAAGTGCAGAACGACGTGATGGTGAGGAAGTCCACCCCTCCTCCCAACGACCAGGTGCTCTGTCTTACCACGGCAGATGTGAGGAAAACTCTACGTAGAGTCAACCCACGGAAGGCTGCTGGACCAGACAACATTCCTGGCAGAGTGCTCAGAGGATGTGCAGACCAGCTAGCAGATGTTCTTACCGACATCTTCAACATCTCTCTGAGCAGCGCCGTTGTTCCAACGTGCTTCAAGGCCACCACCATCATCCCCATGCCAAAGAAGTCTTCAGTGTCCTGCCTCAACGACTACCGTCCCGTCGCACTTACACCCATCATCATGAAGTGCTTCGAGAGGCTCGTCATGAGGCAGATTAAGACCCAGCTGCCCCCTCACTAGACCCACTGCAGTTTGCGTGATCGTTCAAACCGCTCAACGGACGATGCCATCACCACAACCCTCCATCTGGCCCTCACCCACCTAGACAGTAAGGACTCATACGTTCGAATGCTGTTCATAGATTTCAGCTCAGCATTCAACACAATCATTCCCCAGCACCTGATTGGAAAGCTGAACCTGCTGGGCCTGGACACCTCCCTCTGCAACTGGATCCTGGACTTCCTGACTGGGAGACCTCAGTCAGTCCGGATCAGGAACAGCATCTCCACCACCACCACACTGAGCACTGGGCCCCCCAGGGCTGTGTGCTCAGTCCACTGCTGTTCACTCTGCTGACTCACGACTGTGCAGCAATGCACAGCTCGAATAACATCATCAAGTTCGCCGATGACACGACCGTGGTGGGTCTCCTCAGCAAGAACAACGAGTCAGCATACAGAGAGGAGGTGCAGCGGCTGACGAACTGGTGTAGAGCCAACAACCTGTCCCTGAATGTCGACAAAACAAAAGAGATGGTTGTTGACTTTAGGAGAGCACAAGGTGAACACACTCTGCTGAACATCGACGGCTCCTCTGTGGAGATCAGTCAAGAGCACCAAATTCCTTGGTGTTCACCTGGCGGAGAACCTCACCTGGTCCCTCAACACCAGCTCTATCACCAAGAAAGCCCAACAGCGTCTCTACTTTCTTCGAAGGCTGAGGAAAGCACATCTCCCAACCCCCATCCTCACTACATTCTATAGAGGGACTATTGAGAGCATTCTGAGCAGCTGCATCACTGCCTGGTTTGGGACTTGCACCGTTTCGGACCGCAAAGCCCTGCAGAGGATAGTGAGGACAGCTGAGAAGATCATTTGGGGTCTCTCTTCCCTCCATCAAAGACATTTACAAAAAACACTGTATCCATAGAAGCAACCAGCATTGTGGACGACCCCACACACCCCTCACACAAACTCTTTACCCTCCTCCCGTCTGGCAAGAGGTACCGAAGCATTCGGGCCCTCACGGCCAGACTGTGTAACAGCTTCTTCCCCAAGCCATCAGACTTCTCAATACTCAGAGACTGGTTTGACAAACACGTGTCCTGAGTTGCACTTTAATTACTGTCACTTTATAACTGTCTGCTACCTCAATAACTGCTATGTGCATAGAACATTATCTCATAGTATGTTATGTTTACATTTTAGAAACTGTCATCTTTTTGCACTACTGAGTACTGGTCGGCGCTGCACTGTCTATTGTCCTGTTCATTGTCAGTAATTTGTTGTACTGTCCTGTACTTTTTGCACATGTTTGCACGTGCACTTTATATAGGTATATATAGGTAGTTTATATAGGTATTTTATTTCGTTGTGTAGTCTCATGTCGTCCAATGTTGGTCCTTTGTTGTTTTTATGTAGCACCATGGTCCTGGAGGAACGTTGTCTCGTTTTGCTGTGTACTGTACTAACTGTATATGGTTGAAACGACAATAAAAACCACTTGACTTGACTTGACTTGACGTCAGTGTAAGGCCTGGTTCAGAACTTGCAGGTCCAAGATTGTCCGCAACACACTAAAATTCTTTGGCACGATGAAGTAAGGGCTGTAGAACCCTTTCCTCATCTCGGCTTGAGGGAGAGGCTCTATCGCACCCTTGCAAAGAAGGGTTGCGATCTCCGCATTCAGGGTGTCGGCATTCTCGCCTGCACTGAAGTGAAGCAGACGCCGCTGAACCAGGGTGGGTGCCTGGTGAACTAAATCACATAGCCCAGTCAGATGGTCCTGGCCAGATGAGACTGCTTCAGCACTGGCTTCAGAATCGATTCCACACACCTGGCCCCTAATCAGGATAATCAAGCCTCAGAGAGGGATAAAGGCAGACTG
Organism: Xyrauchen texanus; assembly: GCF_025860055.1. Lineage (NCBI taxonomy): Eukaryota > Metazoa > Chordata > Actinopteri > Cypriniformes > Catostomidae > Xyrauchen > Xyrauchen texanus. The sequence continues at coordinate 17,295,026 of NC_068288.1, forward strand.
GAGACTGCATTTGGACAAAGAGAGAGATTTACAAACAGCTGTCTGTAAAACTCTCTCTCTGTCTGACTGCAGTCTCCAGTCAGCTTTTGTCCCTCTCTGAGGCTTGATTGGAACTCGACAATCATCTGCCATTTTGGTGCGTTGTGAATAAAGCGTTAACTGTGCAGCTGCAGATCAATGGTGCTGGCAGGTTTACATTTTTGCATATTAATGAATTGATGTCGCAATATTTTTTAAACACATTTCATTACTGTTTATAATAAGTTATTGAAAATAATAATAATAAAAAACATTCAAGTCATCTGCTCGTAGAACAAAGTCTCTGTAAGCCGACCCCAAGAATCTTGCCAGGATAGATCGGGGTCTGTCCCCTTCCCCGCGAATCTGACCTCTATCTAGAGCCGGCGGCCCCCTTTGCCGATCAAATTTGCAATAAGCCCCTCCAAAAACCTCACAATGTCTTGACCTCCCTTTCCCTCAGGGATTCCAACGAAATGAACACTCTTACGTCTGCTCGTTCCACAACAGCATTGAAAGCAGGCAGGTTAGCCTGTGGCTCTCTTTAGGCCGATTCCAGAAACTCAACCCACTTTTCAACATCATCCATTCTTGTGAAAAGGGTGGAAAGTTTTGCCTCCAAAGATGTGATCGCACGACGTATTTCGGCCCTCCATGTCGGTCGAGATTTTCATTAGTGCTGAATAAATTATTGAAATATCCTGACCTACATCATGAAGCTCGCTGCTGTCACTATAGATTGGACATCAGTCATCTTGATCCTGCGAGGGTTCTGATGCATGAGAACGTAAGTGCTTTTTAATGTCCCTACAGGCCGATGATTTTAAATTTATCTCAAGATTTTCAAGATATCCTGCCCTCCCAGCACAGTTTAAAAAACAAAACTATTACAGTTCTCAAAAGGTTAAAAGGTTAATTTTAGCAAAGATTAAGCAGAGCTCACCTCTAAGTTATGCCCTTGCATAACGTCACTTGACTCCCCCACAGCTATAGCTTTAATGTTCATCTCTGCTAGGGAGTCAAAACAGACGCAGGTAATCGCACATGCTCAGTCAGTATCTCTCTCTCTCTCTCTCTCTCTCTCTCTCTCAAACACACACACACACACACACTTTAAAAATTAATTGAAGCACTGTTGCCTCTTGGGTGTAGGAGAAGGACCGACCCTGACTTAAAAAATTTGAGGGTAATAATGATTGAAGTTAACATTTTTACAGTGTAATACAATATCTTAAATTTGCCCCTAAATAGAACCATATGAGTATGACAATAAATATCAGTATGAACAACTTTTTTTTTTATAAATTAAATTAAATTTAATAAATACTTGTTGTTTATCAACCTCAGGTCAGCATTTATCAGTATTTAAACCTAGTGCTCTTTCTGGCTCAATGGACGGAAGTTTGTGGGGGGTTGTTGAAATTTCTTCTTCGATAGTCTCCCCAGTGTGTGAAGTTTAGCTCTCAGGTCAAACATTTATTGAATTGTATTTTTGCTCAGTGAAGGTCCCTCCTCCCAATTTTCCTTCATGACGTCTAACAATGTGGAGGCTTGCGGTACCTCTCGCACTGCAAATAACAGGGGTTCGAGCCACTTTTCCCAGTTCTGAGCATCTTTGTTTTCAAACTTCTGAATCATATTCTTTAAGGTCTTATTAAATAGTTCGACCAAGCTGTCCGTATGTCCGAATCGATTTAATACCCAATAATCCACATGGTGTACGTGACATAAAAGCAGTGCCCTGCCTTCTTTCGGAATCCCCACTCATGAGATAATTCTGAGGAGTGCCTCCGCAAAACTATGTGCAGAGATGTTGTGCAGAGGCACAGCTTCTGGATATTGCGTTGCATAATCTACCAGGAGTAATGCAGAACGATGCCCGGGTGCTGTCCGTTCTAATGGCCCGATAAGGTCCATGCCAATTTGTTCAATGGGGACCTCAATCAACGGGAGGGAGTGCAATGGCACTTTTGGAGTGGCCGGCGGATTCACCAGCTGACATTCAAGGCATGATGCACACCACTGGCGAACATCCCTGTGAATGCCCGGCCAATAGAAACGGGCTAAGAGATGGCTTAGTGTTTTCCCCTGTCCCAAGTGACCTGCCATCAGATTATAAGGACCCCCTTCTTTACTCACAACCCCTTCAGTAATAGTCTGCCAATTAGTTACCAAAATTAGTGGATGGGTGAGGCGAGGACTAACTACAGCCTCGACATTGTGCTTTTGTCCCCGGAACATTATCATGACAGCCACTACATGATAATCCTGAACATCTCCATGCACACACCCCACCCTCACCCAATTATTTGAATCCAATAACCCGTTTTGAACCAAGCATTGATGAATGGAGGTTTGATTACAACCTGAATCCACCAGTATCTGGTATGTTTCTGCTAGGTCGGGGGCGGTCTGTGGAGTGTTGGGGATCCAGATGAAGTGATATGGGCATGCCGGCCCCTGGAGATGCCGTCAAAATCAAATAACTTTATTGTCACTCAACCATAGACACAAGTGCAACAGTTGGTGAAAGTCTTTGGTGCAGTTCCAAGCAACATAGCATTCATGACAGTGATAAGACATATATCCACCCCCCCCCCAAAAAAAAGCTCCATCTCAAAAAATTATTTACATTTATATACTGTACAAAATGCAAAATATTTTTTTTTCCATTAAAAAAAAGTCCCACTTAAAGTTCAGAAATGTATATCAGGGAAAGTTTCTTGCTGGCGTAGCATACAGTACACTACTAAGAACAATGGTATGGTAACTTGATGTTAAATATGTATTTAAATTAATAGTCATTAATGTTCCCTTTATTAGGCTACTATGAAAACTGTTAATTCTTTATTATTACTCTAACTAATAAACTAATTCATAATACGCAATAAATGGTTAAACATTCTAGCTAATATGCGTGTAGTAATGTTCAAGTTAACATGTTATCTTGTATTACCATATACAGTATAGCCCACATACAAACTTATTTTATTAAAATTAGCTATTTGTTTTATTTGTGTACTATTATGTTCTTTTCTGTGAATGGTAAAATATATATTTAAATGATTTGGTATCTAGAGAAAAAAGGCACCACCAAAAGCAGGAAAAGTCCCCCCCAAAAAATGGTAAGGGTGCAATAATATGCAGTAATTTCACAATGTTTAATTTAAATATATATATATATATATATATATATATATATATGCATGCAAGAATCCCGTAGCTGTTGGGCAAAAGCGAACTTGTGGACATGCTTCCCGAAGCTCAGGGATCTAAAGAGCTGATGACTCTGCTCTAGCCTATGACCAACCCGTTGCTAGATGGCCTTCTTCAGATGGTGGTAGTTAAGGAGTCTGGTGGGAAGTTGTTGAGCCACTAGCTGCACCTTCCCGGAGAGTAAGGGCAATATGGCCACTTCCATACATCCGCAGTCTTCTCAAATATTTTGAGGAAGGCCTCCGGGTCGTCATCCAGCCACATCTTCATCAGGGCTACAGGTGGGGTGGGCTCCTTGGAAGTCGCAGCACCAGCCCACTCTCTGGCAATCAGGCTCCAGAGCACCTGCTAGTCCTCTGCTTGTGCCTAGAGCAGGACTTTGAAATGCTTTTCCGGCTCCAGGCGTACCTCCATGAGGTCTTGATGCTGATTTTGTTGGATGCTGGTGAGGGTCTTGAAAACTTCACCCAGTGGTGAGAACTCCATAATGGCATTCTCCTCCAAAACCGGGTTTTAGACACCACTGTGATAACTCTGAAGTTCGTGAGAAATGGATGAGTCAGGAGACAGCGAACAGCTGAGGTGCATATTTATTGCACACACACATATAAACAAAAATAGGCTCTCAGCAGCTGACTCAAATATAAATGCAGTCGCTTAATATGGTGCTGTCAGACTCTCCCCCTCGGACACTCTGGCATGCCTTATCAGGTCACTATAATGAGAGACAGGTGTTAGAGTAATTACAACCTAGGTGATGAGCCTTACCACTTTCCCTCACCCGCAGACAGACACGTCACACATGTTTATATCATTCAAAGCATTTTATACACTTAAGTACTTGCTAAAATCACTCAAAGCATTCTATGCATTAAAAACATGTTTAAATACCTCACAGTATTTTACTTATTTTTAACCAGGCTTTAAGGACAAGTATTGCAGTTTAAAACAATATAATTCTCTATACAAATGTTCTCACATATAATTTTTCACGTATTACACTAATTCACTAAACTGGAAAATATTCTGAGCTACAATTCATTAGATAAGATATTATTATTATTAAATTTACATACCCAGTTCTTGCACATGTGCACAAACGTGTTCAAACTCCACACTTGCAATCCATATGTATCCTTTAAAAACAATCCATAACAAATATTACAATTTACATAAAACTCCTCTGAACACATATTTAATGCAATTTTTCAAGCATCTTGTGCGAAATTCGATATTTACCCAAAGAATTCTCAAACTATGAACAAATCCGGGAGCTCTCTTGCACAACGTTTGTTTTCACATCTCTAGCCAGCACACATGTGTAACACAGCGGGCACTGCAAAACTCAAAAAGCCAGAGGCTGGGGGAGAGAGACTTGTCTGAAAGAGACCGTTGTGTTTAAACTGGAAGTGTATACTGCTGAAAAGCCCTTTTTAAGTTGTTATTAAAAATCATACCTTTGAGTTGATGAACCCAGAACCCAGTTCCTGTGTCCTCCTTTCCCACCCTACATCAAGTCCTTTACCGGACTTGAACCCGGGAAATTGGAGGAAAGTACGCCGTCATGGAGTCCACGCAGTTGGCCGAAGTCCTCAAGTCCCTCACTGGTCTGCCCAACACCCACAATCAGGCCCTGCTTGAGCTAATCCAAGATCAAGATCAAGATCATCACATTCATGAGATCCTCCGAGCTCAAGCAGAGGACTGGAATGCGATCCAGAGTCTCCTCAGCCAGGAGAATGCCCCGGCTGCAACCCCGGCACAGCAGCCCCCAACCCCATCCGGTCGCATGAAGATGGTGGCAGAGGATGATCTAGAGATCTTTTTGAGCAGACAGCCAAGATCTGGGGCTGGCCACATGCTCAGTGGATGGCCAGGCTCATTCCCTTGTTGTCCGGGGAAGCCCAACTCCTGGTTTACGATGACCTGAGGAAGACCATCTTGCAGCAGGTCGTCCGCAGCCCTGAGCAGTACAGAGAGCTTTTCCACTCTATGAAGTTGGAGGGTGGTGGTCGACCATTTGTCTTCACCCAATGGCTCCGGGAGGCCTGCCGGAAGTGGCTGCTGGCGGAGGACTGCGACATCAAGGGAGTGATGGTGGAGTGGGTCCATTGCCACTGCCTGGCGTCACTGGAGGAGGCCATCCAACTGACGGTGGACCATTTGTTAGCATACCAGCAGGCGGAAGAGCCCTCCCACTCTCTCTCACCCTATGTTTTCCCTGACCCCCCCACCCCTCTCTCCTCTCACTCTGCTCTCTCCCAACAGCCCATCCCAGTACCCTGGAGGTGTGGAATCCCACTGCTGAAGCCAGTTCCCCATTCGTGGGGGTTTGTTTCCCCCTGGGGACTTAATTGCCTCATCTCTCTCCCCCTCAGGTGGATGCACCCACAGACACAGGTCTGCATATTCCACCTGCATCCGCTTTCTATTTTTATCGCGATTAAACTGCATGCATTTTTCAGCGAGCACCTGTTTTTTTCCTCTGTGTTACACAGATTATTGCATCGATTTCAAAGCACCGCTTTGACCAACAACAACAAACAATTTGCGGTGAGTCATGGCATCCGCTCATGTTGTTTCTTCCTGCATTGCATGTCACGTATATACAATAGCCTCCTCCGTCAGCAGTGAGGGTTTCACATGTGATAAATGTAAGGAATTAGTCAGGCTGACAGAGAAGATTAATGAGTTAGAGACACGCATCCGAACGCTAGCAGAGGTCAGTGAGAAAGAGAAGCCGGTAGATACTGTTTCGGATGCAAGGAGTACAGAGAGCAACATACACACTTTGATTCCAGCTGTAGAGCCCCTGCAGCAGGGCATTTGGGTGATGTCTCGGCGGCATACTTGCTCAGAAAAGAGACAACACTCGCCCATTCCTGTTAGGGTTTCCAATCGATTCTCCTTATTCAGTGATACACCCACTGAGAATCATGTTGAAAAAGCCCTTGTTATCGGCGATTCTATTGTAAGGAACGTGGAAATAGAGATTCCAGCCACAATTGTTAATTGCATTTTGTGTGCCAGAGCATCTGACATCAAATCAAATTTACAAGTGCTGGCTAATGCTAAATGTAGATTTTCTAAAATTGTTATTCATGTCGGCACTAACGATGTCTGTCTTCACCAGTTGGAGATCACTAAATATAATGTTAATGAGGTGTGGAATTTGTAAAAACAATGTCAGACTCTGTAATATGCTCTAGTACCCTCCCTGCTCATCGTGGTGACAAGATTTATAGTAGATTAGTGTCACTGAATGGCTGGATGTCTGAATGGTGTCAGGAGAATAGAATAGGATTTATAGACAATTGGAAGAGTTTTTGGGGTAGACCTGACCTAGTAAAGAGAGACGGACTCCAGGGAAGGTGCCGCTCTCATCTCTAGTAATTTGGCTCATATTCTTAATAATGACAGTATTTGACTAACTGGGGCCCAGGTCAGTAAGCAGACAAACTGGTTAATCAGAACATCTGCTAGCTGCCTTGAGATGTCACACAGGTCACATAAACTACAACACATAGAGACAGTAGCACCCCGTACTACCAACCACAAAACCCTCACTAAATCATTTAGAAAAAATTTGATTAAGGTCAAACTTGAACAAAACAAACAAATTAAAGATAAACATCATATAAAAATAGGGCTACTAAACATTAGATCTCTTTCTACCAAAGCACACATTTTTAATGAAATGACTACAGATCATAGTTTCGATGCGCTCTGTTTGACAGAAACCTGTCTTAAACCGGATGAATATATTAGTTTAAATGAATCTACTCCCCCAGGTTATTGTTATAAACATGAGCCTCATCTGAGGAGGAGGTGTTGCTACAATTTACAGTGAAGTTTTTGGTGTTACTCAGAGGACAGGACATAAATGTAAGTCTTTTGAACTAATAATGCTTAATGTGACACGGTCAGATATAAATAAAAAAACTATATCGTCTTTTACCCTTGCTACAGTGTATAGATCACCGTGGCCTTATTCTGATATCCTTGGTGAATTTGCAAATGTTTTTTTTTTATCAGATCTTGTAGTTACTGTAGAAAGAGCTTTAATTGTTGTGACTTCAACATTCACATAGATAATGAAAATGACACATTGGGATTAGCATTTATCGATATGCTCTACTCTCTTGGAGTCAGACAAAATGTAACAGGACCAACTCATCACCATAATCATATGTTAGATTTAATTGTCATATGGAGTTGATGTTGATAATATAGAAATTCTGCAGCAGAGCGATGATGTCTCGGATTATTACCTCGTCTCTTGTATCCTGCGATCAGCTAATGTTACTCAATCTACACCACACTATCATTCAGGTAGAACTTTCGACCACTAAAGATAGCTTCACTAATAATCTTCCAGATCTATCTCATACACTCAATAAACCCAAAAGCCCAGAAGAACTTGATGAAATAACAAAAAATATATGGTAAATGCAGTCTTCTCTCGCATTCTTGATAGTGTCGCCCCACAAAGAAAATCAAAGAAATAAGCCCTGCACCATGGTACAATGATCACACTCATGCTCTCAAGAGAGTTCATGTGGAAGAACACAAAATTAGAAGTATTTCGTGGTGCGTGGAAGGATAGTGTCTGTAGCTACAGACAGGCACTAAAAGCTGCCAGTACAGCATATTTTAGTAAACTCATAGGAAATAACCACAACAATCCTATGTGTTTATTCAGTACTGTGGCTAAATTGGTTAGGAATAAAACGTCAACAGAACCAGATATTATGTCGCAGCACAAGAGTAATGACTTCTTGAATTTCTTTACTGATAAAATTGAAATAATCAGAAATAAAATTGCAATTATGCAATCATCTGTCATTGCACCTCAGAAAAAAGTGTCTAATAATTTTCCTCACGTGCAACTTCAATCCTTCGCTGTCATAGGTCACGAAGAGATAACAAAACTTATCAAAACATAAAAAGCCACAACATGTTTGTTAGATCCAATACCAACTAAGCTCTTAAAAGAGGTATCTCCTGTAATTTCAGAACCTCTTCTTAATATTATTAACTCCTCGCTATCCTTAGGACATGTCCAAAGAAACATTAAAATGGCAGTTATCAAACCGCTTATTAAGAAGCCACAACTTGATCCTGGAGAACTAGCTAATTATAGACTGATTTCAAATCTCCTGTTTATGTCGAAAATACTAGAAAAGGTAGTTTCCTCCCAATTATGTTCATTTCTACAGAGAAATAGTATATATGAACAATTTCAATCAGGATTTAGGCCTCAACGCAGTACAGAGACTGCACTTATCAGAGTTAGTAATTACTTGCTCTTATCATCTGATTGTGGCTGCATTTCACTTATAGTGCTTTTAGATCGTAGTACTGCAATCGACACGATAGATCACAACATTTTCTTGAATAGGCTAGAGAATTATGTTGGCATTTGTGGAGTTGTATTAGCATGGTTTGGGTCCTATTTAGCAGACCGTTACAATGTTGTCTATGTAAATGAGGAATTGTCTTACCAAACAAAAGTAAAGTATGGAGTGCCACATGGATAAGATTTAGGGCCTATGCTTTTCTCCTTGTATATGCTTCCCCTGTGAGATATTATCAGGGATTGTGGAATAAGTATCCACTGCTATGCCGGTAATACCCAACTTTATATTTCTTCAAAACCTGATGAGATTTCACAATTCTCCAAATTAGCAGATTGTATCAATGGAATAAAAGATTGGATGGCCAGAAATTTCCTTCTACTCAATTCCGACAAAACAGAGGTACTAATTATTGGACCAAAATAGTCTAAAAATAAGTTGCTAAAATATAATTTGACTCTCAATGAATGTACTGTTCCATCATCTTCAACAGCGAAGAACTTAGGAGATATATTTAATACCAATCTGTCCTTTTGAAAATCAAATTACTAATGTTTGTAGAACAGCATTCTTCCACCTAAGAAATATTGCTAAATTATGGCACGTAAAACGAATTCATGTGTTCATGACCTCAAAACTAGATTTTTGTAATGCATTATTGGGAGGATGTCCAGCAAGATCAATAAATAAACTTAAATTGGTTCAAAATGCAAAAGTGCTAATGAGAACCAAGAAATATGATCATATTAGCCCAATTTTATCATAATTTTCATTTAAAAATTTTGTTAACTACATACAAAGCTTTGAATGGTCTAGCTCTGCAGTACATAAGTGACCTTCTACCACGTTATATTCCATCACGCTCATTATGATATCAAAATTCTGGCCTGTTAATAGTTCCTAGAATATCAAAATCCACAAAAGGAGGCAGATCCTTTATATATTTGGCTAGTAAACTATGGAATAGTATCCCTAACACTGTTCGAGATGCAGACACACTCCCTCAGTTTAAGTCTAGACTAAAGACTCATCTATTTAGCCAGGCATACACCTAATTTATCCTTCAACCCACAATTAGGCAGCTTTAGTTTGGTCTGTCGGAACCAGAAACCAGAAACAATGATCAGGATCTATATCTCTGCAATAAATTTAATGAACATCTATGCTTATATTATTTTATTTGTTTCCCTGTTTCAACCTCAGGACTCCTATCCTGAGGTCAACAGAACCGTCTGGATCCAGCTCCTTTCCTGCTTTGTGTTGGACTCCACTGCTACGTGTCACTATGTGATGATGACTAAATGCAGCCGGTGCCAGCCAAACATCACTTCAGTCTATTATGATGGACTTCAGAGGATGAACTGATGCCAACTCCAACCATAAGACATGGGATAATTCATATGCCATTGTCTGAACCTTGGATTTAGGATGGACCACACCAAACCTCACCGAAATTACTGGCCAGGTTGAACTGCGATGCATCTCACTGATCTCTGCCTGCATCACCTCAGTCTATTGATGGACTACACTCTTGAAATGGGATACATAGACAATCACTTGCCAACAAAAGCCTTCAACAGCCAACTAACAACGACAATTGCATCTATGTGAACTTCTGCAGTTAATCCAGGATGGACTTCAAAGACATTGGCATTCATTTTACAGTTCATAAAAAATCTATGTTTAAACACTGTCCATTAACATTTACTTAGTTTAATAATTTTAAAACATGACTTGCACTATACATAAGTAATATTGGCATTATATTCATGATGTTAGCCAGAGGGGAACTGGCACTCACAGTGAGTCTGGTTTCTCCCAAGGTTATTTTTCTCCCATTAACCAACATATTATTGATTTTTGTGTTCCTTGCCACAGTCGCCCTTGGCTTGTTCACTGGGATTATAAATATTATTTAATTACTTATTTTTAATCGTAATTTTTAATTTACAATCGTATTGCATCTAATTACACAATGATGACTCATTGACATTATAGACATTAAAGTTTTATCTTCTGTTAATTCCTGATCTTCTGTAAAGCTGCTTTGAAATTATGTGATTTGTGAAAAGCGCTATACAAAGAAATTTTACTTAATGCTGCAGAGCCACCAGGAAATGTTATTCCAGGAGGTTCATTATAATCTGATGATGGGCCACTTAGGGGAGAGGGATAACACCGAGTCGACTAATGGCCTGTTTTTATTGGCCGGGCATTCGCTGCGATGTTCGCAGGTGGTGTGTGGCATGCCATGAATGTCAGTTGGTGAATCCACCAGCAACACCAAGAGCACCATTGCGCCCCCTTCCTTTAATCGAGGTCCCCTTTAAAAGAATTGGTATGGACCTCGTCAGGCCATTAGAGCGGACAGCATACAGACATCGCTTTGATTATGCAATGCGATATGCGGATGCAGTGTCTCTGCGCAACATCTTAGCACATAGTGTTGTGGAGGCACTCTTCAAAATAATCTCCCGAGTGGGTATTCCAAAAGAAATCCTCACTGATCAAGACACGAAATTTATGTCACGGACACACCGTGAACTCTATGAATTATTGGGTATCAAATTGATTCGCACCAGTGTTTACCATCCACAGACAAATGGGTTGGTGTTGCGATTTAATAAAACCCTGAAAAATATGAATCGGAAGTTCGTACATGAAGATGCTAGAAATTAGGATAAATGGCTAGAGCCCCTATTGTTTGCAGTGCAAGACTTCCATCAAGCCTCCACAGGGTTTTCCCCATTCGAGCTGCTATATTGGTGGCACCCGCATGGCGTGCTCAACATCATACTGGAAACTTGGGAGGAGGAACCTTCAAACAGTAAACTGTGAAATTCAATATGTTCTTGATGTTAGAGCAAAACTCCACACCCTGGGTCAACTAACAAAGGAGATTTTGCTCCAAGCTCAGGAACGTCAGGGCCGACTGTATAACAAGGGCACTCAACTGCAGGAATTTGCACCGGGAGATAAAGTGCTCTTATTACTCCCCACATCCAGCACCAAAAAAGGACCCTTTGAGGTCACATGATGAGTGGGAGATCTCGATTATGAGATGAAATGAACCTATAGAGGGGGCGCACGTCAAATATACCATCTCAACCTCCTGAAATTATGGAGGGAGGTGGTCCCTAAGAACAACAGGTCTGTACACTGCAAAAAAGGTTAACTAAAATATAAGAAAAAACACTTAAATTTGAGTAGAAAATTACTTAAAACAAGAGAAATTATCTGTCCATGCAGCAAGTTAATTTCACTTATCAAGAAATCTTGAAATAAGATTGTTATATCTTAAAATAAGAAGGCCCTGATAAGTATTCAAAATGGTTAAAATAAGCAGAAAAGGCTGATTATTAGATCTAATTACTTGAAATCAAACTTCCTAAAGCACAATAATAAGTTAAATATACTGAATATAAGCAAATAATTCTTATTTTAAAAACAATATTATTCTTAATTTTAGCAAATTAAGGCTTCGAACAAGAAAATCATTAATTTAAGCAAAACATTACTCAGTTATAGTGAAGTAAGATTAAGCTGTTTCTTGATACAAGTTGGCTCATCTTGAAATAAACCTAATTCCATATTAAAACTAAAACCAAAAACTTAAAACCAATGCTTATCCTTAGAATATCTTAACGGATTCTTCTGAATCACAACCATAGCAAGTTGAGTACAGTCAACATTTATTAAACGGTCATGAATAACAGCATCAAATGTACACAATAACAATGTATCAGGGTTGCTGCACAAATTTTATCATTAAAAAAAAAAAAATGAAATTATATCACTTTTGCACAGCAAACAAAACACGTAATACGCTGCCATAAGTGCTTTTGTCACGTGAACAAGAAAATCCACAAAAACTTGGTCCACAAAATACACTAAACAGTGTAATACAGTATTCAAATATGTCTCTTGAGACCTCTTGAAAGTAAAAATACCTTTTAAGGATCTGAAGGAACCCTGAGGAGTTATTTTGGCAAATAACCCAAAGACACTGAGGGAAAACTTCTGCAGTAGCTAGCCAAGTCAGGCACATAAGTTATTGAAATATATTGCCAAAAAAAAAAAAGTCCTGACAAAATGCTGTTGACGTTCACCTATTTTTCAACGAATGATTTCCATTCACCTATTGCTTTCTTATATGCGCTAGTAGCATCTTGATCATGGATGGCATCACCAATAACCTCGGTTTGAATGACAGAGAGGACCGTGGCAACACATTTTGGGTATGTTAAATGCAGAGTGTAGTAGTATGCCATCAATACCAACATTCCTTCCCAGAATTCCTCCTGGGGAGGGTGCTCACAGGCATGTTTCCCACGGCGACAATGCTGGTTGTTCCATCAAAAAGCAGCACCGAGAGGAGAGAAGACGCTTCTCCAGGTATAGCCCAGGGTCCTCGCCCGGCTGGAATAAAACAAAATGGATAGATTAGTAAAGAGTTTAAAGAGAAGCAGTGCTGTGCATCAAAACTACTTCAAAGGTTGTGTGTACATTGAACAATAATTTTTAGATGAACTTATCAGGTTGCAACTAATGAACTGAACCAAGAGCGTCATCAACAGTTAACAATGCTCATAATTTACTGTTGGAACAGAATAAATGAACATGAACAATTTTGGGACATTTGTGACTGTGAACTTAATTCAAAATTCTAAATATATGAACTGTGAACATGAATGATTTAAATTAATCTGTAATGAACTGAAATTTGTAGTAGTTCTAAGTGTGAACATGGACAACAATGTCAGTAAATGAAGGACACATTACATTGAGTGGTAAAAGCCTAACATAACAATTCTCACCTTAAGGATATGAAGCAGTGCCTCACTGGCATTTCCGAGACGCTTTGGTGGTGGAGATGGTGAGGGAAAAGTGATGGGAGTGCATTGAGGAGGGCGATAGTGAAATCCACTATGAAACAGAGAAATGGCCTTTTATGGAAGGGTTTGAACATGGCTGACATAACAATGGATTTGGTATGGAACAGCAACTTACCTCCATGCAGATCCAAGGGGAAAGGGGGTTTCAGGGCCTTCTTCCACACACCATAGAACTGCACCTTAGCACAAAAGTCTGCCCATCTTCCCTTCATTTCCTCTCTGTATTTGCGGTTGGTGCCACCAAGTATGCGACACAGCTCATCCATTGCCTAGGACAAAATTGTGCTCAGTTATTACAACTACTGAGCAAGCTTAATATAGGGCAGATTGAACAGACAGAAGCACGGAGTACCAAGAAGGGAAGAAGCTTACATTTCGAGTGTCTTTGAAGCATGGATATGCCTCAAAGATTTTTGTGGGACGGTCTTCTTCCTTTGTAACATCTGCATCAATGAAAGCCCGCCTGGCCTCGAACTCAAGGTCCAAAAGTTGGGCAACATTGCTTTGGTTGGGTTTTGCGTTGGGCTTCTTGTAAATGTTGCTCAATGTTTTGTAATGCCTCGCCTGCATCTTCAGACTGTCCTGGCCGGCTAGAACAAGAGAGTAAGGGAAAGATGTTTTACTTAATATATATTATGATACATGACTTTAAAGTTAAATGCAAGTTTAAGATGCTTGATCATAATATAATGTGTCAAATCAGTTGAAGGAAATATAATAATTTGTTTTATGTTGTTCACATCAATGTGGACAATGACTGTGTCAGCTGATAGATTGAAGTCAGAAAAGTGTGTTCAGTAACATCCAAAACCTTAGACCATGGGAAAAAACATATGATGTGCATATAGGAATTTCAAATGAATCCCCAACAATTTAGACTCTGGCTTGCCACTCTGACAGCCACCATCATAGATAATAGGCTGAGAGGTAACGAAGGGTGATGGTGGGCTTACCAACAACATCCTCTGCAGGGGCAGTTAGTGGAGTGGTCAAAGTCTTGGGCAAGGGGTCTGAGGCCGAGTCAGATGGCAGCAGTGAGGCCAGGGTGCTATTGTGTGACTTCCTTGGCACACAGGTGGGTGGCTGCGGTGGAGAAGCTTTTCCTGAGGAATATAATTGAATAATCTGTAAACAAGTATAAGCAAAATAACAGGAAAACACAGGCCAATATCCAACATTGTGCGTGCCTTACAATGTAATCTGGCGCATGAGATGGAGGCAATTGTAGCCCAAGTACAGGTTTAAACTTTTTAGAAAGAATTCTTCTACAGAAACAAGAACTATGAAAGCACATATTTTTTCCCACTTTAAGCACACACCTGCACTGAAACTGTCCTCACTGAGTTCATCATTGCTCTCAAGAATTATGGTATAATCACTTGAACCACTTGTATCACCGCTTCTGTCAACATCTGTCTTATTGTCTGTGTTGTTTGAGCAAAAGAGAGTCTTCTTTGCCACCCCTCGTTGTGGCATGGAGCCCTGCCTCTTCCTTGGGGACCTCATATTTTGGAGTCAGCTTGTACATTTTGGTGTAAATGGTCAGCTGTGGTGAAATAATGTTTTGATAAGTTGTTTTTCTTGTTGCTGTCTTACAAACAGTTTAAGTAATTAAAGGAAAAAAACATTACTTACATAAGGCATATCTGTGCCAGCATCTTGTAACATAGGGTAATAGTCAACAATCTTCTGTGACATTACTCTCATTTCGAGTTTAGAGGGGTATTTTACTTCTTTCCCCATGGGACTAGCACGCAGGATCGCAACCATGCTGGTGATTGTGTTTCTTATAAGTCTGCAACATAGCTCCTTCGACATGTTGCAATCCTTTCCCTTTCCATTGTGGAGCAATGCAAAGTACTGGCTACGCACCATCTCTAACTCTGAATCTGTGTACACCACATACTCTGGTGGGTCTGGCATTTTCATTGTTTTGTCAGCAGTTTGGGATATGGGGGTGGAGGCTTGAGGCTGGCATG
The DNA here is from genome assembly GCF_025860055.1 of Xyrauchen texanus. Lineage (NCBI taxonomy): Eukaryota > Metazoa > Chordata > Actinopteri > Cypriniformes > Catostomidae > Xyrauchen > Xyrauchen texanus. Next base: position 17,310,491 of record NC_068288.1, read on the forward strand.
GTGGCACGGCATTAGTTGAGGGTATAATCCTACTTCCACTACAAGTGTTGGCATCTTGGTCAGTAGTATTTTCACACTATTAAAATTGTGTAAATTAAAAAAAAAAAATTGTGGGGGATAAAAAAAGACAATTAAGAGCATTAATAATATGATGCAATTTGACTAATAATATATTTAGTTATTCCAATGTGCATTTACCTTTTGACTGATGAAATCCCAAAGCTTCTTTCTCCTGAGAAAATTTTCAGGGCCAGGAAAAAGATCCTTCAGGTCATCACGGCTAAGGCTTTTCAAAGCCTCCTCATCAATACTGGCAGCTGTAAATTGATTAGACAAATATATGTTTATAGGTGAGACACATTCCAGCTCTCAATCACATTGTTGCCATTTTTTATCTCTCTGAATTCCAACACAAATAAATGCTACACACAAAATTATTGTAAGACTACAAGTGAGCCCCTGCGCCATCTGCTGGGAGAAAAGCGAGGCTGACGTCAATTCAGAGATATTAGAAGCAAAATGCCTTTAAATTAGCTTTTCCTGGTGCGATTTTGAAAATGTAAGCGCACTGGGCGATAAACTCAAATATCTAGGAAAAGTCAAGAAAGTAGGGCTCTGGAATTTCGAGTGCAAAGATTTTTTTTTTTTAAGTACAACGGTCGGATGACCGCATGCTCGGCTCTTCTAGTGTTAAGCATGGCCTTTTTGCAGTCAGGCATTATCCAGCTAACAGTGTGCAATATTAACGACCCCATGATCAAATATACAGATACAGACACTAATATTGCAAAGCTAATCAGCAAATATTAATGAAAAACAAGACTTACCCTCAAACACCGACAGTATTGTGTCGTCAAAACCGTCCATGCCGACTTAACAGAATACTCCCAATCGCCCAAGCCTTAACACGCAGTACCTGGTAAAGACCAACAGCCACAGAGTGAGCTAGCAAAAGTTGTCATTGGCTAACTTTAGCTAGCTTGCTAGCCAACAGCCCCGCGGAGGACATGTGAAATGCCGTTATATACCTTAACAACACTGTGGTCCTGAAAACACGATTTTTGAAAACATAATACAACTATGTAGGCTTAAGTTACATACTTTGAACTGTTGTCCGTTCAGTCCGCAGTTCTTTACAAATGGTGAAAATATTCGATCCTCCGTTGTCAGAGCGCGAAATCGCAGCAACTAAATTTACTGACGTCATCGAGATGTGACGGACATTATCTGACGATGAACTGCACGTGCACAAAATACTGTAATTCAAAATGAAAAAAATATATATTCTTGTTAATAAAAAAATCACTTTAAAATAACATATTATGATATGAAAAACAGTTATTTAATATTGTATGTTAAATGGAAAATTGTAGTATAAAGTAGTAAAATTATTTCCTCGCTTTCCCATCCTCCCTCAGGTTTATGGTCATCAGACGGCAACAGCGCGCAAACGGTGCATCATGACTGCGTGGAGATGTATGATCTGTTTCGTCTTTGTTGCTTTAAGTCTGAAAGTGCTCCTTAGCCACATAAATGCAATTCATGGTCGTAGTCCGGATTTTTGGGTTTACTGTGGAATTGATGGTTGTGAACAAGACTTCAGAGTTTTCAACTCATTCTTTCGCCACATTAAACGGACGCATCCTCTGTATTTGACAACTGGATGCCCACCAGGTGGGTGGAGAACGACACCCACAGCACATTCACGGGGTTTGGAAAATTTTGGTGTATCAATTTTTTCCAACTGTAGCACTCCTGCAACGACCAGCACTGTGGAAATATCGCCTGATGCCTCTCGAATTGAAACACAGCAGCCTGATGGCAGCCCTGTCCCAGTAAGTTTCAATAGCGATAGGCTAATTCATCTAACATACTTCAGTACAATAAAATAAGTTATTATACTTGATTTTATTATGAAACATTTACTTTTAATATTAATTAAACATAACAGAGTATAATTGAAAAAGCTAGAAATTAGCTGATGTGACAGCAGAGCACTGAGCATTTAACGCTTTGCATGTGCTTTGTGTATTAGTCGGCATTTCATGTGGCACATTTTGAGTATTTAAAAATTTCAAAGTATATACAAGTATTTTGAAAGTTAGATTACTCGTGATAAATTACAGCCTTTACTGTGATTATTCATTAATAACAAAACAAAAAATAAACAAAAATAAACTGACAGAACTACTTATTTGCCATGTGTTTTGATTCAACTTTACACCTGCACCTCTTTGGATACTCTTTGTGTTGTCTTTGCAAATAGTATTGATGTCTATTTAAAGTTTCTAAAAATGTATGTTGAATAATATGATACAAAAACAGCTTTAGTTTAAGTCAAACACAATCATTAGTGTCAGGTGGCATCTGGATATTCAAACTTTTTTGTTGTTGTTATTTTTACCTAAAGGAAGAAGCTATTTCAGTAACATCCACAGCCAGACCTGATATTGGCAGATCTGCAGCTGCTTTTGCAATCAGTGTCCGGGAACAGTGCCACTTGTCCCAGGTATGCTTGTCCTGATGGGCCAATATGTTTTATAATGGTAATCCCTTTCAATGTGTTAGTGTAGTGTATATTGTGGACCTCAAGATTAGGATTAATAATGCTGAGGATTTAATATGAATAAAAAATAATAATGTTTTTACAGAGAACGGTCAACAATGTAATCTCAGGGGTGCAACAGTACCAAGCAGTTCTCCTGGATACAGCTGAGGGAGGGAATGAGAAGGGTGTTTGAAGAGCATCCCGAGACAACCACTCAGCTTCAAGATGAGGTTTTGGCTACATTTGATAAATTCATAGACCCTTTCTCCACCACTGCATATGGACAGAATAGAACTATTCGGGAGCTATTCAATCCAGTGAACCCAATAGAAGAAGTAGTGTCCCAGAAGATTTGTTGGGTAAAGCGAGGTCGTTCAAGGATCATGGCCATAAGAAACAAAAGTTTTTACTATGTACCACTAATTAAAAGTCTAAAGCAGTTATTGACCAATTCTAGAATCTTCACCATGTTAAACACTGCACCACAAAGAAGCAAAGAGGGATTCATTTATGACTTTACTGATGGGGACCTCTTTACATCTCATCCTTTATATTCTGAAAGGCCTAATGCATTACAAATAATATTGTACTCAGATGAAATTGAAATATGTAACCCCTTAGGGTCCCATGCTTCTGCAAATAAATTATTGATGTTTTATTATAGTTTAGGTAATATTGATCCAAAATTTAGGTCAAAGTTGGCTGCGATACGACTCCTTGCTATTGCTAAGGCAAATGATATTTCTCAGTGGGGTGTTGATGTTGTACTAAAAATAATTCTACAAGATCTAACACTGCTTTACAATGGTGTAAGGATTGAAACGCCAAATGGTGAAATTGAGTTGTTTGGTGCGGTGATAGCCATATGTGGAGACACACTTGCCCAGCATGAGCTAGCTGGCTTTAAAGAAGGTGTTGGTTTTGCCTATAGCAAATGTAGACACTGCGAATGCACCTTTGAGGATATGCAAAGTATTTTTGATGAGAATAAGTTTGTTGAAAGAACTTTGGAGAAGCACATCAGGCAGTGTCTTGAAATAGACAAAGCAAGCACAGATACCTTGAAGGCATCCCTCAGAACCACTTACGGGATTAACAGAAGAAGCAGACTAGTTGATTTTCCAGCATTTGACCTGATCAAACAAACTCCACAGGACATAATGCATGTCATTTTTGAAGGTGTCGCACCAATGGAAGTGAAGCTTGTATTAAAACACCTTATTCTGTCAGGACAGATAGAATTAGATGAGTTTAATTCAGCCATTCAAAATTTTCCTTACTCCCCTCTTGATATACTGAGATAAACCATCTCCTATTAGTGTCAGCACTTTAGCTGCTAATGACAACAGATTGAAACAGTCTTGTGGGCAAATGTTAATACTTTTGAAAATACTACCTTTTCTTTTGATTGATGTGGACAACGAGTATGTAAAATTTATTGTAAAGTTAATTGAGATCACTCAGATAGTCCTTGCTCCCATTATTTCTTTGCAAACGGTATTACGGCTTAAAAATATGATTGAGCAACACCTGTATCAGTTCAAACAACTTTTTCCTGAAGTCAATGTAATACCCAAGCAGCATTACATGTTGCATCTTCCAAGTCAAATCATATCACTTTGTCCTTTAATAAGGAGTATGTGCATGCGATTTGAGGCAAAGCACAGTTATTTTAAGCAGTGGGCTTCTAAGTTAAATTTTAAAAATGTTTGTAAATCACTCGCAAATCACAATCAGTTTCTTGAATGTTGTCAGAATGAAATGGGCATTGAGCATCCAATTTTTGCAAATGAAAGGGAATCAGGGCCTGTCTCAGCTGTCAAAAATCCTGAATATGTTAAGAGAAAAGTCAGAGATTTTTTGGGAATTGAGGTCATACAATCTGTTGTCTCTGTGAAATGGTATATCCTCAATGGCAATAAGTACATCAGTGGGAAGTCTATGATTATCACAGATGTGTATGATGCTTTCCCAGTGTTTGGACTGATAAAGGATATCTTTGTGATTAATTCCTCTTTTGTTGCTTTTGAGTACCAGAGTTATGAAACTTTAAATTTGAATCAAGACTTGTTGGCATATGAAGTGGCAGTGCCCACCCTTGCCCAGGCTACAGAATTAGTACATGAGCTCATTGATTACACTTCATATTTTTATATTAGTTTCAAAGAAAGTGTGTTTGTGCCAATAAAATATAGTCTTGGTGATATTATTGCCCATAGAAATGGGCACGAGAATGTGTAATTGTATCATGAGTTGTGGTTGAGGTACATGTTTGTACATGTTTGTAGAAGTCTGAGGCATTCTATTTAATAAATGATATTATCAACAGATGCTTTCTGTGTTATTCTTAAATCAAGTAACTTGAGGTTGTTACTGAATCTAAAAACAAGTTTTTTTTTTGTTGAGAGCTAGAGCTAGAACTAAAATAACCTATTTTAACATTTATTCACTCAATTTTAAGATTCCCAGACTAGTTGAGACAAAAAAGTAATGTCCATGATCAATTTAAGATTATATCATAAATGCAAAGATTAAAAACAAGTAAATACATTTTAAAACAAGATAATCCATCTAACATGTCTAAATCTAAGATTTTAAATCTTGGCAAGTGCAGAATTATTTGCAGTGTACAATTCTGTGTGGATTATAGGAAAGTCAACATGGTGTCTAAATTTGATGCCTTCCCAATGCCACTTGTTGATGAGTTGCTCAATCGGTTGGGCGCCGCTCGTTTTTATTCGACACTGGATTTGACAAAAGGTGTTGGCAGATCCCCTTAACGTCAATATCCTGTGAAAAAACTGCCTTCTCCACACCGTTTGGGTTACACCAATTTATGACGCTTCTGTTTGGTTTGTTTGGAGCCCCGGCTACGTTTCAGCACCTCATGGACAGAATCCTCCTCTGTTCGGTTCATGTGTGGATCACCCGGTGGTATCTGACTCTTCAGCCATTTAAGCTCAAGGTGGTCCTCAGACCATTAGCACAGATGGCTCATGTGTATGCACCCTTACCGCTTTCTCTCTCTCAGGACGAACGCTCGACCACGCCCCTGTCACCACATATCCCCAACGCCCGACTCTGGTTTATCTGTCTCCCCCCCTCCAATGCTGGAAAGGAAGTCCTCAATGGTGTGGTCAAGCGTTCGTCCTGAGAGAGAGAAAGCAGTAAGGGTGCATACACATGAATGAAGATTTTGTGAGTAAAGCTTATACAGAGAGATACAGATAACAAATGTAATAAAACTAACACTAATAAAAATGAATATATAGTTAGACAACAAGAGAAAACAGATAACATGTATTATAAAATTCATATGAAGTGAGAATATCTGATCAAATTATTCAAAAAATCTATTTTTGCAAGGGCAGTGGGGTTACAAATAAGGGCACCATCAGGAACGCTGGCACACAAACACATATATCAACCTCAGCCTATCTGTGGAGAGAAATTAAATTAGATGTTTTTTCATGGTCTGATGCGGCAGTGTGCGGAAATGCGCAAAGCATTTTATAATCACAGTTTCTAGGATTGGATGTCAGAGAAGGCTTGAGGAACTATATCAGCGGCTCACAGCAGACACGGCAGGTCTTAAAAGAAAGAACTTAAAATACAGAGCCGAAAGTCTGTTCTCTTAGCTCCTCACTGTCATGTTGGGTGTCTACACATGAGGCCTCACATGTAAGTAAACAAGTAAACCAGTAAAGTAAACCAGCGTAGCACCTCCACAAAAGAACATGAACTGCTTGGTGTCTGTTCCACATGACATCACCTTTAGAATTTTCTTACACCCTGAAAGGCCAACTGCAGAGACACACAAGTGTAGACAAACACAGTAGATAGTTTTCATCCTCCTGCACTGCCGATCATGCTTGTTTACCTTCAATCACTGTCTGCTATATAACTTCTCCCACTACAGGTCTGTCTTTCAAAAATCTCTTCTTATAAATGAAAATACATTTTAATGATTTATAGTGGGGATTTACAGTGGAGTCCACTGTAAATGTCTGACACCACTGAGCAACATGCTGATATTTTTGCATTGTTCTAATGTAATAATAATAATAATAATAAACACAAATTCTATTAACAGCTTAAAAATATGAGTGAAAAAAGGAATAATTAACAAGAATTTCTAAGCATTTGGTAGTTCCGCCTTAGCTTTAATGACAGCATGTACTTGACCAGGCATGGATTTGACAAGTTGGAAACAAACTTGATCCATGTTATCCCAGCATGATTTGAGAATGTTTGAGAATGAAAATGCTTCAAAGGAAACAAGTCAACCTTGAAGAAGTTAACATTTTCAATGACACATATTTACTTATTTGATAATACAAGAAACAGTGCAGAATCTTAAACATTTAGTATTAATTTTTAATTCTGTTTTTATCCTAAAAATCCAAAAAATTTGTTTATAGATTTAAAATTTTAATTACATTTAAAATCACAGATTATCTATGTGGTCTCAGACTCCAGTTATATGTTTTTTTAAATGTAACCGTTTTTGCAGAGCTTTAAAATCTTAGCTGCACAGAAAACCAACATGTTTGGAAATAATAGTTTCTACTATCTGAAGAATATAGAAATAAGGAGCACGGCCATCATATTTGATATTTGTTACTTGAAAGTCAATTAACTTGTAATCAGATGGTTTACATGACACAACTAGAACCACCCATTTGGAATCTGATATTAGCCTGTCATGTCACCTGAAGAGAGGACCCAAATGCTGAGGGTACAAATAATGCAGTTTAATGATGAGCACAAAGTGAGAGAAATGGTAAAGGGAGTTCAACAATGCAGCAATGATGAATCAGGCGCAGACTGAAGTGGGTGAAGAGATCGTCTGTGAGCTGTGGCACCCGGGTGTGAAGAGGCAACATATTGGCTACATTCACACAGATGACAACCACATTTACTTACAGGTGTGAGTCTTGAAATGTCCTGTTCATACAAAAACTTACAATAGCAGTTTGAATACTGTGAGTGGCTATGTTCACACAGTCAGTGTTTGGGATTGACAACCGCGTTTACTTACAGGTTGAAGTTTTGAAATGTCCTGCTCATACAACAGCTTACTGTAGTGACATGAATGCTGTCTTTATGAATGAACAACCAAATACAAGCCTGTATTCTAATATCTGAAACCATTGTGACAGTGACTACAGAAAATATCAAAGATGGCGACATCTGTAACACAGGCATGTTTTATCACAATTGATGCTGTGTTACTTAATAAACAAATCTAAATGGAGTAAGAGTTCATCCATCAGATCATAATTAACCAACAGCGGTTTTGAATGGTTTTTAACCAAATGCAGAGCACAGCTTTTGTGTTGCACATTCATGTTCACGAGGAGCTCTGGTGGAAGACAGCGGCTAGATCTTTGGATGAAACAAACACCTCCAACACACCATGTGTTAACAATACCCCTCATGATAACACGATTTGAGCGTGTACAGTGCACCGTAGTTCTCACATTATACGTGACTAACAACTAGTTGTCCAGTATGGTTCCTTTCACACAGAATACAGTTGTCACTCTTGTAACCAACCCTATTATGTGAACCCTATTAAGCACTCAAATACAGGACTGACAAGCATATTATGCTGCTGTGTGAACATGGCCTGTATGAATGAACAACCAAAGTCAAGCCTGTATTCTTATAGCTGTAACCAATGTGACAGTGACTTAAGAAAATATTAAACATGGCATGTCTTATAAAAATGTTTACGTTATTAAATAAACAAGTTCAAACAAGGCATGAGTACATCCATCAGATCATAATTATCTGACAGTGGCTTTGAAAGCTTTTTAACTGAGTGCAAAAAAGCCGTGTGCATTTGTGTCACACGGCTCGTGCCCGTGAGCAGCTCTGGTGGAAGACAGTACCAGGATCTTCGGATAGCATGCATTTCTCCCCATTCTGTAATGAAACCCCACATGAAACACAGTGTGTCTCTCACGTTATATAACGTGACAAACTACTAATTTTCCAGTATAGCTCCATTCAAACGGCACGGGTTCGAGGGTGTCAGTTCGGTTATAGAATGTGGTTGTCACTCTCGTTGAAAAAAAGGCCAGTCCTAGTAGATGGACCCTTCCAAACACCTCTGCCTCTATTTGCAATTTGGACTGTTCCAAAACTTTCCACGAAGTTTGTGAGATCCAGTTGTTGGAGAGAAGGAGATGGTATTGATAAATAAAGTGTAGCTGTGCCTGTATATAGATAGTAAGGGTTAATTTAGTCCAATAATTTTCACTATTTGAGGATTTAGTCGACTGTTTTATCAAACTACACAATAATGACTTTAAGACATTATAGATTTTACAGTTTAATTTTCTGTTAATGCATGATGTTCTGTAAAATCATCAACAAAAGAGATGGTTTTTGACTAGGAGAGCACAGAGTGACCACTCTCCGCTGAACATCGATGGCTCCTCTGTGGAGATCATCAAGAGCAGCAAATTCCTTGGTGTTTACCTGGCGGAGAACCTCACCTGGTCCCTCAACATCAGCTCTATTACCAAGAAAGCCCAGCAGCATCTCTACTTACTTCGAAGGCTGAGGAAAGCACATCTCCCACACCCCGTCCTCACTACATTCTATAGAGGGACTATTGAGAGCATCCTGAGCAGCTGCATCACTGCCTGGTTTGGGACTTGCACCGTTTCCGACCACAAAGTCCTGCTGAGGATAGTGAGGACAGCTGAGAAGATCATTGGGGACTCTCTTCCCTCCATCAAAGACATTTACACAAAACGCTGCATCCGCAAAGCAACCAGCATTGTAGATGACCCCACACACCCCTCACACAAACTCTTCTCCCTCCTACCATCTGGCAAGAGGTCTTCACAGCTTCTTCTCCCAAGCCATCAGACTCCTCAATACTCAGAGACTGGACTGACACACACACACACACACACACACACACACACACACACACACACACACACACACACACACACACACTTGTTGTGTTTCCATGTTTTATGCGGACTTTCCATAGACATAATGGTTTTTATACTGTACAAACTTTATATTCTATCCCCTAAACCTAACCCTACCCCTAAACCTAACCCTCACAGAAAACTTTCTGCATTTTTACATTTTCAAAAAACATAATTTAGTATGATTTATAAGCTGTTTTCCTCATGGGGACCGACAAAATGTCCCCACAAGGTCAAAAATTTCGGGTTTTACTATCCTTATGGGGACATTTGGTCCCCACAAAGTGATAAATACACACACACACACACACACACACACACACACACACACACACTGTACACCATCCAACTTTTGCACATGTCCAGAGTTGCACTTTAATTCATTGTCACTTTATACCTGGCTGCTACCTCAATAACTGCTATGTCCATAGAACACTATTTCATAGTATGTTATGTTTACATTTTGCATTTTTAGAAAGTGTCATCTTTTTGCACTATTCAATACAAATGTGTATTGGTCGGCGCTGCACTCTCTCTTACTGTGTCTATTGTCCTGTTACTTTTAGTAATTTATTGTTCTGTCCCGTACCTTTTTGCACACGTTTGCACGTGCACTTTATGTAGAAATATTATTTAGTCTGTGTAGTCTCATGTGGTTCTGTGTTTGTCCTATGTTGTTTTATGTAGCACCATGGTCCTGGAGGAATATTTATAATGTGTGCTAAAATGGCTTTCAGTCTAAATGTTTATATGCAGTTTTTGTAACACTGTTTACACTTCAATCCTGATGCTACAACATAAATGTAACCTAATCTGCCAGGTTATGTAGTTTATAGTATATTAATTCACTATTTTACACAAGATTTTCAGGCACATCTAAGGGAGCATGCATGCACACTAAACCTGTTTACTTCTCTGCAGTTAGGCTCACGTTTGCTGCAGCCAACAACACATGCACAGTGGTAGCACACACACGTTTATATGGATAGTTTGTATTGTATGTCCATGTTTCTATTTATGCAAGTAGTGAAGTATTTATTCTATTTTCCCCTTTTCTCTAGTACTTAGTATAATTACCACATAATCTATAATAGTATTCCTTGGTATGTACATGTTTACCTTAAATAGGGTTTACATTATATATAGTTTACATAACACGCTTTCTACAATACTGATTATTCTGATTATAACTATTGTTCAAGTGCCAGTTAAGAGACTTGCCCTTATGATTGTATGTTTATACAGTGTTTATTTATATATTTTATATTTTTATATTTACAGATCCACACAAAAATGTGCACAATAAAGACATGCAGTAATTACGAAGTACATTCTTGTTCTGAGACATCAATGTTCTGACCAAACTACCTGTAGCCGTTCAACCAATCCGAAAAAAGTTGGATAGATAGCCATCAGTTTTTTTCATGGTCCTTCAAGCCAGAAGAGGCCCCTGCTGTGTGAGCAAGGAGACAAGTTATCACTCCAGCTCACCTCACAGTCTATGAGCTCAGTGGACCTGGGTCTCATTTACAGCAGACACCCTCATTCATCAGCCAAGGCAGAGCAGAGGATGAGCCACAGATTACTACAAGTCATTCCAGATCCATCTCACTTGTCATCCAAGCATCAGAGTGTTCAGAATGGATCATGACCAGTCTGAAAGAAGAGAATGTGGCAAGGGAAGCAGCTGCCAGAGCTTACAGTCATGTTAAAGGAGTCTACCACCTCCTGCTTCTCGGAGAGAGCCATGTCCAGTTGTGCTGGATGAGTGCCCTGAAACAACTGAGGATCTGAGGAACATGAACATTTCCTCTACCACTCACAAGAGAGCCTGTCTCCGGTACATTACAGAAACTCCAGATTACAGATCATCTTCAAGTGTATGCCCCTGCTGATGGGGTAGCGAGATGCCTCACTTCTACAAGTGATGTACTGGGATTATTAACATCTGAGCCATTGGAGATGGAGACAGCAGAGATAAAGTTTAAGAACAAAATGTACATTTGGCCAGTGAGTAGAATTATCTGCCTTCCACCTCTGCCTGATTTACATACCTTCATACACTCTCCATTAAGAATTTTATTGTTCAAATTCACATTGTGAATTGTGAACCATTCCAAACACCCCTGTCTCTGTTTGCAATTTGGACTGTAGAGAAATTGCCTCAGAATTTGAGAGATCCAGGTGTTGGAGAAAAGGAGATTGTATTGTATTTATTAGAGTGCAGCAAGTTAAGGTAAATCTGACTCTTTCAGAAAAACTGACAATCTGTGTAGGAGCCCCTCGAGGGTAAGTCAGCTCCCCGATACTTTTATGCTATATACCGATGATTGTAAACAGTGTTATCAAAATAATTATATTATTAAATATGCAGATGATATTAATAAAAAAATTTACGCAATTAATCGCAATGCCACCGGACCTTAATAAGGAAGATTCCTGAGAAATGCGAGCATGTAGTAACCTGTTAACTCCAGAGGGCAGTAAGTCAAACTTCAGCTGTATGCCAACGTGCAGTTTATGTAGTGAAAAAAACACCCCTTCAGCAGCCAACGCAACACAAACAAGAGTTACATTCTTGCGTTCGAAACACTTGATGGAGTGCAAATCCGAACTAAGGGATCTCAAGATGTGTTCTAAGTATTAAACTATATTTAACTTGACACAGTGACCTACATTTTTTATATATATGACGCAACGCTCCCGAAACGCTACACAAGCATCCGTCTGATGTAGGTGTACATTGACGGGTCCTTCCCCAGATAGCAAAAAAATGTCTGCATGGCTTCTTTTTGCCGCCGACCCTAAGCTGTCGGCTATAGGTGCGTCCCACTGGCGGGGATGAAACGTTTGCCGCCGAATTCGTCACTCCCATTTCTTGCGAGATGCCGCCGGCGATCAGACGACGGGATGACTGCTTCATTTTCTCTGCCGGTTGCCTCGGGCTAATCGACCGCGGCTGGCTGGCGGCAAGCCGCTTTGAAATACAAGGACAGCTTAGACTCTCAAAATCGACCAGCCATGTTGGCTATTATTATTTTTTGCTCCAAAGCCATTAGGGTTTATAACATAGTCTTGACTCTTGATTCCATGATAAGGTAAGGTTTAGGAAATTACATTTAAATTACTTTGAAACTCTGAAGCGATTATACAGTAATATATGTAAAATATATTTAATTATTTTATGCACTAGGGTGAAAATTGTTTACATTTCTTTGATTGATGCACATTTGAGACATGCACCAATAAACCAAAAAGAATTCCTTTTGTAAAACTTACTTGGCAATAAATATATTTCTGATTCTGATTAGGTTTTAAAATAGATATTTAATTCATGGTATGAACAATTTAGCTGAATAATTGATGAAGTTAGACTTTTCACCAATCCTGACTATCAGTGAACAGTGAAAGACATCAGCAACATGGCCAAAATCTTGGGTATACTTTATATTTTTTTTTATTAATTTGCAACCATGGTGATATCTATCATAAACATGAAAATCCCCGTTTTCACGTGAAGGATAAACTCAATGAAAAAGCTAAATTATCCTCTGGTTTCACAGTTGCGCAGAAATTTCGATTATGTCTTTACATTTTTTTCCAACCTCGATTTTTTTTTTTAGTTATTTGACCTTTTACAGGTAAGGGATTCATTTGCAATTATGACCTGTACAAATGTTTAAGAAAGTGTTAAAGTCCCTGTAAAGGCAATAAACAAAAAAATCTAAACACTTTATAAATGTTAAATGTATTGCTAAAACACATTACAAAGACTGTGAACTGTGGAGTACTGAATAGCCTACGTGCACAAGCGTAGTGAAGAACTTCCGCTGTCGCCAGAAGTCGGCATATCTGTTTACGGTTTACTTGCGCGTCGCACAAAATGTCTGTTTTCGATGTCTCCAGGATCTTCTGAAAATTTGCGTCAGCGATGTTCATCGCATTGTTGATGCCTGGTCCCCTGCTCCGACAAGCAAGAGGGACAAGGGCTTTAAACTCTTCATATCGAGTTATCTGCACAACTACAGATTCAGACTAAGGAAGACACGGGAAACAGCGTCGGCTTCAAAGGTAAGTTTCTTTAATTTTTACAGACAAAGTCACTATACTCTGTTTCTCTTCTTTCGCCTTGGTGTCGGGTTCTCTCTCTCGAGGCTCTCTTGCTGCTGCTCTTTATGCTGCTCTCCTCATGCTACTGCAATTAGATACAGGTGTTTGACATAATTTAGCTCAGGTGTGAGCGCCCTTACCGCTTTTCTCTCCCGGACGGGCGCGTGACCACGCCCCCGCTGCCACATTGTAATATCAATTATATTAACTTGCTCTCCTCTCAGTTTCTAGTAAAGATCAGGGCACAGGTGAAGTCACTGTCAGGGCATTGTGTTACAGGTCCATGAGGAAAACAGAGAAACCTCACAGTTTGAGTGTATGGTGAAGCTAGAATTGATAAGACAGCAGTTATAGGCTTGTTACTTTAATAGCCCGGTGTTCCCGATGTTCCTGGGGACTCGGCTAAGGTTATTCATGTTTAATGTAACTCAAATCAAATGAAAACAGTTATTGTAGGCAGGTAAGTTTCCCTAGCTGGTCGCCCCCCCGCGTTCTTATTCAAGTTTTCAACTCAGTCATTCGTTTAAGATGCAATCTTGTGTTATAAGTATTAGGCTATCATGATTATACAGTGAGCAAACTATATAAATAAGTATTTAATATAATAAACACAATGGTGGTGGCTGTGGGGCTCGAACCAGCGTCCTACCAGATTACCAGTTATGTGCTTAGACCACTACACCACCACCACTCAATATGTTGCATGTTTGAATTAAAATACCTGTGGATATGCAACTTCCCACTCATGAAACTTTTATGTTCTACAAAGGAGCACACTCTACAAAGGCCTGACTGGAGATTTGCCTGATCTATCCGTCCTTCAGGTGAGTAGGGATATAACAATAGCAAATTTCACTGTACAGTATGATATATCAACCAAAATCTGTATACCAATTGTGGCGACTCGAAACGAGGACAGACAATATGCAGACTACGCCACCCTGGGAATTTCACCCAGGGAATGATTTTACTACCTAATGGCAGTGATGTTGATAGAATTAAGGACACACAGGTACGTGTACAATTATGCCAAAGACGACGTTCAATTTTGGAAAAGAAACACCTTTTTATTTCAATCCATTAAAACAATTTAAAACACATTCATCTCTCGGGGAAGAGAGCACAAAGGAAATAAACAAAAAGAAAAATATATATATATAAAATTTACAGTTACTGAGGCTTACCGATGGAGGAGAAAAGGAGTCAAAGGCAGTAGAAAAATCCCATGAAAAGTCCCCCTAGCAAACACACCACCACACCACAGTGCATACAAATGGAAACAAGGAAGGCAACACGGCACACCATAAGAGGACGCTACCACCCAGACACCAACACCACCATCGGCTCTCAGCCACTGTAACAAAAACACACAATTAACAAAGATTCACAAAAAAAGAAATAAGGAAAACCAATATATAATCTTTAAATGAAAAGAACAAACAAACATCACGAAATAAACAATATAAACTGCCAAAACCAACAATGGTTATAAAGAGGCAGTATAACAAAAGGAAATATATATATGTAGATATGTATAAATTCAATAATCAGCAACAACAGAAATCAAACAAGGGAAAAATACAACTTTAATCTAATTTGAAATCAAAACAAAAAGAACAAAACAAACTTCTTAAATCAACAAAATTATAATATAAAGCCCAACCCCTTGAGCTACGTTCAACCTTTATAAAAACACTAAATCACATAAAACAAACAACCCATACTTCCGTCCATGTAGCTGTATTTGCCCCGTGGTTATAATGGCAACACGAATGCTCAGCAATCCACTCCAATTGCTGGTCAAATGTTCAATGCATGTGCACAAAACAAACAGCCATTTAGCAAACCCACGGTACAGGCAAAACAGCAGTCCCACCAATGTAGGCAGACAGCAATTCAACCGCTGCAGGCAAAACATCAGCTAGCGACTCACACTGCGTAACTGGCGACGATCTCCCACTAAACCGGCCTCCGTCCAATCAAACAGCATTCACGCATACCCAAGAGGAACAGCAAGTCCGTTTGTAGACTGCGCAGCATAACGAGAGAGATCTCCAGTTGGAGAGCCAGTGTTCAATCAAACAGCATTCACGAATGCCCAAGAGAAACAACAAGTCCGTTTGTTGACTGCGCAGCATAACGAGAGAGATCTCCAGTTGGAGAGCCAGTATTCAATCAAACAGCATGGCACACAGAAAAGCGACCCGGAACCGCAACGCACGTTCCATCATTGACGAGCAAGAGAGGATCTTAGACTTCTCTACTTGCTACATATTTATAGGATGGCACCTCACACGGGAATTGGCCACAGGCGCACCAGCTCATTATGCGTTAACGAGACACCAGCTCATTACGCGTTAACTCGTACTGCTACACAATATTTCATTATTTTCTTTTTCCTCCCCTTTTACAAACAAATATTCTGCTTCAAAGAAAAAAAATGAAATTGATGTTATCATAAGGGTTCTTCATTATGAACTTGTATGCCATGCATAACATACTGTGGATAGAAATTACAGGGAAATTTACTGGTATGATAAATGTGGTTATATTATATTACTATTATATTTAGTGTATTGCTAATCAATATATTGTTACTTCCCAGGTGACAGCGGCTCACTTATAGAGCAGGTGAAGCAAGTTGAGACAATGTTGAAGGCGTTTGCTCGCACTGGGCAATCAGGTACAACTTGCAAACAACACCTGTGGTTGTTGGTTTAATTCCCACTGGGGCCACCTGTACATGTAGTAGACCTAGATATAAATGACATAGTTTAGTAGTTGAAGGACCAGGACTGACTACTTGATTCTTTTAATCTGGGAACCCCTGTAGGTGCAGATCAGACCCCAATGCTGCGACGTCTTGGAGAGTTTGGCAAAGTTGTGCGTAGCATGGACAACAAAATAGATGCTATGCTGCAACATTTCAGTGCCAATGTGTCTGTTTGAGAGTTATCCCTGACAGGGGATCTGTTACTCCCCCCTAGACACCCAGGAAGATTTGGCGTTGCTTGACAACAGTTTGAGGCCCACTAGAGCTCCAGCAGTTTGAGGATAAAGAGCTCCAGCAACGATTTGTAAGTGTGCTGATTTCGTTTATAACGCCATAGGGTAATCTAAAAAGTACAATTAAGATTGTACACTGCATATTCTACAGTCTGAATCCACAGCCTGTCACATTTTAAATTTATGAGAAGCTTGCATGTAACGGGAGCCAGCTGGTAGATAGCTGTGCAGTGTGTAAACCTCACTCTCCTGATCTCAAGAGGTGCTCTAGCGACTGATGCTAGAGCCTGTAGTCTTTAGCCTCCTTGTTAGAGCACCCGCCTCCCACGGCGGAGACCTAGGTTCGAGTCCCGTACGGAGCGGGGAGAACAAAAGCGTCACATTTACTGGTAATTCTTTTCATCCCAGAGCTGACCTCTTTATATTATTAACCATTATTGTAAGTGTTACAATAGTGGGTTTTTTACCAAAATTGAATTGGAAACCTGCATGTTCTTTAGTGTGTGTGTGTGTGTGTGTGTGTGTGTGTGTGTGTGTGTGTGTGTGTGTATAATGTTTGTATTTTTCTGTTATTTATATTTCAGTGATCTGAAATCTTGTTTCAATGACAGTTACTGTACTTTGAAATGTGGAATTAAAACGCCAAATGGAAATTTGTCTGGTTTGATCAATCATTATTCTTGATAAACTGCATGCTATATATATAAAAATATATATATACAATAAGCGGCGGCAGATCGCTTGAAAATAGCGTTTGCCTCCGACGCCCCGCGGAAGGTCCGCCTTCGATATAACGGTGGATGGCCAGCGGGCCAGACGCGGAACGAAGGTGGCGTGCCGTCAAACGTGTTTGCGATAACGCCATTCTGCCGCTTCTACTGCCTCCGTAGCACCGCCAGCGGCCCGCCGACTCATTGCTATCTGGGTATCTCACTTCTGTTCCACTCACCTCTAAGAGAGCTTTGCTGTTGGATCTACGGTGCATTGGCAGCGGCTTTCTCCTCCTCTGCACACCAGTGAAGTCCACGCCCCTGGACACTTCGACAGTTTCTTAAAAGAACAAACAACTCCCCTAAAAGAGCATTATTTCTCTAAAAGAGTTAACGCACTGGCGTCGAACATCTTTTTAAAGACGCGTCTTTATCAAGATGCCCTTCCGCCTTTGCGTTGTTCCTGGATGCGGCAGATATCTCTCCGCTTCTGACGGCCATAGGTGCTGCCTTGTGTGTCTGGGTTATGATCACACTGAGGCAGCGTTTGTGTATGGTTCATGTACTCCTTGTGAGAACTTGACCATGGCATTGTTGCGGTCACGGCTTTCCTTTCTCAAGAGAAATGCCAGTCCAGCCGACGGGATTGAGGACGACCCGGCTGGCGATGGAGGCGATTTGGGGAGTTCAGCAGGCGCGGTTTCGCCGGGTAAATTTCCATGAACCACCCACCCCCAGCACGATCGATTGCTTTAGTCTGGGTTCGACGTGAGACCGGCTCACCTCACGGCCAGTCTGATGTCTCCGTTGGTGCCATGGAGCAGGATGATGACATCACTGCTGCATCGGACAGCATCGCAGCATCTGGTGCGGAGGACTTGACTGGGCTGCTGCCTTGCTGCCTAGTTTGAGGCTGACACCAGATGTTCAACATGCTTGAATGGGCCACCATGAACCCGGAACTGACCTCCTTACTCGTCCACTCTCACAACCTTCGATGGCAGGGCGGTCCACTGGTACACAGCGGTTCCCCAGGTGGACAAAGCAGTTGAGGTGCACCTGTGCCCGCAAAGTGCAACCACTTGGCGGAATCATCCCGCACTCCCCTCCAAGGCCTGTAGGAAGATGTCGTCGCTGACAACAAAAGCCTACAGGGCCTCCAGACAGTCCACCTCCACTCTGCATGCCATGGCCCTTCTGCAAGTTCACCAGGCCAAGGCACAAAAAGATATGCATGTTGGTAGTCCTGATCCTGATGTGCTGCAGGAACTATGCTCAGCTACTGACCTCGCCCTCCGGGCCACGAAGGTCACAGCGTGGGCACTCGGACAGGTGATGGCCACCCTTGTGGTCCAGGAACGTCATCTATGGCTGAACTTGGTCGAGATGCAGGAAACTGACAAAGCCCACTTTCTCAACGGCCACATCTCCCAGCTCAGCCTATTCAGCGACACCATTGAAGACTTCGCCCAACATTTTTCAGCGGTGAAAAGCAGACGGAGGCCATCCAACACATCCTACCTCGGCGACCTACCTAGCGTACATAAATCGCCAAGGCGGCGTGCGCTCTCGTCATATGTCACAACTCGCCCGCCATCTCCTCCTTTGGAGTCAGCACCGATTGAGGTCTAACACTTTGTGAGGAGAAACATAGAGAGGAAATGCTTGTCATGTTGCTTGTTCCCACCCCTCAAGGGAAATCTTTGGTCGGATGCTGGGAACCTAATAAAAATAATATAACGTCTTAATGGGGTGTGAGGGAAGGCTACTTGCAGTCTGATGCTTGTGCTCCTTTGGCACGCTACAGCTTAATCAGCAGATCATGTAACATGGTTCAGTGTAGGTGGCGTTATTGAATAGGGATCCCTTGTGTCACTATAATCGACACAGCATCGAGTGAGTGACAAAAGGGGAACGTCTAGGTTACTAGTGTAACCCCCATTCCTTGATGAAGGGAACGAGACGTTGTGTCTCCCTTGCCACAACACTGTACCAAGCCGCTGTAATGGCTGAACCTTATTCTCGTCTCCTCAGTGCAGAACCTGACTGAACAGATGAACGATCCTTGCCTTTTATACTTGTATGTCCATGGGACGGGACATGCGAATTCTGTTCGCCAATTTGGCATTAGCCTTTTTCATATTCAGAGGTATCCGAGGATCCCGAAAGAAGCCCCTTTTGTCACTACAATCGACACACCATCTCGTTCCCTCCATCAGGGAACGGGGTTACACTAGTAACCTAGACGTTTTCGTCACTATATAAACTGCGCGTTGCCATACAGCTGAAGTTTGACTTACAGGTAGTACTATATGCTTGTATTTCTCAGGAATCTTCCTTATTACGGTCCGGGGACATTGAGATTAATTGAACGTGGCCTTTCTGAACAGAGATATGGAGGAAATTGGCTTGTTCATAATCCAAAGGGAGAAGAAACCTACACTACAGATGGAGCATCAATTAAAAAAATTAAACAAACAAACAGACCGATCATCCGACCAACCAAACATACAAAACAATCTGGTGACAAACAGCGCACAAGAAGAAACTTAAGTAGGGAAAGCATAATGGGAAACAGGTGCCACTGATGGACTGATGAGTGGTGTGAACAGTGTTCCCATGGAGACGCTGATTGCACGTGTCACCTGTAAACACATGAGGGTGAGGGAAACATGAAGATAGACAGAACTAACTGGATCAACTCACCGGGACCGGGATGTTAGCATACTTCTAAATCATTTTGTAATTTTATGTCAAGCAACTGAGGACTTGGAGCTTTCATAAATATTAATGTGATAAAAATACCATCTGATATGGTTTGTCATGTATATGCCTGTGTATGTTGCATGTGTCTATGTGTGTGTAATGTTTCCCTGGGACAGTGGTGAGTCTTAATTGTCTATGCAAGATCAGTTAGGTTCTATGGTTTTTATGAGGTTCATATGGTCTGAACAGATGAATTTATGCTCTTTAACTCAACTATTTCTACTTCCAGGTGAATATAGAACAAAAATACTTTTATTTCACATTGCTACTATTAAAAGTTTAAATAGTGAGATCACAGGGTCTTCATATTCAGTGGTCCAAAGGCAATAAATATATATGAGTGAGAATGAAAAGCATGGAGGCATTGGGAACCCTCAATCACAGCCATCTCCAGCTTCCAAATGAAAAAGAAACAAGGGCCTTCATTAGCATTTATGACCCTTCATTATGCATACTGCTCTTCCAGGATACTGAATGATGCATAAGCACTCCACAGAGCTCATGTTAATAGGTCTTCTGCCTTTGACTTTTGACCTTTCTTAATTCATACTTCCATAAAGATCCTGACTTCAATGACTCTTACTCATTTTCAGATTGAGGTGTCACCAGAATTTAGCTGTCAGATCAGTCTTTAGAGAATTAGTGGCAGGCACAGGGTTGTGAAGGCTTTGATCTGGGGTTAGTTAACTCTTCTACATGTTCTATCTATGCCCATTTTAGTCATATATTCAGATGCATGGTGTAGTTGAACGCAATTTCAGTATGTTTAAGAAATGATTCAGATGTCCATATCACACTGTTGCTATACAGTCCAACTGCATGTGCAAATAATGTTCAGCAGTGTTTCATGGGAGCACTGCTGTCTGATCTGCATAATTCCTTTAATTAAATGGTTGCAAAAAAGAGTAGAAAATAAACTGTCCTTTTACCGGGCATAATCCATCCATTCTTTCCCATATGTGTGGTCCTAATTTGTAAGCGCACTTTATTAACTGTAAGCTTTTCTACTTGCCACGGGAGTTTTCCTCGTTTTTTCTGGTGAGTGTTTATATCCAGCTACACTGCAACAGCTGGCTGATCAAGTCACAGACACAGAACAACAATACCCGGACTCAGTTTATATTAACATTGGGTATTTTAACAAAGCAAACCTCACACGTGAACTGCCCAAATACAAACAGCACATTACATGCCCAACCAGAGACATATACTGGATCATTGCTACACAAAAATAAAGGATGCATATCGCTCTGTCCCTAGAGCAGCTTTGGGACTATCTGATCACTGTCTGGTTCATCTTCTTCCAACCTACAGAGAGAAACTAAAATCTGCTAAGCCTATGGCAAAGACTGTAAAGAGTTGGATCAATGAAGCAGAGCCGGAACTACAAGCCTGCTTTGCACTGATTGGAGTGTTTTTGAGGCTGCAGACACCAATCTGAATGAGCTCACAGACACTGTTACATCATATCAGTTTTTGTGAGGATATGTGCATTCCTACTAGGACTTATTTAATGTTCAACAATGACAAACCATGGTTTACAGCAGAACTGAGCCAGCTTTGTTAGGCCAAAGAGGTTGCTTACAGAGGTGGGGATAAAGTCTTGTACAATCAGGCTGGGAACACACTGAATAAGGAAATCAGAGTGGCTAAAAGAAGATACCGACCCTGCATCAATGTGAAGCGGCCTGAAAGACATTACTAACTTCAAGAGACCTTCCCCCAACACCGTAGGGAACCAACAACTGGCTGATGATTTGAATGTGTTCTACTGTAGATTTGAAAGGCCCAATCTCACACCCCACACCCACTCTGACCTTCACTTCACACAAACAACAACACCTCCTGCAAACCCCTCCTGCTACTCAACCTGCACTTAAGATCTGTGAAGAAGAGGTGTGCCGTGTTTTCAGAAAACAAAAGACAAGAAAAGAAAGGGCCCAGATGGTGTTACTCCAGTTTGTCTTAGATCCTGTGCTAACCAGCTGGCCCCCATCTTCCCTCTGATCTTCAAAATATAACTGGAGCAGGGTGAAGTCCCATGCTGCTTTAAATGCTCAATCATCATTCCTGTCCCAAAGATACCAAAAAATTACAGGATTTTAATGACTACAGACCTGTCGCCCTGATGTCTGTGGTCATAAAATCATTTGAGAGACTGGTGTTGGCCCACCTAAAGGACATAACTGGACCCTTTCTAGATTCCCTTCAATTTGCTTATCGAGCAAACAAGTCTGTGTAGGATGCAGTCAACATGGGATTGCATCATATCCTGCAACATCTGGACAGTGCAGGGTCATATTCAAGGATCCTTTTTGTGGACTTCAGTTCGGCTTTCAACACCATCATCCCAGCTATTCTCCAGACTAAATTACACCAACTCTCTGTTCCCATGTCTATCTGTCAGTGGATTACCAGCTTTCTGACGTCAGGAAGACAAGCAGATTGTGAGTCAGAGGAAATTCACTTCTAGCACTTGTACAATCAGCATTGATTCCTCCCAGGGATGTGTGCTCTTCCCACTATTCTCCCTGTACACAAATGAATGCAGTGCCAAGGACCACTCTGTCAAGCTCCTGAAGTTTGCAGATGACACCACTGTCATCAGCCTCATACAAGATGACTATGAGTCTGTAAACAGCACTGTGGCAGCAGTGGAGTCATTCAGGTTCCTGGGCGCTACCATCTCTGAAGTGAGTCAATGAGACCCACATTGACTCTTTGTGAATTTCTTTTTGAAAAAAAGGCCCAGCAGAGTTTGTACTTCCTCTGCCAGTTGAGGAAGTTCAACCTGCCACAGGTGATGCAGATACAGCTCTACTCAGCAGTCATTGAGTCTGTCCTCTCCACTTCAATAACTGTCTGGTTTGGTTCAGCTATGAAAAAGACTACAAAGGACAGTTCGGACTGCTGAGAGGATTATTGGTTGCCCCCTGCCTTCCCTTCAAGAACTGTACACTTCCAGAGTGAGGAAAAATGCTGGATCCTTCTGGACCCCACTCACCCTTCCCACTACCTTTCTGAACTATTGCCTTCTGGCCGACGCTTCAGAGCTCTGAGCACCAGAACCGTCAGGCACAGCAACAGTTTTTTCCCTCAGGCTATCCATCTCATGAACAGCTAAAACTGCCCCATTGAGCAATATTTATGTGCAATTGAAAGTTTAGTATTTTTATATTTATCCAACACATCCACTCTTCTGCCATTACATTTATTTGCACTGTATATAACAGATTTGTATTTAAATTTTCACTACGTATTCGTATGTGTGTATGTATATGTATATATAAGTACGTATGTGTGTGTGTACATGTGCACCTGCAGCTTATTATCATCCTGTTAAGACTTGTATTTAAACCTCACTCACACACTCTATCAGCGTCTAGCCTTGTTGTGAGGTACCTCGGACCTTCCTCTCATTCAGTTACAGTTGTATCGACTTTACTGTGTTACTGACTTTGCTACGTTCTGTTCTGGAAATTACTAGAGGATTTATTCTCAGAATTTGATGATAACGCTTGATCTAATTACCCAGATTATCCTCACCTGTCTGTCTACGATCCTCTTCTGACACACAAGATAAAGTGACTTTGTGATATTCTAGTTTACCGCATATCAATTCACATGTTTGAAACTCACCTGTTCAACTACGAGCACTTCTGTATGCTCAGGGAACATGACCTTGAAAATGCTGAGAATTCCTAATGTTAGGATTTACTTACCTGCTCAACTATTGATGCACATGACTCCCCTGTGATCCTGTTTGATGTTGATTTTACTAGTTTGAGCACATGATGTGATGTACCTGTGAACCTGTTTGATGGTGCCTGTTATTTTACTGATCTAGTCTTGTAGCTTGGTGCCCTCTGCCTTGGTTCCCTGTTTGATCCTAAACTGTCTCCAAAGATAGCATACCAAACCTGAACACTTGCCTGCTTACCTACCTTTTTCAGTATCCAGTTTAATAAACTCCCTAACTTGGGTTCAACTC
Organism: Xyrauchen texanus; assembly: GCF_025860055.1. Lineage (NCBI taxonomy): Eukaryota > Metazoa > Chordata > Actinopteri > Cypriniformes > Catostomidae > Xyrauchen > Xyrauchen texanus. The sequence continues at coordinate 17,334,578 of NC_068288.1, forward strand.
CAGATTCAGAATTTGTGTATCATTACAGTTAGACTATTGTAACTCATTGTTCATTGGTCTGCCCCAAATTGCGTTATCCCGCCTACAGCTAGTTCAAAACGTGGCAGCTAGGCTTTTAACAGGGTCAAGAATGAGGGATCACATTTCCCCTGTTTTAACATCTCTACACTGGCTTTCTGTGAAATTTAGGGTTGATATTAAAATTCAGATTGTTGTCTACAAGGCCCTTTCTGGTCTTGCGCCCTTATATATCAGTGACCTTCTACACACTTACCCCCCCAAACCAGAGTGCTCAGGTCTTCTGATCAACTTCTATTGTGGGTTCCTCATTGCCGCTATAGATATAAGGGTGACCATGTCTTTTCTGTGATAGGTCCTAATCTATGTAATAGTCTCCGTTTCTATGTGAGGTCAGCTTCATCATTAGCCATTTTTAAATCTTCTTTAAAAACATATTTTTATTCTGTAGCTTTTGAATTGATAATTGAATAGTTTAAAATGGATAAATTCATGATGTTGTATTTAAATGTTTTTATTTATTTTATTATGTTTTATATTTAAATTTAAATCAATCAGTTTTTATATCCCTCATTTTGTTTGTTTGATCTGTAAAGTACTTTGGGTTACTTCTGTTGTTTTTACATGTGCTCTATAAATAAAGCTTCACTTGACTTTCTCACAGGACCCATACACACAACCCCTTCAATAATAACTGAAAAGTTGGCTAATAGTTCCCAAAATTAGTGGATGGGTGAGGTGAGGACTGACCACCACCTCGACATTATTGCAACAATATTGTGACAGTCACTACATAATAATTATGAATATCCCCTTGCACACCTCACCTGATTATTTGTATCCAATGCCCCATTTTGAACCAAGCATTGATGATTGATTGGAAATTTGATTACAACCTGAATCCATGAAGGCTTGATATGTACCTCCCTTGACACGCACCGGTATCTGGTACGCCCCTGCCCGATCGGGGGTGGTCCATTGAGTTTTTGGGGACCCGTGTGGTGAACATCAGTTAAGATGGCATTCCAGGGACCAATTTATGGCAGGGCCACTCTCTAACTGCCAGTGTGGAAGAAGATGTGCCACACTGTGATTGGATCCTTGGTTAATGAACATAAACAAATGTTCAGCAACATCAGATATGATGCTAAGAAAACTGCCAGACACCTCTTACAGGGCTGGAAGGGGGACTTTCTGCACCCACCACCAAAGAGAGGACTTCTCATTGGACTACATGTTGACTTTAACTCATCAAACGCATTCCTAAGGTTTAGGCAAGACCTGCCAAAAAAATTCCTTCAGGACCTCCCGGATGTAGCAGCAGTGGAGGGCCACAGAGATCTATTCATCTATTCATTTGGATTCCTTAAATTAATATAAACTGCAACACATCCACTCCATCTTCATGCAAAGCAGTTTATGTTAATGATTATTGACTGTTAACACAACAGTTAAAGGGACAGTTCACAGGACCAGTTCTGCCTGGTTTGGGACTTGCACCGTTTTGGACCGCAAAGCCCTGCAGAGGATAGTGAGGTCAGCTGAGAAGATCATCGGGGTCTCTCTTCCCTCCATCAAAGACATTTACAAAAAACACTGCATCCGTAAAGCAACCAGCATGGATGACCCCACACACCCCTCACACAAACTCTTCACCCTCCTGCCGTCTGGCATGTACAGCTTCTTCCCCCAAGCCATCAGACTCCTAAATACTCAGAGACTGGCTGACACACACACACACACACACACACACACACACACACACACACACACACACACACACAGACACACACACACAAACACACACGTTGTTAGGAATTCCTTGTCTTGTTTCACTGTTGCCCTCTGTCTGCCATTTTTGTCACCTTTGCATTCCATAGTTTTGTCCCTTGTTTAGCTCCACTGTCTCACTTGTCATTGTTTAGAACTACACTTCCCGGTATCCACCTGCCATCATCACTGCCATTTTGTTCATTGTTTTCACCTGTGTCTCATTCTGTCATCACTCACTGTGTATTTAAGCCCTGCTTTTTGTTCACTCCTTGTTGTTCGTTGAATGTTGTTAGCCTGGTGTGTGTTCCCTGCCTGTGTTTTCTAGTTTTATGTTTATTTCCCCATTGAGGGTTTTCCTTTGTGTTTTTTTCTTGCTTGTTTATTTAATAAAGTGTAACTGCGTTTAGATCCGCATCTCCTCGTCTGCCTTGCTGCTCAATCGTGACAGAACGAACGAACCAATATGGATCTAGCAGCTTACCTGATGGAACTGACCCAGGCGGAGTTGACCATCCGCGAGTACTCCCACTTCTTTTCCGCTGTTGCCATCCACACCGGCTTCGACGACACATCCCTGAAAACCATCTACCAGCTCGGGCTACCAACGTACCAGCTGAGGGGATTGCCGAACTCCGGAGACCTCACGTGGAGGGAATATGTGGATCTAGTCTTGGGAGTACTCGCTGCCGGGGAACCACCTCTCTCGATCCCGGTTTCCGCCACTGGGCTTTCCGTGCCTGCCACGGCCAGCGAGCCAGAGCCCACGCCTGCCACGGCCAGCGAGCCAGAGCCCTCGTCAGCTACGGTCTGCGAGCCAGAGCCCTCGTCAGCTACGGTCAGCGGGCCAGAGCCCTCGCCTGCCCCGGTCTGCGAGCCAGAGCCCTCATCAGCTACGGTCAGCGAGTCAGAGCCAGAGCCCTCGTCAGCCACGGTCAGCGAACCCAAGCCAGCGCATACCACGGTCACCCAGCCAGTGCCTGTCGCCTCAGAGGTCAGTGAGCCAGCGCCTGTAGCCTCGACCGTCCCTGAGCCAGCGCCTGTAGCCTCGACCGTCCCTGAGCCAGCGCCTGTAGCCTCGACCGTCCCTGAGCCAGCGCCTGTAGCCTCGACCGTCCCTGAGCCAGCGCCTGTAGCCTCGACCGTTCCCGGGCCAACGCCAATAGCCAGGACTGACCAAAAGCCAGCGCCAATGGTCATGCCCGTCCTAGAGCCTGCGCCCCTCGAGCCTCCCGAGCTTCCCAGAGCTCCGCCTTCCGAACTTCCCAGAGCTCCGCCTTCTGAGCTTCCTAGAGCTCCACCTTCCGAGCCTCCCGAGCTTTCCAGAGCTCCGCCTTCCAAACTTTCCAGAGCTCCGCCTCTCAAGCCTCCCAGGACAACGCCTCCCAAGCCTCCCGAGCTTTCCAGAGCTCCGCCTCCCGAGCTTTCCAGAGCTCCGCCTCTCAAGCCTCCCAGGGCTCCGCCTCTCGAGGCCTCTGAGCCTCCCTCAGCTCTGCCTCCAGAGCCTCCCTCAGCTCCGCCTCCCGAGCCTCCTGCGGCTCTGCCTCCCGAGCCTCCCGCGGCTCTGCCTCCCGAGCCTCCTGCGGCTCCGCCTCCCGAGCCTCCTGCGGCTCCGCCTCCTGAGCCTCCCTCAGCTGAGCCGCCCGAGCCTTCCATGGTTCCTCCTCCCTCGGCTCTGCCCCCTGAGGCCTCTGATCCTCCAGAGCCTCCCTCAGCTCCGCCTCCAGAGCCTCCCTCGGCTCCGCCTCCAGAGCCTCCCTCGGCTCCGCCTCCAGAGCCTCCCACGGCTCCGCCTCCAGAGCCTCCTAGGGCTCCGCCCTCAGAGCCTCCCGAGCCTCCTAGGGCTCCGCCCTCAGAGCCTCCCGAGCCTCCTAGGGCTCCGCCCTCAGAGCCTCCCGAGCCTCCTACGGCTCCGCCTCCAGAGCCTCCTGCGGCTCCGCCGCCAGAGCCTTCCAGGTCACCGCCTTTAGGGCCTCCTCCCAGGGGTCCTGACCCTGTCCCTGACCTGTGGCCACCTCCCAGACCTTCTGACCCTGTTCCCGTCCTGTGGCCTCCTCCCAGGCCTCCTGACCCAGTCCCTGTCCTGTGGCCGCCTCCCAGGCCACCTGACCCTGTTCCAGTCCTGTGGCCTCCTCCCGGGCCTCCTGACCCAGTCCCTGTCCTGTGGCCTCCTCCCAGGCCTCCTGACCCTGTCCCTGTCCTGTGGCTTCCTCCCAGGCCTCCTGACCCTGTCCCTGTCCTGTGGCCTCCTCCCAGGCCTCCTGACCCTGTTTCCGTCCTGTGGCCTCCTCCCAGGCCTCCTGACCCCGTCCCTGTCCTGTGGCCTCCTCCCAGGCCTCCTGACCCAGTCCCTGTCCTGTGGCCTCCTCCCAGGCCTCCTGACCCGGTCCCTGTCCTGTGGCCTCCTCCCAGGCCTCCTGACCCGGTCCCTGTCCTGTGGCCTCTGCCCAGGCCCCCTGACCCAGTCCCTGTCCAGTGGCCTCCTCCCAGGTTTCCTGACCCAGTCCTTGTCCTGTGGCCTCCTCCCAGGCCTCCTGACCCGGTCCCTGTCCTGTGGCCTCTGCCCAGGCCCCCTGACCCAGTCCCTGTCCAGTGGTCTCCTCCCAGGTTTCCTGACCCAGTCCTTGTCCTGTGGCCTCCTCCCAGGCCTCCTGACCCGGTCCCTGTCCTGTGGCCTCTGCCCAGGCCCCCTGACCCAGTCCCTGTCCAGTGGCCTCCTCCCAGGTTCCCCAAACCTGTCCTTGCCCGGTGGCCAGCTCCCTGACCACCTGAACTTGTCCTTGCCCTTTGTGCCCCCTTGGACTTCCTGCCTGCCATCTGTGCCCCCTTGGACTTCCTGCCTGCCATCTGTGCCCCCTTGGACTTCCTGTCTACCCTTCGTTGCCCCCTGGACTGCCTGTCTGCCCGTCGTTGCCCGTCGTTGCCCCCCTTGGTCTGTCTGCCCACCACAAGCTCCCCCCCAGTCAATGGACATTTTTTGTATTGTTTTATGTTGATCGTCTGGAATCCGATCCTTGAAGGGGGGCTATGTTAGGAATTCCTTGTCTTGTTTCTGTTAGGAATTCCTTGTCTTGTTTCACTGTTGCCCTCTGTCTGCCATTTTTGTCACCTTTGCATTCCATAGTTTTGTCCCTTGTTTAGCTCCACTGTCTCACTTCTCATTGTTTAGAACTACACTTCCCAGTATCCACCTGCCATCATCACTGCCATTTTGTTCATTGTTTTCACCTGTGTCTCATTCTGTCATCACTCACTGTGTATTTAAGCCCTGCTTTTTGTTCACTCCTTGTCGTTCGTTGAATGTTGTTAGCCTGGTGTGTGTTCCCTGCCTGTGTTTTCTAGTTTTATGTTTATTTCCCCATTGAGACATTTCCTTTGTGTTTTTTTTCTTGCTTGTTTATTTAATAAAGTGTAACTGCGTTTAGATCCGCATCTCCTTGTCTGCCTTGCTGCTCAATCGTGACACACGTGTCCTGAGTTGCACTTTAATTATTGTCACTTTATACCTGGCTGCTACCTCAATAACTGCTATGTGCAAAGAACACTATCGCATAGTATGTTATGTTTACATTTGGCATTTTTAGAAACTGTCATCTTTTTGCACTACAGTGTACTGGTTGGTGCTGCACTGTCTCTCACTGTGCCTATTGTCCTGTTAATTTTTAGTAATTTATTGTACTGTCCCGTACTTTTTGCACACGTTTTCACATGCACTTAATATAGGTATGTTATTTAGTCTGTGTAGTCTCATGTGGTTCTGTGTTGGTCCTATGTTGTTTTATGTAGCACCATGGTCCTGGAGGAATGTTTCACTGTGTACTGTACTAACTGTATCTGGTTGAACGACAATAAAAACCACTTGACTTGACAGACCTATTATCAGATAAGCTAATGCATGCATGATGATTTAACCATTTCTTATCGTGTTTGGTCTCTCTCTGTTCCATACTATGCCTTTAATAATTTGAAAGAGGTTTGGTAAAGAAATAATACATGGGTAAAATGTTAAAGTCACTGTTTTAATACTGTACTTTATGCTATGCAAATAAGTTCCATACTAGGGTGGGCAACACCGTGGTTACTTCAGGCTCCAGTGGCCAATCACACTTCAGGATCAGAAAGGTGCCAGATTTCAGTAGCATATATAAAATAGCATGTCAACTAATGTAAGTAAAATTAAATGACTTACTCATCCGAAATTGTATCCTTGGCTGGAATCTCTCTTCAAAATACAAACGTTCATCGGAGTCCCGCTCTTCTTCTGAGGAAAATGTTAACTCTTCGTCACTATCCAGGAGCTTCCTCACCTGTGTATCATGCCATCTTCTAAATGTGCAGAAAAGTGAATGAATTCTTATGTATTATAAAGTGCTATCTAGCACACACGTGCCGACAGACACACAGCTCCATGTGATGCTCGCACTGTTGATATTTCTGGCCCAATGCAGAATGCACATGCTTGTGAGCTGTGTTAAGCTCACTCTCACCTTCACTGGTGTCTCCTGCTCCACTTTATCCTTCTCCCGGCTGAGTGGTGTAATTTATCACCAGGTGTCCATCCTTACGGCCCAGCCACACCCTCCTCATCACAACATTATATTTAATTTATTTTATTTTTGTTGGTTCATTGTTGATTTTATTATTATGAAAAGGTTAAAATACTGCAGTCTTTTAATGATTTAAACCACTGCTACACTCATCGGTGACCTGGATTAGAAATGCAGGGATGCCGTCTCTTGTGTCAATCCGGTGTCGGCTGATGAAGAATATGCTCTGCCTTCCATTATCCATATTGACCAGCTGGAGTTTTGTTGTTATTCCTTGCCAGCTTCAACAGAATGAATGCTGTTACTCCGACATGGTTCTACACTATCTACCCTCAGATCGGGATAAAGGCAGTGGTGCGACAGAGAGAAAATGTTTACGGGCAGCTGTCCGTCCCATGTGTGTGCTAGTTTCTGTTGGTTTATTTCTTTATTAAACTATTATTTATATTGTCAAGCCAGTTCTCGCCTCCTCCTTTCCATTTTTCCTTTTTACAGCCTCTTATTTGAAAGGAAGAACGTTTTCTATTAACTTAGAAAACTTCTCCTCTACATTGGCTGCTCAATTATGTGGGGTCCCTCAAGGGTTGATTATAGGACCCTTACTATTCTCTGTGTACATGCACCCACTGGCCTCAATTATTCAGAGATATGGCATATCATATCATTTCTATTCTGACGACACTATTTTATTTTCCAGCATGCTTGGACAAAACAACTCATCAATAGAGAATGCCCTAAATTGCTTCACTGATATTAAGTGCTGGCTGGCAGACAATTACTTACAGTTAAACGAGAGCAAAACTGAAGTCCTGATTCTCAGCCCCTCCAAGCTAGACCAGCTAGGTCTGCTGTCATTAAATGTGCAAGATCATGCAAGGAGCCTTGGAGTGATCTTGGACACATCACTACATTTAAATAGACAGATCAGTGCGGTTGTTAAGAGCAGCCTTTTCCATCTGAGATCAATTGCAAAAGTAAAACACATTCTCTCTAAATCAGATCTAGAAACTGTAATTCACTCGCTCATATCATCAATGCTTTTATTGAATTAATTTTAATTATGGATATAGATTTTAGGCTCAGGTATTTATGTAAGAGTATATTAGGTATATTATGTTGTGACTAAAATGTGTATTGTAAAGCACTTTGGGTCGACTCCTGTTGCTATAATTGTGCTCTATAAATAAAGGTTGAGTTGTGATTATCATTATTATAATTATTATCATTGCTGGTTTTATAGTTATTATTATAATTAATAGTTGCCAATAATTCATCAAATAGGGAGTAGACATGCATAGATATGATTTAAATATGAAGGTAAGTGTAGAAATGAATGACATGTACACATTTAATTACAAAAGCCTTTTATATTTGTATATAATTTGCAATGTGATTGATGATTTTTGACTTCATAACTGTCCAATCTGTAGAAGTAGCAGGTGCTGAGAATAAAGTTTAGGACAAAAAACGTCTGTTTTTCTCCTTTTACGTTCATAGTTACCCTTCTGTCACTCACTTGTCGTTGTGTCGATTCTGGTGACACAAGGGGCTTCTTTCGGGAGCCTCTGATACCTCTGAATATGAAAAAGGCCAATGCCAAATTGGCAAACAGAATTTGAATGTCCTGGCCCCAGACATGTGGGTATAAAAGGCAGAGCTGTTGTGTGTGTTCAGCGAGCTGAAGCCTCACTCTGTTCCACTTAACCTCTAGAGAGCTTTCCTGTTAGATCTACGGCGCAATGCCAGCAGCTTTATCCCTCCTCTGTCCACACCCTGACGCAAAAGGATGTGATAGAGCCTGTCCCTCCAGCCGTGATGGAGAGGGGTTTCTACAGCCTTCATCCCGTGGGTTGAGACCAATCTTGAACCTGCAAGTTCTCATCCGGGCTCTGCACAAACTCCAATTCAACATGCGTCAGACATCAAGATTGGTTCACAGCGGTAGACCTGAAGGACGCATACTTCCACGTCTCTATTTTGCCCCGACACCGACCCTTTCTACGAATCGCTTACCAGTACAAAATCCTCCCCTTCGGCCTGTCCCTGTCCCCTCGTGTTTCCACAAAGGTCGCAGAGGCCACCCTTGCCCCGCTAAGGGAAGTGGGCATCCGCATACTCAACTACCTCGATGACTGGCTTATTCTAGCTCACTCTCAAGAGACACTATGCGCCCACAGGGACCAGGTGCTCAGGCACCTCAGCCGTCTAGGGCTTCTTCAGGTCAACTGGGAAAAGAGCAATCTCTCCCCGGTTCAGAGTGACTCTTTTCTCGGAATGGGTCTGATAGGCCCTACCCTTGCGGGTTCGAGCACGCTCTATCTGTAGAGCAGCGGGTTGGGTGACACTCAATACCTTTGCGAGATTCTACAATCTCCGGGTTGATTCGGTTTCATCTCGTGTTTTGTCAGGCCGAGCAAGTAGAACTCAGTAACAGGACGACTGACCAGATGTACCGCTTGCGCTAGCACCCTTCCCCTTCACTGAGGCGATCACTTGCACTGTTTCTCCCTGGAGAGTCCACTAAACTCACACTCCCTGGATGTCTTTCCTCCCTAGCCCTCTGGTCCGCGAATTCAGTGGAAAAATTCCCGACAAGACCCACTACGGGTACTAATTACTCTGTACTGGAATACGTGCTCCACAGGGTTTGCCTTCATGGATTAATCCCCCTGTGTGTATTTTCAGCGGTACTGTCCCCCTACCGGCGGACCCGCGTCTCCCTTGGTCAGTCCCCTCTGCCCCCCTCCCCCCGGTCACTGTGCTTGTCACTGTGCTTGTTGCTGTGCTTATAGCAACTCCTCCCTCGCAGCAGGTAGGATCTACCACGGCGCCACATCCACATGTGGCCTAAAAACCCATGTTAGAGCGTTAGAGGTGTGAGAATGGCGAACGTGACTCAATAGTCAACTCGCATCATCAATAAATACTTTAGTGGGCTTCGGCTGTTCAAATGACAGCAGTCCTCTGAACGGCACCAATACGAACCCCAAGTGTTTACATGTGTGGGGAGTGGGGGGGTGTTTGCTAACCTTGAGTTAGAGTCATATAAGGTTGGGGCTGGGGGATTGAGGGAAAGTCCAAACGGAGCCGGTGAACTCAAAGGCATGATTTGGCAACATGATGTGCTTGGTTGGACAGCAAAACCATTGGGTGTAGATCCAATAGCTGTCTGAAAACCGTGACATCCATGCTGCCATCGAAATATCGAGCTGACATAGTAATGTTTGTCTCTTCTTTCCAGAACACCAGCGTGATCCACGAAACGGGTGAAAGACAAGTTAAAATACATTACATCTCCTGATAGAATCCAGAGAAAATAATGGCACAGATGAAGCACTCCGCGCTTTGGTTTGCCATCATTCAGTTTTGGAATATTTTCTTATTCCAGCCTCCTCGTTCTGTGGCAGGGCTCACCGATCCATGAATGATTCCCTCCACCAGGAGCAACACTTCGAACAGGGAGTGGAGAGTGAGGCCACTTCTACATTGCCTTATTCATGCGAATTCTCCCAGAATGCAGAATGACACAGAAAAAGACAATAGGGACAAAGGGGCCCATTTTGTTTTCTTACCTTCCAACGACGAATTGTCTCATACAGTGTTTTTTTAATGGCGACGTGTTGCCATTGGCTTTTGGCAAAAAATGGCCTCAAAGCATGTCCAACGAGCTTTTGCTCAGGGGGAGGATGACAAACACAAGGATTATTCCGGTGGTGAGAAATTGCAAGCTTCAATGAAGCGCCTTTGTCCTAGTCAGTCCCTTGTAATGTCTGAAAAAAAAAACATTGAAAATGCTCTGCAATTTATGCTGTGTCAACGATGTCCATACGTGTTTGCCTCTCAAAAGGGAGACAAATAATAATTGCATCTATGTGAGTCACTAGAAACAAACACACGCTTAGACAATTCATGCAAAGAAGAACAGAAAATCGGACTCAATGTTACAAAACTGAGCACCTTTTTGGAGCCTGTGATATAGCTCCCTAGGAGATGTCGCTTAAGCGCCATCAGACAATAAATTGCTGTGATTGTATAAGGGCATCAGACCACATGACACTTGGACGGTGTCCCATAGCAATCATATGTAGCTCGAGTTCCAAGAATGGGAACTAAGTTTAGACTATGCTAGTGAAAGACAGTGTAAGGTATATATATATATATAAATAAAGTTGAAGTCAGAAGTTTACAAACATTTAGGTTGAAGTCATTAAAACACATTTTTTAACCTCTCCACAGATTTAATATTAGTTTTGGTTAAGTTGTTTAGGACATTTGAATTTTTTCCAGCAATTGTTTACAGACGGATTGTCTCACTTGTAATTGACTATATCATCAAGTGGGTGAGAAGTTTGTATACGCTAAGTTAACTGTGACTTTAAGTAGCTTGGAAAATTCCAGTGAATTATGTCAAGCCTTTAGACAATTAGCCATATTCTGATAGGATGTGTACTGAAATGGAGGTGTACCTGTGGATGTATTTTAAGGCCTACATTCAAACTCAGTGCCTTTGCTTGACATCATGGGAAAATCAAAAGAAATCAGCCAAGACCTCAGATAAGAAATTTAGGACCTCCACAAGTCTGGTTCATCCTCCACGTTTCCACGTTCATATGTACAAATGCATAGATGAACATAGTTTGGAAAAAAAAAGTGCAAATAAATCCCAGAACAACAGCAAAGGACCTTGTGAAGATGCTGGAGGAAACTGGTAGACAAGCATCTATATCCACAGTAAAACAAGTCCTATATCGACATAACTTGAAAGGCTGCTCTGCAAGGAAGAAGCCACTGCTCCAAAACCATCATTATAAAGCCAGAATACAGTTTGCAAGTGCACATGGGGACAAAGATCTTTCTTATTTGGAAAAATGACCTCTGTTCTAAAAAAACTAAAATTTAACCGTTTGGCCATAATGTTATGTTTGCCACCCCCATGCCATCAGTACCATGAAGCATGGGGGAGGCAGCATCATGTTGTGGGGGTGCTTTGCTGCAGGAGGGACTGGTGCAATTCACAAAATAGATGGAATCATGAGGAAGGAAAATTATATGGATATATTGAAGCAACATCTCAAGACACCAGTCAGCTTATTGATTCGCTCACTAAAGGAGACAGAGCACCACTCAGCATAGGGAAGCGGTTGATCATTGTGTGTGTGGGGCCTGAAATTTGTACATCATCCTGGCAAACTCCAGCGGTGAAAGAGCATTGCGTAAACGTGCATGTGTCTAGTACATTCAAGCACCTTCTTTGTTGTATGAGAACACTGTTTTTGTGAAGATAATACACAGAAAAACATTTGAGCACAATCTCGGCAAACTACAGCGGGGAATGAGCAGCGTTTAAATGTGTGATTCTCGAATAGGTGCAATTATTACATTTCATTTATTACATTATTCATGCCACATAGTTTACGTGAATACACTAAACTGGTGGGGAGGGGAGCTCTTTCTGTATTTGTAAGAACATTGTTTATGTGAAAACCATCACACAGAAAAAAACATATAAACTCCCAGTGAACTCCGGCATTGAGGCCATGTAAATACACATGCGTCTCGAGCGGGTGTAGCGGGAGCAGACGCAACATGTGCTTTCTCTATTGCGTGACAACATTGCTTATGTGAACATAACACTCAAAAAATAAGTTTGTATATCATCCTGGCATACCCAGCTGGGATAAGTAGCGTGCAAATGTATACGTCATGGGCAGCGAGTGCATTTCTGATTCTTGTGAGAACAAAACACACACAAATTTGTCCTCTTCAATGTTATACATTTCTGCGAATACATTTCTGTTTCTTGTGAGAACACAAAGCAGAAAACACGTTTGTTTACCATCCCGGCGTTCCCAGCGAGGATGAGTAAAATGTGAATGTGCACGTCACGAGCAGAGAGTGCAAATCAGTTTCTTGAGAAAGCACAACTTCGAAATTTATTTTCTCGTACTTAGCGGGGAGGAGCAGTGTATAACTGTGTGCATTTCCCATCACAGTCATGACTTATGACTGAGTTAGCACACAAGCCAGATCTATCTTTTTGGCTCGGCTGGAGAGGATGTGTATCAGCTCTGTGTCATTGGCATGTGCACACTTCTCACCCTCCTGGCAATATCCTCCGTCGATCAGTCATTATTGGATGCTGCCAGCGACACAGTGTCATCCTCACCGTCAGGACTGCCAAATGTGATGAGGCTGTGCACTCCAACAGAGGGCCGGATTCATCATGCTCATATTATACTGGCGGGGACGCTAAATCGGAACTTCGGGGGGCTCATGGGGCTTGCGCCTGCACAAGGTCCTCCTGAAAATCATCCAACTCCACCTCGTGGCCCCACCATACCGAGGAGACGGGTGGGAGGGCACTGGAGGCTTAATTGTCCCTCAGAATGAGGCCAATCCTAGAGCATAAAGTCCAGAGACTAATGCCCTCGCAGTGAGGGCAGTCTGTCTCCATGAGTGTTGCTTCTGCGTGGGCATGGCCCCGTGAACACCACTCTCATGTTCGTCTGACAGCAGATGTGCCGTTTGAATGAGGAACACTTGTGGAACTTGTGAATCTTTAAAATTATCCAGTGTACACAAGTGGCTTTTATGTGAAAGCCCCGGGGCTTATAAAAACATCTTTATAAAGTCATAGCTGTGGGAGGCGAGTCGTACCTCGCTGAAGCATCGCATTGTTCAACGACCAGCATTTGAAGCGAAGAACCCGTTCACAGAGAGCGTCTTTGACGGCGAGGTGGATAAAACTTCACCAGAACACACAGGGAGCAGTAAGCCTTCATTCTGCAGGCGTTAGGCGCACAGGCGATGAGTCATCCTATTTGTGTTTCTCAGAGAAGAGCTGTCCATAATTTGTGTATCTCAATGGTGAAGCAGTAGAGGGTTTCCTAGATGAAGTCGAACGTTTGTAGTCATGAAGGAAGAAAATCTTAAGTAATGATGCTTGAGTGCCCGATTATACACTGTGTGCTTATCGGAGCAGGGTTCAAACATCATTGCCTGTCAAAATATTGCCATTATTGTATAAGGTTTTCAATTAGGTTCGAGGAAAATTCTTTCCCCATAGCAATGTTGAGTGGACTGAACTGAAAGGGAACTGTAAACACTCCAAGAAAGGGAAAAATATTTAATTTACTCTGGTTTTGTTAAACAAGTACAATTTAACCACATAAAGCAAATTTATCGGTGTATATAAGACTTATAGTTGAAAAGAGCTGCCCAACTCACTGTTCTCCACCAATTTGTATTTATTTATTTTTTTAATTCAGCATTTTTAATCTGACATTTAAATCTTGACAGTAAACAGAAACAGTATGTTGTCTGTATATTTATCACCTATACTTTCTACATGATCTTGACACTCTTCTCCATTGACATACTGTTTTTGACATACTATATAGTAGGGAAGTATGCATATTCAGCTGCAGCCATTATTTCTGAACATGCTGCAACAAAAAATGGGGAGAAAGTCTATTATCTAGGTCAGATGCTGTAATTGTGTGGCTGTTGGGTATTTGAGCTGGAATTTATTGATGAATTAGAGGAAAAGTCCAGTTAATAAATCAGCTGAATGATGAATCAAGGCCTAAAGTAGGATATTAAGATTTATATCAGCTGCCTGGTTCTCACTGACAACTACACAATCACTCTGCAGACAGGCCGATTCCTTATCACAGAGAGAGAGAGAGAGAGAGAGAGAGAGAGAGAGAGAGAGAGAGAGAGAGAGAGAGAGAGAGAGAGAGAGAGAGAGAGAGAGAGGACTAGGCACTCAGGGAAGAGTGATGGAGCTCTGCTGCATTAGAGATTGAAGGAGGAGGAAGAGAAAAAAGAATAATGTACAGAAGGACATGAGAAATGTAGGGTGGGGGATGAAGGTTGAGATGGGGAGAAGTACAAAGAGCGTACTACAAAAGAGGTGTTTCTTATTAAAGGTTGGCACTTGGGGAGGGGAGTGTGTATGGGTGCCCGTCACACTCTGCTTCACTCTCAGTGCTCACTGATGGTAAGTTATTTACCCCGGTGTAGGCTCTGGAGGTCACAGTAATTGCTTTTTTTCCCTGTTTTTGCAACTAGAGTGGGAGAGGATTTGTTCCTGAGATGCAGGTGATGTTTGCCACCTTCCATTTCTTTCTCAAGAAAAATATTCTGATAGAAAGTTTGAGGGGAGGATGGAGGGCCAAAACAAAAACTAGAAGAGAATGCGAAAGCAGACTGATGCACCCGGTTAAAAATCTGTTAAAACCATCCTAAACTGGTTTGCTGGTCTAAGCTGGTTTAAACTGGTCCAGCTGGTATCCCAGACTGTCCAAGCTGGTGCTCAGCTGGTTTAGCTGGTCTCCCAGCCTGACTATTAGAAACATGTCCAAAACCCATCTAAAACCAGCAAGCAGACCAGCCTGACTAGGCTGAAAGACCAGCTTGGTGGTTTAAGGTGGTTTTGTCTGCAGGCCAGAGATGACGTGAGAGAGATGAGCAGGGAGACATTAAGACAGGGTTTATATAGTTTAGATTGTTTTGTTTTTTTTTTGTTTTTGTGTCCTATTTTATTTAAAATTTTCACTGTATGACTGTTAGTTTTAACTTTTGATTTTCATTTAGTTTTAAGTTTTAGTTTTATTATTTTATATTTGCCAAAGTTAATGCATCAACTGATTTTATCTAAATATGTCTTCTGCCGTTTATCAGAGCTATCTTGTTCTTTTTTTTTTTATATATATATTCTAATGGGATTTTCAAGTTTAAGGAAGGATGGGATGTAAAGTTTTCACATTTTATAAAATAGGCTACTGTCAAAAACTACATCAAAACAAGGTCAATTGTATCTTAAATTTTGTATTCGTTTTGGTGTCATGAAAATGTATTTTAGAGAGAGAGAGATGACAGATATTTGGGGAGAATGGGTCTTTTTATTTCACCCTTATTTCAACTGCCCCATCCAAACAGGCATGAAGGAGAATAAATTATGTTTCATTGTGGCTGTTGAGGATGTGGAGTCTGTGCTCTAATTGAGAACTGACTGATGGGTTTTTACCCTAACTTACAATTAAGCACACAGAACAATTGAACACTCCAAACCATTAAGTTGCACAAGTAATGAGTTCAACGGAAAGAGAACAATTACCTTTAGTCTCACCAGGCATGACTGTATCAATTAAATGAGAATAAATAAACACACACGCTCTTGATTTTCTGGGTAAACCCTTGCATAACACCTTGCACATTATAGTGATAATAGCTTCACAATCTCAGAAAAAATTGGGCATAAAAATGTTAGTTATTTTATTCTCACATCTGATACTCATATCAGAGCCATTGAAGTTGTAGGTTTTCATTCATTGATCACTCATTACACATAAAAATAAGGTAAGCATCTCTAATTCTTATAATAAAAGTAGGGTTAGCAGTTTGATGAAATACCTTAAACTAAAAATCACATTTTGGCAAGCAACTTGACAAGCACAATTGTATTGTGATTTTTAATGACCACAGAGTCAGGACCTCGGTTTAACATCTCATCTGAAGGACAGTGCCTTTTTATAGTATAGTGTTGTATAGCAACATTTTTGCAAAACAAAATTACAAACTTCATTACACTTTTGCTCTAGCAGGGGGCGCCAAAAGTGAGTGAAATGGTAATAGAATGTAGTGAAATGTAGTAATCAGATGACATTTTTACATATTTTTTTATGAGTAAAACATACCTCGCTAACCTATAACTTTTAACCTAAACCTAACCAATAGTGCTAAAAGCAAATAAGAGGTGAACAAAACAGAAATCCATAGCATTAACCAACACCTAAACTAATTTGGCGAAATGCCTTGGGAGAGAGAGAGAAAGCAACAGCAGAAATGGTTATCCTATCTCTTAAGAAATTCCACTAGGAAAGCTGACTACACCACCCTGTTATTATGAAGCACTGCTGGCTCGTGATGCACGAAATGTTTGCAGGCGCTGCACGAGTCTGTTGGGTATACTGCAGACTCGTTAAATTTTAACTTTTTGTTTAGTCTCCCATTCAGCTCATGAAAACATGCTGTGTGATCATGAGGAAGGATTACATCAATATGTAGATTAAAATGCAGGTGTGGAATCTATATATAAAAAATGTCTAATCTTTTCTCGCTGTAGCTTACATTCCTGTGATTACACCCTCACATGCCAATACTGGCACGCCTGCCATAGGTTGCCAATCCCTGTCCTGGTGTGATTATTAAACTTCAAATGCTGTAATTTAATGAGATAAATATTTTATTTGCATGTGCTGTGTATTTTAAATGTGAATGCTTTTAAAACATTGATTTTCAGGGAGGAGGTTGGGAAAATATACAGTATTATTATAAATCACTGATTCTTGAGATAATCATAACATTAAAATATTTCTAAATTGTGATCAATTATGTTTTTATTGTGAACATGATCATGAAATTATGTAGTACGATTCCTGGTTGTCTGCCCCGTGTTTCTCGTGTCCCCTGTCTTTAACTACAATTCCCATGATTTCCGGCCCTCATCACTGCCGGCACTGTGTTATTGTTCTCACCTGATTGTCATTTAGTCATTACTGTGTCTCTGTATTTAAACCCTGGTTGTTTGTTCAGTCTCTGTTGATCGTTGTTTGTAGATGTCTGGAAGTAGATATCTTGCCGTGTTCACCCAGTTCGTGTACCCTAGATGTTTTCATGTTTTGGTTTCTTTTTCCCATCATGGTTGTTTCCTTTGTTCCTGTCTGTCTTATTTTCTCTTTTGCTCAATAAAGACGAGCATTTAGATCCGCACTCCTCGTCTGCCTCCTCCTACTTACGTTACATTATGATTATCTTCAGAGAAGTGTTCCTTGTGGAAATTAATTTATGAATGGCCCTCTAAATCACTAGGCTAGAGTATCAGACTAATAGAGTACCATGCCAAGTAGAGGATCATGACAAGTCATCTTACCTTACAGAATTACCTTACCTTAAAGTTCCTCAATTGACATAGACAGTGTGAATGTGTACTCATTCTGCTTGCATGAATGTAAAACACGAGAAGAAAGTGTTTCATCATTGTTCAAACACTTTTCAGATCACATCATGTACAGGTGCGTAGATAGCCCTGGGCTTCTGGGGCTATAGCCCAGAATAATTATTCCCTCATTCTTGTACAGTGCGTCTATATTTTCCCTATGGTTGCACGGAGCTGTGGCATTCCCCCTCCCCCACTTCAACTCGAGCAGAAAGTTGCCGGCGACTCAGTGGCTGTGTTCACAATAGCATACGACCATACTTCTTTTACTGATTCTGCAATATATAGATACAGCCAAACTAACAGTGCTATGTTACTAGCGAAAGAGACTGCCACACGCATCCATTGTTCTCATGTATTTGAAAGGGAGACGGAAAATGGAGTGTATTGGAGAAATAACGTAAACAGAAATGGACAACCAACAGTTTTGTTTTAAAAAAACACACCACATAATTCGTCAGATGAGAAAAAGAACAAAGCAGCAGTAATTACCTCCTCATGGTTCGGGAAGCTGCAGTCCCATCCTGAAGATTCATCTGACCCAGGTAGACTTTGTGCTCAGACAAGTTAACTTGTTGTTCCAGAGCAGTTTTAGACTGGAGACAGTAAACCATAGGCATACAGTATGCCATTCATAATTCAAAATGGAAATGTTTTTTTATTAATGATTTCCATGTTTGCTGTTTGTCAATTATGTAGTCATACAGTAGGGCATTAATTAGCTCTTTACATCAATGTAAAAAAGCTGCAGTTGAGAAAAGAATATTGTTACCACATCATTAAAAGTTGTGGCCATGAGAAAAGGCTGTTGTTCCCTCAACATATTATCTAGTGGCCACAATATATTATCACGTACACATGAGTTAATATGATGTGGCCATGACAAAACTAAGTGAACCGAACCCGTCCATTCCTGAGCACTGTTCTGAACACTGTCTATTATGATAAGACAATTTATCACAGCTATAACAGGCACCCTAATCTAAAGCGCTCTGTTTTTCAAGCCTCGTTTGTCTTGTTTTGGCGGATTGGTTTTGTTTTATGGAAGATGGCTAATTGAGTTGGTTCATTTGTACCATTTTCTTTTGAAAATGATCTATTTCCTCTCATAATTCAGTACTGCAGCCTCACACACTCATCTATCTTCATACCTACTTTCTCTTCATTTACATTCCTCCTCTCAGTGCCCATGCTTTGTTCTTCTTTCATCCAATTAGCTTTCCTCAGTTGACTGCCAGCACTAGACTGCCCATGTAAGGTCTTCACACAGACACACATATACACACACACACACACACAACTAACACCTCCCCTTGCTGTCTCTTTAATGGTGAAAGAGATAATTAGGCTCATCTCTCACACTCTCTCTTTGAACGTGTGCCCATGGGTAGAAACGCCCCTCTTCTCTACTGATCACGGCTTTATTTTTAGAAACACAACACAAAAGACTCTGCTGAAGGTCACATTGGCTTTTCAGTGTGTCTGTGTGAGATGCAATTAAAAACTTGGCTGACAAATTTGACTATGGAGAATAATGGATCATCTCTGCTGGGATAATACAGTGTGAAAACAAAACACAATTTAAAAGTTTTTAGATTTCAAGAGAAATTTCCAATCAGAAATCTAACCATTATTATTATGTGCTTAAAAAATAAATAACATTTTGAGCAATACTATTAATTAACATGAAACCAACATGAAACCGAAATACAGATAATGACCTTGCTTTTTCTAAATATTTCTGGTTACCTAATTCATTTGGAAGGTATTAAGAAATCAAGCAAAAAACAAACAAAAACATTACAGTTGGTCTCAGTATTGTTAGGGTTAGATTTAAGGTTTGGCAGTGGTACATTTTCTGGGCCAGCGAAGCCTTCTCTGCTGACCTAATGGCACTTTTCCACTGCACGTTACGGTTTGACTCGACTCTACTCACTTGACTTTTCTGAGCTTGCTTTTTCACTGCTGTTTAGTGCCGCCTTAACATGGGTGGGATTATAGCATGATCATCATAGTTGTGCCGCCTCTACTGCCGTGATATCATCTTAACGTGACCCAAAACAATAACACGACTGCTAGCTGTTAGCTACTAGCTCATTGTGCTGCATAAAGCAGTTGTCGCATGATGAAGTGTAACAGTTAAATTGGATGTTTTAGAAGCAAGCTTTGCAGTAGCTGGTCAACTAAATAAACTGAAGCTTTCAAGCAGAGTAAAGAGTTAACATACAATCCTCCATTGTGCACTCCAGCCGGGCACTCTCCCTCCCATTGCTCATCGATCTAGATAGCGTCCATTTGGTCGAACCACTTCCACTTTTCCTTGATGTGGAAATGTAGTCACTTTTAAGTTTTTATTTTTGTACTTTTCCCTACACTGTTGATAGGTCCGGTGGTAGCCGTGTCTCAGCTGTGCGGCCAACAGCTTAGACACTTGCTGAAAGACATTTTAGTTTAGTTCTACAAACAAATAGGAAAAAAACAAAGAGTTTATCCAATCAGAATTTATTAGACATCTCTTTCACAAATAACATGCCTGAAGTCATGCTCGCTTGCTGAAGCAGCGCATGAGTCCCCCAAGCCTTCAGAATTTATACAGAATCCTTCAATACTGCAAGTGAATAGGCATCTAATGTCAGATTGTCAGATTCATCAGTCAGTCAGATTTATTTATTTGTTCTTGGTGGGTGTGGTCTTTAGGATATGTTCTGTTTGAGGCCTTCTAAAGAGCCTTGAGTGGATTCAAAATTGAAGAGCACGAGTTCACATCGCCATTGAGAAAGAAGTTTAAGTACTTAAAAACCTGAGATGTTCTGCATGATTACATAATTTATTAAACAGGAAAGAAAGGCTGATTTTCACTTCAAGTAAATTGGTAAGTGCTTTTTGCATTGTTATTGCAACATCAGGAGTTTTCTAAGTGTAAATCAAGTGTCGGATCAAGTTTTGAAAAGTAATTGTGTACCCTGACAAAACAAAATTTATTGGAAGCAAGAATTAAATCACAAATATTTTTCTATTATTAGTATAATAGTCCTCCTTGGCAGATTCATATGAAAGAGATATGATTTTTGAATGTCAGTTCAGGAGACATTCATTTCACAAATAATCATGTTGCAGTAAAAATTAGGCTTGCTTGAGCATTCATTGTTGTTTTAAGTTCTCCTTCTGTCACTCACTCGACGTTGTGTCAATTGTAGTGACACAAGGGTCTTCTTTCGGGAGCCTCGGATCCTCTGAATATGAAAAAGGCAAATAAAACATTGGCGAACAGAATTTGCATGTCCGTCCCAGACATACGGGTATAAAAGGTGGGGATCATGTATCTGTTCAGTTAGATTCTTTCTTCGGAGCTGAGCAGTTGTGTGATCAGCAAGCTGAGAAACTTTGACAGCTTCGACAGCGTTTCATAAAATAGCAAATACTCTAAAAAGAGTAAACACATTGTCTTTTTCAAGATGCCTTTCCGCCTTTGTGTAATTCCTGGATCTCTCCACTTTTGACGGTCGTATACGCTGTCTCACGTGTATGGGCTGCAATCACACTGAGGCAGTGTTTATGAATGGTTCATGTTTGGGGAGTTCGGCGGGCATGGTTTTGCCGGGTAAATTCCCGAGGACCTGCACGCTCGTTTGCTTCCATCTGGACTCAATGTGAGACCAGCTTGCCCCACGGCCAGTGCGATGTCTCCTTCAGCCCCCCCGAGCTGGATGACAATATCGCCGCTGCATCGGAGATCATTGCTGCATCTTATGCTGAGGACTCGACTGGGCTGCCACCTTCAGATCAGCTTGCCACCTCTAAGACCTCAGAAAGCTCAGGCAGCTCCACCCCAACCCGGGCCCAGCTCTCGGCCCCAGCATAGAGCTCCCCGCAGGAAGCTGAAGCCCCCGGCTCACGAACCCCTTTGTGGACCCAAAAGTCTCCCAGGTGTTCAGGCGTTGAGACGGTTGACTCGGAGTGAGATGGCCTCTATGGAGCTGGCCTCTAGACCACTCCATCCCACGGTGGAGGGCTGGCAGAGAAACCATTTTCCACACCCAACTGGGCTGTGGTACCCAAAAGAGCAGCTTCCTCACACCTTGACTCACCTAGCCAGTTCTTACGGTGACCCGTCATCAAACTCTTACAGTCAAAGTGGCACTATGGACGTAGATCTTTCACCTACACATCCACAACTGTACCACATACACACCACCGGCCGGGCGGTTCTGACGAGTCCAGAGGACACCTCACTAGGACCTCCTCCTCAGTCACTAATCCGCCCCCAACCGGGTACGTGAAGCAAGGTAATTGCTTTGAGTCTTTCCTTAGCACACATGCCTTAGGACACAACTTTGCCTCCCGACGCAACACTACGCTACCAACCGCTGCGAAGCCCCACCAGGTACATCAAACGTGATAATTCCATTAGTGCCCCCTGCTCGGAGATTGGACGTATGGCTTACACTTTCCAACCCGTCACATTGGCTGGCCAGGACTATCCGACTCAGCTACGCTATTCAGTTCACCAAGCGCTTGCCCCGTTTCAGCGGTATCAGCTAAACTTCGGTGTACAACGAGAACGCCAGCACCCTACGGGCAGAAATCGCAATCCTTCTACACAAGGACGCGATAGAGCCTGTCCCTCCAGCCGAGATGAAGGGTTCCTGCAGCCCTTAATTCATCATACCCAAAAAAGGAGGAGGGTTGAGGCCAATCTTGGAAATGTAATCTTGGGCTTTGCACAAACTCCTGTTCAATATGCTCACACAAAAACATATTCTAACATGCGTTCGGCATCAAGATTGGCTGGCAGCATTAGATCTGAAGGATGCGTACGTCCACATCTTGATTTTGCCCTGACACCGACCCTTTCTACGGTTCATATTCGTGGGCTGGGCGTACCAGTACAAGGTCCTCTCCTTCGGCCTGTCCCTGTCCCATCGCATCTTCATGAAGGTCGCAGAGCTTCGTATACACCTTAAAGGTGTATGTAGCCGCTATAGCGGCCCACCATGATGCAGTGGACGGTAAGTAGGGAAGCACGACTTGATTATCAGGATTCTAAGAGGCACCTGGAGGTTGAATCCTCCCAGGTCATGCCTGTTCCCCTCATGGGATATCTCCATGGTCCTTACGGGCCTTCAGAGAACCCCCTTCGAGCTGCTAGAGTCAGTCGAGCTAAGTGCCCTCTCCCAGAAGATGGCCCTCCTGATTGCACTCGCTTCCATCAAGAGGGTTGGAGACCTGCAAGCGTTCTCTGTCAGCGACATTTGCCTGGAGTTTGGTCCGTCAGATGCCCATGTCATCCTAAGATCTCGACTGGACTATGTGCCCAAGGTTCCTACGACCCCTTTCAGGGATCAGGTAGTGAACCTGCATACGCTGCCCCGGGAGAAGGCAGACCCAGCCTTATCGTTGCTGTGTCCGATACGTGCTTTGCATACCTTTTGGACCGCACACAGAGCTTTAGACTCTCTGAGCAGGACTTTGTTTGCTTTAGCAGAAAGTGGAAAGGGAAAGCTGTCTCCAAACAGAGGCTCGCCCACTGGGTAGTCGACACCATCGCATTGGCCTATCGGACCCAGGCCGTGCCCACCCCTTTCAGGTTCGAGCACACTCTACAAGGAGTGTGGCATCCTCATGGGCACTGGCCAACGGCACCTCTCTAGCAGACATTTGTAGAGCAGCGGGCTGGGCAACACCCAATACCTTTGCGAGATTCTACAATCTCTGGGTTGAGTCGGTTCCGCCCCGTGTTTTGACAACTGACCGGTATACCGCTTGCACCTTTCCCCTCCACTGAGGTGAAGACATGGGCTGTTACTCCCAGGTGAGTCCTCAAACTCCCGCTCCCTGGATGTTCTACCTCCCCAGCCCTCTTGCTCACAAATTCAGCGGAGGAATTCCTGACCAGACCCACTACGGGTACTAATTACTCTGTACTTGGATAGGTGCTCCATAGGTGCCGGTTATCAGGTAACCCCCTGTGATGTATTTTCTGCGGTACGGTCCCCCTGTCAGGCAGACCCGCATCTCCTTTGGGCAGTCCCCTCTGCCCCCCGGTCGCTGTGCTTGTAGCAACTCCTCCCTCGCTAGATAGGATCTACCACCGCGCCACTTCAAAATATGTCCTGAAAACCCATGTGACATATTTGCCACATTTTCACCTTCACCTAGTCTGGGCAGGATGTGGTCTCTGCAGGGTATTTTACCCCTGAAAGTATAGGACTGGAAAAGAAAGCCTTCCCTGATGCGTGTTATGGCTAGATGGCCCTAGCCACATCTAACACTCTATGAGGAGAAACATAGAGAGATAAAAGGGCGTGGCTGGCGCGACCTGCTCCCATGCTTGTCACGTCACTTGTTCCAAACCTCAAGGAAAAACCTTGGTCGGATGCCAGGAACATAATAAAAACAATATGACTGTGGCAGGGCGGAGGGCGGGGCCGGGTCGTGATTCTACACACCCGGACTCTTATCAGGCTAATCGAGCCTTTGAGAGGGATAAAGGCCAACTGCAGAGGATAGTGCTGGAGAGAGAGATTGTTTACGGACATGTCTGTCGTGTGTGTGTGTGTGTGTGTGTGTTTGTGCTTTGTTTCAGTTTTATATTAAACTATATTATCAAGCCGGTTCTCGCCTCCTCCTTGCCCATTGAACTGCTTTACACTGGTGCCGAAATCCGGGAAGGAGGAGGGATGCCCATCGCAGAGCAAACGACACTGCTGTCCACCCGAGGGAGCGCCGCTGCCATCCGCCGAAGAAGGGAGTAGCCCGACTGCCCAGACGCAGCGAACGGCCGCCGTCCGCGAGGCGAGTGGGGAATGGACTCCCCGACTGCCTGGAGCGATGGAGCCGCTGCCAGGCGCGGAGGAGTGCCCTGCCATCCCCCAGAAACATGGAGGGGTCAACAGAAGACCGCCGTCCATGAGGGGAGGAGGAAAGTGACTCCCCGACCGTCTGCAGCGGTAGGGCCGCTGCCAGGGGTGAAGGAGTGTCCCCAGGAGTCGCCGTGAACGCGGAGGGGCGTTCTTTCCACCGGGGGTCGTGGGTCTGACTCCGGTCCGCCTGAGAGTGTGGAGGAGTGATCGAGTATGCTTTTTTCGGAGTACGCTTTTTTTCCATCTCTTTCTCCTCTCTCACTGCCGCTCCGCATTGGCCTTTTCCCTCTCGTCTAAATTTTACATAGTTTTTTTGGGGGGTACTACACTGTTACAGGAAGTACCCCCCCCTCCCTATTTAATTATTTCTGTTTCCCTCCCCTTGTCCCCTCCCTTGTCCATGTAGACGGGGATGACCTGCCGGCACGCCCCTCCCCAGGAAAAAGGGGGGGGGTGTACGTCATGCCGGGGGCTCCCCAGCCTGAGAGAACGAGGGAGGAATGTGGCAGGGCGGAGGGCGGGGCCGGGTCATGATTCTACACACCCGGTCCCTTATAAGGCTAATCAAGCATCCGAGAGGGATAAAGGCTGACTGCGGAGCATAGTGCGGGAGAGAGAGATTGTTTACGGACATGTCTGTCATGTGTGTGTGTTTGTCTTTTGTTTAGCTGCTCATTAAAATATTATTTATATTGCAGAGCCGGTTCTCACCTACACCTTTCCATTGAACAGCTTTACAATGACGTCTTAGTGGGGCATTGGGGAAGGTTAAATGCAGTCTGATGCCTATGCTCCTTTGGCACGCTACAGCTTGCTGCACCAGCATCAGCAGATCACGTAACATGGTTCAGTCTAGGTGGCACTATCGAATAGGGGCCCCTTGTGTCACTACAATCGACATAACATCGAGTGAGTGACAGAAGGGGAACGTCTAGGTTACTAGTGTAACCCCAGTTCCGTGATGGAGGGAACGAGACATTGTGTCCCCCTTGCCACAACACTGTACCAAGCCACTCTAAGGGCCGAACCTTTTTTCTTGGCTCCTCAGTGCAGAACCTTACTGAACAGATACGTGATCCCCGCCTTTTATAATCGTATATCCGGGGGCGGGACATTCAAATTCTGTTCACCATTTTTTATTGGCCTTTTTCATATTCAGAGGTATCCGAGGCTCCTGAAAGAAGCCCCTTGTGTCTCTACAATCGACACAACGCCTCGGTCCCTCCATCAGAGAATGGGTTTTACACATGGGTTTTGTGTGAGGACATGTTTTAAAAATGCCAATTGATATTATTATTTGGCTGCTCCATAATATATGATGTCCATAGGCATAGGGTGTCTTATTCATTGAGAAACAGTGTTTTAATTAATTCAGAGGTTTGCTAATGTCTTGAGCTTATACATTGCATTGCACAAATGTATGCTCACATGTTCAGCTGTAGTTCCAGTTTCAGCAGTTTGGAAATTTGAAAAGCATGCTGAGACCGATTTTAGCAGAGACACACAAAAAAAGGTCTTCTCGACGGCAATTTTCTGCAAGCGTAAGGGATTACATTTGCGCCAACTGTTTTGAACATAACTTTTCAAGAAACAAATAAAAATATAAAATAAGAATTAATAAAAAATTTAAACTCAGTCTTCAAATAAACAGCATCCTTTGTTAACGATATTCTCAGCTTGTGTTTGCTGATCAGGATTTACGAATGCGCTGCTAGAGTTTTCAGTCATGATTCCAAAGTTTTCAGTTATGCTCCCTGAATTTTCGTTTTCAGTTCTTGCACAAAACTCTCATATGGGCTGGGCTAACTGAGATGAGTTCTCATTGTCTAGTGAATTTTTAATTCACAGCTCTTTGACCTGGAAGAAGAGGTCAGTCAGTGGAAGGGGCTCTGGTTTAGTTTTGCATGTATAAGTGCAAGTATCTACAAGCGTCTTTATAATTCATGAATGTTTAGTGATGTATATTTAGGCGTTTGCTTTTGAATTCTATCTGTATTATTTTTCTCCTAATACTTTGTTGCGATAAGCTTTCAGGAGCAGCAATGACGAATGCCGTTACCACGAAAACACACTTAATTACCCCATTGTCAGCGTATACACTCAAACCATCACAATTCCAACTTTATTATTATTAATATTATAATGAATCCTGAAGAATTTGTAAGGCAGGGTGCCAATGTGTTTGCATTCAAAGGCAAAGAGCAAATGTATGATCTTTGAGAAAATCAACAAACTAACTTTCTTGCAATTAGCAACTCTTCCTGAGGCACCACACCCCACTGAGCGGAGACTGCAAATTCACACCTCATTGTTGCCCTTCCACATCTGTCCCATTCTCTCCTCTCTCCCCTCACCCATTCCTCTTCAGCTCAGAATCACCTAAGATCTGTATGTAACAAAAGTCTATATCTGATGTATACAAATAATGTAACTAGTGTAACATGTTTGGAACCATTTAAAATGTCTCAGTGCGTCTGGTATAGTGCTCTTATTCCCAGGTTTGTAAACTTAATGACAACAAAGTTATAAGGTCTTTGCCAAATGCTTTATAATTCTGGAGGTCTGTCCCCATGCCTGCTTGTATGTTAATGAGGTATGTCCCCAGGACTTCCAAACCTAACCACTCCCAAAATCCCCTTTGTCCATAGTTTGGGTATTTAAGGAGGTGTGACACATTGCTGAGGGTTCTCTGTAGTCAGAGGAGCCCACACAGTTTACTGTGTGTAATTTATATCAGGTGATTGTAATTCGAATTTCTTATGTTTTGATAAAATGTCTAACTTTGACTTATCACTGTCTAATTGGAATTGGTGAATTGATTATGTTACCTGGTCAATAAATTGTCAACATTTGATTTGATTCTGACTGACTCTGACATTGTGTTTCCCAAACAGATTAAACGATTCGTGTGTTACCGCAAGTCTGCGTCAGATTAGTGACGACTAATATTTGGCATCGATTCAAGTGTACTTGGTTTGCAAAGACAAAAAGGGAATTTCCGTTTAGAACAGCAAACGCTGCTTGACCAATCTAAATTCGGGTGTGTCTTACCTCTGTTTTAATTTGATGTTTCTCCAGATAAGTGTACGTGGGAAACCACGCATGGCCAATCCAAAGCTATTATAAGAGAAGTTATGTTGGTCAACTTACATCTGTAATAGTGGCCGTGACCTCTACTGAAGAAAACATTAAGTTACATTCAAGTGTATTCAATTCCATGGGGCTATACTGAAGTATCTTTGCTTGTGTGAACTTGAACGTGACCGATCTCAGGTATATAGCAATTACCTCTGTTTGATGATCCAATACTGACCGCTTGTGATCGTGAAACCCGCGGTGTAGAGAAAAACACGCGAGGACCTCAAAGCGACATAGTTTCTTAATCTAAACGGGTAAAATATAGTTAAAGGAGTTAAAAGAATAATCAAACATTCGCTCACTTTTAATGATGCTCAGTAATCATTAAAAACCTTTTTCATTTATGGAGTCAGATGAAATAACGAGGTAATACATAAGAGAAAATGTATTTCATTTAATATTGTTGTGTTGCATAACAAGAAAGACAGTAACGCGCAGAGACCTTCACCCGTATTATTGGAGACGTCATTGGACCGATAAACGGGCTTACAAATTTAAACAGATTATGAAAATTGCAATCAAGCATGGCGCTTGTTTCACAGGATGTAGACCTTCAAGGTTATTGTATTGCATGGGTATTCAATCCAAATGTTTTTGCTGAAATTTTTGTTGGCTTTAATCAAACCAGCTTAGTTATTGATTTTAAAGTTTGAATGGATTAAACTTGATTAAAATTGTTGTGGAAATCAAATCACTTTATTAGTGCAGCTCCGTCAACATTGCAGTAATGTATTTACAAGATATACAGAATAGATCCTACCTGCTGAGAGGGAGGAGTTGCTACAAAAACGCGGGTAGGGGGACTGCACCGCAGAAAATAGGAGGATTAATCCATGAAGGCCAACCCTGTGGAGCACCTATTCCAGTACAGAGTAATTAGTACCCGTCAGGGAATTCCTCAGATGAATTCGCCGACCAGAGGACTAGGGAGGAAGGACATCCAGGGAGCATTGTACTCCGCACACCAGACAGGGTTTCTACAGCCCTTACTTCATCGTACCCAAGAAAGGCGGTGGGTTGCGACCAATCTTGGACTTGTGAGTTCTCAATCGGGCCTTACACAAACTCCTGTTCAAAATGCTCACGCAGAGACGGATTCTAGCCTGCGTTCGACAGCTAGATTGGTTCACAGTGGTAGACCTGAAGCACGCGTACGTCCATGTCTCCATTTTGCCTCGACACCGACCCTTTCTGCGGTTCGTGTTCGACGGCCAGGCGTATCAGAACAAGGTCCTCCCCTTCGGCCTGTCCCCTCACGTCTTCACCAAGGTCGCAGAGGCAGCCCTTGCCCTGTTACGGGAAGTGGGCATCTGCATACTCAATTACCTCAACGACTGGCTCATTCTGGCTCACTCTCGAGAGTTACTATGCACTCACAGCGTGCCTCACCAACAAGCGTGCACAGTCAGTGCTCCGGTGCCACGCTCTCTTCGAGCCCGGCACAGTGGTTCCTCTAAATAAATTCCAGAGGCTCCTGGGGCATATGGCATGCTCAGCCGTGGTCGCGCCACTCTGGTTGATGCATAGGAGACCGCTACAGCACTGGCAGGACCAGGCAGGACCATATACCATGCCGCTCCCATGTGCGGCTTCACAACCCACGTGGTGTATTTGCCACATGTTACCTCCCCCTAGTCTGGGCAGGATGTGACCTCCGCAGGGTCTTTTCCCCCTGAAAGTATAGGATCTGGAAAGACCGCCTTCCCCGATGCATTTCATAGCATTAAGATAGTCCCAACCGCTTCACTCTCTATGCGAGAGACATAGAGAGAAAAAAGCCCACGGCTGCCGGGCTTGCTCCCATGCTAGTCATGTTGCAGCTGTTCCCCCTCAGGGGTGCTGGGAACCTAAGGTCTGTATATGAGTCAGTGGTGGCTCAGTGGTTGAGGCTCAGGGTTACTGACCAGAAGGTTGGGGGTTCAAGCCCCATCACCACCAAGATGGCACTGTTGGGCCCTTGAGCAAGGCACTTAAATCCAGGTTGCTCCGGGGGGATTGTCCCTGTAATAAGTGCACTGTAAGTTGCTTTGGATAAAAGCATCTGCCAAATGCATAAATGTAAATGTAAATATGACACCTTATTCTGTTATTCTTATTCTTATTATTGTTGCTTCTAGCATGCAGCTGCCTGCTTGCACCTGTGTCAGCAGTTCACGTAACACGGTCTAGTGCATAGTACTTTTGAATGGAACCCCTTGTGTCACTTCATTCGACAACGTCGAGTGAGTGACAGAAGGGGAACGTCACGGTTACTGTTGTAACCTCTGTTCCCTGAGGGATGGAAGGAGATGTTGTGTCCCTTCTGCCATGACACTAGACATACCACTGTAAATGGCCTTACCTTATTCTTGGCTCCTCGGTGCAAAAACCTGACTGACAGATGCACACCCGCTTCCCCTTATACCTGTATGTCCGGGGCGGACATGCAAATTCTGTCCGCCAATTTCTCATTGGCCTTTTCTCAAGTTCAGAGGTATGCGAGGCTCCCAAGGAAGACCCCTTGTGTCACTTTATTCGACACATCTCGTTCCCTCCCTCAGGGTTACAACAGTAACCGTGACGTTTATTAGACAAAAACGATATTGTCTCAAAAAATAATTACCAAAGTAAAAAAGATGATTCATCAAGATATGAAAAAGAGCAAATATTAGAGATTTGGTACAGGACAGATTTGTGCGGGATATTGTTTGGTCGCAGCATTATTGTAAGATATTATGACATCCTTACATATTGGATCTTTAAATGTAAATGGATGTCGTAATAAAGAAAAGAGAAGTGCACTTTTCAAATTTTTGGCTTCTAAATGTCTAGTGTGATATTCTTGCAAGAAACACACACAGAACCAGGCAGAATGGCTAAGTGAATGAAAAGGACAGGTTTTTCTTAGCCATGGTTCCAGTGTAAGTGCTGGAGTAGCTGTTCTCATAACAGAAAGTGTTAAGTGGAATGCTTCCAATATGATAGAATTTTTCCTGGAAGAATGCAGCGGGTAGACATTATTCTGCAATATCTGTCTTTTTCTTTTATTAATATATATGCTCCCAATGTTGGTTATGAACAAGTTATTATTATTCTTTTTTTTAATTACAGGAAGTTTTGATTAATATTTCTCGTGATAACCTAATTATTGTGGCTGGAGATTTTAATTGTACCCTTGACTATACAGAACCCCACCCCAATTCAGCAGAAGCTCATAAGAAATTAATAATATTTCACTCTCTTGTAGATGTGTGGAGATAATTCTTCCCTAAAAGTAGGCAGTATACATGGCTGAAAATTAATTCCAATATAATATCGGGGGCTAGACTACATAGGATATATGTCTAGAAATGTAGAAGAGGAAATTTTTAGAGTACAATTAATCCTACACCAATTTATGATCATTATTACGTCTCTGTCATAGTCACAACATTGACCACATGTAATAAATCTTATTGGCATTTCAATAATAGTTTGAATGATCTCCAGGATTGGATGGACTGACCTCTGAAGGCTCTGTGGTCATTGATTGGATCAGATTTACATGTTGTGTTTCTTGAATGTGAAAAATAAACAATTCTTCCTATCAGTTGCAGAAGAGCTGTAATAACGTTATTGCCAAAGAAAGGGGATTTAGGATTTTTGAAGAACTGACATCCCATCACCCTTTTAGGGACAGATACTTTCAAAAGTATTAACAAATAGCTTGAAGAAGGTTATGGCTTCCATAATTCATGAAGATCAGTCTTATTGCATTCCAAAATTTTATTTTGATAACCTTTTCCTTGAGCATGATTTATTACATTTTTCTGAGATATACAGACTTGATGAAGGAATTTTGTCACTTGTCCAGGAAAAGGCATTCAACAGAGTCAGCCATGGATATATTTTTAATGCCTTGTCATCATTTGGATTTGGAGAACAGTTAATCTCATGGATTCAGATAATTTATACAGATGTTTACAGCATGTTGAAGATATATGGAACTTTAACAAGACCTTTTCCTGTGTGTAGAGGTGTTAGACAAGGATGTAGCCTCTCAGGACTTTTATATGTAATATCCATAGAACCTTTATTAAGACCTTTATTAAGTCTTTAAGAAACACTTTTTATAATTCATGGTTATGTCATCAATCTAATTAGCTAAGTATTGAAATCAATACTTTCATTTAATCTGGTGTTTTAAAAGTGGGAGATTTAATTGACACAGAAAAAAAATGGTTTTCTGTACAAGAAATCACTAAACAAATGTGGAGTAGGTCAGAAAGGATAGTCAAGAATGTTTTAAGAAAGTTAAAACCATAATTTTCTATATCATTATATATTTTTCTTGAAGATGTTTTTGCTAGTGGTTCAAATCGTTTTTTTTTTCCCTGAAGTATATATTACACCACACAATTGGCAGGATAATGGGGATATAAGACAACTCTTTTCTTTACGAGTACTCAAACATGTGTCCTTTTTACAACGTTTGTATATAGCATCATCTTCATGGCACTTGTTTTATAAAAGTGCATTGCCAAAACGATCAGGAGATTTACAATTGCATATCCTGCATTGTGCATTAGCAACAAAAACTTTTTTGTTTAAGTGTAACCTTTAGCATATCTTCAGTTTGTAATTTTTGTAATGTACCAGATATTGTTTTTCATATATTTTCTGATTGTTACAGAATTATACCTCTTTTGGATCTTTTGGAGAATATCTTTGAATCCTTTGGTTGGAATGTTAAAAAAAAACTATTCATTTTGGGTTTAAATATTTTGAGTCTCAAAGTGTGTGCTGTAACTTCTCCATTTTTTTTTATTTGCCAGGCAAAGTTAACTATTTGGAAAGCATATACAACTGAAAATGAAGGAAGATGAATCAATATAGAAGAATTGTTTAAAGCCTTGGTGGAATCTAGAGTTAAAATAGAGTATGAATTTTATAAAATTAAAATATGTTAATCTTTTAAAGGAAGTGGAGCATAAATGCCAATTTTATTTCTGTGAACGATGATGACAATTGTATTGTTGTTTCATTGGTATTGTTGACATTTTGATGGAATTTATATTGAATTAGAAGTTGAATTCATTATTAACTGTTATTAAGTATTGTATATAAGGAGATATATAAACACACTTTATTATATAAAGTATAATTATTATACAGAATCTCTCTCTCGGGTACACTGCATGCTGGGTGTGTGTGTGTGTGTGCGTGTGTGTGTCTGTGTGTGTGTGAGTGAGGCGTGTGCGGGAGAGCGTAAAGTTACCAAACTGCCCCCCCCTCCCTCTTTTTCCCCCTTTCGTCTTATTTTATTGTTTTATTACTTATTTATTTATTTTTCTGTTTCCTTAATTTTTGGGGTCTCTATAGTTTAAGGACCATGTAGTTGTGAGGTGTGTGAAGGTGTGGAAATGTTGCCTCTTTCGCTTCAGAATGGATTCAGGTGTGTTCCAGAAGCGGGTGCTGCTATTGAAGACGATTGATCTGTTAGCAGCAGGAGAACAGGTAGGCCATGAAAATATAGTCTCTGCATCTCTTATGAATAAAGCAGTTGTCATTTTTCTTAAAAACAAACAACTTGTTAACAAAGTAATTGAAAGCGGCATCTGGGTTAAAGAAACTTGTGCCGATCACACCACTGTCTGTTCTGGTGACTGCTGTGGTTCACGCGGCTATGGTTAGTGGAACGAGTGCGGATGAGAGGTCGCCGAATTATGCGAAAGTTCTAGTGACAGAAAGAGGAACAGAGGGAAAATGAAGCAGATAATAGTGTTAAGGTAGGTGTAAGTGGTACTGAATATTCGATAAAGTTTACATGTCTAGTGTTTGTGGGGATACTGGTGTTTTGGATCATAAGGAAGTAGATGAGCAAGATTGTGCTAAGGGATTGACGGATGAAATGGAAAAAGTATCTGATGATGAGAGTATTAGAGATGACGACTCGTGCTTTGATGTAGATATTGATAAATCGGGTGATTTCTACTCAGTTGATCAAATAAACACTTTTCTGGACAAACTTAAAGGCAAGTGTGTTGAACTTGAGAAGTTTTTTCCCCAATTTGGAAAAGTTTCAAAGTGTAGCTTTTTGATAGGGAATGTCTTTGGTTATCTCATTCTGCTTTTATCAGGGAACAAGGGTTACATTCAAGTAACCCGAGACATACTTCCTAAAAGATGTCAAAGTGCAGTTCTTTATCTTCTTCAAACTAACTTGTGTTTGTTAAATAACTAGAGGCCTATTGCTGTTCTCAACTCTAATTACAAGATAATATTGTCTAAATGCATTGAAAATCGACTTAAAAAGGTATTGGGTGGTATTTTGATTCATGAAGACCAGTCCTATTGTATATGTCGTGTTCTTTTTTGAGGAGACGATGTCAAGTTTTCAAAGTAAAAATTTTCTAGTCAATTTTTAAGATCTAGTCAGCTTCACCCGTAAGCTCCGCTCAAAAAGATCCCGTTTCTCCTGTGTTCCCTTCTTTTCTACATTTCTGACCCAGGGTGTGTTCCTTTGTTCTCAGGTTTTTACTCTTTTGATTGGCTTATTTTTGCCACCGGGTCATCTCCAATATTCTAAGAGATAAGTTCCACTCATTCCGTTGGTTTGTTTTTGCTGCAGTGGGATTACTGGTTTTACCTCCCATTGGTTCATTCTTATCAGTTTTTTGCCTAAAGAATTTACAATGTAGGTACTGTTTCAAGGTTCCCCTGCCGAAAGAATTTCCAATGTATAAACTGTCTCTAGGTTCCCCTCATCTCCTGTGTCAGAAATGCAGCTGTAGTTTCCTTTTAAGCATTTTTGGTTTTACATATATTTTCTAGATAGTTACACACATCATTCATCATTTGTTAACAGACATACTTTGTTTAAGATTAGTCACACACATATATACTGATTAAGATTGCAACACACAACATATACCTAAAAGATCTATCTATGATAATATGTTTTTTAATAAGAGATCTTTTAGAATTTTCAAAAGTGTATAATGTTAATGTTGGTCTTATTTCCCTGGATCAAGAAAAAGCTTTTGACCGTGTAGATCACTAGTACATGTTTTATGTTCTTAAGTGTTTTGGGGATAACTTTTTATCATGGATAAAAATGTTGTACAATGAAGCATGAAGTATGATAAAAGTAGGAGGTGGTCTAAGTGTACCAGTTAACATGGAAAAGGGAATTAGGTAGGGCTGTCCAATGTTTGGCTAACTGTACAGCTTAGCAATTGAACCTTTACTGTGGTATAACCATGGTATAACAGGTATAACCATGGGAGCTTAAGAAAAGAGATCATTATTTTTTGCTAACGATGTTACTATTTTAGTTCAACAACCAAATTATGTAAAGAACTTGAAAAAGGCACTAGAAATTTATAAAAGAGCTTCATCAGCTTGACTTAATAATAAAATAAATAAATAAATAATTAAAACTGTGTGATATAATCCCAATAAGAGAAATATTAATGTGTATTTGCCTAAATTTACCAAAATTATTCAGTGTGGCACAGTTGGTTTGAAATATTTGGGAGTATGTCTTGGGCAAGAGGACTATAAAAAGAAAAATTGGCAGGGCATGATTGAGAAATGTTGTGCCAGGTTGTCTAGTTGGAAATGGTTACTACCCCATTTATCATATAGGGGGAGAGTACTTATAACTAACAACCTTATTACCTCTACAATTTAGCACAAGTTTATTGTTTTGGACCCACCAATAATTTTGATTTAAGAAATAAAAAAGACACTTGTTGAATTTATGTGGTCAAGTCAGCATTGGCTGAGAGCAGCAGTAAATGAGGGTGGACAAGGACTGATAGACATTCGTTCAAGGCTTGCTGCTTTTTATGTGTGGGCTATACAACGTCTTCTATACCACCAACATCATGGGTGGATGGACGTTAAGTGTGCTATTTTACTCAAAGCTGGATGTATGCGCTCGGACAAACAGTTATTTATCATGTCCTTTCAGAAAATACCTATTGGTGGACTTACCTTGTTTTATCTTAATGTTCTGGATTTGTGGCATGTGTTATCAGTCTTAAGAGAGTTGAAAAAACCTGGACTGGGGCTGATTGAGGAATATTCATTTTCCAGTCCACTTTTCTACGTTAGTATTCTGTGCTCTGATACCATTAGTTTGAGCCTGATAACTGCTGGAATATCTTCAATACATGATTTGAGGGAAGGATGTGGATGGATAGAACCAGAAGACTTAGTAGGAAAACTTCATGGTTACTGTTGTAACCTCCATTCCCCTTCTGTCACTCACTCTACGTTGTGTTGAATGTAGTGACACAAGCCTCGCGTACCTCTGAACTTGAGAAAAGGCCAATGAGAAATTGGCAGACAGAATTGGCATATCCCGCCACCAGACATACCTAAAAGGCACAAAATCTTTTTTTTTTTATATTTAAAAAAATATATTATATTATATATATGTTTTTTATTCAAAACAAACTGAAGATTGTTTTCAGAAGTATACTGGTTCAAGGTAGCGTTGCCATCAGAAGCATCATGGACCAAGGAGGCATTGTTTTCAGAAGCAAACTGGGTCAAGGTAGCATTGCCATCAGGAGCATCATGGACCACATGGCATTGTTATATTTCTTTTAGATAAAATATATATATATATATATATGGGTATAAAGGGAAGCGAGCATGCGTTTGTCAGTCAGGTTTTTGCACAGAGGAGCCGAGAATAAGGTACAGCTGTTTACAGTGTTAGTCTAGTGTCGTGGCAAGGGGGACGCAACGTCTTATTCCCTCCATCAGGGAATGGAGGTTACAACAGTAACCATGACGTTCTCCTTCTGTCACTCACTCTACGTTGTGTCGAATGTACAGTGGATATAAAAAGTCTACACACCTCTGTTTAAATGCCAGGTTTTTGTGATGTAAAAGAATGAGACAAAAATAAATCATGTCAGAAATTTTTCCACTTTTAATGTGACCTATAATGTGAACAATTCAATTGAAAAACAAACTGAAATCTTCGTGGGGGAAAAAATGAAAATTAAAAACCTTACAATAACCTGGTTGCATAAGTGTACACATCCTCTTATAACTGGGGATGTGGCTGTGTTCAGAATTAACCTATCACATTCAAACTCATGTTAAATAGAAATCATTACACACCTGCCATCATTTAAAGTGACTCTGATTAATCACAAATAAAGTTCAGCTGTTATAAAACTTTCAACCTTGACTGACTGATTCTGAAAACAAACTCTTTTAGAGGGAAAATACTCTTTTAGGAGAGAACACTCTTTCAGACAGAAGCGCTGTCGAAGCGCCCAGGGGCGTGGAATGCACAGCGTGCAGAGAAGGAGAAAGCTGCTGGTAATGCGCCGTAGATCCAAAAGCAGTGCTTTGCCAACAGAGGTGAGTGGAACAGTAGTGAATTTTAGCTTGCTGCTGCACAACCACTTGGCTCTGAAGAAAAAATCTGACTGACAGATGCAAGCCCGCTTCCCTTTATACCCGTATGTCCGGGGACGGGACATGCAAATTCTGTCTGCCAATTTCTCATTCGCATTTTCTCAAGTTCAGAGGTACACAAGGCTCTCAAGAAAGACCGGCTGTGCATGCAACTTTGTGCATAAGGTGAAAATCGACCATACTGTCAAACCTGTATGTAAGAAACTACGACGCCTGCCTTTTGCAGTAAGGACTTCTGTCTCAGCAGAACTGGACCGCTTGCTGAAAGCTGGCATCATTGAAAAGATTGATGCATCACCCTGGGTTTCACCTATAGTAGTCACAGGATGCAAAACTGGTGGAATAAGAACAGACCTCTGTGAACCTAACAAAGCCGTAGTTACAGACTGTTACCCCCTGCCTCATGTGAATAAACTGTTTGCAAACCTACAAGGTGCGAAAGTGTTCTCTACAATTGATCTGGCTAATGCATATTACCAGCTGCCTCTCCATAAAGAGAGCCGAGACCTCACAGCATTCATCACACATGAGGGTCTTTTCAGATATTGTAGGGTTCCCTATGGCCTTGCATCTGCCCCTTCATTCTTCCAGAAAATGATGGCTGACATCCTCAAAGGCCTCCCAGGTGTCCAGAATTATTTGGATGACCTCATTGTCTATGGCACCACCTCTGCTGAACATGACCAGAACCTCAATACTGTCCTCCAAAAACTGAAAGAGGCTGGACTACTGCTTAATGACAACAAATGTTACTTCAGGAAGCCCTTTCTATGCTTCCTAGGCCATGTCATCACTGCAGATGGCATTTGTCCTGATCAAGAACACATTGATGCTGTCTTGAAAGCCCCGCCTCCATCTGATATTGCTGCCCTGTGTTCATTCTTGGGCCTAGTATCATGGTACTCAAAGTTTCTGCCTAACTTTGCAACAGTTGTGGCCCCTATGCGTGCATGTGCCAGCTACAAAGATACCTTTACATGGACTCCTGCAGCTCAAAACAGTTTTGAAGAAGTTAAACAACTTCTTGTGGACAGTTCTGCACTTTCTGGAGGTTCTGTTCAACCCTTCTTTACGCCCTGTAATATCCACAGACGCAAGTGATTATGGACTTGGCGCTGTCTTTGCACAAGTACAGTCTGACGGCACAGAGAAGCCTGTAGTTTTTGCTTCTCGCACACTAACTGCAACAGAGCGAAAATATTCTACAGTTGAAAAAGAAGCACTTGCCTGTGTGTGGGCCGCAGAAAAATGGAGAACATACTTGTGGGGACGTTGTTTTACTCAAAGCACAGATCACCAGGCTTTGACAACACTACTCAGCACAAAAGGAATCGGTAGAGCTGGAATGTGTGTTGCCCGCTGGTCTGCAAGCTTACTCTGTTTTGACTATGATGTCATCTATCGACCAGGTTCTCAGAACTACACAGCTGATTGCCTTTCACACCTACCCTTGTATGCGACTGCTGACTTTGATGCGGAACCTGAAATGGTGGCACAAATTTCTGCTACCCTGAGCTCCCTCCCAGTGGATGGTAACCCAGAGAACATTGTCACAGACAATGGTGCACAGTTCACTTCTGCAGCTTTTGCAGCATTTCTTCAGGACCGAGCAATATCTCACAGCAAAACAACAGTCTACTATCCAGCTGCTATTGGAGCTGTTGAGAGATTCCATCACATCCTCAGAAGTTGCATTCAAACTGCAATTCATCAGTCACTGCCATGGAAAGAGACTGTATTGAACTGGCTTCAGGCGTACCATGCAACACCACATGCAGCTTCCACCTCACCTCATGAACTCCTTTACATAAGGAAAATGTGAACCAAACTGAATGTTCTTCCCCTGCAGTCTGCGACATCTCCACTGGCTGCTTTTACTCATGATGCAGCCCAGAGACAGCAGCATATAATGAAGCGTTACACTGATGCTAAAAGCTGAGATGGTTGATTATTATAGTTAAAGTATTACTGATTATGCCCTAGACACCTTTAAAATGTTAAGTGAAGGGTAATTCTTATGTTTACACTTAGGTGCACTGTTACATGTTTAATGTGCCTTATGTAAAATTACTTTATTCACAATATTCTGTGTTAATGCTACCTAGGAAATATGGGTATAATTTTGTTTAGTTCTACAGTATAAGACAACTACAGTCTTGCATTATTTTGATCTGCTCTTTACCGCTAACACTTATTATGAGAGTGTAATCTTTTACAGAGAAGGGAGATGTTGTGTTCTATCTCTATATGTATGCTACATTCTAGCACTAGGCGGCACTGTCGTAAAGTAGATATTAGTTGATAGAGTAAGAGACTAAGAGATGATGACTACTGAATGTACCAAGCTTGCTACCGGGTGTTTGCTAATAAGAACTGTTGTAGTAATTTAAATGCTCCCTGTTGAATTAAACAGCCCTTGTTGAACTTTCTGGCGTTCTTCAACACTACACCGTTTATTTAGAAAAGACTAGAAAATGTAGTGTCCTCCCAACTATGTTCATTTTTTCAGAAAAATAGTGTGTGTACAATTTCAGTCAGGATTTAGGCCCCATCACAGAACAGAGACTGCACTTATCAGAGTTATAAGTGATTTGCTCTTATTATCTGATCATGCATTTCTCTTCTAGTGCTTTTAGATCTTAGTGCTGCCTTCAACAGCATAGATCACGACATTATCTTGAATAGGCTTGAGAATTATGTTTGCATTTGTGGACTTGCATTAGCATGGTTTAAGCCCTATTTAGCAGACCACTACCACTTTGTTTGTGTAAACGAGGAATTGGCAAATCAAACAAAAGTTGAGTATGGAGTACCACAGGGATCAGTTTTAGGGCATCTGCTTTTACAATAATGCTCTTTGTTGCTGATGCCAAAATAATAATTAATGCGTTCATGACCTCAACTAAATTTTCAATCAAGTCTAATATTTGCCAAGCATACACCTAATTTATCCATCAAC
Source organism: Xyrauchen texanus (assembly GCF_025860055.1). Lineage (NCBI taxonomy): Eukaryota > Metazoa > Chordata > Actinopteri > Cypriniformes > Catostomidae > Xyrauchen > Xyrauchen texanus. Next base: position 17,374,280 of record NC_068288.1, read on the forward strand.
TCACATTTATGCTGCTTTATTTAGGTCTGAACCAGAAACATTTATCATCTTCTATAACTCTGCAAAAACCTTTTATGGCATCTATGCAAATCTTATTCTATTTGTTTCCCTTTCTCAAGGTTACCAGAGCTGGCCAGATCCAGCTCCATTCCAGCTTGGTGTAGGACTCCACTGCTACATGTCTCTGAGGTGTGATGATTAAAGGCAGCCGGTGCCAGCCAGACATCACTTCAGTCTATTATGATGGACTTCAGAGTATGAACTGATGCCAACTCCAACCACAAAACATACGATACTTCTTATGCCACTGCCTGAACCTTGGACTTAGGATAGACATCACCGAAATTACCTGCTGGTTGAACTGCGATGCACCTCACTGATCTCTGCCTGCTTCACCTTGGTGTAATGATGAACTACACTCTTAAAAAAAGTCTTCATTAGCCAACTAACAAAGGACAATGCATCTATGTGAACGTCTACAGTACAGGATGTACTTCACAGGCATTAGTCATTAATCTTACAGTACATATAAAATATTTATACTTAACACTTTCTTGGTTTACTCATTTTAAACCATGACTTGCTCTGCTCTTAAATAACTAACATTGGCATTAAAATCATGCTGTTTATCCAGAGGGGAACTGGCCCCCACAGTGAGCCTGGTTTCTCCAATGGCTATTTTTCCCCATTAACCAACATCTTATGGAGTTTTGTGTTCCTTGGCCCAGTCGCCTTCAGCTTGCTCATTGGGGATCTAAATACATATTAATTAATAATTAGTAATTTATTACATATTTAATCAAACTACACAATGATGACTCTAAGATTATCTATATATTACAGTATAATGTCTGTTAATGCATGATTTTCTGTAAAGCTTTTTTTTCTTTGAAACAATGTGTGTTGTGAAAAGCACTATACAAATATAAATGACTTGACTTGAACTCAACAATCTTAATGGGAATAGGTTACATCATACGGATCAAACTGAAAAAAGAAATTCAACTCATAAAATACAAGCACATACGTTTCACTCGCAAACTAGTGTTTTTAGTCATCTCGAGTCACTCTGTGAGAATAATTGTGATATGTACCCTGTTATGTTGACTTTGGGCTTGTTTTATTCGCAATGTTGTCCTTTAAGTAAAGATTAGCTTTTTCTCACTTTCTTTGTTTATGTTTCATGAAGTAATACACGGCAATGATTGCCCCCAAGTAACATACATACATGTTTTTGTTTATTGCCACATGAAACATAAACAGGATATGGGAAATGCCATGTCATTACTTACAGCAGATGATCCCAAATTAAACCAGATCCTAATCAAATGTAAGAAGGTGCAGAGATGTTGAAATAATCCTCACAGTGTGACATGAGCTTGGCTCTCAATCACACAGACATGGTGTGTATGTGCACACGCACTGTTGAAACTGCCTGAGTCCCTGCCTGAAGGAAAGAAGCCACAGGCAGTCAGCGATTATTAATTACAAGCAGATAAAACGTAACAAATGATCAGTGAAAATATCAGCACAATAATCACATTTTGATTTTTCCAGTTATCGGCCAAAAATATAAAAGCCACCGATATACAGAGGTGTAAAGTAACAAATTACAAATACACATTACTGTAATTAACTACTTTTTTCCCAAGAATTGTACTTTTTTAAGTAGTTTAGAAATTGTATACTTTTGCATTTTAAGTGCTGTAACTGTTCTTTTACTGCGCTATTTTCCCACCGTCTGTGTTAGCTACCTCCCTGTCCTGATTTATTTTAATCTATCTATGTCAGGGGTTCTCAACCTTTTGCAAGCTGGGCCCCCCAATGCTGGTTCATTGCAGTTGGGGCCCCAACTGGGCCCCCTTTCGATGCGAAAGGAAGGAGAATCTTCAAGGCGACGTCACAGAGTTCAGGGTATTCCTGCATCAATGCTGCCCAGAATGACGAAAGAGGGCAGGAGCTAAAGTGTTCCTTCAGTCTACTGTCACTCTTCAGCTCAATAAGCTGTTCCTGCATATCAATTGATAGCTCGTTTGCTGTGCACACAAACGGATCTCGAACCCACGCAAAAGAGCGATAATCCTCTTTAAAGTACGTCGCAAATTGTTTTCTCATTGCTGACAGGTGCTCAGACACTGATTGAAATAGGGAGGAGAAATTGTGTGATGTGCCTGCATCAGTGATAAAGTCTGCAAGGCTGGGGAACATGTCGCAGTTCCATCGACTGATGCGGCCATGCCAGAGGTCTAGTTTTTGTGTGAAGGCGTGCACTTTGTCTGCAAGGAGCAAAATATGAGTTTCGCGCCCTTGCAAAGACAGGTTGAGGCCATTCAAGCGGTCAAATATATCGACCAAATAGGACAGAGACGCAAGCCACATAGTGTCATCCAGATGCTTCGCCAGATCTGATTTGATTTCTGTCAAAAACCACTTCACCTCCTCTCGCAGCTCATACAACCGCTGTAACACCCGCCCCCTGGACAGCCAGCGAACTTCAGTGTGCAGAAGCAGCTGTTCGTGCCATGACCCCATCTCCTGGCAGAGGACCCCAAACAAGTGAGAGTTTAGGATCATGTTGATGGGTATGGTTCCTGTTAAAAGGTTATATTTTTGACAAATATTTCCAATCACTCTTTCAACATGGATTCTTAGGTGAGCTACTTTTCTTGTCTCCTCCACATCTCTTGCAGCTAGCTGACAGTAACCCCTTGTAAAGGCTGGGAGTTTGACCTCTGCACACAACATGCCAACACTTTCCTTTATATCAAAACCTCTATCAGCCAATACAATGTACCCTGGCAAAACATTTTTCAAGAAAACCACTATTTTCTGTAATGTGTTTATCACTTGTACGGCCACCCCACCCTTTTGATATGAAACAAACAGATCCCTTTGGTGTAATACCTATCAAATATTTCATAGTGTGATTGTGCTTGTAGCTGGAAAACATTTGAGCATGTGCTTTCAGATTTGATGGTTTCTCTGTGAAAATCTTAAAACAGTCAATGATCACTGCTACTCTGCGTCCAAAGGACTCCACAAATTGGTGAGGCATAATTTTTTGTAAAGTGTCTCTTTCTGGCCATATGATGGAACGGCTCAGGTTTGCATACATAAATGACACAATTTCATGAAATGTTCTGTATACTGTCTTTGGGGAAACACGAAAGAGATGGGCTAGATGTTGTGCAGGCAGATCCAGTCTGAGGCGCATAAAGGTTATGAGAAGCATTTGAAATGGACTAAGAACTTTCTTCTTTTGGTCTGACATGAGAGGCACCAAAAAATTTAGTAAGGCCATAAAGGTTCCCAGGTTTGGCATTCCTGTGTAGTACTTAACTTTATCATCATTGTCTCCAAAAAAAACTATCAGACATCCTGTGCTCATCAAGTTCACGTCGCAGCTGTACGTTTTCTTCCAACAGGCGGTTAACTTCTGCAGATCTGTGCACACATAAGTTACATTCTGTTTGTGTCACAGCCATCCCCTGAGTTGTGTGGGTCCCTTCCTCAGTGTGTTGCTCGCCATGTCCTACAGCATCATGTGTCTCCTCCTCAGTGTGTTGCTCACCATCTCCAGCCGCTTGTGTCTCCTCAGCATGTGGCACAACATCTCAATCAGCCGCTTGTGTCTCCTCAGTGTTTCGCTCACCACCTCATTCAGCTGGCTGAATGTGTGTTTTTTCTTTCCTCCCTCTTACTTCGTCTTGCCGAGCGTGTAGTGTTGGTGTGAGAGATTTCTGACCCAGATGGAGGGCGGGTGCCCAGTCTGGGTCAGTCTCCATCATCTCATATGCAGGTTGACCTGCAATAACATGAAAAAGTTTTTATCTTCAAAACATGGGACCAAAAGTGTTAACAGTAATCATAGATTATACTGAAGTATTAGTACAGACACTGAGCAAATATAATTCAGCTAAAAAATATTTTAATACTGAAAAAGTATTAGTACAGTGCTGCACTTTTCAGACTGCAAGTCACACCGAAGTGAAATTAAAATTTTCTGCAAAAACACAGTGAGTAACGTTAACTTTCAAGCCTTATAAATTGTTAAATTTACCTTTTTCCATTCTAAATCTATATCCATTTAGTTGACATTGCAGTTGAGTAAAGTACAAAGTAAGGTACAAACCCCCAAAATAATAAGTGCTGTAGTGAAGTAAAATAATTATTTTATAGTCCTGTATTTATAAGACGATTGCATAACATTTTACAGTATAAACAATAAAAGACTAATACTTCAAATTTGTCAACATCATCACCTTTATGTCTTACCTTTATGAAAATGTTGAGAGCAGACATACATAAACGGAGATATGTTTGCAAAGGTGATGTTTTTGCGTCGCACAGCTCCAACCCAGGCCATCCGACGCCTTTTTGTTACGTCCGCGACATGCTGTCCATGTCCTTTCTTCAAAGTGGGAAAGCTAAAAAACCTTTCCCCGTTGTTTAGTTTGTGACCCTTTCTGTCGTGAGACTTACTATCACACAACAAGAACGCACCATTTTATCACATTTATGAACACAATTCTCCAAGCAGAATACACCAGCATTGATACCTTACAAATGGCGGCTACGCCCATAATGCACTTCGCAGTTCATGAGTGTGACGTCACCTGACAATGACCGATTGCTTGTTTGTGTCATGTGAGTTTAACTTTCTCAAGCCAGATATCAACATTAATCCTGCCTCTAATTTGAAGAAACATATTGAGGTAAATTTCATATTTCTGCTTACTAGGTTCTGTGTGTCTATAATGTACCTTTAATTTAACTATCTATCACTGAGATTATTGGGCTGCTGTGAGAGATTAATGCAATGTTATCAATAAGGCTGGGCAATAAAATTATCTAGATGTTTATCGAAAAAAAGAGAGATGTCCTCGATCAAAGTAGTTCCCTTCCGAGGGAACTCGCACTGCTTCGTTGAAAACGACTCTTTGGGGAACGCTCCTTAGCGTGCGCCTCTGAATTATGAATGAAACTATTCCAATCTTGATTGGTGTTGCGTCATGACGTAACATGTGACGGCATAACCGGATGCATAAAAGTGACGCCGGCACACAAACACATTAGCTTTCGCTCTTCAGCAAGCGCTCTATGTGTATTGTTTGTCTTATTTGGTGTTTATGGCCACCCAACAGTTCATGAAGTGCGTGCACCCCTGCCCTCGTTTCATTACGGGTAGGGACACGCACGCTTTATGTGTGAATTGTTTGGGAGCGCAGCACGCACAGGCAGCTCTCGAGGGATCTGCCTGTGAAAGTTGTGAAGCACTACCCATGAGAGTGCTGCGCTCCCGGTTGGCGTGCTTTGATGATCACGGTCAGGCTCGAGTTCCCCACGGATCTGGTCCCACGTCTGTTGAGGCAGCGCGGCGGTTGAGATTGTGGGGTTCGCAGCGGGATCTTGCAGATGAGAATGAGACTGCTGCGGCACTTTCTCATTCTTCGTTTGAGGATCCCGAGCCTACTGTGAGTGGTGCAGAAGCCCGCGTCGCAACATCTAGCCCATCTCTTTTCTGAGTCAAGCACGCCAGTTTTCGGCCAAGCTTATGAGGAGCTGATTGAGGTTGTGACGCGTGCCGTGGCCAGACTTGATATCAGCTGGCCACAAAATGAGCAGGAAACGCAAGTTGAAAGACAAATTAGACGAGCGTTTCCTGCGGCACAGATCACAACCTCAGCGCCGGGGTTTGCCGTTTTTCCCCGATCTCCACAAAAAAAAAAATATATATATATAAATATATATCTCGAGATCGTGGGGTAAACCGCATTCGTCCCGTGTCTCCAGCCCCAGTGTGGTGATTACAGATGATGTTTTGGGGGCACGGGATATGGGCTAAAACCCCGGCGCTGCCTAGTAAGCACTGCAGGGATACATCTGCTTTAATAAGTAGGGCTTACATGGTGGCAGGTCGGGCTGGTTCTTGCCTGCACTCAATGGCTATTGGCCGCTCTATGGCAGCTATGGTGACCACAGAGAGGCATCTGTGGCTGAATTTATCAGGGATAAAGGAAAAGGTTAGATCTTTTCTGCTTGATGCTTCCCCCGTAAGGTAAGTCTAAATCGAGTAGGGCAAGCAGATCAGCCCCAGCCATCAGTCAGCTCCTCGCACCACAGAGTTCCCCCCCGCTGCAGAGCAACCGAGGTTGTTCTCGCAGCGGCGTCCTCAGGGAATCGGTGTCGGTTTCCTGCCGTCTCTGACGCTTCGGGCCACATCAATTTCCAGCTAACGCACACCGTGCCGTTCGTGTCAACAACAAAAAAAAATTATAAAAAAAAAGTATCCATTGTGGTCACAAGAACCATATCGACTAAATCCTGCCGGTCTCTCGCTTCAGGAAGTCGAGAACGGTGCTCGAAAAACACCCGAGACCAGCCTCTAGAGGCTGGTTCCCTTAGTAGATTTTGTAGAGGCATGGAATCATCTTCCCAACATATCTGCATGGGTCCAGCATATAATAAAATCAGGGTACAGACTGCAGTTCGGGCACCGCCCCCCCAAATTCTCTGGGGTGGTGCAGACTACAGTGGTTCCGGAGCAGACTCAGGTGATGGAACAAGAAGTGCAATCTCTGCTGCTAAAGGAGGCCATAGAACGTGTTCCTCATGCAGACAGGGAGTCCGGATTTTACAGCCGGTACTTTATAGTTCCAAAAAAGGATGGAGGGTTGAGGCCGATTTTAGATCTCAGAGTTTTGAACCGGCCTTTGAGGAGGTTCAGGTTCAAAATGCTTACTATTCCTGCTATCGTGAGCCAGATCAGATCCGAGGACTGGTTTGTCACGATAGATCTAAAAGACGCCTAATTTCATGTATCCATCCTTCCATGTCACAGGAGGTTCCTGAGGTTCGCTTTCGGGGGCGAAGCTTACCAATATTGGGTTCTTCCGTTAGGCCTAGCACTCTCTCCCCGCACATTCACCAAATGTATGGATGCAGCTCCTGCTCCTCTGAGACTTCAGGGCATCCGCATACTGAATTATATCGACGATTGGCTCATTCTGACCCAGTCTCGAGAAATGGCGGTTCGGCATCGAGATGTCGTCCTTGGCCACATTCGAAGTTTGGGGTTGAGACTCAACACAAAAAAGAGTGTGTTACAACCATCCCAGTGCACAACGTTTCTGGGTCTTGTGTGGAACTCGGTTACGATGCAGGCACGCATGTCTCCTGCACGTATCGAGTCCGTTCTGGCGATGGTGTCCAGGTTAAAGCAAGGCCAGGCCATCACTGTAAAGCAGTTTCTAAGACTGCTGGGCCTCATGGCAGCGGCATCCAACTTTATACCTTTGGGCCTTCTACACATGAGGCCCCTCCAGTGGTGGCTGAAAGCCAAGGGGTTTTTTCCCCCAAGGGGAATCCATTTCGTAAAATCAGAGTAACGCGCAGATGCCTTCGTTCTCTGCTAATATGGAAGAAACCTTGGTTCCTGTCCCAAGGGCCAGTGTTGGGAGCGTCATGTTGCCGGGAAACCGTTTCGACACACGCCTCCCTCACTGGCTGGGGCGCGGTCATGGACGGCCGCTTTGCCAGGGGTCTGTGGCAGGACCATCATCATTCTTGGCACATAAACTGTCTAGAGATGTTGGCTGTGTTCAGGGCTCTGAGGAGCTTCCTTCCAGACATCTAAGGTTACCATGTCCTAGTACGTTCAGACAATACATCAGTGGTAGCTTATCTGAACCGACAAGGGGGACTCAGATCGCGCCCTCTGTGCAGACCGGCGCATCAGATAATTTCTTTGGTCCCAAGAGAAAATACTGTCTATCAGAGCATGTATGTTCCGGGGGTTCAGAATCAGGGAGCAGACATCCTGTCGAGGCAGGGGCTGAGGCCCGGGGAATGGAGACTTCATCCAGAGGTGGTGAAGTTGATATGGGACAAATTTGGACCATCGAAAGTGGATCTATTCGCGTCTCGAGAGACGTCCCACTGTCCATTTTGGTTCTCCCTCTCACATCCAGCCCCACTGGGGTTGGATGCCATGGTACAGGCCTGGCCGAGGCTTCGCCTGTACGCATTTCCCCCGATCGCTCTGCTCCCAGGAGTCCTGGAAAGGGTCCGCCAAGAGGGCATCAGTCTACTTCTGGTTGCCCCGATGTGGCCGGCCCGAGTATGGTTCTCAGACATAATCTCACTCCTGATAGCTCCGCCATGGCAGATTCCTATGAGGAGGGATCTGTTGTCTCAGGCAGGGGGCACAGCTTTCCACCCTCGTCCAGAGCTGTGGAAACTGTGGGTCTGGCCCCTGAGGGGGTTCAGTACCTAAATGCTGGTCTATCAGCGGGGGTGGTTGAAACCATACTTAACTCTAGGGCTCCGTCTACTAGGAGATTATATGGCCTCAAGTGGAATGTGTTCTCCACTTGGTGTAGAGAACATGAAGTAGATCCAGTTAACTGCCCGGTGGCTTCAGTTCTGGAGTTTCTTCAAGATCGTTTCTCTGTGGTCTCTCCCTTCCACACTTAAGGTGTACGTGGCTGCCATTGCGGCTTTCCATGCACCATTGAGTGCTGGGCCTCTGGGGAGGCACCAGCTGGTCATTCGTTTTCTCCGTGGTACATGGAGGATGAGACCGACAACCAGGTCCAGGGTTCCTGCCTGGGACCTGGCGGTGGTTCTCGAAGGGTTATCCCTGGCCCCTTCGAACCCCTTCAGTTGGCCTCGCCCAAGGACCTGACGTTCAAGATGGCTTTTCTCTTAGCTATTACCTCTCTAAAGAAGGTGGGAGATCTTCAAGCCCTGGCAGTAACACCAGCTTGCTTGGAGTTTGCCCCTGGCGGAGTTAAAGCCATTCTGCACCCGAGACCTGGCTTTGTGCCTAAGGTGCCTTCTAACACGGCACGGTCTACGGTCCTGCAGGCATTCATCCTCCACCTCATGTGTCGGCAGAAGAAGAGAGGCTCCATTTGCTCTGCCTTGTCAGAGCTTTGAGCGTTTACCTCGAGAGGTCCTCTTCTTGGAGGAGGTCGGACCAACTGTTAGTGTGTTTTGGGTCACCTAAGAAGGGGCTCCCTGCTTCGAAACAAACCATTAGTAATTGGATCGTTCAGGCTATTATCTCGGCCTATAAGGTGCGCAATTTTCCTTCACCTTTGGCCATAAGGGCTCATTCAACTAGAGGCATGGCGTCCTCTAGGGCTCTCTTATCGGGAGTGCCCCTCCAGGAGATCTGTGAGGCAGCCGGTTGGGCTACCCCGCACACTTTCATCAGGTTTTCTGCACCTCCCTAGTACGCCTGGCGCACGTGTGCTCTCATCCTAGCTGAGTGCCTGAGTTCAGTTTCACTCTAGGGCAGGCCTTTTTCAGCGCATGGCCTAGTGGGCATTTGTTCCCCAAAGAGTCGTTTTCAACGACGCAGTGTGAGTTCCCTCGGAAGGGAACGTCTCAGGTTATGACTATAACCCTTGTTCCCTGAGAAGGGAACGAGACACTGCGTCGTCCTGCCACGCCCCTCAATGCCTGAGAGCGGCTTGCTTCATCGCTAGGCTAATGTGTTTGTGTGCCGGCGTCACTTTTATGCATCCGGTTATGCCGTCACATGTTACGTCATGACACAACACCAATCAAGATTGGAATAGTTTCATTCATAATTCAGAGGCGCACGCTAAGGAGCGTTCCCCAAAGAGTCGTTTTCAACGACGCAGTGTCTCGTTCCCTTCTCAGGGAACAAGGGTTATAGTCATAACCCGAGACGTTTTCTATATTTAGCCTATGTTATACATCTTGAACAATGGTGTTCATTAAATCAATCGCAATAGCAAGATCACCACTGGTTGGTTGATCTAGATGAAATATAAAAGATTGATTTTTTTATTTCCTGATGTCTGTCGCTGTGTGATGTTTGATTGACAGGTGGCTGATGTTTGAGCGCTAATGCGGTTACGTGCCTAAATTATCATATACACTTTATAATTCCACCAACGCCTGTCTTGTTGAGGCATTAATGTAAATGCAGTCATTTATTTCTAAAGTGAATTAAACAATTGGATCAAAAGTGTATTTGAATCAAAATGTCAGACTTGAAGTGTACATGCAACCGAATTGAGCACTGTCTAGTAGGCTGTCATATAAAGGCTATTAATCAAACAACATTAACAAGGAAATAAGAAAACCACTCACTACTTTTGACCGAATAACTTGAGTAGCTTTAAAAGTATTAATGTAATATAATAAAACAGTGAAATCTATTAATAATAATATATTTTTTAAATATTGTTAATTTTTTAATAATACTGAACCCTGATGTAGAGTGTTAATTTACCAGGAAAGTAGAGATGATAAAATAATTTATAATTATGCTTAGCCTTTATAAAGATAGAAAAGTATCAACATTTGCAGAGCAATACTTCAGCAGAACATTCCACCACTCACAAACCTCAGAAAATTGTGCATCATGCATTAGAATGAGAACACAAATATTTCTTGGCTTAAAAGATAACTAAATCAATGTGGAACATTGTATCTCAAAAGGAGGATGATGTGGGCCCCAATGTGCTACTTAAACTACTTACATAAAATTCTCTTATCATTTACTCACCTTCATGCCATCTGTCTATGACTTTCTTTCTTCAGAACACAAATTAAGATATTTAGAAGAATATTTCAGCTCTGTAGGTCTATTCAATGTAAGTGAAGGGGTGCCAAAATGTTGATGCTTCACAAATCACATATATCAGCATAAAAGTAGCCTAATCCATGTGGCTCCAGTGATTTAATCCATGTCTTCAGAAGCTATATGATAGATGTGGTGAGAAACGGATCAACATTTAAGTAAATTTTTGCTAGAAATTCATCTCTCTGCCCAGTAGGTTGCGATATGCATGAAGAATGTGAATCACAAAATACACAAGAAGAACAATATGAAATTTAAAGTGGAGATTGACTGAGAAGGGTGGAGAATTAATAGTAAAAAGGGAATTAAAAATTTATCTGTTTCTCACCACATCAACCCACGGAAGGCTGCTGGACCAGACAGACCAGCTGGCAGATGTTCTTACCGACATCCTCAACATCTCTCTAAGCAGCGCAGTCGTTCCAACGTGCTTCAAGGCCAACACCATCGTCCCCATGCCAAAGAAGTCTTCAGTTTCCTGCCTCAACGACTACCATCCCGTCGCACTCACACCCATCATCATGAAGTGCTTCGAGAGGCTCGTCATGAGGCACATTAAGACCCAGCTGCCCCCTCACTAGACCCACTGCAGTTTGCGTATCGTCCAAACCGTTCAACAGACGATGCCATCACCACCACCCTCCATCTGGCCCTCACCCACCTAGATAAAAAGGACACATATGTTCGAATGCTGCTCATAGACTTCAGCTTAGGATTCAACACATTCATTCCCCAGCACCTGATTGGAAAGCTGAACCTGCTGGGCCTGGACACCTCCCTCTACAACTGGATCCTGGACTTCCTGACTGGGAGACCTCAGTCAGTCCGGATCGGGAACAGCATATCCACCACAACCACACTGAGCACTGGGGCCCCCCAGGGCTGCGTGCTCAGCCCACTGCTATTCACTCTGCTGACTCACGACTGTGCAGCAATGCACAGCTCGAATCACATCATCAAGTTTGCCGATGACATTACCGTGGTGGGTCTCATCAGCAAGAAAGACGAGTCAGCATACAGAGAGGAGGTGCAGTGGCTAACGGACTGGTGTAGAGCCAAAAACCTGTCTCTGAATGTCGACAAAACAAATAGATGGTTGTTGACTTTAGTAGAGCACATCGACCCTGAACATCGACGGCTCCTCTGTGGAGATCGTCAAGAGCACCAAATTCCTTGGTGTTCACCTGGCGGAGAACCTCACCCCAGCTCTATTACCAAGAAAGCCCAGCAGCGTCTCTACTTTCTTTGAAGGCTGAGGAAAGCACATTTCCCATCCCCATCCTCACTACATTCTATAGAGGGACTATTGAGAGCATCCTGAGCAGCTGCATCACTGCCTGGTTTGGGTCTTGCACCATTTCGGACCACAAAGCCCCGCAGAGGATAATGAGGACAGATGAAAAGATCATCGGGGTATCTCTTCCCTCCATCAAAGACATTTACAAAAAACACTGCATCCGCAAAGCAACCAGCATTGTGGACGACCCCACACATCCCTCACACACACTCTTCACCCTCCTGCCGTCTGGCAAGAGGTACCGAAGCATTCGGCCCTCACGGCCAGACTGTGTAACAGCTTTAATTTTGTAACTTTATAACTGGCTGCTACATCAATAACTGTTTTGTCCATAGAACACTATCTCATAGTATGTTATGTTTACATTTGGCATTTTAGAAACTGTCATCTTTTGCACTACTGTATACTGGTCGGCACGGCACAGTCTGTGTCTATTGTCCTGCTCATTGTTAGTAATTTATTGTACTGTCCCGTACTTTTTGCACACGTTTGCACGTGCACTTTTTATAGGTATGCTATTTAGTCTGTGTAGTCTCATGTGGTTTTGGGTTTGTCCTATGTTGTTTTATGTAGCACCATGGTCCTGGAGGAACGTTGTCTCATTTCGCTGTGTACTGTACTAACTGTATATGGTTGAAACGACAATAAAAACCACTTGACTTGACATCTATCATATAGCTTCTGAAGACTTGGATTAAATCACTGGAGCCACATGGATTAGGTTGCTTTTATGCTGATTTTTGTTATTTGTGGAGCTTCAATATTTTAGCACAGATTCACTTTCATTGTATGGACCAAAAGAGCTGAGATATTCTTCTAAAAATCTTAATTTGTGTTCTGCAGAAAAAAGTCATACACATCCAGGATAGCACGAGGGTGAGTAAACGATGAGAGAATTTTAAATTTTTGGGTGAATTATTCCTTTTTAAGTATGATGTAGCCCCTGTTCCAAACAAATTTTCCCATGCCTGCTCTACCTCCACTATTGTGCAGGACATGACGTGCCAAGTGATCCTGCTTATGTAGCATTTTTTTGCATTCCTTGCATTGTTTGAACATGTTTTATGCACAACAATAACACTCTGTCAGCATTAAGGGAAATTTAGACCCTGCACATAAACTGATTTTAATGTAATTGTTTCATGCATTAAGATTTAAAATGGTTATCAGTGTATTGAAAATAACTTTTTCATCTTTTAATTTCTGTTATCATGTCTCCCTTTTATTTTTTAGAATCAGATTCATGTAGTGTTTATCATAGATAAGTGATGTATTTTAAAAAATGGCTTAAAGTGTTCATTATAATGGGGCATAGGTTTTGCAACTGGATACACAATACTCACTACTCATAAGTACTTTTAAATTTGCTACTTTTTTTACTCTTACTTGAGTAGTTTTTAGGACAGCTCCTTTTTTGGGAATTAACAATACTTCCCTACTTTTTACCTAACCAGTCTAATTAAAAACTTGGGCAAAAAGTCACCCCTACACTCTCTATCTCTAAAGGTATAATATATTTACAGAGGAAGACTAGACAAAATTGTTTCTCTGCATTCAAAATCTTTACAGATATAAGCAAAAAAAAAAAGCAAAATTTTCTAGAGTTTAAAATGCAGGGAAGTCTGCCACATGTTTATCTCTTGCCCTATGTCAGTGCCAGTGAAATTCATTTTGCCAAGCTGTGAATAAACACAAGCGCTGTCACTATATCTTGCTCAATGTCAGAGTGGTTACAGTTTGATGTAAAGAAGTGGTAAATGCAGGGACATCCCCAGCAGAAACATCAGCAGTTCTTCCATGTCACCAACACAGACTACAGGCTTCCCAAAGAGACCTCCCTAACATGACAGAGAGCTGGCTGTTTGTGAGTCTCACTTTGTTCTAACCTTGAAACACAAACATACAGTCATACATCCAACGAAGAAAAAAGCCTTGAAATAAAACAAGGAAAAGATTAAATGAGAGCCTGACTTCTCTGGCCTTGGAGGAGGATGTGTGTCTGCTATTTTTAATATCTAATATCCGCTGCAGTTGGCTGAAGTAAGAGCCCTCCCTCAGCCGGAGGTTGTTTTTCAGGGGCAGATAACTAACTCTGGGCTCATCCTGCCATTAATATAATCTTATAGGCGCTCCCACACATCTAAATGCCACAGTGGTAGCGGTGACAGGCCACCAGGTGACGGAGCGAGTCAGAGCAGCGGAACTGATTGCAATGTGGTGGCTCCTCATTTCGGCACCATTACCACCCCTCCCTTCAAGCCTCAGGTCTTGCTACTCTAAGACATGTCTCAGTTCCTTCCTATGGTTGCTGATATTGCCTTGCCATTACATCAGTCACGGCAGCTGCCCCTTAAACATCCACAACCCACACACATGAGAGGGAGAGCTATTTCACTCCTCTCTTCAAAACCTGCTCCCTCTTCATCTCTGTCACTCTCTAACTTCCCATCTCAGCTCAGAGGGAGACACAAGCCACAGACAAACCCACAGAAGGCACTATTTACTTTTGTCCTTTATACATACACTGCTCAGTCAACAACAGAAGCTCTGTTCCAGAACCATGTGAGCTGCCTCACTGTCTACTGTATACATAGGCAGCTACCTCCTGAGACAGCCTCCTAACCATCATGGACCTCATAGGTGACGTGTCATTTTGAATGCTTTACATAAAACAACTCATCAGCTCCAAACAAATAGCTCTGTGCATTAGAGTCTCGACTCACAATTGTAACCTGCCCTCATAGACACACGTTAATATACCTACAGTACATTTTTGTCTAAATAATGTTTAAGTAGCTTGTTATCGAATCACATGCATTTCCAGGTAAAATGAACACTAGAGGCACTAAAACAACAAAGCAGGGCTGTGTTTCCCAAAAGCATTGTAAGCCTAAGTAGATAGTAGAAACCATTGGCGCCAATGGTCTCTACGATCATCTTAAGCATGTGATGCTTTTGGGAAATGCAGCCCTGTTAATTGCTTTTCACACAAATCATGAGTAAAAGGGCAGATTATCAGTTTATAAACACTTTTCTCCCTATTCCTCACACAATGCTATCATATGACATAAAAAATGTTTTACTAAAGTGTAATGCAAACATTATTGAATGTTTGCATTACATAACCAGCTACATGTAAAACTTTGTATGTGCACGATCAATTTGTTCAGTAGCTCAGCTGATAGAGTGTTGAACTTTCGATGCAAAGGACCAGGGTCAGAGTCCTGAAGAGTCAACACATGGGCCTAAAGTGTCATAGAAGAGCCACAATATGATGTGGTTCATTTATCATTTGCTTTTTGCATGTCACAAAAAAAGGAAAAAGAACATACAGTACATTTTGGTCTGTCGCTCACCCAAAACAATCGTATTTCTTAAAAGGACATGGATTAAACCACTCGAGTAATGTAGATTACTTTTGTAATACTTTTGCATCCTTTTTGGAGCTTGAAAGTTTTGGTCCCCATTGACTTGCATTGTATGAACAAACACACACATTATACTGTATATCCTTCAAAAATTCTGCAGAAGAAAGTCATACAATTTTGAAATGGCAAAAGTGTGAGGAAATGATGAGAGAATTATAATTTATTGGGTGAACTATTTGTTTAAAAACCTCATCTATTTTTCATCTCACATTTGCTTTTTGTACCACAAGCGTTTAGGTTTAAGATTAAGGGTAGGGAGGTTTTGTTGATTTAAAACATGATAGAGCATTAACTTTAAAAGCCTAATCTTTTTGGGAGAAAACGTAACTAAATTTTAGTACTTTTTACCTCTGCGTTGCTGCAATGTGTGAAAGGAACCACATCATTTAATTTTGCAAAAATGTGTCCACATTCACACAATTTTCACGAGATCAGTCTCCAAAACCTTTTAACAATGCAATACTCTAATAAGCATATATATATATACATATATATATATATATATATATATATATATATATATATATATATATATATATATATATATATATATATATATATATATATGGTTTTTATAGTATTTATATTATTATAGGGTATATTATTACACTGAACAAATACTTTTTTCTTTTCTCAGTATTTCTCAGTATAAGTTTTCCCACCTTGTGCACCATCTTGGATTTTTTTTTTCACTGAGCATGTTGCAGTGCATTCTGGTACTGCGTTCTCCAAAAAGGATAATTGCGATACTGACTTATAAATTTGTCCAAAACAATGTATCTGTAACAGATACACAGACTCGAAGGTAGTGTTAAACCCGGAGGTGTAGTTTATTGAGGGATTAAGGGGAGCTGGTGAACCTGAGTGCACACCGCAGTGCAATGGAGAGGAGATCATGGGAACTTGATGATGGAGCGATGGAGTGAGGGACTTGAACACGCCGGAGCGTTGGAGAGGAGAACTATGTGGAATGTAGCTGGAACGAAGGAGCGAGGAGCTCAGAGAGGAGATCAAGGGAACTTGACGATGGCGCGATGGAGTGTGGAGCTTGAACCTTGAACACGCCGGAGCGTTGGAGAGGAGAACTACGTAGAACATTGCTGGAACGAAGGAGTGAGGAGCTCTGGACGAAGACCATGAAACGTCTAGGAGAGGAAGCAGGTAAGCGAGTCTGTGATCAATGTGGGAGACCAGACAAAGAGTGACGGGAGAGTGGAGCTTATATGTTGTGAAGCTGATTGATGTGGGAACAGGTTTCAGGTGCGGGTGATTAGTATGCAGGAGAGAGAGAGAACGTGGAGTGTAAGTGCTGGGAGTGTCAGGAGGAACTGTGACAGTATCATAGAAGACAACAAATTAAAGAAATAGTTCACCTTAAAATTTTTATTCTGTTATTATTTACTCACTTTAATCTTATTCCAAACCCTCATGACGGTCTTTCTTTCATGGAACACAATATGTATATTTTAAAAATGTAAATAATCAATACGATTTTTGGACATCTGAGTCTGTATGCGGTATTATGAATCATAATGCGGTAGTCCTATAGACATTCTATGGGTGGTACATTGTCAAGGAGACCAGAGCGCATTCTTTTTGAATAGACATCTATGGAGGAGATGCTTGCGCTGTGTGCTTGATAAACTGCTTTTGTGAGGAAACAGCTCATCACTTAACCCTCCGTTACTGTTCTGGGACCCTTTTTTAATTTTCTTTTGAGGTTTCCTACAACAGAGCAGTTCAAGGCTTGGTGACTTTTGACTCTTACTATTCAGGGTCAAATTTGACCCTCATATAAAATTAATGGGTGAGACTATAACAGAGAGCTTTTTTTATTTATTACAACGAGGAGCACACACCCACCAAAAGGATGGGGTGAGACAGGAAACAGGATGGCAATTTTGAAGGTGGCAAGGGCCAGAATTTTTTATACCACATCTAAGTGCGTTCAGCGGGAGACATGGCTATAAACACAAGGCGCACACGTTGATGAAAGAATTTTCCGCACCCCGTCGGACAACTGTCAGCAACAATCAGACAATCTCAGTAGTGCATTTCTTTAAAGGTTCTCCCAATTACTTTTTTGTTTTATGCAAGTGACAGATTTTGTATCCAGGAAAACAAAATGCATGGGTTTCTATGGTTCAGTCAATGCTTTTCATTGATCCTGCCACTTCTCTCTGTTATCGGTTTTATGTTTATGACCTCTTGCCTGATTTGGCCCATATGAATGTAGATTTAGATTTTTCTGCTGATTTATTCTGACGTTTGGATTTTGGACTCTAACTTTGCATGTTTTTAATAATCTTCTGCATATTGATTCAAAAATGTTCTGTGTCTTCAATACAGATTCATGCACTATATTTCAAGTCTCGTTGTCTACATCATTCTTCAATGGTTCTCATTTGGCCTTGTGACCAAACATCATGCCGCAAAACCAATGAGTTTTGATGCTATACACATCATATTTGATTTCAGTGCTTTATTAATTACTTTATTTAGGCTTGACACAACAGAGTCACTATTCACTGTCATTATACTGTATGTCAAAGACTTTCAGAACTTCACCTTTTTGTTACACAGAAGAAAAACATTTTGTACAGATTTGGTGCAACATAAGGGTTAATGAGTAATGAACGAATTTTCATTTTTGGGTAAACTGTTACTTTAAGTTGCCTACTTTTTGGAACAGTTTTTAACTTTGATACCTTAAAATGCTGTCTCCTTAGATTTTGTAACAGAGCAACAAAGGCAGGGGTGACATAATATATGTTTGATAGAGTTGAATAAGCCTTTGCTGTGACCTCAAATAGGAAATACAGAAATCTGTGTTTATAAAAAAATATTATGAGTCAGTGCTTATGGCATTTAAATCTTGCATATATTGCAGACATTCTGCATATTCAGACACCTTTTTCATAGATCAAAACCTCACCGCTGCAGAAAAAAAGCTTCCTACTCTCATTCCTTTTCACCCTCCCACCTCTCTCACTCCGTCTCTTCCCGCTGAGGGCAATCTGAGAGATTGATGTGGTTGGCAAGAGTGTTGCCAAGCTGCTACCACACAATGAAGAATGAACTACAAAGTGAAAACAGGCAAAGAGAGAGAGAGAGAGCATGTTAAATGTAAGCACTAGACTGTGAGGAGAACAACAATAAATGGGGGATGGGGGGTGCTTGTTTCATAGAGTGCCCCAAACTCCTAACTCTGGAGAATTAAATCACAGTGCTTTCTCATAGACACCTTACTGAATTATTTATGTTTTCTCTATGATTGCTCTGCCTCTAATAAAGTTACAGAGGCCACTAATCTCCAATTTGATGAGGTGAGCTTTAAGCAAGGGATTCTGGGCAAACATTAATTGCTTATTGTCTTTACAGTTTTGATTGCTTTTTTATTGTTATTGTTATTGTTATTAATGTACAAGGCACAGTTGCTGCAAATGCCACATCATGACATGAGGGACAGAGACCCTTGACAAGGGGGATATTAACCTGCACATGAAGTTGTGCAGTAGCACCAACATTCAATTGGTTCAAAATGCAGCAGCCAGAATGCTGACTAGAACCAAGAAATATGATCATATTAGCCACATTTTATCATCATTACAAAAAATGGATGGCTTCAACGCTAATATTATTCTATTTGTTTCCCTATCTCAACCTCGATATCCATATCCAGCCAGACATCACTTCAATCTATTATGATGGACTTCAGGGGATGAACTGATGCCAACTCCAACCATAAGACATGGGATAATTCATATGCCAATGCATGAACATTGGATTTAGGATATTACTCACCTAAATTACCTGCCGGTTGAACTGCGATGCACCTCACGGATCTCTGCCTGCATCACCTTGGTGTAATGA
The DNA here is from genome assembly GCF_025860055.1 of Xyrauchen texanus. NCBI lineage: Eukaryota > Metazoa > Chordata > Actinopteri > Cypriniformes > Catostomidae > Xyrauchen > Xyrauchen texanus. Next base: position 17,393,499 of record NC_068288.1, read on the forward strand.
TGGACTACACTCTTAAAATGGAATACATAGACTATCAATTAATTGCCAACAAAAGCCTTCATCAGCCAACTAACAAAGGACAATGGATCCATATGTGAACTTCTGCAGTTAATCTCGGATGGACTTCAAAGACATTAGTCAATAATCTTACCGTTCAAGCTAAAATTTTGTTTAAACAAAGGCCCTTAACACTTACTCATTTTAAACCATGACTTGCACTGCACTTAAATAACTAATATTGGCATTATATTCATGTTGTTTATCCAGAGGGGAACTGGCCCCCACAGTGAGCCTGGTTTCTCCCAAGGTAATTTTTTCCCTTTAACCAACATCTTATGGAGTTTTGTGTTCCTTGCCTCAGTCACCTACGGCTTCTCACTCGGGTTATAAATACAATTATTATTAAATTATTTACTGCGATGGACTGGCGACCTGTCCAGTGTGTCCCCCGCCTTTCGCCCAATGTTAGCTGGGATAGGCTCCAGCCCCCCGCGACCCTGTACACAGGATAAGCGGTTGACGATGGATGGATGGATGGATGGATTAAATTATTTAATCATTTATTTTTATACACAATTTACAATCATATTTTATCAAACTACATAATGATGACTCTAAGACTTTATAGATATTACAGTTTAATTTTCTGTTAATGCATGATTTTCCGTAAAGCTTCTTTGAAATGATGTGTGTTGTGATAAGCGCTATACAAATAAATTAGCCCATTATATATGTTTTATTATGTATTATTATATATCTTATATTAAAAAATATATATACATTTCTATTGATTATTAATATTGAATTATATTTATTTGGAAAATAAAGAAAATTTAATAAGTTTGATGAAAATTTTTATAGAATGATGGCCTTAATATATAGCATATTTGTGTCTAGTTTAAAAACAAATTATTTTACATGTAGTTACTATATTATTACTATATTGTTACACATGTTAAATATTTTCATTAAATTGAGCTTATTGCCATTTAAAGTGGGGATGGAAATCAATTATTTCTTTATCTGTTTACACCAAACTATTGGGATGCAAATAGATGGGCTGTGTGGCCAGTTCTATTTACACCTAGTGCAAATAGTGATTCCAAAAAACATAATTCATGTACTCTGACTGTGATTATGTAAGATTTATGACTATTTCATACAGATATACATTTGTAGAATATATTTTTTCCTCTACATAGAGTACAACTTGGCAAAGATGTAATTAGTTCTAGAGCACCATGTATCCAGCTTGTTAATTGTCCCAGTGGACTGGTATTACAACACAGACCAGCATGCTGAAGTTATGAAGGCCATTCTGCTTATTACGGCTGCAAGTTGTACAGAGGTAAAGTGGTGCTTTTCGTCTCTGCTAAGAGACACAATGCATCTACAGATTAATTAATCAAAAGATGACAATGAGAGCAAAGACGCTCCTGGGACCCAAAATTTGATGTCACACTGATATTAAACAATGCCCTTATGAAGAGGAGGACAGTCAGTCACCTATTGTTGTGTGTTGTTGTTGTTTTTTGTTGTTTTCGGTATGCCTTAATCATGGGTGTACTATGCTGTTAACTTGAAAAGGCCCCCAGAGCAACACGGAAACACTCTCTTTAGTGTGAAACGTCTTTTCATCTGGCTAAATGGCTTGTGAAAGATCTCATTGACTAAATAAGCAAGCAGGTTCTCCAGTGTTGTGGGCTTTTGTGTTCTGTGAGTGGAATGATGGGGGAGAACAGCGGGTACTCTTTGGCTGATGGCTCCATCTCATCCTCCCTGACAGAGAGATATCAACCAGTGAACGCATTAGACACTCGGCCACCTGACAGATGGAAGTGATGAGGATGATTGTGATTCTGTTACGGGATGAGCATGTAATTGGAGAGATATGTAGCTTTATTGGTCAATATCACACTTTAAACCTATCCCTGCCTCACACACACCCGCACACACTCTTTAAGAGTGTCAGTGAGCTCTCTCAGTAGAGGAAAAACCTTTGTAACGGTTATGAAGGCGGAGAAGTCATTAATCAGAGTGTATAAGCTGTGTGTGTTCACTTGTTTTTGCAGTAATGGCTTCTCACACTGTGGTTTTACTCCTCTATAATGATTCAGGCCTCCAGCGATGGCTGTTTCTCCACTTCTACAGGTGTCAGACATAATCATCAAAGATGCATGGATATGATCTACAGTAAACAGATAAAGAGGAATATTGCTAAAAGAGCTTTCTGCGCTCTTAAAATGACTCCATCAAAAAGACCATAAAAGAGTTTGGATTTTAGCAGGAAAAGCAGGGAGAATATGCAATTTAAGGATGTGTGTTTTGAGTGCAGGGGCAGTTCTAGGGTTTGTGGATATTTGGGGCTTTGGGCTCAAACGTCTGTTGAGGCTTTTGGAGCCATCCTTTGATTAAATATTTGAAATATTGGTTTATGATAAACTTAAAAACATAGGCCCCAATAAATGTATTGTCAGCCAGACTTGCCCAAAGAACAAAAGTTATACATTTCATTACTGAATGTAATTTAAAAGACTTAAGAAAAAATAAAAACAGTAATGTTGACCCTTTAGTTTTTCTGTTGTCGATGAGTATTCTATTCTAATGACAGTTTTCTGTCTTTGACTTAATAACAAGATTTTCCAGTATGCATGTTTACGGGGTGGTCCGAGGGGGCGTACCCGGCGGAGCTGCACCCGCTGCCATCCCCAAATCGCCTCCATCGCCAACCGCATCATCCTCAATCCCGTGGCAAGAAGGAGCATAACCTTTTTAACTTTAGTTTGTCAAGAAATTTCTAAAGCACAACTGTAGAATCTGCTTTGTTATCAGTTATGTCTAAATGATCAGTAACAATTACATCTAGATAAAGGGAAACTTTTACCAAAGTCATCACACAGTTTCTACTAATATATTTCACTCATTTTTTTTTAAAAAAATCAAGGCTTAAGCACCCCATGAGCTGTCCACAACTGAGGTTTGTAAATACATGCATACATCCTACAGTAAACATGCATTTGTGTTACTCTAATTTGACACACACTGTGTGGTTAATGAATGAGCCACTTACAGCATCACAAACAGATACAGCAGGAAACAGACAGAGACAGAAATGAAGAAAGCAAGAAGATACAGAGGAAGGATTAATCATTTAAATGCACAGCACAGGGACTGAGTGGGAACCAAAGGTGAAAATATGGCAAAAAAGTGTGACTCAAAGGCATCTGTATATGCGTTATATTGCTGGGGGGCAAGTACATTTGTGCTGCATTCCACATTATTTGCATGATTTATAAACAGTGGTCTCACACAGCCCTTCATGCAAATGAATCACAATGCAACAGAGACCAGAGAGCACAGCAGAAGTACATTAACATGGAATACCCTAAATCTATTTCAATTAGATGACACTTTCAATATCATGCTACTGATTTAAAGATATGGAAACCTCTTCTTTATTCAATAGCAATCTCTCTTCTATTCTACGTACAATATTTATGCTCTTTTTAAAGGGGTATCTTGAAGAAATTTCATTTGAGGTGGATTTTCAGCTTGACAATAATTGTCAGCACAACAGTGACTTACCAAAGCAGCAGTAGCAGCAGTACTATAAGTGTATATGCAGAGGTATAAATAACAGGATGTCCTGCTATGCCCAAGTATACACAAAAGTCTACACACCTCACACACCTTATTTGATGGCAATTCTTAATTTCTATCCATTCTCTTCCTCAAACACACCTACACAGAAATTCTAAGCTCATGTTCTAAGCAAAAAAGCTCCCACCTAAATGGAAGAACGTCCTCCCCTGTGGAAGAGTACTTATCCAGCATCCCCTGCTTTGCTCCTGAAAGGCCTGGTTGATTCTGATATGGTGCTGGAGAACAAATGTAATATTGTAAAACTAATTAAAGAGATCTGGTAGCAGAAATCCTGCATATCAATGACAGAGTCAAGTCATATTTATTTGTATAGCACTTTTCATAACATGGTAAATGGTCTGCACTTATATAGCTTATATTTTTAACCTTAACGGTATTCAAAGTGCTTTACACTGTGACACATTCACCCATTCATACATGCAAGGTGCTAGCCTGCCATTGGGAGCAACTTGGGGTTCAGTGTCTTGCCCAAGGACACTTCAGCATGTGGAGTCATGTGGGCCAGGATTTGAACCACCAATCCTGTGATTAGTGGCTGACCCGCTCTACCAACTGAGCCACAGCCGCCCCATAACACACATCATTTCAAAGTAGTTTTACAGAAAATTGTGCTGTAACACAAAATTATGTCATTAAAGTCCTCATTGTGTGGTTTAAATAAATGACGAGATTAAAAAGCTTGCCTTAAAAATTATTGTCTTTAGGCCCCCAGTAAGCAATCCAAAGCGACTGTGACAAGGAACACAAAACTCCATGATATTAGTAATAAGTTTTTTTATTTTTTTATTATCTAGTTTTACATAAATACAATTTCTGAATGACTAATGGGTTTTGTGTTTGGTTTTTCAGTGAACAGACACAGTCTCTATATGATATCTAGGTGTACAGACTTTGTGCTTTATTTCATGTGACCTGTGTGACGTCTCAAGGCTGCTAGCAGATGGTTGGTTAAGCCAGTCTGTCTACTTCATAACCTGGGCCCTGGTGAGTCAAATACTAACACTATATAAATCTCATCACCGCAACAAGCAGGGAGAGGGCCAGAGCATACAGCGGCTGACATTGTTTTTGCAAGTTCACACACCTCTTTAACACATAAATTGAAGGACACTGAAATAAGCAGAGCAGAGAGAAGATTATGAGCAGAGGAGTACACGTCTGTGTCTAATGTATCGGTCTCCGAGCTGAGAGACAGATTATCTATATTTAACCTCTGGTGTCGGATGGATGACATTTATGCTGACTGTCTATTCTTTTTGGAGATTAAAAAGTCTGATCACCATCCACTTGTATTTTAAGGACCTACTGAGCTAAGATATTTTTCTTCATATGTGTTCTGCTGAAAAAAGAAAGTCATACACACCTGGAATATCATGAGGGTGAGAATTTTCATTTTTGGGTGAACTATCCCTTTAATGGAAGAAATGTGACAGAAAAACACACTGACACACATACAGAATACACAAAAGCCAGGGGCCTGTACCATGAAGCCAGTTTTGATGGCTAGTCAGGTAAGTTTCAGTTTAGTTTGCATCACCAACTATTTTAACTTTTAATTAAAAAAAGTTTTTTAAATTGATGACTTGGACCAAATAATAAAGAAAAGCAGACAATATTTGCCCAACATAGATGGGAACTCCTTCAATACTGTTTAAAAAGCATCTCAGGGTGATTCTAGGCAAAGGGCTACTACTTTAAAGATGCTAAAATATAACACAGTTTTGATTTATTTTGGATTTTGTTTAGTCACAACATAATTCTCATAGCTCCATTTATATTATTCCATACTTTACTATTATTCTAAAATGTGAGAATGTATGTATATATATATATATATATATATATATATATATATATATATATATATATATATATATTATAAAATAAATAATGAGTAAGTGTTTCAAAAATGTTCACCGGTTGTGTATATAAAAATAATAAATAAATATAATATTAGGCTTCTATAAAAGAACTAGTAAGCTGGAGTATAATAATGCCTGCCAATAACAATCTATTTTAAAATATTGAAAGCTTAATCAATCTACAAGATGGCTATTGAAAGGGATGAATGTCTCTCAAACTTTGTTTCATGGATTAGAGATGATCATACAGTATTTAATATAAAATTCGATATAAGCGGTAAAAAAATAACAAATATGTCTTAGAATACTGTAGGCAGTAATAGTGAAAGTATGCAATACTAAGTGCTAATTTTATTTTTTTTATTTGTATAATATTTATTTTAATTCAGTAGCCTATATTAATTTGGACTAGTATCAAATGTATATAAAAGCTTTTATGTTTTAAATATTTTTTTTAATCTTTTAATCTGTTTGATCTTGTTGTGGACCAAATAGAATTCTCTTACTCATCAATATATCAGCTGTTATATAATTTGTTTCTAGCAGTCCTCTATACCTCTCGCAGCAGACACAGTGTTTTTTCTTGATCAGTAAATGTCTTTAATTTCTTCGTTGTACAGTGATCCCTTGTGCTGCATAAATCTGTTTTATTTCTTCATGATTTCATGGTGATCTTGTTCAGTGTAAATGCATTTTAATGTTTCATATTTTTATAGCAATCTCTTGTTGTGCTGTTTAAAATTTTAATTTAAAGGTTGTAAAACAATATATTATGAGTTGATTGTCTAAATGAGGACATCTCTGAATGAAGATTTGTCAGATTTATCTCACAATGGTTTATGTTTATTTCATGATGAATGAATTTCCATTGAATTCTACTGTTTTGTTGTTATTGTTGTTGTTTTACATATCTAATGCTATTGTCTATACCCCTTCCCTAGTCCTAAACCTTCTGTCATGTTCATTGTTGTCTTTTGTTTTTGTGCTCTTATGTTGAAGTTTAGTTTAGTTCCTGTTTCCTGTTTGGTTTTTGTAGTCCTTTTGTAGTTTCATTTTATGATTGTTTTCCCCTGATTAATTCTCATTCCCTAATTGTTTCCCCAGGTGTTCCTCATTCCCTTGTTTGTTCCTTTTGTGTATATAAGCCCTTTTAGTTTCCTTGTTTCCTTGTTAGTTCTTGCATATGTTATTATGTTCTGTGCTAGGCTTCCGTTTCTTTTCTTTTGTCCTGAGTTTTCATGAATAAAAGCTGCATTTAGATCCACATTCTCTGTCTACCTTCGTCACAGAAAACAATTAGGGAATGAGAATTAATCAGGGGAAAACCAATCATAAAATGAAACTACAAAAGAACTACAAAAACCAAACAGGAATGGAAACTAAACTAAACTTCAACATAAGAGCACAAAAACAAAAGACAACAATGAACATGACACCTTCCCTAACCTTCATTTTAATTTTTTGGAATGATTATTAAACTGTTTTCCTCATTGGAATAATTGGCTGGACCCCACAGTGTATGTGATTTGGGATTTTTCTGTAGGGACATTTGCTTCCCACATTCTGGGCAAAGCCTGATCTACACACACAGTCATCAAATTGTGATTTGACACTGGTGTATTTGTATATTCACAATCCTTTTCATGCTTTTCTTCTCCCCTCATTTTCAGACAGCAGCCATTGTGCTGTAGAGGCACTGCTGCCATCAGCTTTGTTTAACAAAGAGAGGTAGGGAGAAAGAGAGAGAAGGGTGGCAGAAACATACTGCACAAGTCATGAATTTCCATTAATCATAGCTCCTCTATTCACTCACTCAATATCACCACACTCCAGAGAGAAAGAGAGAGAAACCAGATAAAAATAATAAGCCACTACAAAGATGGGAAGTGCTGATTAAATTAAAGAATTCTGATCTCTCTCTCTCTCTCTCTCTCTCTCTCTCTCTCTCTCTCTCTCTCTCTCTCTCTCCTTCTCCTCCTCCTCCATTACTACCTCAGAGCACACGTATGGTAATATATGTGCCATAAGGTAAAAGTCTACACAGAAACGTATTAACCGCCTAACGCTTGAAAGAATGAGTGACCAAAAAATTATAGTGATTCAAACCCACAGTGATGATAATAAATTGTAAGTCTTTGTTTATAATTTTTATTTATGCAAACAACTTCATATTTGACTAAAGTGGACAAATGTTGCCATTAAGCCTATTTGACAACTTGAAAAGTGCATTAAAAACTTTTGCAAGCTGATTATTAAAGATTTGCAGAAACATTGCATATAGGGCTTACAGTTGATGGCAGATTGTGCATTGTAATAATTATATAATGTTATAATACATATTTAGTAGTTTACCTATACAATAGGGTTCAGAAATCCACTTCTGAAAAGGCTTCCATTTTTATAATTTTTCTATTATTATTACTACTGTATTACAAATTGTATTCTCAGCATGACAATTAAAGTGAAAATATATTTTACAAATTAGTTTACATTTTGATTAATACTGCAGAATCTTTATTAATATTGATATTTTCTTAATATCAATTTTTTTCTGTCATAATATCTGTTTTATTTTATGTTTGGTTTAATCAAAATCAAATCTATTTAATCCTTCTGTGTATCTCTCTTGCATTAGACTTGTATCCTAGATTTTCAATGTGGACCCAAAGTGCTCACTGTATGTCACTACATAAAGCAGTCGACACCTGTCATGACTAGCAACAATATTGTTTCTTTTTTCTATCTCTCTTTCCTCTGATATCCCTTTGTCTATGACTTTGTCCTCTGTCTCTTTCTCTGACTGTAGTGTGTAAAGATTGATGAGTTCCTTTATAAATCTGACCCCCACATTTCAAATGGCACTAGAAATGCAAGGTGCATGAGGGAGAAAGAATTGGAAATAAAACAGAATGAAAGTGAGAAGAGAAAGGAATAGCCTAGAAAAAAAAACAAAAAACAGAGGGAGTCATCCATGTGTGAAAGACATACTAGAAACTGTCAAAAGAACCACTCTTGGGTTTGCCAATATGATCTTGATATTATGTAACAGCAGAGTATGTAATCAACTTCATGCCTAAATTTAGTAGTAATGGTTAGCATTTATAACATAATTTTTTGAACCTCTAGAGCAGGGGTCGGCAACCATTTGTGATTTTTCGAATGTTGAGACCACTTATAAAAAAAAATCTATTTTGCAATTGTCTAATTTAATCCTTTATTTTTTTTATTACAAATTATATTATCAGCACAACAGTTTGAGTGAAGCATTTGTGCAAAACCCGATGATTATGATATAATCATGATCCTGCATGTCAGAGCTGGCCCAAGGCATAAGCGAACTAAGCGGCTGCTTAGGGCCCCCGTGGCCAATAGGGGGCCCCCAAGAGCATATGAAATGACAGCTTGATTTTGTTTTTTGTTTTTGTAATATACTATGTCAATGGACAATGGTTATTATACAAAAACACAACACTAAGTTAATGGGCTGCAGGATGCCAGCACATTCAGACAGCAAAACAGCAATGTCATAAAAAAGGACATATCCCTCTGGTGCAGAGAAAAGGAAAAAGAAGAAAACAGAGGAAGAGAAAAACAGCAAGATAAAGGTATGTTAAGTAGCTAGGCTATGTTAGGCTACGAGTTAACATTAGCTGGCTAGTTAGTTAACATAGCCTATGTAGCATATCTTCTTTTTTAGGAAGGTTTGATTAAACATCCGTAAATAGCCTTGACATCTTAATATATTATAGTACAACATATTACTTAGCTAGTTTTAGATGAAAGTTTTTGTCTTCTGTGTAAAAATAACTTTCCTGGGTATATATTTTAATAAAATAAAATAATAAAAATTAGCTTCTGTTCCATAAACTTGGTACTGATAATAACTTAACATTATTTACATTAGTCTACCATTTTGGGGTCTTTGCTATTATAGTCCAATATCATTATGCCTCAGTTAGCTTGTTATAGATTAAGAGTTGTTGTTTTAGGTGTACAGATGACTTGCTGCTGTGTATAATAATTTGTGTTGAGAAAATAACATCCTGTTCTGTCAAATATGTACTCTTATGAAACGTCCCTAGGAGCACTGTTGAAATATTTTGGAGGTGGGGCACAACCAACGCCACCTGCCCGAAGTGCCAGTGCTACAGCTGATGATTCTTTTTCAACAATCCCAGATCAATATATTTATATGGATAAACCATGCCTTTTGTGAGACCTTTTTTTTGTTTTTGACAATTGCATTACCTTCTAATATGACATCTAACATGGCGAGCTTTTATTATTATTATTTTCATCAGGTCCATCCTCTGAAGGCGAGGAGTACTTCCCAGCACGAACATCCACTGATTGTTCTGTTCTTTCCATGTCTGTTTCAACCTCAGCGGATGTGGCAAGTTAATAGTACATCAGCCTTTGTATTTGCTCAGTTTACTGTAGAATATCCTGAGATTAATATTTCTAATTATAATTATTAATGTACTTCTGTGGTCATTGGAATCGATCTCACATCTACTCCCTTAACAACTTCCAGCCTACACCATGGATCAGCAGGTCCTCCAGTTGACCCAGCTGAGTTGTCATCTATCCTGTCCGACTCAGAAAGGACTGATCTGTTAAGCAGAGGGCCAGTACCTATAAAGGAAAACTTCACATTCCCTGAAAAACCTGATGGCCAAAGCTTCCACTACCACTACACCTACAGAAAATTAATTAATGGGGAAATAATGTAAGTGGAGCTGGCTCACTTATTCAAAAAGAAATGATGCAGTCTACAGCTTCTGCTGCAAATTGTTCTCTAGGAAGTCCACAAAACTGGTAACAGAATGATAACAAGATTGGGTAAATATAGGTGTGCTACTGTTACATTTAAAACCATAGAAGGGTAAAATCATGCCAGGCAGACATTGGTATGTTGTAAGCAACAGAGCTACAACTAATAAAATTGATAAGGGGTGTGTTAGATTTATAGTGTGTGAATAATCAAGCATTGACAATATTCAATCATATTGGCGGCACCGAGGGGGCCCCCAAATCAAATACTGCTTTGGGCCCCATAAAGGCTTGGGCCGGCCCTGCTGCATTTGAATTTTCACAGATCCTCTTATGAAAGTGCTTTAATGATAGAAAACCTGTCTTTTTGTACAAAATGAGTTAACACAGTTAATGTTGCTAATTAGCTTATTTGATTACTGATCACGAAATTGTGTGGAATCTTAAATATTTCTTATATTATGTCATTGTAATCATATAATCACTAGCATGCAAGCAATAGCGAGAGAGGAGCAGGCTATTTTATTTATATGATGTTTTTCGCACCAGCATTCCAATCCTTCCTCATGATCTCACAGCGCGTTTTCATCAGCTGAATGGGAGACGAAACACTACTAAAGTGTGACGAGACTCACGCTGTACATGCAAGCCATTCACGCATCACAAGCCGATCAACTATTTAACCCTTTTCATTGAATCGCACCGTCAAAATCCTAAAACTTTATTTCCAGGTTTAATTTATATTTTGAATAGAAATTAACCCCATGATGTGGGTTTATGTTTTCTCTTATAATCGTTATTTTGAGTGTGACTACGGTTTAAGGAGGGTGTACTTGTATGCTGTGAAATCTCAATAGTGATGTTTTCCTCATTACATCACGTGTTGTTCTAAAAACAAAAAGAAACAAATGAAACACAGAATGTAGACTGTCATCCGCACAGCCTGACTGAAGCAAAGCAGGCGCGTTTACTCATGTGATTAACTGAAGGTGAAGCGCCATACTGGAGTCAAAACCCGGGAAGAAATTCAAGGAGATACGTCGTCATGGAGTCCTCACCACTGGGCGAGGTGATCAAGACCCTAGCAAAACTAGCACCCTCATTGAGCTGCGGTTGAAGCAGGAGCAGCTTTTTCAACTCCTGCTCCGGGCCCCTGTGGAGGACAGACATTCCGAAGCCTGATCAGGCACGAGGTTGTTGCTGCAGTGGCCCCGGCGAAGCTTGTGGCTCAACAGCTCCCAGCAGACAGCCTCCTCATCTATGCTGACTTGAAGAGAGCCATTCTGCAGCGGGTTGGATGGACCTCCGAACAAAGCCCTGAGACTTGGCAAACATGGCCACCCGTTTGCCTTTGCACATCTGCTCCGGGACGCCTGTCGGAAATGCTTGCTTGCCAGAAGGTGGTACTGGAGCAGTTCCTCGCCCAGCTGCCCCATAGGATGGCAGAGTGGGTCCAGTGCCACTGTCGGGTGTCGCTGGAGGAAGCGATCCAGCTGGCAAAGGGCTACATGATGGCATTTCAGGGAAGCAGTGAACTGGAGTCTCTCTCTGTCATCGTCTCTCTCGCTTCCCTACCCCTAAACCCCACATCTGCCCCTCCTCTTTCCTACCCGCTTAGGGGGGTCTCCTCTTTCCTACCCGCTTAGGGGCCCCCCCCCCCCGCCCATGGGTGTAGAAGGAGGGACTGGGCATGTTTGTTGGAGCTCCAGGGATCCAGTTCATTTCCAGGACCGTTGCATGAACATTGCCTCATCACGTTCCAGCATCTCATGGATGAAGTTCTCAGGCCACATACACAATTTTTTCTCCTTTTTATCCCCAATTTGGAATGCCCAATTCCCTATGTGTTCTAAGTCCTTGTGGTTGCTTAGTGACTCCCCTCAATCCGTGTAGCAGAGTATGAATCTCAGTTGCCTCTGCGTCTGAGACCGTCAACCTGCAGATCTGATCATGTGGCTTGAGCGCATTACCATGGTGACATACCATGTGTGGAGGTTCACGCTATTCTCTGCGGTGGTTACCCCATGTGACTCTACCCACCCTAGCAACCAGGCCAATTTGGTTGCTTAGGAGACCTGGCTGTAGTCACTCAGCACACCCTGGATTCGAACTCGTGACTCCAAGGGTGGTATTCAGCGTCTTTACTCACTGAGCTCATATTAATGATTGGCGGCGGCACATGCAACATCTGAAAGCTGTCTTGAGGTTGCTACGATGGGCGAGGCTCATGGCCAACCTGGAGAAGTGTGCAATTATGCGGGGGGAAGTTCGTAATCTGGGGTTCCACTTGGATCATGGTCAGGTGCATCCCCAAGTAAAAACAAAATGCAGCGATCATGGCCTGCCCCTTTCTTTTGCATACAGACGGATGTTGCCCTGGCCTGAGTCTGGCGATGGGGGTATATGGTCGTGTGTCTGTTTGCGGGAGAGAGGCAGTAGTGTGGCTCGTCAAGTGGTTTGACATAATTTCTATCAGCTGTTTCTTATTACAGTGATAGTGGAGAGAGCCATTAACACGGCTGAGTGTTGAATCTATTGAGTATTTGTGAAGAAGTTTATGATTATTTTGAGAGTGTGAATTAGTGAAAAACATTAAAAAGAATGCATATGTGAAGGCAAAGAAAATAAAAGCCGTACCTCAAGTGTGTCACTGCTCCCCGTCTCTTAATTTCCCCACATGAACCATGACATAGTATCCCAAGGCTATAATGCCTTGAGGTGTATGGCAAGCAGTACAGTATTGGCTTCCCAGTGAATCAGTCCCATTTTAAAAGCTGATTTGAGGTCAATCCTCCCACTAAATTTTTTAAGCATATATTTGTTTGTACAGAGATCCACAATTGGTCTTGAGTTTTAAACAACAGTGTCCAATGGTCACAATTGTGAAAGTGTAAACTAAGTGCTGCTTGCGCATATGTGAGCTAAATGTTGTGCATGCTAGCATGAATGCAGACACAGCAAACTCGGTCATGTATGGATGCAAATGGGATAAGTGGGGGCTTGCATCTGTGGCAAGTGGAGTGTGAAGACAGTGTTAAATATGCAAATGAAATTGTAGGTCTCATTTATGGCAAATCTGTTCACTTCTGCATCAGCCATCAAACAAGTGTGGCACCTTAAAAATGTATTTACAGACAAACACACACACACACACACACACACAAACACACACACGCATGCTCATACCACACACACACATGCACGTTATCATTCTCCATAACGTGCATGTATGCAATCAAATTCAAACTCAAATACTTATAGAAAATGAGCAGCCACAAAAGTTTTTTGTTTGTCTGTTATTCTAAATCCCCTGGAAATCATGCAACAATCTATGATTTCTGGAACCACAACAGGACAAACTCTGCTGACATAAACTGATTTTCAGGGACAATTACCAATTTATCAATGACCGGTTTACATTTACCAGGCTCCGGTTAAATTTCCTCTAATATGTTTCAGAAAAAGGACTCTCCACCTTGTTAAGTGGCTGCATATTGCTAACTATAAACATAGCTACACAATTTATTTGCTTCTTGGCCTGTGGCAAATTAATTGATATTTTTTTCCTGGGGTTCAAAGCTTCCACAATTTTAGGTTATACATGTTTGTTGTCTTTCGCTGCACATCCATTTGCCATTTGTCATGATATCTGTTCATATTGAATATTGGCCAGCTTCATCAGCCTTCTTTTGCCCTTTCTGCAAAACTTTCAAATTTGTTTATCCACCACAACATATTTTTTTTCCAAGAGTAAACACTAGTGTAAAACACTAGTTTACAAAGCTTACACAGACGTACTAGTAACAAAATCATGGGGTCAATTTGTTGAATTTCCATTTAGGCGTGTTGTTTGTGTAGAGAAATTTACCAATCCGAGTTAATCCTTAGAACTGCAAGAATCTTTGACTTTATTGTATAAATTGAGTTTGCGTGACTGTGTATGTGTGTGAACTCTGCTCAGGGGGAAACGTTGCTCTTTGTGTATGATAACTTTTACAACCGGTGACTTTCTTCTCTTGGGAAATTATATTAAAGACTACTGTGGAGTTTTTCTTTATTGAGATCATTTCCCTGATAGTCTTGGCAATGAGGATTGTTATCCTAAACTGATCCTCAAGCCGTGGCAAAGAGAAAGAGAAAGTCCATTGCTGCAATAGAGACCACAAAAAAAAGTTCTGTTCATCCCAGTTGGTGCCGCCCCTATCCCTAGCATACGTAATCGAAAAAGAATCAATGGGGTGAGTTTATATTTTGAATTCTTTCCCCATGTTGCAACGTGTGGAGAAATTCTGGTTATAAATTGGACATGGCCCCTTTAAGAGTTTTGCGACACCTGCTATGCTACACACACGTGTGGTTAGAAAGTGAGAGCATAGGTTGGGCAAGAGAGCTCCCCGGTTTTGTTCATTGGTTGATAATTCTTTGGGTAAATATCACATTTTATGCAAAATGCTTAGAAATTGCATTAAATATTTATTCACAAGAGTCATTTGTTAAAGTGAGTGTTTGTTATGGTTTATTTTTGAAGGATGCATATGGATTACATGTGCAGACATCCCAAGTCTCCCGGAAGTTCCGGGAGTCTCCCGCGTATTGATAGCGGCACCCTGATGCCCGCAAATTAGTTAAAATCTCCCGGAATCAAGAGCGAGCGAGCAGAGCGGTTAGACTGTGCTTCAAACCGTATAGCGCGCATGGCAGAGAGGGAGAGAGCGAGAGACCTTGTGTGTGTGTGCATCAAGAAGTGAAGATATAGAGCATCCTGATTGGCCTGTTTCGGTAAATCAACCAATCAATTGTCAGTGTGGGCGGGCTTTTATCTCTTCTCTCGAACTTAATTAATCAGGACAGTGTATCTAGACACAGGAGCGCCATGGCAGAGGGAGAGTGCCCCAAAAAGCGAAAATATAAGACACATTTTACGCCAGACTACACGAAAGTGTACCCCTGTCTAATAAGAGTGAAACATAATGACAGTCTTGCACGCTGTACAGTTTGTAACAGTGACTTCAGCATTGCCCATGGTGGGTTAAATGATTGTAAAAGACATGTTGAGGTGAGTTAAACAAGTTTCATTTCATGTGCATATTATTCAGGCCGGCTGGTTACCTAGGCTACATGAAAACAATAAACTCCTTAGACCTATTTAAAGTTGCAATAGAATATAAATAAAAGCAGTTTACATAAATAGTATAAGTATACAAGTAAACTCTTGTTCTGTGGTGATATGTCGGGGGGTACCTCCCTGAAATGAGTTTTTGCAGGTTGGGATGCCTGCATGTGTGGAGTTTGACCACATTTTGGTGCACATGGAAGGATGGGGTATGTAAATTTAGTATTAATCATATCTTATTTAATGATTTATAGACCAGGGTGTTTTCCATTTTAAGGAATAGTTCACCCAAAAATGTAAATTCTCTCATTATTCACTTACCTCATCCCTGATGTGTATGGCTGTCTTTCTTCAGCAGAACACAAATAAAGATTTTTAGAAGAAGATAGATCTCTGTTAAGTCCTTATAATGAAAATACATGGGTGCCAGCACTTTGACGGTCCAAAATTCACATTTAGGCATCATAAAAGAGATCCTTGCGACTCCAGTCGATCAATGAATGTCTTCGGAAGCAAATTGTTAGGTTTATGTAAGAAACAAGTCTATAATTAAAATGTTTTCAACTTTAAATCTGCACTTCCATTCAGGGCTCTGATGCTGTTTGAAATGGCAAAACTCTCTTGTGACATTCATTCTTCTGTTGTAAATAAGCACCGCTTCCGATTTCTCTCGTGAACTCTCTGACAAGCTTACATCACGTAACAGCTACATGATGAATCAACTGCGGGCAGGAAGCACTTTTTAAAAATGAATAACAAAAACAAAATCTTTATTTGTGTTCTGTATTCACTTTATTTGTGTCAGAATAATATCCCAAAATATATTTTGTATCCTGTGCAGTGGGGATTTCTTTAAGACTGCAAGGGAAGCTCAGCTTCCCATATAATGTCAAAAAAATAATGGTCAAATATGTACTATTGTGTAAACAATTTATTGACTAAAAATGCGTTAGAACACGTTCATCTCGAAGACGAGTTCGTTCAGAATCAGCTACATTACATATAGCAGGTTGGCTGACTCGATTTACTTCTCAGACATTCCCGTAGCGTCAGTGCATTTCCCTGTTGAAGCCAAGCATCCATTGACTTCAATGGGGCTGCTCTGAACAGTTTTTTCAGTGCTCCGAAAATAGACGGTCATTGGATAAATGCTGCGATTATGTCCCACCGTCTCTGGGGGTGAATGAGGAGTGGGCTGGCCCGGACTCCGGGCTTCCGCGTGATGATTGGAGGATCTGTCGAAAGACTGCATCTCCTTTTGATTGACAGCGAATCTGTACTATAAGAAGTCACTGAAGCTATTTCGAGCTCAGTCCCATTGCGGATTTCTCAAGTGTAGTCGAAAGACAAACTGCTGCAACCTATTTCTTTATATTTGTTTGGCGAAATTGCTAGTCAATTTGCATAATACATTTCACACAATTATACACCACATTCCTTGTTTCACTTTTACCAAGTTTAATATATTTTGTTTTAGAGCGTTCGTTCGTTCGTTCGTTCGTTCATTCATTCATACAGTAGGCTAGGCTAGCGTCGTACGGGTGAAACTGCGCACAATGGCAGACGGTGCTAATATTGTCGACCTGATTTTGGCGAAGCCATTTGAAAGTCTTCCTTACGAGGAAAAAATTAGAATTAAACAGCAGGGCAGATCAACACCTAAGATTGATTTAGTGCAAAAAATAGGGAAAAATAACAGGTCTTTTCAGCTCTCCTGGTATGACAAAGTTAGCTGGCTGACTGGAAGTGCTGTGACAAATAAAATGTACTGCTGGGCATGCCTCTTGATGAAACCATCTCACGGATGTGTTGTTTGGTCAAAAGTGGGGTTTGGAGATCTGTCTAACTTTGACAGGGCATATAAAAGACATGAAAAGAGCAATGAACATGTGAGTGCATGTGCAAAATTAAGTTGCATGGGCAGGATCAGGGTTGAGCATGCAATCAATGAAGGTGCTCGCATTCAAGTGACTAAACATAATGAAACAGTCAAACAAAACAGGGCCTTCCTAAACCGCCTTATTGATGTAACCTCCTTGCTTGGCCGACAGGAGCTGTCATTTAGGGGACATGATGAGAGTAGTGAATCATCCAACAAGGGAAATTACAGGGAGTTCACAGAAACATTATCTAAATATGACTCTGTACTGTCCACACAATTAGAGTCCTCAACTGTGTTTTCTGGTATGTCCCATACTATTCAAAATGACTTGATCTCTGCTCTTGCAGCCACCATTTCTGATCAGATCAGAGATGAAATTCAGGATGCTCCCTTTTTGGATGGCAGGTGGATGAAACAACTGATATATCCTGCCGTGCCCAACTCTCTGTCATTGTTCGCTATATGGATAGTGCAGGTAAAATTCAGGAGCGCTTTATTGGATTTTTTAAGTTTCTGGAGGGCCGAGATGCTCAGTCCGTTTTTGATGTTTTAAATGAGAACATGCAGGCCTACAATTTTAAGGATAAGCTTGTGGCACAGACCTATGATGGGGCTGCTGTCATGGCTTCAGCACTCAATGGTCTGCAGGCCAAAGTGAAAGCAATAGCCCCAAGTGCAATGTTTGTGCATTGCTATGCACACAGACTGAATCTGGTGCTGTCACAGGGGGCTAAATTGTTGCCTGAGTGCAGAATTTTTTTTGCATCACTCTCTGGGTTTGGCACATTTTTTTCAAAATCCACAAAGAGGACGTCTTTTCTGGAGTCTGCAGGCTGTTCAAGGTTGCCCAGAAACGCTCCTACTCAATGGAATTTCACATCACGGATAGTGAGCACTGTGGCAAACAATTATGATGGCCTCCTGCAGACATTTGAAAACATCATTGCAGACACGACAATTGATGATGATACACTGGATTGTGCCAAAGGCTTTCTGAGGAAACTGGATGATTTTGAGTTTGTGTTCATGTTGTACACATATGAACAAATCTTCACTGAGACTGATGTGGTCTTTGATGTTGTCCAGCAGAGGGTGATGGATGTTTTTTACTGCAAGAAAATAATTGAATCTCTTCTTGCATTTGTCAAAGAGAAAAGGTCAGAGGGGGCTTTCCAAGCTGTTTATGCCAAAACAGCAGATCTCACATCAGACCCACGAGATGAGCCCATGAGAAAGCGCCGTCTGACCCAATTGCAGGATCCCCAAGAGCACTACAGAAATCTCTACATGGCCATCCTTGATAACATCTTGGAGCAGATTCCTCAACGTTTTTCAAATTTGGAAAGTATGCTCTTCTTAGAATTAGTCAATCCAGGGAAATTTGATGACATGAGACAAGAATTTCCAGAGGAGGCCTTCCAAAGTGTCCTGAAAAGTTATCTCCCATCACTTTGATTCAGGGAGACTGAGGTCTGAACTTCAAGTCCTGTATTCAGATCAGGACTTGCAGGGTAACAGGGGAAAGCTGTGTGATTACTTGGTGTTCCTCAAAGACATGGAGTTGGACAGTGCAATGCCTCAGCTTTACAAACTGTTCTCATTAGTGGCAACAATTGGAGCTACATCTGCAGGTGTAGAAAGGAGCTTCTCCTGTTTAAAGCGTCTCAAGTCCTACACCCGTAACACAATGGGCCAAGGTCGTTTAAGCAGCCTAGCTCTGCTGGCCATTGAGAAGACACTGGTCAAGTCACTGGAAAAGACGCCTAGTTGGTACGACAGAGTCACAGTGCATTTTCTCGAAAAGGAACGTAGGGCAGAATTTACTTTTAAATAAGTTTATAATGTAGGCCAAAAATGAGCTTCCCCTCTTTGAAAGACCAGCAGCCGCCACTGATCCTGTGGTGATTATTTTCAAATTACCGGCTATACCCAATAGAAGAAACTTGAATAAGGGCATGCCAAGTGGCCTGGGGTCTCAAGTTATTAGTAGCCACTTTCAAAGACAGTAATGGTCTGGGATCATTGACAACTGCAAGGTACACAATCTGGAGCTAGATAACTGCAGTTTGCGTGTTGTAAAATTGAGAAAATTTAAAAAGTAGTTTGTTATCTGTGAATGTGTTTATTGATTAAGTGTTATGTGTTTCAGAGTTCATTGGTATAAATAAAGAAATATAATTTAGAATTCGGCTCCTTTCCTAAATTTGAGAACGAAGAAAAAAAAAAAAACATTTTAAGCCTTGCTTTGTGCCATTCTCAGGGCTGTGAAATGTGAGGAATAACAAAAAATATTATTATCAGTACCGGAGGGTGCTTATCAGTAACAGAGTGTGCTTTTCTGGCATAAACAGAATACAGAATTAGATAGGGATTTAAGAAGACATTTGTAGAACGAGTAAAACAACGCCTTCACTGGCAAGTTTTGTGGGGGCAGTGAAAGAAATGACAAAAAAATGAGGAAGTTATGAGAACATTATGTGGAACAATTTGACAAATGTGACTTTTGATTCAACAGGATATGTGAAGAATGCACCCCCTTATTCTATCATTTGCTACTTTAAATGTTCTATGCTGTCTATCTTTTGTGGAAAATTAGGAATAAAAGGCTGGTTTAGTAATTACTGACTTTGAAGTCTCAGTTCTGGTTCTCTGTTGCTTGAACAAAGGCTAAATTGTTTTTTAATTCTGTGAGTTGGCAGATGGGAAAACAGCTAACATCTACAGACTCTGTTATGCCATTGGTGTTATGTATGACTGACCTCAGAGCAGGTTGGTGGCAAAGGGATTCCCTCATAACAGCAGGCACTCCTATAAGAATGGTGGAGAAGTGGAAGATTGTTATGGGTCCTGCAGCTCCCACAAAGTTTTGTGTGCCTGAGCAGGCAGCTATGGTTGCTGCCATATGAACAGCAGAAATCTTGACTGCTCAGGCATGTCATCAAACGTTTATCAAACATTATTACTCACAGCACAAAGTGATTTTTATTTTAATTATTAGATGAATAATGGCTCTGAAAACCTTATTTCCTTATCTGGTCACACAGTGTAGGAGAGGCAGAAATAAGGCCTTGATAATATTTTTTTTTTGCTCAGTCAAGATAGTAGGGAGGATCCTGTTGTAGAAAGTTGTTGCAGGTAGAAAACTGCATTTTATTCAACCATACAATTTCTGCAAACAACTGTTCCAGTGTTTCTGTTTGCCTTTCCTTTACTTCTCAGATACATACATGGCTGTAAGTTTAGCTCTATCAAGAAGATACCATTACTTACACTCCAAAGTTTAGTCCAACTCATATTAATTGCAAAAAGAGAGGGTTTTATTCACCATCACTCAATGTCAATGCCTTGCCTTTAGCCACAAATGTTTTAGTGAGCCGAGCACAACATGTCAATTTAGTGTGCTGTGAAATTACATTTTGTAATTGGAGTAACCTCAGAGGGCTGTGATCACATTTCAACATTTCAAACAAACTTCAATGCTACCGTTAGCTTAACTGATGTTTGACTGTATCCAGAGATGTCTCCTAGCAACACAACTGATAAACAATGCTGCAACACTAGCATTTGTGCTACAGGTGTACAATTATCAAAAGAGAGTATAAAATATCATGTTTTTTACACCTGTTTGCGTTTGTTAAACAAGCTTTAATATCATGTAATGTAGGAACTTTCACTCATTTATTGATATTACTTAATAAAAGTGAATGTTTATCACTTATTTAGTATATTTCCCCATGCGCAGACATGTTTGTGCGACATCACGCACCTGCATCTCTGCAAAATTGGAGTTTAAAATAATTGTGGATTTGAATTCCGACTTCAAGTGGCATTCTATTGCTCTTCTAGCAGAAAGTTGGAAAATCTTGTTCCAAAAGTTGAATGAAACACAGCATAATTCCAGAGAAGCATGTGAGGAGGACACATTGGCATGGTTCCTCTTCCTGGCTGATAATGATCACATGGTCAGCAGAAAGAAACAACAATTGAAAAGAAACCAGAATTGGTGAAACAGGGAGTATGTTTTTTAGGCCGGACAATTACTCTGCAGGGCTGGTCGCTAGGACTAGATAGGGTTAAGGATATTGTGAACATACCAAATCCAATCACCAAACAATAAGTCATGATGTTTGTGGATACGGCAGGTAATTGCCACTCCTGGATTCAGGATCATGCTGAAATTTCACATCCACTCCTAAAATAGGCTCACGGTACCACAAAACAAATGACCGATCATGTGCGGTGGACAGAAGAGGTGGAACTGGCATTTGTGAACCGTTAAACGTCATTGTTTTTGCACTGGGAGCCGAGATTAAGTTATGGCCGTTTACAGTGGTAGGTCTAGTGTTGTGGCAAGGGGGACACAACGTCTTGTTCCCTCCATCAGGGAATGGAGGTTACAAATCATGATGTTCCCCTTCTGTCACTCACTCGACGTTGTGTCGAATGTAGTGACACAAGGGGTCCCATTTAAAAACGCCATGCACTAGACCGTGTTACGTGAACTGCTACGTGAAGGTGCAAGCAAGCTACTGTGTGCTAGAAGCAACTGTATCGGCCGCATGTAACCCTCCCCAATGTTCCCTGAAAAAGGTGTCATATACAGACCTTAGGTTCCCAGCATGTCTAAGGAGGGAACAGGCGACATGACTATCATGGGAGCAAGCCGGCCAGCCGCAGCCTTTTCTCTCTCTATGTTTCTCGTCATTGAGCATAAAGTGTTTGTGGCTATCTTAACGCTATGAAATGCATTGGGGAAAGCGATCTTTTCTGTTCATATTCTTTCAGGGGGAAAAGACCCTGTGGAGACCACATCCTGTCCAGAATGGGGGGAGGTAACATGTGGCCAATACGTCACATGGGTTGTCAAGCCACATGTGGAAGTGGCACGGTGGCAGGTCCTACCTGGTGAGGGAGGAGCTCTACAAACACAGCAACCGGGGGCAGAGGGACTGCCCAAGGGAGACACGGGTCCACCGACAGGGAGTTTCCTGAAGAGGGAATTAGGCCTGTGGAGCCCTACCACAGTACAGAGCACTTGAGGCTTGTTGTGGGTCTGGTCGCAAATTCCTCCGCTGAATTTGCAGGCCAGAAGACTAAGGAGGAAGAACATCCAGGAAGCAAGAGCTTAGTTGCTAACCTGGGAAAGAGAGCACACTGGATCACTTTGGTGAAGGGCGCTAAGTGCAAGCGGAACACCCGGTCGGCTGTTCCATATTACCGACTTCTACCGGATCGGACCTGACAAAACACGGGACGAAACCGACTCAACCATGAGATTGTAGAGTCTCGCAAAGGTATTGGGTGTTGCCCAGTCCACTGCTCTGCAGATGTATGCTTAGGGAGGTGCCGTTGGCCAGTGTCCACAAGGATGCCACACTTCTCGTCGAGTGTGATCTAACCCACAAGGGGGAAAGCATGGCCTGTCTGGAAGGCCAAGGATATGGCATCAATGACCCAGCGGGCAGCCCCAGTTTGGAGACAGCGTTCCCTTTCCACTGTCCACCAAAGCTGACAAGAGCCGCTCTGAACATCTAGAGCTCTGCATGCAGTCAAAATAGATACGTAAAGCACATACCTGACACAGCAACGAAGGCTGGGTCTGCCTCCTCCCGGGGTAGCTTGCATGCAGGTTCATGACCTGGTCCCTGAAGGGGGTCATAGTAACCTTGGGCACATAACCTGTTCATGGTCTTATGATGACGTGAGTATCTGCTGGACCGAACTCCAGGCAAGTGTCGCTGACAGAGAATGCTTGCAGGTCACCAACCCTCTTGATAGAAGCTAGCGCTATCAGGAGGGCCGTCTTCAAGGAGATGGTCTTGAGCTCAACTGAGTCAAGCGGCTCAAAGGGGGGTCTCTGAAGGCCAGAGAGGACCACTGAGAGATCCCAGGAGGGGAACAGGCTTGGCCGGGCAGGATTCAGCCATAAGGAACCTGATAATCAAGTCGTGCTTACCTAAGGACTTGCCGTCCACTGCGTTGTGGTGGGCCATGATAGTGGCTACATACACCTTCAAGGTGGAGGGGGACAGCCTCCCCTCCAACTTCTCCTGCAGGAATGAAAGCACTGACCGAACTGCGCATCTCTACGGGTCTTCAGACTGGGAAGAACAACAATTTGCGAACAAGCGCAACTTTAGGGCGTAAAGCTGCCTGGTAGAGGGAGCTCTGGCTTGGTTGATCGTGTCTACGACTGCAGGTGGTAGGTCACTCAGATCTTCCGCGTCCCATCCAGAGGCCAGAAGTGGAGGTTCCAGATGTCTGGACATGGATGCCCCATCTCTGGGAAAGAAGGTCCTTCCTCAGGGGAATTTGCCAGGGAGGAGCTGTCGTGAGGAGTGTGAGATCCGAGAACCATGTCTGGGTGGGCCAGTAAGGAGCCACTAAGGTGACATGTGCCTCGTTCTCCCTGAACTTGCACAGCACCAGTGCCAGAAGGCTCACTGGGGGAAATGCTTACTTGCGCAGTCCCCAGGGCCAGCTCTGTGCCAGTGCGTCTGGCCCAAGAGGGGCCTCTGTTAGGGAGTACTAGAGCGGGCAGTGAGAATTTTCTTGAGAGGAAAAGAGATCTACCTGTGCCATGCTGAACCAGCCCCAAATCAGCTGGACCACCTGGGCTAGAGCCTCCACTCTCCACTAAGCGAGACCTGTCGTGACAGCACCTCCGCTGTCGTGTTGAGGTTGCCCAGGGTATGAATTGCGTGCTTCGACCTTAGTTGCTGCTGACTCCAAAGGAGGAGATGGCGGGCGAGTTGAGACATATGACAAGAGTGCACACCGCCTTGGCTATTTATGTACGTTTCTCCCGAATCAGTGGGAGAAACCTCCACGGGGCAAGGAATACCACCAGCAGCTCAAAGCAGTTGATGTGCCAACGCAGCCAGGGCCCTGTCCAGGAGCCAGCGGCTGCGTGCCCGTTGCACACGGCGCCCCAACCCAGTTGAGAGGCATCTGTGGTGACCACGACATGTCTGGACACCTGCTGTAGGGGGACTCCAGTCTGCAGAAAACAGAGGTCTGTCCAAGGGTCGAAAGTCTGACGGCAGTAAGGGGTGATTAACACGGTATGTGCTGTGGCACCATGCCCATCTCGGGACTGGAGTCGAGCAAATACAACTGGCAAATTGAATCGCGTAGCCGAGTCAGATGGTCATGGTCAACCAGTGCGACGGGTTGGACAGAGAAAGCAATGTGTCCAAGCTCCGTTCGAGAGGCACTAAGGGGACGATCATTTTTTCGTACCAGGAGGCAAATGCGCGTCCCGAGGCTTGGGTGCTGAGAAAAGACTCAAAGCACTTACCTTGCTCTGCGCATCTGGCAGGGGGCAGGTTAGAGACTGAGGAAGATGTCCTAGGGAGGCGTCTTCTGAACTCGTCAGCGCTGGCCTGCTGGGGCTGAGCAGTCACGGGGCTGGAGGCGAGGAAACTGCGTCCGGGGAGCCGGGACTGTAGTGTTTTGGGGCCGGTGTGCCGTGAGAACGGCACGCACCGGACGGATGACCCAGGGAGTGAGGAAATCGTTTTTTTGTTGAGAATGTGGGTACCGCAGCCCGGAGGTGGTGCGGCAAATGAAAGTAATGAAAACAAGGATTCTCCTCCCGGCCCTCCACCAGGGGACGGAGTGGTGTTGGTACCAGCTCCGGAGCGAACATCTGACTGTCTGGGTCACCCGTCTCAGGAGCACTTTGGAGCTTTCCTGGTCCTGGAAGGGGTCCTGGAGACGGGGGCATACGCCTGTGTGGTGCTCGATGCTGGGGCTGAGAGCTGGGCCCAGGTTGAGGTGGAGCTACCTGTTGTTTGGTCACAGGGGGATCCCATCGGTGAGCAGGCGGGGCGCGCTGGTTGGGCGGCATGGCGGCATGATATGAAAAATCACCTCCATCTGCTTCTTTACCACCGAGAACTGCTGGGCGAAGATTGGGATTACCCAGGTGCAGATCTTTAAGTGCCTTGGCTTGATGGACCTGCAGGAGAGCCATGGTATGCAGGGCGGAGGCGGCCTGTCCGGTGGCGCTGTAGGCTTTGGAGGTCAATGATGATGTCATCCTACAGGCTCTGGAGGGGAGTACCGGGCGGTCCCCGGGCGGAAATCGGTGTTCAATCCCTAAATGCTTTTCTACTTCATCTAGTTTCTGTTTCCATTGTCAGACCTTATACACCTGGGAAATCCATATCTGGGTATGAGTCCATTTTTCAGCCATTTCACTACTGATTTTGCATCCTCTTTTTTGCATGGGATTGCTTCTTCCCATTTTGAGAACCGATCTAACATCACCAATATGTACCTGTAGCCCTTAACCCTATTCTCTGCTCCCATGTCAGTAAAATCAATGCATATTTCTTTGATTGGGGCCTCAGGTACGGGAAACATTCCCATGGGGCATTTGTAAGTCTTTTTGTCATTAAAAGCATTGCGGGTGTCACAATCAGTAATGTAGTTTTCTATCATTTCTTTCAAGTAGGGGTGCCACCACATTATTTCTACTTCTCTCAAGGTTCTTTGCTTGCCTACGTGGGTTGACCCATGAGCCTTTTTGATTAGTAGATTTCCTAACTTCGCTGGCGCCACTAGTCGCCCATCATGTGACCTCCAGAAGTCATGTTCCTTGATTCTGCTCATAAGGCTCTGCTTCATGTTGCATTTGTTTTATCTGTTCTATTGTTAGCTCTGGTCTCCTTTCTAACAGCAAACACACCATTTGAACTTTGTATCTGCCTGCTTGTTTGGCAGCTTTGTCTGACGCAGCATTCCCTATCGCTACTGGGGTGTTACTGTTTTGGTGACCTTTACATTTCATTACAGCTACCTCTTTTTGCATGAGTACAGCTCTAGAGATTTTAACTGTTCTGCATGCTTCAAAGGGGTCTTTTGTGTGGTTATGAATCCTCTTCTCATCCATTGTGGCCCATCAACATGTACTGCTCCGAAGGCATAGGCAGAGTCGGTATAGATATTTACTCTTTTGCCCTCACTTATTTCAAGTGCTTTGGTGAGTGCGGTGATTTCAGCCAGCTGAGCTGAGGCCGGTTATGGGATAATCTAAGTGTCCACTATGGTGATATTTTCCCCTTCTTGTTTAACCACTGCATAGGAGGCCATATTCCCATGATTTCCCTTATAGCAACAGTACAGGGTTAAGTCTGGTTCCTCCAGGGGTTCTGTATTTAGTTACATTCTTATCTTCAGATCTTTTGGTGCCCTGAATTCACAGTCATATGGCTCTTGTCCTTCAGAGTTCATTCCTGTTGTCATGTTTACCCTTGTGGTGGTGTAGGTAATATGAGGTTGTTTCAACATTTCAGCGATCTTTAGTTTTCTTACTGTTGAAAATATGAAGGCTGCTGAGTTTAGGTATACCACCGCTCCATGCAAGGTGTTCACTATGAGTGGGCCGTTTTTTCTATTGCTTTGCAGAGTGCTGCTTAATGTCTCGTGCAACCCACCTGGCCTTTTTCATCATTTTCCAGCTTTGAGCTGTGGTACATAAGTACTCTCCTTTATCCCTCCTTTTTCTGAAACAGAACAGCATTCACCACCCCTCCTGTTTCAGAAACATCCAGGAAGAAAGGGTTTTTATAATCTGATGTGCTGAGGAGTGCCGCTTGTGCCAATGCCTGTTTCGTGTTGGTGAATGCCTCATCAGCTTCTGCTGTCCATGAAAGGGTAGCAATACGGTTCCTGTGTCCTACCTCGGCCATCATATCCCTCAGGGGTTGTGTTAATTCCACATAGTTTGGTACATGGTTCTTGCTGTATCCGGTAAGTCCTTAAAAACCCAACATTTGTTGAACTGTCTTGGGTTTACCATGTGAGAGTATGTTGGTTCTTTGCACTGCAGTGAGGGTTAGTGAGTTTAAAGAAATTAGCCTTCCCAGGAAGGTAACTTTTCTTCGTGCCACTTGTGTTTTTTCCTTTTTAACTTTGTATCCAATATCTGCAAGTAAAAGGAAGAGTTCACGGGTCGCTTTTAGGCAATCATCCGCCGAGGGAGCAGCCAGCAGCAAGTCTTCTAAGTATTTTATAAGTACGCACCCTTCTGGTATTTGTAATCTCTCCAGCTCTTTCTTGAGCGTCTGGTTGAATAATCCGGGGCTATCTTTATACCCTTGTGGCAGTCGGTTGTATGTATATTGGGTGCCGTTATAGGTAAATGTAAAAATATATTGTACAGATGGGTGCAGGGGCAGGCAAAAAAATGCATTTGCCAAGTCAATCACGGTGAAATATTTATGTTCAGGGTTAAGGTTCTGTAGTGCTATGTATGGGTCTGGCATTGGCATCTTCTCAGTCATGGTCTCATAATTTATTGCCCTTAGGTCATGTACCATGCGCCATCCTTTGTTTTCAGCTTTTGGTACAGGGAGGATGGGTGTGTTCCACGGCGAGCGTGTAGTTCTTAACACCCCTGCTTTCAGAAGTCCTTCAATGGTTTCAGATATTCCCTCTACTTGTTCATGTTTAAGGCGGTATTGTGGCCTCCAGCAGGGTACAGCTCCTTTTTTCAGTATTACTGTAACAGGTTTAGAGGTCACACAGCCCCATCGTATGGACCGGTTGTTCAGAGGTGGTGAGGCACACACTTGAGCCATTCTTCTGTGTTAGGGTGATTAGTTAGTTCCCTGCCATGGTCTCGGTTCAGGTCCACACTCTCAAGGTGACCTATGCATGTACTGGCGTGAATGATTTTCCACATGGTTTCGTCTGGTGAAATTTGTAATGCAGGTGATGCAGTTTGCTGCTATTGTATTCCAAGAGCATTTTTAATCATTGGCCCCAATGTCCGTGCTTCATGTCCCATTGTCACGGCCAGTGAGATGTGTGGTTCCACCTCCTCCCCCAGTACGTACCACTGTACTTGTTCTGAGGTCAGTTGTACATGTGCTGCTACCCCTTGTGGTCCTGCAAATATGTAACCAACTTTGAGTGTTTCATTGTGTTCTTGTTTCTCCTCTTCCCATGCCTCTTCGTATTGCTCATCGGAAGCTCTTAAGGTAGTTGTACGTGCAATGCAAGGGATCTATAGGAGGACCATAGGCATTTAGTGACTGCAGCCATTTTTTCCATGATAAAAACACTTGTTGCACTTTTGCACTATTCAGTTCTGGGAACAGTTACCATGACCAAAACACTCTAGTGCTCTCAGATTGATTTCATGGTGTCATATCTGTTCCCATATACATTATCCGCTGTCCCTCCTTTCTCACCACCTCTGGCTGTCCTGGGAGCATTAGAATAAGCTCTTCAGGGTAGCATATTATTTTATCTCCTATTTTTATCAATAAATCTCTTCCCATCAAGTTCACAGGGTATTTGGGTGCATATAAAAATGAAAGTGTCAGATTCTGGTTGCCAATATTCATTCCCAATGGTTTTTGTATATTTTTGCTCTTCAATTTTCCCAGAGAATCCTACAGTTTTGAGTCTTTTGCTGCAGGGGGGGGGATTTTTCCTCTCAAATCTGTAATGCATTACGCCATTGCACCCGTATCTGCCATAAGTTGCATTCTCTCCCCCTCTATTTCACAGGTGACCGTTGGTTCTTGTTCTGCTGGTATTGCTGCACCTGTGTTTAAATTCTCTGGGCCTCCTCATTGTCCCTGGGCTGTCCTAGGGCTCTGCGTCCACTCTTCCACAATCAATTGATGAGTATGTGATGGGTTGTGTTCCTGCGGTGGGTAAGCATAACCATTTAAGGTTAAGGTTCCTCCTCTTCCTCTTCCCCTAAAACCACCTCTTTGATGTCTATTCAACTGCTGGGTTCCTCCCGGGCATTCTCTGGCCCAATGTCCAGGGTCCCCACAATTGAAACAGCCATTTTGCATTATACTCCCTCTTCTTGTTCTGTATTGCCCTCTACAGACATTGTGTAGGTTGCTGGGAGTTATTGGTTGGGGAAGGTAAGGGGGCCCACTTCCAGCAGGCGGCCCTTGCCATGTTTGACATTCATCCTGTTGTTGCAGTATAGGGGGTGAAGTTTGTATTTGGGCACCAGGTCCTTGGTTATAGCTCTGAGGCATGTTCATTGCCATCTGGCGTTTCTCTTTTTTATTCTTATTTGCTTCATTATCCTTTTCTGCAACTTGCATCTTCAGTAACCTTTTGGTAAGGGTTTTTATTTCCTCATCTCCTTCACTTTGTGTCTGGCATAATGTGTCAGATGCACCTGCCATATTATCTCATCCATTTCATTCAGCCCAACTATATCGTCCAGTTTTTGTTGGACAGCTTGGGGTAGCGCCTTCACAACGGCAGCCCTCCAAAGCATACCGGTGCTTTCGCTCTTGTTGTGCAATTCACCAGTGCTTTCTAGCCATGCTTCTTCACAGCCTTTCAGAAATGTGTACATTTCTTCTTCAAGCTGTTTAAAGCAGTCATTGAGCGTGTGGTGGGATAGGTGGTTCTCACAGCATGCCAATATGCTCTCCTTACGTGATTAAAAGGGATGTCATCAGCCAGTTTGGTGCATGCTGCCATAATTTCAACTCTTTGCATCTTTAATTGTCCCTCGACTCTTCCCAGTAATGATAGATAGAATGTCAATTTTGTGCAAGTATCAGAGGCATTTGACTATATCCCCTCCTTTCCCTTAATTTCCTTCTGGTTCTACTTGCCACTCCATCAGCCATTTTCAAGGTTAGATTCTTCTGTAACACTTTCACCGACATCAAGGCGTCTGCTCTATCCTCATCAGATTCACTTAGCGTTACTTCGCCGGATTCACTTTCTTCTTCTTCTTCCCTGCTTTCACAGTTGCTGGTCTTTTTCTCTTCTTTTTGAATGCTTTCGCTATTATATCCTGTTCTAATTTCCTCCCATGAGCGATTAAGTTTTCTTCCTGATATCCTGTTCTCTATGGTTACCCTCTCCACCTTTTGTTCAGGTGTTAAGCTGGTTATCTGTGACCCCTTTCCATCAGGTATGCTTCCTCTATGCCCTTCACCTCTGTCACTTCCTTCTATCAGTTCTTTGGTGGCTTTCATCATTTCCTGGGTGTTTTTAGATAGTTCCCTCACGCTCGTCAGTAAGTTTTCTATATTCTCCTCTGTTTCATTCGCTGTTACTTCCACAAGTCCTCCTTTTATTTCGAATATCGGTGCTTGTATGCTGTTTGATTAAACTTGTGCATGCTTTCATCACCAGCAGGGTGGATTATTGTAATGGACTCCTCATTGGCCTTCTCAAAAAGACCATAAGACAGTTGCAGCTCATACAGAACGCTGCTGCCAGGATTCTGAGCAGAACCAGAAAATATGAACATATCACACCAGCCCTCAGGTCTTTACACTGGCTCCCAGTTACATTTAGGATTGATTTTAAAATATTATTACTGGTATATAAATCACCCAATGGGCTAGGACCTCAATATATTGCAGATATGCTCACTGAATATAAACCCAACAGATCACTCAGATCATTAGGATCACATCAGCTAGAAATACCAAGGGTTCACTCTAAGCAAGGAGAGTCTGCTTTTAGCTATTATGCCAGCCGCAGCTGGAACCAGCTTCCAGAAGAGATCAGATGTGCTCCTACAGTAGTCACAGTCAAATCCAGACTCAAAACACATCTGTTTAGCTGTGCATTTACTGAATGAGCACTGTGCCACTGTGTGTCTGACTGTTTGTACTGTATTTTATTTTATTTTATTCTAAAATGTTTCAATTATTCTTATTTTTTATTCTTATTTTAATCTCTTCTATGTAAAGCACTTTGAATTACCATTGTGTATGAAATGTGCTATATAAATAAACTTGCCTTGCCTTGCCTTGCTTGATTAAGTTCATAAACTGGGGGTGCAGAGGGTAAACAGGAATAGAGGGTTGCGCTTGTAACTGTCTCTTTCTCACTTTGTTGTTTCTTTTGTATGTAGTCATTCTTTTTCTCGGGGTTTGACTCTGGTGCTGGTGTCACTGTTTTCATATTTGTCAGGATATTAGTCGCTCTTGCCATCCCTTTCTCTGCCTTTTCTATTTTTTTCTTTGTTCTTCCCATATTCATTTGACCACCCTGTTCCCATAAGGTTCTAGCTTTGGTTAGTTCTGCTCTTTCAAATTGTATAATTTTCACTCGCACTTCCCCAGCGGGAACGTCTTCAGAGTCTTTGGGTAAGAGCTCTTTTAGTTGCCAGTCATTCATGATTTTAAGCATTTTTGTCATTTTGTCACACCCATTCATTGTTGCCATTCTATCCAGTGTTTTGCCTTTTACTTCAGCCATGGTAAGTTGTTTGGCATTCTTGTTCTCATTGCTGCCCGTAATACTTGCCCTGAGGAGGCTATGGCCGTTGATCCGGGGCAAACAGGTGCGATGATTGCGTACATCCACCGCCAAGGCGGTTTACGCTCTCTTCGAATGTCACAACTCACCCGTCTTCTCCTTTGGAGTCAGCATGCCTCAAGTTGCTGCTGGCCACTCACATCCCGGGCCACCTCAACAGCACAGCGGACGCAGAGTGGTAATGCTCAAGGGAGAGTGGAGACTCCACCCTCAGGTGGTCCAGCTGATCTGGAGACGATTCGGCCAAGCACAGGTAGACCTGTTTGCTTCCCCAGAATCCTCCCACTGCCCACTTTGGTACTCTCTGACCGAGGCTCCACTGGCACACAGCTGGCCCCTGGGGCTACGCAAATATGCATTCCCCCCAGTGAGCCTACTTTTACAGCCATAGTGCAAGGTCAGGGAGGACGAGGAGCAGATCCTCTTAGTGGCCCCTTACTGGCCCTCCTGGACTTGGTTCTCAGACCTCATGTTCCTCGCGACAGTGGCCTACCACCTCTAGTGTAGACACGATCACTCAGGACAGGGCCCCCTCTATGAGACGTTTCTATGACTTGAAGTGGCATCTGTTCGCTAAGTGGTGCTCTTCCCGAGGCGAAGACCTCTGGAGATGCACAGTAGGATCAGTGCTCTCCTTCCTGCAAGACAAGTTGAGACCGGCTGTCCCCCTCCACCTTGAAGGTGTATGTGGCCGCTATATCGGCGCATCAAGGTAAGAATCTGGGGAAGCACGATTTGATCATCAGGTTTCTGAGAGGTGTGAGGAGGTTAAATCCCCCCAGGCCACACCTCTTTCCCTCATGGGACCTCTCTGTGGTCCTCCAGGCCTTCGGGGAACTCCCTTCGAGCCCCATGTGTCAGCTGAGCTAAAGGCAATCTCTTTGAAAACCGCCCTCCTGATGGTGCTCACCTCCATCAAGAGGGTAGGGGACCTGCAGGTGTTCTCTGTCAGGGAACTGTGCCTAGAGTTAGGTCTGGACTATTCTCACGTTGTCCTGAGACCCCGACCGGGCTATGTGCCCAAGGTTCCCACGACCAATTTCAGGGATCAGGTGAAATGCTGTCTCCAAACAGAGGATCACTCACTGGGTTATCGATGCCATCACCATGGCATACCATGCCCAGCATGTGCCGCCCCCTGCTGGCCTGCGAGCCCACTCTACCAGGGGTGTTGCAGCTTCTTGGGGTTGTCCCGCGGCACCTCTCTAGCAGACATCTGTAGAGCTGCGGGTGTGGTCTCCCTCCCTGATGGAGGGAACGAGATGTTGTGTCCCTCTTGCCACAACACTGAACCAACCGCTGAACCAACCGCTGAAATCTTTGGCTCGGCTCCTCAGTGCAAAACCTGAATGTGTATTAGCTGTGACACTCCTTTATACCCGTATGTCCGGGGGAGTGGCATGCAAATCCCACACGCCAATTCCCATTGGCCTTTTCTCAAATATCAGAGATCAAGCCGCTGGGGTTGATGCATATGAGACCGCTTCGGCACTGGATTCAGACTCGAGTCCAGAGACGAGCATAGCGCCACGGCATGCACCAGGTAACGATCACCCCTGCCTGTGCCAAACATTCAAACCCTGGACCAGCAGGTGTCCCGACGCGTCTTGGTCATGACCGACGCCTCCAGATTGGGTTGGGGCGTCATGTGCAACGGGCATGCAGCCAGCACACCTTGCTTATTGTTTTCTTTGCCCTGCGGAAGTTTCTCCCATTAGTTCGAGACCAACATGTCCTAGTCAGGTCAGACAGCACCACCACGGTAGCATACATAAATCGCCATGGCGGCGTATGCTCCCGCCACATGTCGTGACTCCCCATTGCCTCCTCCTTTGGAGCCAGCATCGACTCAAGTCCCAGGTAGACCTGTTTGCCTCCCGAGAGACCTCCCACTGCCCGCTCTGGTATGCCCGAACACAGGCTCCCCTCGGGGCAGACACGCTGGCACACAGCTGGCCCTCGGGGCTGCGCAAGTATGCATTTCCCCCAGTGAGCCTTCTTGCACAGGTGCTGTGCAAGGTCAGGGAGGACGAAGAACAAGTCATCCTAGTGGCTCCCTACTGGCCCACCCGGACCTCGTACTCCTTGCGACAGCCCCTCCCTGGCAAATTCCCCTGAGGAAAGACCTTCTTTCTCAGGGACGGGGCACGCTCTGGCATCCGCACCCAGACCTCTGGAACCTCCATGTCTGGTCCCTGGATGGGATGTGGAAGATCTAGCTGGTCTACCACCTGCCATCGTAGACACGATCAGCCAAGCCAGAGCCCCCTCTACCAGGCAACTTTAGGCCCTGAAGTGGCACTTGTTCGGGAATTGGTGTTCTTCCTGGGCTGAAGACCCACAGAGGTGTGCAGTTAGGTCAGTGCTCTTATTCCTGCAGGAGAGGTTTGAAGGGAGGCTGTCCCCTTCCACCTTGAAGGTGTATGTAGCTGCGGCCCACCATGATGCAGTAGATGGCAAGTCTTTGGGTAAGCACGACTTAATCATCAGGTTCCTAAGAGGCGCCCGGAGGTTAAATCCTTCCCGGCCAAGCCTGTTCCCCTCCTGGGATCTCTCAGTGATCCCGCTAGAATCAGTTGGACTCAGGGCCCTCTCTCTAAAGACTGCCCTGCTGATCGCGCTCGCCTTCATCAAGAGGGTCGGGGATCTGCAAGTGTTCTCTTTTATAATTTCCTAACAAAACCAGCATAAAACTCGGCGATTCTTAACAAATTCGACATGTCGACAACTAGAGGCAGAGGACAATCAAAACAGGACTCAGCTAAGGAAAAAGGCAAAAACTTGAAGCAGCTAACTTTGCTACAAGTGCAGAGTGCGCAGTCGGACGCTAGCATGCGTGACCCCGAGTCAAAAATACTTTCTGAGGAAAGACAACCAAGATGGGCACACTCAGACCCAACTATCTTTAACACGGCTGGAAATGTCCTTCGCTGAACTGAAAGGAGAACTTACTGAGCTGCAAAAGAGAACCACAGAGGCGGAGGACCGTATTAGTGCTAATGAAGACACGGCTAGGCGCCATGAGCGGGCCCTTCGTTATTTACTGCACCGAGAAATGGATTTGAATGCACGATGTGAAGATATGGAAAATGGTCTAAGGCGAAACAATCTGAGAATTTATAAAGTGTCTGAAGGGAGCGAGGGAAGAGATGTTAAGCTTTTTGTACATGATTTGCTTAGATCTGTTCTTTGAATTCCTCCCGAACTTAACATCGTCATTGAAAGGGCACACAGAGCGCTCACTGCCAAGCCCAAGAACCCTGAAGCAGCCCCTCGTTCGCTTGTTGTTAGGTTTTTGGACTTCTCAGTAAAATAAATCATACTAAGACAGGCCTGGGAGCAGAAAAAAGTCATGCACGAAGGAAAACAGATCTACTTTGATCACGACTTCTCTCCCGAGCTGCAGAAAAAAAGGGCGCTGGTGCGTGAAGCAGTAAAGCAGCTAAAGATGAAAAACATTAGGGCAAAGTGTGTTTTCCCTGCACAGCTGAGAGTTTTTAGGGAGGATGGCGTGAAGACCTACCCGACATTGACGGACGCTGTGCTGGTACTTGAGAAGTTGGGGGTGCACGCCCAAGTAGATGAGAGGGAACGAATGGAGATGGAGCTGTGCCGAGACGGGTGGAATACAGCGGGAAGGAGAGTCAACGGAGGTCCTGCGACACTCGCTTACGCCGAAATTAAAGCCTTTTTCAACACAGATAACTAGTTTATACCTTCACCGAGTTCATCTATCTAACTAAACCAGTATAGTTAGAAGAAGAAAAAAAAAGAAAAAAAAGTGAAGATTTCCAATATGGACGAGACGCGAGAACCACTAAGTGGAGGACCACCTATCCACAGCTAAGTCGCAAACGAAACGCTCTGTCAGCGACAGCGATACCGCACACGGCGTGTTTTTTCCCCGCGGAGGACCAGTCACCAACCTCCGTCCAAGACACATCGGGGACTGGGTCATTCAGGTTTGAGAACTAGCCAAAAGATTTACATTTGATCCAGTTGGGTATGTGGAAGCCTTGTTAGTTATGTATTCATGTGCATATGTTCTATTTGTCCTGAGACTTTTAATGGGCCATTATACTGTTATTTTCTGTAATGATTCTTTGATGGTGATTTATGTGAGATTCAAGAAAGGGTTATAGAAGTTGAATATACAACATAATAATGGCTGGATAATCTAATATGTGTTACTTATAATGTTAAAGGCTTAGGTAGTCCAATTAAAAGGAAAAAAGTGCTGAATCATTTGAAAAAACTTAACTGTGCCATAGCAATGCTACAGGAAACATCTCTCAGATAAGGAGCACATGAAGCTGAGGAGAGAGTGGGTATAACAGCAATATAGCTCCTCACATCAAAGTGGGAGGAAAAGAGGAGTTGCTATTCTTTTTACAAGTCAGTGTATTTTTGCCATGAGAAAACTTTCAGTGACAAGGAGGGGAGATTTCTGATGGTGATTGGATGTATAGGGGGCATTAAAATGACTTTAGTAAATTTATATGCTCCAGATGAGGACTGTCCTATTTTCTTTAAAAATACAGCATCATTGATAGCAGACAAAGCTGAAGGGATTATTCTTATAGGGGGAGATTTTAACTGTGTTCTGAGAGCATCGGTAGATAGGCTCCCTGCTGACTTTGGTCCAAGGACCAGGAAGTCTTTAACTCTTTGTGCACTAATGGATGAGTTGGGTTTGATAGATGTTTGGCGTCGCCTACATCCCAAGGAAAAAGATTTTACTTTTTTCTCAAATGTTCACTGTAGTCACTCAAGATTAGATATGTTTTTGATGACTGGTGTAGATTTCTATAGAGTGACCCAGTGTAATATTGAAGCAATTACCATTTCAGATCACGCTCCAGTCTCTTTGACGTTAAAGTCCAAATAATAATTTTAAGTACTGGAGAGCAAATGTATCTATTCAAAATAATGAAGTGATTCAACAACAAATTAGGAAAGTGTTATTAGAGTATATTCAACTTAATGACAATGAGACGGTAAGTCCATCAGTATTATGGGAGGGAGCCAAATGTGTCCTGAGAGGAAACATTATTGCAATTTCATCAAGATTAAAAAGAGAGAGACTTGCAGAACAATTAGGATTGGAAAACAAAATTAGACAATTAGAGAAAGAATACCAAATACTACAAAAAAATGACATACTTAATATGTTGAAAGAAAATAGGAAGAAACGAAATGACTTATTACTTATAAAGCAGAGGGGCAGCTTCGATTCACAAATCAAAAGTATTATGAGTTTGGTAACAGGGCAAGTAGACTGTTAGCATTTCAGCTGCGAAAAGCACAATCAAGCAGAGTTGTCCATACAATTAGGTGTCCAAATTCTGGGGAAATGCTATCACAACCCAATGATGTGGCAGAGGCATTTGCCACTTACTACCAAGAATTGTACAAGGAAGAGAGCTGTCAAAATAAGGGGGAAAAAACAGAGAACTTTTTCAACACAATATCTCTTACAAAATTGACTGAGGAGGAAGCCGATCTATTGACACCCCCAATTACAAGAGAGGAAATAAAAAACAGCATTTTAAAACTTAAAAATAACAAATCTCCATGAGTGGATGGCCTCCCAGGTGAATATTATAAAATATTTGAAAACGAGCTTACTCCTCTTTTGGATAAAGTTTATAATTATGCACTTTCAGAGGGGGATCCTCCTCAGTCATGGTCCGAAGTGATTATTAGTGTCATTCATAAAGATGGTAAAGACCCTACTATGTGCACGTCTTATCGCCCCATCAGCCTCCTCGGTGTTGATCTAAAGATACTGACTGCCATCATTGCAAACAGATTACAAAAATATATACACTCACCTAAAGGATTATTAGGAACACCTGTTCAATTTTTCATTAATGCAATTATCTAATCAACCAATCACATGGCAGTTGCTTCAATGCATTTAGGGGTGTGGTCCTGGTCAAGACAATCTCCTGAACTCCAAACTGAATGTCAGAATGGGAAAGAAAGGTGATTTAAGCAATTTTGAGCATGGCATGGTTGTTGGTGCCAGACGGGCCGGTCTGAGTATTTCACAATCTGCTCAGTTACTGGGATTTTCACGCACAATCATTTCTAGGGTTTACAAAGAATGGTGTGAAAAGGGAAAACATCCAGTATGCGGCAGTCCTGTGGGCTGAAAATGCCTTGTTGATGCTAGAGGTCAGAGGAGAATGGGCCGACTGATTCAAGCTGATAGAAGAGCAACTTTGCCTGAAATAACCACTCGTTACAACCGAGGTATGCAGCAAAGCATTTGTGAAGCCACAACATGCACAACCTTGAGGCGGATGGGCTACAACAGCAGAAGACCCCACCGGGTACCACTCATCTCCACTACAAATAGGAAAAAGAGGCTACAATTTGCAAGAGCTCACCAAAATTGGACAGTTGAAGACTGGAAAAATGTTGACTGGTCTGATGAGTCTCGATTTCTGTTGAGACATTCAGATGGTAGAGTCAGAATTTGGCGTAAACAGAATGAGAACATGGATCCATCATGCCTTGTTACCACTGTGCAGGCTGGTGGTGGTGGTGTAATGGTGTGGGGGATGTTTTCTTGGCACACTTTAGGCCCCTTAGTGCCAATTGGGCATCATTTAAATGCCATGGCCTACCTGAGCATTGTTTCTGACCATGTCCATCCCTTTATGGCCACCATGTACCCATCCTCTGATGGCTACTTCCAGCAGGATAATGCACCATGTCACAAAGCTCGAATAATTTCAAATTGGTTTCTTGAACATGACAATGAGTTCACTGTCCTAAAATGGCCCCCACAGTCACCAGATCTCAACCCAATAGAGCATCTTTGGGATGTGGTGGAACGGGAGCTTCGTGCCCTGGATGTGCATCCCACAAATCTCCATCAACTGCAAGATGCTATCCTATCAATATGGGCCAACTTTTCTAAAGAATGCTTTCAGCACCTTGTTGAATCAATGCCACGTAGAATTAAGGCAGTTCTGAAGGTGAAAGGGGGTCAAACACAGTATTAGTATGGTGTTCCTAATAATCCTTTAGGTGAGTGTAAGAAAACTGGTGAAACCCGATCAGACTGGCTTTATCACCCATAGACAGGGGACTGCTAATGTTCGGAGAGCTTTAAACCTCCAAATAGTGGCACAGAAAAGGAACATCCCATCAATGTTCCTCAGCTTGGATGCTGAGAAGGCATTTGATCGGGTGGACTGGGGCTTCCTACAACAGACATTGAGGCACGTGGGCTTTAGTGAGACGTTTATAAAGTGGGTCCAAACTTTTTCTAAAAACCCAAAGTCACGGGTAAGGGTCAATGGGCACTGCTCAAAATTTTTTCAACTGGGACACGGCACTAGGCAGGGTGAATTTCTGTCACCCTCACTATTTGCTTTGAGTATAGAGCCGTTAGCCGAATTGATTAGATCCAATCCTCTCATACAGGGAATAAGAGATGAATCAAATGCTCAGCATAAATTGTCACTTTTCGCTGACGATATTTTATTATTCCTGGAAAACCCTATCACTTCTGTTCCAGCCTTGCTTCACAGTCTTAAGGAGTATAGTATGATATCAGGTTATAAAATTAATACAAACAAATCCGAAGCCTTAATGATTGTTGGGGCTTGGCCATTGCAGTTGGATAATCTTGTCTCATTCAGAAACTCCAAGCAGGGGGTTAGATATCTTGGAGTAATTCTTACCCCCAAGACTATGCAGTTGTTCTCATCTAACTATGATAAATTGTTAAAGGAAATCAGAACTGATTTAAATAGATGGGATGTACTACCGCTTTCTCTTTTGGGTAGAATTGAATGTATAAGAATGAATATTCTTCCAAGATTATTATTTTTGTTTCAAAACCTACCTGTTGTTATACCACAATCTACTTTCAAATTTCTAGATAAATTAACATCAAATTTTTTTTGGCAGAATAAAAGACCAAGAGTGCGCCTTCAAATTTTAATGTCCGCTAAGGAGAATGGGGGCTTAAATTTACCAAATTTCAAATGCTACTATTGGGTTGCCCAAATAAAAGCTATGGTGGCATGGATCATTTGTGATCCGGAGTCACAGTGGGTCTCGATGGAAGAGTATTCTGTGTCAGGAGTCTCTCTCTCTCAACTCCCATTTCTCAACCTACAATCTCAGAAAAAAATAAAAATTGCAAATGTATGGGTCAAACATACTTTAAAGATTTGGAATAAGGTCCAAAAGCAGTTGAAGGGAGAGACTGCTTTATCTCGAGCTATAACTATTAATGGAAATATTGAGTTCCTTCCATCGTTATCAGACAGCAGCGGCTTTCGGGGATGGGCTGAGAGGGGTCTCCTCACAGTGGATCAATTGTTTGATGGAAATGTAATTAAAACCTTTGCCCAATTAAGAGCAAAATTCAAGTTACCCTCCGGTGATTTATATAAGTATTTTCAGATAAGGAGCTATGTAACAAAACATAATGATTGGGAACTGATCAGAAGAGAGCCTACAAATATAGAGAAGCATTTTATTAAGTTGATTCAAAATGGTGGTGTACTGAAAAAACAAATGTCCTTGATGTACAAAAAATTGCTGATTGACTTGTCAGATAATACACAACACATAAAACAACAATGGGAAATGGAACTGAATGTTATCTTGGATGACGATGTTTGGGTTGACATTTGCTCTGGATGTCATAAAGGTGTGGGCAGTCAGGTTTGGAGGGAGTTTGATTGGAAGACAAAAATTAGATTTTTTAGGACTCCGTTAAAATCTTTCCTCACCAAGAGTACTATGAATGACAAATGTTTTCACATTCTCACATCTTTTGGGACTGTCCCATCATACATAACTTTTGGAAGGACATTAAGGACAATTTGGAAAATCTACTAAAAGTGAACATCTCTTTTGACTCCCAAACTTTTTTACTGGATATCTTTCCAGACAATCTTTCTCAAGACGAAGCATTTCTTCTCCATCTCCTCTTAATGACGGCAAGGAAAATGATAACAATCTGTTGGTTGAAACTAGAGCCACCCACCTTTACGCAATGGATACAAAAGATAAGACAGGTTTATCTATTGGAATGGTTGACAGCACAACTACAATTAAATACCCCAGTTTTTGAAAGAAGATGGGGTCCTGTTATTGACTTTCTGAAATAGGACATAGGCCTATGCCTTAAATTGTGTATGTTGGTGATTGTAAATAATGTATGAAGCCCAGTCTCAGGACAATGTTAATGTCTTCTTTTTTTTTGTTGTTTTGTGTGTGTATACACAATAAAGTAAAAAAAAAAAAAAAAAGAATGAGTTAGATAATTTCATGTTCTCTACTTTTCAAATTTGTTCAAGTTTGTTCTGTGACCAATCATGCCAGATAAAATTGAAATAAGTCCCAATAAGTGGTGTATTTGATTGTAAAAATATTGATAATGCTAAGGAAAAACTGGTAATTGGTACTAGGTGAAACCCATGGAGAAACATTAAGATTAAATTGAATATCATAAGTAACTTCATGTTCATGTGTCTATTCTGTGTGTGCCGTTGATGCTAACTATGTTTTACCCTTTCTATTTTCAGCATTGTGTAAGTCGTTTCAATAACACATTCGGGAACCAGTCTCTCACCATTGCAGATTGCTGGGCCAGATGATTTATTGAAGATGCTTATATTGCAAGAGAAAGTCCGGAGAAAAGAAAAAAAAACTGAGAAATACAGTATGTTGGCGGCTATATGATTGGTCTTGCTACTATCATGAATGCTGGCAATCATTACTGAATTGACATTTCAATTGTGGATAAAAATGTCTCTGGATAAGTAGATTTCAGTCATATATGACTAATTGGATGTTTGATTCTCCATCTGCCATCCATGGGTTCAATACCTATGTCTAAATTGTTCTGAGGGTCTAAATTTAAATCCAGCATCTAACCGCTAATTCGTTGATGTAAAGGTTAAATATTAAAATAAATGTAATGGCAAAGTAATAGATACATATTGGATTGGTTACTCTCCTAAATTTTCCAAAGACTACCCTCACTTTAAAGAAAAAGATTGATGAGTGCTACATAGAGGTAATTAAGTGTCTATTTCTAGTAAGTAGTTCTATTTTGACTTAAATCCATGAAAATAAAATTTTAAAGGTATACAGTTTCTGCACAGTGACATCTCTCTCTGCTATTTTACTAAATGATTTGTCAAGAAATGCTGATAAGTATAAGAGGATAATAGCTGAAAAATCATATTGTTAAATTATGCTAAACATGAGGCTATAGAAGAATGGGACTCGTGAAAAATTAAAAGGATTTAATGTGCTTTACTGATAAATTATTGGAAAACACAAGAGATGTGTCTGAAATTCCATTGTGCCTCTTTACTACTTTTTTTTGTTTAAAATCTTTAATTTATTTTCTGTTAGTTTAAAAAAAAGGTGATTTATGTTGTTTCATTAGACATAATAAAAGTTCCTTCTGAGAAAGAGTAAGAAAAGGGAGAAAGTAATCATAAGGAATTTTATTGACAAAAACGTACATTTCTCATTGGTCTGAATACAGATGCGAGGGGGAAAGGATAAGAGAAGGAGAAAGTAGAACTTGGGAAGGGATAAGAAAAGTAGAAGTTCTATAAGAAGTTTTCTGGAAGATGGTTTAAAATGGGAAAGGTTGAAAGCAGTTAATATAATGAAAAATATTTCATTATATTATTTCATTAAATTACAATTATCACTATTCTCACTGTTGAAGAATTACAAAAATGTGTTATTGTGAGATTCTAATATGAGGAAAACAAGGAATAACTGTAACAACAGTGTGAAGGAGTGGAATCTCCCCCTCCAAATGCTGTCCCTCTCTCTCCCAGTTTAAGTTTTTGAAGTGGGCAAAAGGCATATCTATAAATTATTTTAATTTCTTGTGATTTAATTTAATTTTATATGGAAAATGATGTGATTTGACAATAATGTTAGATACAGTGATATGAAGGAAAGGTTCAAACAGCTTTCTTCATCATGATTAAAGATTTTATATATTCAGAAGGCTATTTGAAGTGAAGTGTTCATACTAAAGATAAGAGATTTGGTTGAATGTACATCTGGAAGAATAAATTTAGGTTCTAAAAATACCTAGAAACTATTATTGAATTAAAGTGATGTTTTAAATTAAGCTTCCTAGAAGCTTGACAGGGGCTACCCTGTATTTTGTTTTAGTCTAATGGTTAGTCTTCACCAAGAGACAAGGTCTTTTGTGACATTTGCTAAAGGACAAAACATAACAACTTGAATGGAAATTAAAATGAGTTCAATTATAGCATTTTACTTTTAATTTAGACAATTTCAATAGATTGTTGAACTTTGAATAATGGTTTGTAAATTTAACCATGTTATGATCTGTCTCCATGTATAAGCAGTTGTAGATGGTTCTATTGGCTGTGATGGTTCTCAGGTGATACTCCCTGAAGCATAAACGGACACTAAATTATTAAAGATTGGATAATAGGACTGAGCGGTATCGAGACCAGAGACAAGAGATGATGACCCAATGACAGGTAAAATTCTCCAGTGGCAAGAGGTGAGGACCCAATGACGGGTAAAGACTCTCCAATTGCAAAATGAGAGCGACCTAAGACAGGGTTTTCACTGCCCTGGAAACATGCCCAAGAAAGGTGAAATGGGTTTAAGGAAGTGGATGGATGCTTTTAGGTTAGAAGCATCAAATGGGAGGTCTAGAAGAAACCTGCCCGAAGTTGTGAGTTCCACTCAACCGGATTGCATTTTAATAACCGCTTTATTAAAATATTTTAACACAGTATTTTAAATACCAAGCATTCTATCACTGTGTTATCAGGGGATCACACCCTGTGTATATAAATTATAGATTGATTTTGGAGGTAAATCTTTGAGAACCGTTGCATACAAAGAGGTGCCTAAATTATTAAAGAAGTATTAAGCAAACCTGGGATTGGTTGTATAATGAAGAATTAGGATTGAAAAATGATTTTTACTCATGCTTTTATTGAACATTTTAATAATAATGAAGAATGGAAAAAGAAAACATGGTGGTGACTAAAAATGTACATGGCTTGGCTTGTTTATAGCAATTTAAATAGATTGCTTAAGAAATGGGGTGCACAATTAGCTACAATTAATATAATGTTTGGAAGAACAACATTGTAGAAGGAATAATATTCTGTTGTGTGTTACCATTGGTAAAATCATTCTCGATTCGAGCAACAGTGAAGCAGATGACATTGATCAATGTGAATGCCCAATGCAATGGCAACAAACCTGGATGGACAGAAAGAACAAATTGGGAGGACATTGATTCCTCCAATGAATATATATGAAGATATGAAGAACCACACCGTGGGTGTAAGTGCTAGCTA
This sequence comes from Xyrauchen texanus, assembly GCF_025860055.1. NCBI lineage: Eukaryota > Metazoa > Chordata > Actinopteri > Cypriniformes > Catostomidae > Xyrauchen > Xyrauchen texanus. The sequence goes on from NC_068288.1 coordinate 17,437,428, forward strand.
ACCTCTCTCCAAAGGGTGACCCTCTACGATGCGCAAAGTATCTGGGTTGAAGACATCTATACTACAAGCAAGAACTCTTAAAATTATGAACATATTTTGTTCACTCTACGTAACTGTGACAACCAAAAACAAGGCTGAACCAGGAGCACACACATGCTTAAATAAGTGAAGGTGTGAAGGTGTGACTCTGAGTCACAGAGGGGGGGATATGTGGTGTACAATGTCGAAGTGAGCGACAGACATGGAGCGTCTAGGTTACGGATGTAACCTCCGTTCCCTGATGGAGGGAACGAGACATTGTGTCCTCCCGGCCACGTCACTTAGCCGAGCCACTGTAGTGGCCGGACCATTTCCGGCTAGTCAGAAAACTCCTGAATGAACTCGACATATTTCTCCGCTTTTATACCTGTATGTCCAGGGTGGGGTATGCAAATACTGTCTGCCTAATTCCCATTGGCCTTTTTTCATAGATCAGAGGCATATTCAGCACTCAAGAGAGACCCCTAGTGTCACCTAGACTTTTTGCATGTAATTTTCGAAAAAGAAAATATGCTAAAAGTTTTCTATTAAGGTTTAGGTTAGGGTTAGCCTGTAGTAATTATAATTATTTTTATTTTAAAACAATTTAAGTCCCCATTAGAATAGCTACATGAACATGTATCTGTGTGCATGTGCACAGTGCATGCATATACTAGTAGCAGACACCCATCTCCCCAAATGTACAGAAGCCAATTTCTCTCCCTGCCCATGGATTCGCATCTATGAATGCCAACAAGCCCCAAAACAAAAGCTCATCATCCTTCTAAAGATCATATCACTGGATCGTTAGCACATCTGTTCAGACCAAGAAAACCAAGGTAATTGCTAATAAGAAATTGCTGTGTGTTAAACATATTTAAATATTAAACATATATTTTTCATTATACTTGCAATTTCTGAAGTTTGTTGTTTCTGTGGTGTAACAGTCACCGCCTGTCACAGGGTTTATTTTATTCTAATTGTGGGTATTATTTGTTTCCTAGCCACTAGGGGGATACAAGAGGGCACATTGTATGAGATAAAACAGGAAGCAGTAGAGTAAGTGCTTTGGGCTGCCTTATGGTTGTTTGCGATCTATGTAGCTATTGCTCATCAACTGTGGATACTGTTAAGTGTTTATGACCAGACCCCCTGCTTATACTGCTGAAGCACTTTTCTGATTCGTTTGCTGGGGAAACCTTACGACTCTCCAAACAACTAAGCGTTGGACAACCTTCTAATTCATCACTATCCACCTTTGCACGTATGGTCGAACTACCGATAAGACTGGTTTCTTTCATTTCCAGAACTGTTGGGGTTTGTGAACCGCAGAGGACGGTGTTGGACATTTTGATACACCCACATGTATAGACTGGCTCATGAATGAATTCTGTCTCTGTATATAGGTTTATGTACTGTGATATATTGGGTTTTTGGATAATGAATGAGTAAAGCTTTGAATATATAAAGAAAGAAACCCTCCACTCATTTGTATAAGAGTTTATTTTATATCTTTTTCAACTGAGACCAATTGAGCATTGCAAACAATGTGACCCCCTTTGGAAATGTAGCTTGACCAGTGCAAAGAAGCTGGGACTGTTATAGTGGTAACAAGAAACAACCCCTTGCCCTGTCTGCAATAACCTTGAGGCTATTTTACAAATGCACATATTGTTTGTTAGTCTTCCATTTGTTCACTTGTGTAATTTTGATTTCCCATTCTACCTGATATGCCTTCTGCCTCCTCTTCCCCACCCCATTCACATTAATAAACACATTCCCACACCAAGGCCTTACACTTTGACTGTCTCCTGGCATGATTCCAAGCCTTTATACAAAGGAAGGCAGGGCTGTTACCCAACCATATATCATAATGGATGTAATTTATTGATTTTACCCCAAAAATTATTAAATAAATTATTTAATGAGCATTTGTGTCCTTGATATTTGTGTTAACCATTTTATAAAAGCAATAAGGCACTTAAGGCTGTGCCATATTGTGAATATAGTCATGGCTGAATTGGTTGCAGGCACTCCACTTCCTTTTTATCAACTATTTCCAATATGGGCCTCTTTTACATAATGGTTTATATAACATTGCTACTTTGTTGCATAGCAATGGTTCAATTACATAATTATAATTTTTTGGTGTTATATTTGTTATTACTTAAAAAGGATCTTTGAGCCACTATACCAGTTTCCCGTGATGGCACGTTTGTTATTAATCTCTGCTGGCAACTTGTGGAAGATTGGGTGTAGTGTGTCATGCTGCTTTGAGACAATGTGACTTCTCAGATTCTGATTCACAGACCCCTCAATCTCTTTGTGTCTCAACCTTATCACCCTTTAATATGTCTTTCTCGCTTCCTCACACATATGCGCGCTCATGCCGCTCACATGAATTCTCCTGTTTCAAATAAAGTTATTTTTATGTGAAATCTTTCCTTATTTACATTTATATGATCAGATTTACTCTTGTATAGTAGCTATGAAAATTTGCCCTTTCTCATAAACCTGATCACTGAGAATACATTTTCAGCAGTAAAAAATTAAGAATGTTGCCTTCGAGGAGGAATTCAAATCCAGGCTAGGTTCCCACCTCATGAATTTGGTAATAACAAATTTGTTTATGTAGACATAGCTGAAGCATGATCAGGGTATTTTGAGCCTTACAGTATATCTTCATATCAAAATAAACTCAACACTGAATTGCCAGAATTGCCAGTGGAACCATATTTGGCCCCTCTGATACTTCCAAAAACTCTTCAAATCCCCCATCGAATCTTGAGATCATGGAATCAGATGTGTTTTTTACACACTGAGTATGTTAAGTGATGCATATCAAACCATCGGATGTGAATGTGGAAACTTAACCTGATAAGTTAATTCAGTCTTTGTTATTTGAAGGACCTGCTTGATGCGTGTTCTGCATTCAGATGACACACTCTCAAATGTCTGAGAGAGAAAGGACTACAGCACAGTTCTGATCAGGAGAAATTGGCGAGGGAACCCAGCTCATGTGGATATTGCTTTCAACAAACATATTGGTAATGCCAATCTTTATTTCTGAGACTGGGAAGCCTTGTCTCCAGTCATTAGTGTAGTTTCCCTTATGTAAGTATGTGGGAATGTGACACTGAGTGAAATGCAGATGTGGAATATTTTAAAGACTCTCCAAGCGAAAACCAGTTCTATAAATAGGCAATCCCCCTGGTTGCACTTTGATTAGTAATAGTTTGGAGGTGGAGGTAAGGTGGGCTTTTGGCCTCTCTAAACACAGCTTGCAGACTTCTAATGTTCTTACACAGATGTCAGCACTGCATATGATACAAACACACAAACTAACACATACAAATACCCTAAACACACACATAAACATACATCAACCTCTCACCTGAGTGTTTACTTGTCGCCACTCCCTCTGGGCTCTCACTATTGTAACACTTCCCTTGTGGCCACTTGAGGTCACTAGGAAGTTAAGACTTTTAGTTTGAAGTTTGGCTTTTGTTGTGTCACTGTTCTCTGTGTTCTCCTTTTATTTATCCCAGCTTGTCTTGTTACCCTTATTAGTTCCTGTACATATATGGCCCTCATGGTTTCCCTGTCATTCATCTTGCTTTATCTGATGTATTTGTAGTTTGGTGAGTTCTTGTTTGTTTTTGCCTTGTTTTTTGTTTACTTTGCTCAACTCTCACTTCGTTTCGTCCAGTTTCCCAAGTCTATACATGAGCCTGTTAAGTTCCAAGAGGCTGTCCATGAGCCTGTACAGTTCCCAGTACTCATTGAGCCTGTCCAATTCCCTGAGGCAGTCAACAAGTTTGTCTAGCCTCCGGTGACTTTCAAGCCTGTTCAGTCCCATGTGACTGTTGACGAACCATTCCAGTCCATATCGGTCGTCAATCAGTCCTTTGAGTCCTTTGAGTCAGACACAAGCTACCAGTCTGTTCAGTGTCCAGAGGCCCCACCCTCTGAGTCCTCCACGGATCTGTCCTCTGAGTCTTCCACAGCTCCACCAGTCCACAACTCCAACTCCTGCTGCTCCACCCCCTGAGCCTCTGTCTCCTGCGGATACGCACCCTGAGCTGCCGACTCCTATGGCTCCACTCCCTTAGCTTCCACAGCCTGCTCCTTTCACGAACCCTGAGAATATTGGGATATTTATTTATTTTTTATTTTGAGCTATTAAAATCGCCATTGGGTCTCCCAGATATCAAACAGACACAAAGGGAAGATTCATTAAAATAACTTGAGATTACCACACTCTTATTGATAGATGAAAGCATTGTCAAATAAGCCCAAATATTTAATAAATGAACATGCAAGGGTCAAGGAATAAGTAGAATGTTGATATCAATGACAGACTTTTGAATTCTGTTGAAATCTGCAGAGCGTTCTGTGGGTACAAATTCAGTATTAGCCTGTCCATCATCAACAATGTCATGTTTCATTGTCATCATCCTGAAAACACATACTTGGAACAGAATGAAATCCAATCCAGATAAGGCCAAATCTCTTTTAGAATTGATTACAACATTTGGAAATGTGCTTTTGAGTGAATGGAATATCAAAGGTGTTTGAGGTCCTCTGGCCACTCTCCTATCACAGAAGAAAATTCATCTTGACATGTAACTCCCCTTTCTAAACCCCCCCCCCCCCACCCCCATCCCCCAAGTCCTGCTGTGTCGCTCTGCTTCAGCCTGGCATCACCATTTATTACTTACATACATACACACACACATGCATTCTGCTTGCTGCCCCACCTGAGTACATTTGTCATCTCAGTTCCACACTCGTTCACTCACTGATAGAAAAACTCGCACCAATATGCAAAAAAAGACAGAAAAGGTAAATGCGCGTTGCCTAGGCAATTGCAAGATTGAAAACACTGATGGAAATCAATGTCATGTGTCAAGCTGCTCTGTCCTGAGGAAAATTAGAAAAATCGGGAGGGGGAATATGTGGGATGGGGTGAAATGTAGAAAGGGAGAGAGTGGAGAGACAGGGAAAGTGGGATAAAGAACAAAGAGAGAAGAAAAGAAATAGCAAGAGGAGGAGTAAAATCACATTTCTTCTTGTGATCCTTAAGGGCTTCTCGCTGTTTTTCAAAAGAGGCAGAGCAATTCACAATTTCATTAGGGTCTCCGTGCGGCTACCATAAATTTCAAACCTTATTTGTTTATGCAGAGCAGGAAGCATATACCCCCCTTGGATGGCCCACAGTATGAATACGTGGCTTCAAAGATTGAATATTGGCTTTCTAACTTGTCTGCTTTGACTCCTGCATGAAATAACGTCACACTGACTTTGTACGTGTTTTGATCTCATGAAAAGAGTTGATAGGGATTTTGTGAAGAGACAGAAAATAATAAATTGTCAGGATATTTAAGATAATGTGTTTACTGAGTCTTAAGTTTTTGGAGTTCTATATACTGTTTGTTCCTTTTAGTTTTTTATTTGCATTATTGGCTGTTATTCAATCCCATAGTAATTCATTTGATTTCAGCTCAGCTCTCTTCCATGCCATGTCTGGGCCGTGTGTCTCTCTATGTCTTTAAGTCTGTGTGTCTGTTTGTGAACATCAGATTTTATTGTGTGTACTTGTTTACTTTGCTATGTATATAATGCATATTTACATATTATGGATCTGGATCTGAAACACAGACATATAGACATACCCAGATATGTACCGTATGTAGCCGGTGGTTCTAAAGAAACACAGGATATAAAAATATATGTAAAACTTTAGAATAATGGTCTGTCATTAATAGGTAATTATGCAAGAATGAACATTTTAGTTACAACCATTTACTAAAATTGAACATGATTAACCAACTGATGACTGATGTATAGTTCAATATTAGGTAATCGCTGATTACTAAATTAAATTTGAGACAATCTACTAACTATAGCTAATTTAAAATAAGAACATATTAATTACTAATCAAAACATAAACAATGTCTAAAATGTTTACTGTGTAAAATCTATTTTATGTGTTGAAGTATATGGTTAAGTTAATGCCATGTTTTATTTTTTTTAGCATCTGCCATATTTCATTTAACCATATTGAGCTGTATTTTCTTTCTATTTTCTTACCCCATCGACTGCTGTTTTTTCCCTAAAACAGCTGTCTGAATAAAACCCTAAAGAGATATTTTTGTATACTGTGTTGTTTCTTTACAACCACAGGCTACATTTTTGGTACCAGGAGTCGGGTATCTGACTGTTGGGAGCCTATAGGTCAGATTCAACAACTCAACAGAAAGCATGATGAGACCATGGCAGCCATCTGCAATTTGAGTACTGTAGAGATCCTACCAGGTCTTATGTTTATGTGCCAAGAGAATGTCACATTCAACCATTGAGTGGTGATTTCAGCAAAGTTGGGAGATATGTTGATGAGTTTATTGAATAAGTAGAGATGGGGCTCTATTTTCACATGTGTGCAAAGCACAGCGTTACGTGCTACATGTAACAAGTGGATCGTTAGTGTTCCTGTCAGGTTCCCAGGAGGACAGATTTGAGTGACGTACAGACAGAGAGCTGTGCTCTGGCACTTGTAATGCAGTTAGACACATATGATAAATAAAGTAAGCAATGATACTGCTTTAATCTTCCATTCTGTATAGTTTGATAAAAACAGAACAGTATGAAACATGGTGGCAGCGGTCGTGAATACAGCCAAAGTTAGTACCGAGCCGCGAAGACTGAAAAGTGCCGCTAGCTTGTTGTAGTTAGCCAAGCCCGCGAGCTCGAGCAAGGGACTGCCCAGTGTTTACGGAGCCGAAGCGGGAGCAGAAAGGAGCGCCAGACGTCGTGATGGATGGTCTCAAGCCGCCTCCAATACTTTGTTTGGATTCAGCCAACTTAGCGAAAACTTGGAAAAGTTGGAAGGAGGAATTTACACTGTATACGGACCTCATGATGCCCGATGCAGAGGAGACAACTAAAGTTAAGTTGTTTAATTACCTCCTCGGAGAGAGAGGGAGGAAACTTATAGAAACGCTGACAATCGGTGACACATCTGCGAGGAGGACAGTGAGTACAATGATAACGCAGTTTGATAAACACTGCAATCCGCAACTGAATGAGACTGTTGAGTGATATACGTTTTTTGTTAGAGACCAAGGACAAGATGAAAATATTGACAGATATGTCACAGATTTGAGAGTATTGGCCAGCACATGCAATTTTGGTGACATTAAGGACTCACTAATAAAAGACCGCATTGTGTGTGGTACACAGAGCCCTGCAATGAGGGAAAGACTGTTAAGGGAAGAAAACTTAACGCTGCATAAGTGCATGCAAATATGCAGAGCTACTGAACTGTCAAAAGAGAACAGCAAAACCATACAAGGGAAAACAGTGGAAGAAATACATGCAATGAAGAAGAATCCAACGAGAGGAAAAAAGGAGGAGATTAACTGTTACTTTTGTGACAACACACATGAGAAAAATAAACATAAATGTCCAGCCTATGGAAAGAAGTGTAAGAAATGTGGGAAAGAGAACCACTTTGCTACAAAATGCAAGACCAAGTTTGAGAAAAACAAGAAAGGCAGACCGGTACACACAATTTCAGAGTCAAGTGAATCATGTGAGGACATCATGACAATAACAGACATCAGAGAAAACCAAGAGACAATAAATCAAGTGAAAGAAGCACACAGCAAAAGTCAACATTTCTTTGCAGGGATGTTGTTGGACAAAAAGCTAGTTAACTTTCAGATAGACTGTGGTGCTACTTGTAATGTTATCCCAATGCAACTGTTGAACCCAAATATACAATTGGATCACACAGAGAAAGTACTTGTCATGTACAACAAAAGCAGGTTACGCCCACTTGGAAAATGTAAAGTCAAACTCTGAAATCCGAGAAATGATAAACTGTACAGACTTGAGTTTCAAGTGGTGGACCAGGAAGACAGGATCCCGCTACTGGGAAGAAAGGCTAGTGAAGCCATGAAATTGATAAAAGTGCAGTATGAGAACATACTGGCTATTGACAGTATAGTGAAAACACAATGTACAGACAAAACGACTAACAACAGTGTGCAGCTGACAAATATGGAGAAAATAAAGACAGAGTTCGAAGATGTTTTCACAGGCATTGGCTGCCTAGAAGGCGAGTACAACATTGAAATAGACAAAAGTGTACCACCAGTAAAACTTCCAAAACGCAGAGTGCCTGTTGCAATGATGACCCCACTCAAAGAGGAACTAAAGAATCTTGAAAGCCAAGAAATCATAGCACCTGTGGATTGCAGCACTGACTGGATAAGCAGTATGGTGTCAGTGACTAAACCAAATGGAAAGCCAAGGATCTGTATAGACCCCAAACCACTGAATAGAGCACTAAAAAGGAGCCATTTTCCACTTCCGACCATTGATGATGTCCTGCCAGGACTCTCAAAATCCAAGGTATTCACTGTTTGTGATGTAAAGCATGGATTTTGGCACATCAAGCTGGATGAAGAGTCCAGTTACCTAACCACGTTTGCAACCCCATTCGGATAGTATCGTTGGCTCAGGATGCCAATGTGTATAAGCCCAGCTCCGGAAGTCTTCCAAAGGAAACTCATGCAAGCACTGGAGGGCTTACCGGGTTTGTATATAATTGCGGATGATATACTGATCACGGGGGAGGGTGACACACAAGAGGAAGCAGGATCATGAGAAAAACTTGAGATGTTTTCTAATGAGGTGCAGACAAAGAGACATTAAACTCAACGCAGAAAAGTTTAAACTGAGGAGAGAGTCTGTACCCTACATTGGACACTTGCTGACAGCAGAAGGCCTCCGCATTGACCCGGAGAAAGTACGGGCAGTGCAGGAGTTGCCGAGGCCTACAGATGTAAAGGGTTACAGAGACTTGTAGGTATGCTGAACTACCTTTCAAAGTTTTGTGATCATCTTTCTGATGACTGTGAAGTTTTGAGACAACTTACACACAAGGACAACATGTGGGAATGGACTGAGGTGTGCACGAGACAGCTTTTAAAAGATTGAAAGACAAAATAACAAACGCACCTCTGCTCAAGTACTATGACCAAAATGAGGAGTTAACCCTGCAATGTGATGCCTCAGAGACAGGACTAGGAGCAGCCCTGACACAGAAAGGTAAACCTGTGGCATTTGCGAGCAGAGCGCTGACACCGACAGAAAGGGGTTATGCACAGATAGAAAAAGAATGTTTGGCCATAGTGTTTGGAATGGAAAAGTTCTATCAATATACTTATGGTAGAAAAGTGACTGTTCAAAGTGACCATAAGCCACTGGAGAATATTGTGAGAAAACCGCTACTTAGTGCACCAAAGAGATTGCAGAGAATGTTACTCAGACTGCAGAAATACGACATTAATGTGATCTATGTGCCTGGGCGGGACATGCTACTAGCTGACACACTAAGCAGAGCTTATTTACCTAACAGCCTAATCAGGGAAACACCGAGGCAGATTCAGATACTGTTAACATGATTACCTACTTACCTATCTCTGCAGAAAGACTATCAGCCATTCGCGATGCAACAAGGGAGGACGCAAAGTGGCAGGACGTGATTAAGTTGATTCTTACAGGATGGCCACAGAACAAAAAAGACATTGAGCAAAACATTCAACACTATTTTGCTTTTCAGGACAAGCTGAGCTTTCAGAATGGCATAGTGTTCAGGGGAGAAAGAGCAGTTATACCTGACACACTAAGAGCTGACCTGACCAGCCGCATACACTCAACACATCTGGGAGTGGAAGGTTGCCTCAGACGAGCACGTGAGTGTGAGTATGTGTACTGGCAAGGGATGAATAAGCAAATAAAGACGTTTATTTCCAAATGTGCCATCTGCAGGTCAGTTGAACCCAAGCAACAAAAAGAGACATTGCATCCCCATGACATTGCCTATAGACCTTGGGCTAAGGTAGGAACTGATTTGTTTTCTTGGCACAATAAAGACTACCTAGTAACCGTGGACTATTATTCAAATATTTGGGAGGTTGATTATTTACCGGACACCAAAAGTACCTCAGTGATTCACAAACTGAAAGCACACTTTGCACGGCAGGGGATTCCAGATCCAGATTCTCATCTCTGATAACGGACCACAGTACTCATCACATGACTTTAAAATGTTCACCAAAAGTGGGAATCTGTGCACAGAACATCGTCACCCGGGTACCCACAAAGCAATGGAAAGGCTGAGTCAGCTGTCAAAACAGCAAAACGTCTTATGCAGAAAGCTGCAGCTGCTGGACAGGATCCATGCTTAGCCCTACTGGACCATCGCAACACACTGAGCCAAGGTCTCACCACCAGTCCAGCACAGAGACTTCTCAGCAGGAGGACCCGGACCCTTCTTCCTACTAACGAGACACTGTTGGAGTCTAAAGTGTCAAACAACAAACAGGGACTGATTAACAACAGACAAAGACAGGAGAAATACTACAACCGCACGGCAAAAGACTTGGACTGTTTCACATCAGGGGACAGTGTTCGAGTCCAACCATTTGAGCCTTGTAAGACCTGGAAAACAGCTAGAGTGATTAGATCAGTGAGTCCCAGATCTTATGAGGTTGAGTTGGAGTCGGGTAGCGTTCTGAGGAGAAACCGTCGCCACCTCAGGCACAACTACTGCCCACCCTCAACATCTGCACAAACAGGGGTTTTGACAAACACACAAACTGTAGCTGCTGAACGTGGTCAGGGTAGTGATCAAAGCACTGTTACTATGAGGTCTGGTCGACAGGTTAAAATACCTACCTATTTGAGGGATTATACTAAGTGAGATTAATATATGACATATTTGGTCATTGTTTAGGTATGGTTGTGGGTTGCGGTTGCACTGTAAAAGAGAGGGGAAAAGGGTAAAGGAGTTATTGATGGCACAGTTAATTTGTAAGGAATATATTGTCAAGAATTAGTTTACAAAATATGCACTGGAAGTAATATCCTAAGAGGACATATTATAAGTTTGCTTTTGAGTTTAGGCAAGATCATTACATGCATTTTGCTGAAGCATTAATGTTTACATCTGAAGGCACTGAGAAGAAAATGTTCATTTTGTTTACGAAGAAAATGTTCATTTTGTTTACAAAGAAAATGTATATAACTTGTGAAAAAAAAAAAAAAAAGAGAAAGGATGTAACAAGTGGATTGTTAGTGTTCCTGTCAGGTTCCCAGGGGGACAGATTTGAGTGACGTACAGACAGAGAGCTGTGCTCTGGCACTTGTAATGCAGTTAGACACATATGATAAATAAAGTAAGCAATGATACTGCTTTAATCATCCATTCTGTATAGTTTGATAAAACAGAACAGTATGAAACACTATGGCCGTGCACAACGTCTTATACAATTTTCGTGAGCGCTAACTCTAAGTGCAATTTTTTGTGCCGCGCAATGCACAAAAGGCCATGGGTGGGAGTGTTTGCGTTTGGGTTTATTGTAAGTAAATGAAGTGGCGCAAATGTTTGGATTGGGTATAATTTTTGTACCACTTTGATATTTTGATTATTTAATGTGTAATATGAATTTAGAAATATTTAAAATTATTTAATACATAAAAAATTTATATACATTTTTTGTGAGTTTGAATACATGTATCAGATTTTTTTTAAATCAAAATCGATCGGTAGAAGTGAAGTGCGTGCCGATACAATCACTGTTGAAACTAACCATGATTTGTGTGTCAGTAGATGAAAATGATTAATCATACCAAATTCAGAAGAGAAACATATTTTCTATGCGTATAAAAGGAGCATGTCACTGTCATAGTAATATGCCTGGCATTCATGAAGGACACTGTTAATGCACATTTTCTATTCTTCTAATTCATTGCATACAGTCCATCTACACTACCAACTTCTTATGAATGTGCTGTCTTTGTTTATATCACTGGTGCTTAAAAGGGTATAGACTATAATTGGACGCAAATGGTGGAAATCCCTGAGAAGAACCTCAGAATTAAATTGCACTTAATCCAGCTCATATGCGTGCTGCACAGGCGATTTTACCTACTTCACCTAGACTTATCGCATGCTTGCATGAAAATACCAAAATTTCATGGCCATGCACACTGACTTTGCACTTATGACTTATTGCATAGTGCTGCGCTTAATGCTAGCACTCTTAAAATAGAGCCTAGTGTGTTACATGCTAGAATGCTGACCCCAGAGGAACAGTTAGACCTCTCACTGTTCCTCCTAAAGGGTGCAGCCTTAGAAGAGGTCATATTTTACAGATGGGGTGTAATGTTGTAGCTGGCAATGGCAATGATGAAGACAATGTGTAGAACACAAGTGCAGTTTTATTAAATAAACGTGAAATCCAAAACCCTAACTTTAAATGAGAACTAAACTAGACATAAACATAAACATGACTAAAACATGGCTAAACATAAATGTGGCCTGACCTAAACTAGACTTTGCATGGCTTAAACATGACATGAACTTTGAAAGTGCTACCAAACAAACATCAATACTAGACACCAGACAATGGCAACAACCTTCTGATTAACAGATATGTGCTTTAGCCCACTACACCACCAACACAAGCCCACAACATGAGGGCTTAAATACACAGACATGGGGGAACATAAACCAATGATCAAACAGAACACTAAACAAGATAACAAGACTAATAACCTAAAACCAATTACAAACTAGAACTAATAACAAGGTAATCAAACAACTGTTACGATCACGTGTTGTCTGCCCCGTGTTTTCTGTTTCACTCGTCACTGATCACGCTCCATGTCACGTTTTCCTTGTTGTCCGCCCCGTGTTTCACTGTCCATGTATAAACTACACTTCCCTTCATTCCCGATCCTCTTCACTGCCGCCTCTGTGTTATTGTCCGCACCTGTTTGTTATTTTGTCATTATTGTGTCTGTTTATTTAAACCCCGCTGTTTTCCCTTTCCTTTGTCGATCGTTGTGTCGTTCATGTTCGCTGTTCCGTTCCCTGATGTTCACTCTTGGTCTTCTGATTCTCCTGATGTTTGTTGGATGTTTATTCGTGTTCGTTCTGCCCTTCGTGGATGTTTCCCCAACCTGTGTAGTTTCTTTATGTTCTTCCGTGCTTTAGTTTTATTTTTCCCATCGTGGACTGTTCTTTTGTTCCTGTGTTTGTTTATTTTGTTTAAGCTTGTCAATAAACCCGCGTTTGGATCTGAACCTCCCGTCTGCCTTCTCCTGCTTCCCACACACGCATTACAGAACAAACGACCAAAATGGATCCAGCAGTACAACAAGCTAACTACAGGCTGCTCTGCTTAAGACAAGGGGACCGACCGGTGGAGGACCACATTGCCGACTTCGTCGAGCTGACAAACGTCTCTGACTTCCCTGACGTCTTCTTCAGGGGCAATCTGAACGCCTCACTGAGGGAGCGGTTGCCACCGGCAACGCGCGAGTGGACTCTCCGCGGCTTCATGGAGGTGACTTTGCGGATCTGCGGCTCGCCGTTAACCGTGGCCGTTGCTGAGGAGGACCCTACCTCTCCTCCCTCAGTGGTGACTCTCCAGTCGCCCGTGGCGCTTCCTGTCATGCCAGCCCCATCTGTCAGCGAGCTCATCCCCATGCCAGTTGCTTTCCATGAGCCAGCGCGGTCCACTTCGTCTGCCTGGAGGAGGAAGAGAAGACGGGCTTCTGCCTCCCGGCCCACGCCTGCCCCGGTCTGCGAGCCAGAGTCCACGCCTGCCCCGGTCTGCGAGCCAGAGCCCACGCCTGCCCCGGTCTGCGAGCCAGAGCCCGCGCCTGCCCCGGTCGGCGAGCCTGAGCCCACGTCAGCCACGGTCAGCGAGCCTGAGCCCACGTCAGCCACGGTCAGCGAGCCTGGGTCCACGTCAGCTACGGTCAGCGAGCCTGACGCAACGCCAACCACGCACAGCGTTCCAGCGTCGCCAGTCTCACCTGCCCGGAGGAAGAGGAGAAGGGGAAAGTCCTCTGCTCTCCGACCTCTGCCTCCCACAGCTCTGTCCCCGGAACCCCCCGTGGCTCTGCCCCCAGTGTCCAGCGGACCCAAGCGCATGCATACCACAGCTAACCAGCCAGAGCCTGTAGCCTCGATCGTCCCTGAGCCAGCGCCTGTAGCCTTGACCGTCCCTGAGCCAGCGCCTGTAGCCTTGACCGTCCCTGAGCCAGCGCCTGTAGCCTCGACCGTCCCTGAGCCAGCGCCCCTCGAGCCTTCCAAGGCTCCGCCTCTCGAACCTCCCAGGGCTCCGCCTCTCAAGTCTCTCGAGTCTTCCAGGGCTCCTCCTCTCGAGCCTCCCGAGTCTTCTAGGGCTCTGCCTCCCGAGCCTCCCAGGGCTCCGCCTCTCAAGTCTCTCGAGCCTCCCAGGGCTCCGCCTCTCGAGCCTCCCAGGGCTCCTCCTCTCGATTCTCCCGAGTCTTCTAGGGCTCCGCCTCCCGAGCCTCCCAGGGCTCCGCCTCTCAAGTCTCCCGAGCTTCCCAGGGCTCCGCCTCTCGAGCCTTCCAGGGCTCCGCCCCTCAAGCCTTCCAGGGCTCCGCCCCTCGAGCCTCCCAGGGCTCCGCCTCTCGAGCTACCCAGGGCTCCAGCACTCGAGTCTCTCAAGCCGCCTATGGCTCTGCCCCCCGAGCCTCCTACGGCTCCGCCTCCCGGGCATCCTGAGCCTCCTACGGCTCTGCCTCCCGAGCCTCCCTCTGCTCTGCCTCCTGTGCCTCCCTCTGCTCAGCCTCCTGGGCCTCCCTCTGCTCTGCCTCCAGAGCCTCCCACGCCTCCGTCAACCACGGCTCCGCCCCCGGAGCCTCCCTCGGCCCTGCCAACAGGGCCTTCTATGGTTCCACCTACCACGGCTCCGCCTCCGGAGCCTACCAAGCCTCTCCCGACTCCGCCTCAGAAGCCTCCCTCGGCACCGCCCTCGGAGCCTCCTTCGGCTCCGCCTCCTGAACCTCCCTCGGCTCCGCCTCCAGAGTCTCCTTCAGCTCCACTTCCTGAGCCTTCCTCGGCTCCGCCTCCAACGGCTCCCTCAGCTCCGCCTTCTGAGCCTTCTATGCCATCGCCTCCCTCGGCTCCGCCTCCAGAGCCTCCTTCAGCTCCACTTCCTGAGCCTTCCTCGGCTCCGCCTCCAATGGCTCCCTCAGCTCTGCCTTCTGAGCCTTCTACGCCATCGCCTCCCTCGGCTCCGCCTCCCGAGCCTCCCTCGGCTCCGCCTCCAGTGGCTCCCTCAGCTCCACCTTCTGAGCCTTCTACGCCATCACCTCCCTCGACTCCGCCTCCCGAGCCTCCCTCGGCTCTACCTCCCGAGCCTCCCTCGGCTCCTCCTCCCGAGCCTCCCTCGGCTCCTCCTCCCGAGCCTCCCTCGGCTCTGCCTACTCCTTCCACGGCGCCGCCTCCCAAGCCTTCTAAGGCTCCGCCCACAGTGTACCCCATGGCTCTGCCTGCCTCTGCTCCGCCCCCAGGGTCTCCTGCGGCCCTGCCTGCGCCTCCTTCGGTGCCGCCACCCAAGCCTTCGACTGTTCCGCCTCTGAAGTCCTCCTTGGCTCCGCCTCACGCGGCTCCGCCAGCTCCCCCAGTGGCCACTCCTCCTCCCAGGTGCCCTAAACCTGTCCCTGCCCGGTCGATATCTCCTTGGCCACCTAAACCTGTCCCTGCCCGGTCGACGCCTCCCAGACCACCTAAACCTGTCCCTGCCCGGTCGACACCTCCCTGGCCTCCTAAACCTGTCCCTACCCGGTGGACGCCCCCCAGGCCACCTGACCCATTCCCCGTCTCATACCCCCATGGACTGCCTGTCGGCCCTCTCGGCCTCCCTGGTCTGCCTGTCCGTCCCTTGTGCCTCCGTGGACTGCCTGATTGCCCCTTGTGCCTCCTTGGTCTGTCTCTGTGTCCCTTGTGCCCCCTTTTGTCTGTCTGTTCTCCCCTCTTCTAGCCCCTCTCTTCTGGAACATTTTGTTTTTTTATTTTTGTGCTTCCTTCGACCATCTGGAATCCGGTCCTTTTGAGGGGGGCTATGTTACGATCCCGTGTTGTCTGCCCCGTGTTTTCTGTTTCACTCGTCCCTGATCACGCTCCATGTCACGTTTTCCTTGTTGTCCGCCCCGTGTTTCAATGTCCGTGTATAAACTACACTTCCCTTCATTTCTGATCCTCTTCACTGCCGCCTCTGTGTTATTGTCCGCACCTGTTTGTTATTTTGTCATTATCGTGTCTGTTTATTTAAACCCCACTGTTTTCCCTTTCCTTTGTCGATCGTTGTGTCGTTCATGTTTGCTGTTCCCATTCCCTGATGTTCACTCTTGGTCTTCTGATTCTGGCAACAACAAACCCATGGGGAGTAAACAACCAGCACAACTTATCTTCACCCATATCTGATTAATTTAGGAGATCTCTCCCAATCGGATTGCATGCAACGTCACCATTAACGTATGGCTTTATGCTCATTGCCCACCTTCGGCAAAGATACCTCAAAGATACCTTCTGAAATGGTCAACCTAACCCAAATCATCAAACAAGCTCAACTCTCCATCAGCCATAAGCTCTCATGCATATCTGGTGGTGGTTTTTGGCTCTCTCAAAGCACATCCGATTCAACTCAAGCACGCCCACTGTTCACAAGGATAGCGCATAACTATGTCTACCCCCCTTGCCAGGGCTTCCATAATCTCAACATGGTTCCTTTGTATGGGTATTGCACAAGCCAGCCGCTGGAAAGCTGGCACCATAATGGGATATCCTTCAACAGGGTATTGCACGACAAATCGCCATTATCGTATGGCTTTACGCACGTTGCCCACCTCTCAGCAAAGATGCCCAAACAACTCTTCCCACGTCGGAGGGTTCTCATAATCGAATGGTGTACCTTTCAACGAAGGGACTGCACGCAATGTCGCCATTATCGTATGGCTTTACACACGTTGTCCACCTTCTGCAAAGATACCTCAAACATCTCTTCCCTCGTCGGAGGGTTTTCATATCAAATGTCTTTCAACGAAGGGACTGCACGCAACGTCACCATTATCGTATGGCTTTACGCACGTTGCCCACCTTCGGCAAAGATACCTCAAAACAACTCCGTCGTCGGAGGGTTTTCATATGAAATGTCTTTCAACGAAGGGACTGCATGCAACGTCACCATTAACGTATGGCTTTACGCTCATTGCCCACCTTCGGCAAAGATACCTCAAACAACTCTTCCCTCGTCGGAGGGTTTTCATATCAAATGTCTTTCAACGAAGGGACTGCACGCAACGTTGCCATTATCTTATGGCTTTACACACGTTGCCCACCTTCGGCAAAGATACCTCAAAAAACTCTTCCCTCGTCGGAGGGTTTTCATATCAAATGTCGTCTTTCAACAAAGATACTGCACAGCAACGCCGGCCTAACGTAGGGCCGCATATCACGCTGCTTGCCTTAGGCTTTCCTATTGCAAAGGCTTCACACAACCATACCAGAGATATTGCAAATTTCATGTCAATTCTGATGCTCACATGTCTTATTTTCTCCTTCTCCAGAATGAACGCCTAACAAAAGACCTGGTTCGTACCAAACTGGATCATCTCTTTTGCGGGTAGTATACTACTTTCTCTTTTATGGGGGTAGGCTCCTCACCCCTGCCTCCTATCTCTGGCAGGACATGACGGTTCCGGGTACAACTCCCTCAGACCGCCAGACGGGGCCTACGCCAAAGAAAGAGACATTACTTTCTGTTTTACATTTATGAAATAAATGGCATCTTAAACTTCACTCAAGCTGCATGTCTTCCCGATAGATCTTCCCCTCTAAAAGAGAGTATTTTCATTCCCAAAGAGCAATACACAGAAGGCGTTGAACGTCCTTTTCATAACACGTCTTTTTAAAGATGTCTCTCCGCCTCTGTATAGTTCCTGGATGCAGCTGTTTTCTCTCCGCTCCTGACAGTTATAAGCGCTGCCTCGCGTGTCTGGGCTGCGATCACACGGAGGCAACATTTATGAATGGTTTATTTTCTCATTGCGAGAACATAGCCATGGCAACGTTGCGATCCCGGCTTTAGGCCGGCGCTGCTTATTTGGGCAATTTGGGGAGAGCAAATGGTAAATTCCCTTGAGCCACCCGCCCCCCCAGCACACACGTTTGATTCCGTCCGGGTCCGATGCAAGACCAGCTGGATGATGATTGCGCCGCTGCATCGAAGAGCGTCACAGCGCCGTCTGGTGCTGACGACTCGTCTGGGCTGCCACCTACGGGTCTGCTTGCCCAGTCTGAGGCTGACGTGCAGATGTCCACTATGCTTTCCTGGGCCGCCGTGAGCTCAAGGCTGGACTCCAAACTTCAACCCCCACCCCCTCACCCCTCACAGCTAGTCGATTGGTTCCTCTGGTCAGGGCGCCACTCATAGCCACGCCCCCCTCCCCCCGGTTCCTTTCTTCCCAGAAGTGCATGACGAGCTGACGAGGTCGTAGAGGGCACATTTTACTACCCAGATCCGACCTCCTCGCTCATCCAGTCTCACTACCCTTGACGGCGGAGCGGCCCAGGTGGATAGGGTGGTTGTGTTCCACTTGTGCCCCGAGAACGCCGCCACCTGGAGGGACCATCCGGTACTCCCCTCCAAGGCCTGTAGGATGACATTGTCACTGAATTAGAAAGCCTACAGCGCCACTGGACGGGCTGCCTGTCAATTGAATTTGCCAAGACCACTCCGTACCCCAGTGGAGGGCAGGCAGGAAAATCCTGGTTTTCCCACATTGTTAATAAAAGAGCGATTTAATCGGCATGTACCCGTGGGCCGCTCCAACGTCGAGGGTAGTGAGAGCGGATGAGCGAGGGGCTTTGTGACGAGCAGAGAGGGGTGCTCTCCATGCTGTCGTCAGCTCATCATGCACCTCCGGGAAGAAAGGGCCCGGGGGGGGGCTGTGAGCGGTGGGCAGACCCCAGGAACCAATCATCTAGCCGCGATGGCTGTGGGGAAGACGGGGGGTTCCAGTCTAACTCCAGCCCGGGCAAGCATGTCGGACATCTGGGCATCAGCCTCAGCCTGGGCGTGCTGGCCCGAAGGCGGCAGCCCAGACAAGTCCTCCGCGTCAGAGGCCGGACCGCTCTCCGATGCAGCGGCGAGCTCATCCAGCTCGGGAGGCTAAAGAGGATAAGCAGGCTGGCTGTGAGGCGAGCCGCTGTTGCCTCGAGCCCAGACGGAAGTCAATGAGCGTGCCGGGGGATAGGGGGTTTCGGGGACGTACCCGGCAAAACCGTGCCCGCTGCCATCCCCAGATCACCTCTATCGCCAGCCGCATCGTCCTCAATCCTGATGGCAGGACACACGAGACAGTGCCTGTGGCCGTCAGCAGCGGAGAGCACTCTACCGCATCCAGGAACTACACAGGGGCGGAAGGGCATCTTTATTAAGATGCGTCCTGAAAAGGACGTTCAACGCCGCTGTGTATTGCTCTTTTAGAGAGAATTACTCTTAGAGAAAATCACTCTTTTTAGTATTGCACTTTCGAAGCGCCCAAGGGCAAACTGCACTGCCGTGCAGAGAAGGAGAAAGCCGCTGAAGTGCACCATAGATCCAACAGCAGTAATCGCTCAGAGATGAGAGGGAACAGGTGTGTGACTCGCAGCTCGCTGCATACACGACCACATTTCTGAAAGAAACAGACGCATTTGTCCACCTTTATACCCGTATGTCCGGGGGCTGGACATGCAAATTCTGTCTGCCAACTTCTCATTGGCCTTTTTCATAGTTCAGAGGTATATTCGGCGCTCAAGAGAGACCCCTAGTGACGCTTCTTCGACACAACGTCAAAGTGAGCGACAGACGGGGAACGGGTTCTTCTTAATCAACAAGTTAAGAAGCCACATCTTAATCCTGGAGAATTGGCTAATTATAGACAGATTTCAAATCTCGCATTTATGTCAAAAAAAAACTAGAAAAGATAGTTTCCTCCATCTATGTTCATTTCTACAGTGAAATAGTATATATATGAAAATTTTCAGTCAGGATTTAGTCCCCACCACAGTTCGGAGACTGCACTTATCGGAGTTACAAATGACATGCTCCTATCATCTGATCACAGCTGCATTTCACTTCTATTGCTTCTAGATCTTTGTGCTGCCTTCGACACCATAGATCACGACATTCTCTTGAATAGTCTAGAGAATTATGTTTGCATTTATGGACTTGCATTAGAATGGTTTAGGTCCTATTTAGCAGACCGCTACCACTTTGTCTGTGTAAACGAAGAATTGTCAAAACAAACAAAAGTTAAGTATTGGGTGTCACAGGGATCAGTTTTAGGGCCTCTTATTTTCTCCTTATATATGCTTCCCCTGGGAGATATTATCAGGTATCATAATAAGTTTCCACTGTTATGCCGACAATACCACACTTTATATTTCTTTGAAACCTGACAAAATTTCACAATTATCCAAATTAGAGAATTTTTACTCAATTTTTACAAACCAGAATTACTAATTATTGTACCAAGAACCTTTAAAAATAAGCTGCTAAAATATAATTTGACTCTTGATAGATGTACTGTTACATTGTCTTCTACAGTGAAGAACTTAGGTGTTATATTTGATACCAGTCTGTCTTTTGAAAATCTTATTTCCAGTGTTTGCAGAACAGCATTCTTCCACCTCAGAAATAATGGTAATTTATGACACATGCTCTCTGTTGCTGATGCTGAAAAAGTAATTAATGCGTTCATGACCTCAAGACTAGATAATTGTAATGCATTACTGGGAGGATGTCCAGCTAGATCAATAAATAAACTTCAATTGGTTCAAAAGTCAGCAGCCAGAGTACTGACAAGAACCAAGAAATATGATCAGATTAGCCATTTTATCGTAGTTACATTGGCTACCTGTTAAATTCCATATTAATTTTAAAATTCTGTTAACTACATACAAAGCTTTGAATGGTCTTGCTCCACAGTACTTAAGTGACCTTCTACCTTGCTATGTTCCATCACGTTCATTACGATCACAAAATTCTGGCCTGTTAATAGTTCCTAGAATATCAAAATCCACTAAAGGAGGTAGATCCTTTTCCTATTTGGCTCCTAAACTATGGAATAGTCTTACTAACAAGATTCAGGATGCTGACACAGTCACTGAGTTTAAGTCTAGACTAAAGACTCATCTATTTAGCCAGGCATACACCTAATTTATCCATCAACTTACAATTAGGCTGCTTTAGATAGGTCTGCTGGAACCAGAAACATCTTGGTTACTGTTATAACCACCGTTCCCTGATTGAGGTAACGAGAAGTTGTATCGATGTAGTGACACTAGGGGTCACTCTTGAGAGCCTCGGTTACCTATTATCTTTGAAAAAAGGCCATTGTGAATTGGTGAACAGAATTTGCATGTCCCTCCCCCGGACATACGGGTATAAAAGGAAAGGTGAAAGGTGCTATAAGCAATCAATACACCCGGCCAGCTGTTCCATATTACCAAATTCTAAACAAAACATGGGACGAGACCAGCTCAACCCAGAAATTTTAAAATCTTGCAAAGGTATTGGGTGTTGTCTGGCCCGCCACTCTTCAGATGTTTGCAGGAGAGGTGCCATTGGCCAGTGCCCACGAGGATGCCACACTACTCATAGAGTGTGCTCGAACCTGCAAGGGGATGAGCACGGCCTGGGTCTGGTAGGCCAACACAATGGCATCCACGATCCAGTGGGCAAGCTTCTGTTTGGAGACAGCGTTCCCTTTTCGCTGTCCACCAAAGCAGATAAAGTGCTGCTCAGAGTGTCTAAAGTGCTCTGTGTGCAATCCAAATAAGTGCGCAAAGCACTTACCGGACACAGCAAAGCTAAGGTTGGTCTGCCTCCTCCTGGGGCAGCACTTGGGTAGAAGGCGTGACACAGGTGGTGGCTCGAGTGGCTTTCACCGCAACTTTGCCATGTTGCCAACAAATGCCTTTATCAGTCAACTAACAAATGATAATGCATCTATGTAGACTTCTGCAGTTAATCCAGAATGGACTTCAAAGACATTAGTCAATAATATTACAATTAAAACTAAACCTTTACACTTTGTTTAATTTTTTAAACCATAACTTGCACTGCACATTGATAAGTAATATTGGTATTATATTTATGCTGTTAACTAGAGGGGAGAGCCTGGTTTCTCCCAAGGTTATTTTTCTCCATTAACTAACATCTTATGGAGTTTTGTGTTCCTTGCCACAGTTGCCTTTGGCTTGCTCACTTATTTAATATTTATTTTTTGACACAATTTACAATTACACATTGTTGAATTTAAGACTTTATAGATATTTCAGTTCCCCGTCTGTCGCTTTCTTCGACGTTGTGTCAGAGAAGTGACACTAGGGGTCTCTCTTGAGCAACGAATATACCTCTGATCTATGAAAAAAGGCCAATGAGAAGTTGGCAGCTAGTATTTGCATACCCCGCCCCCGGACATACAGGTATAAAGGCGAGGAAATACTATGAGTTCATTCAGAAATTTTCTTTGGAGCCGATGGTTTTGCATGCTGTTTGCTATGAGTCACACCTGTTCCTGTATTCCTCTGACGATCTGCATGCTGTTGGATTCTACGGTGCATTACAGTGGCTTTCTCCTTCTCTGCACGGCAGTGCAGTTGCCCCTGGGCGCATCAACAGCGCAGTTAAAAGAGTTATTTTCTCTAAAAGAGCAAATACACAGCTGGCATTGAACGTCCTTTTCAGGACGCGTCTTTTTAAAGGCGTGTTTCCGCCTCTGTGCAGTTTCTGGATGCGCTTGATTTCTCCCCTCCTCTGACGGTCATAAAAGCTGCCTGGCGTGCCTGGGCTGCGATTACACGCAGGCAGCATTTTTATGAATGGTCTATGTTTTCAGTGCGAGAACATAGCCATGACAGCATTGCGGTCGCGGCTTTCTTTTGTCACGAGAGAAATGAGAGAAAAGGGATTGGGGCAGGCGTCGCGGGCGATGAAGGCGATTTGGGGATTGGGGGACAATGACGGGCTCTGTTCGCCGGGTAAATCCCCTCGAACCACCTGCCGGCATGCTTGCTGGCTTCCGTCCGAGCTCGGGATGAGCGATTTCTCTCCAATGGGTTATGTTCTTTGTCTGAGAACATACTGTAGCTGTGGCAGCATTGCAGTCGCGTCTTTCTTTTGTCATGAGAGAAAGCCACTTCAGCCGCCCTCCCTTCAGTCTGAGCCTGATGCACAGAGGTCCGCTATGCTTTCCCGGGTACCGCGAGCACGAGGCTGGACTGGAAAATCCTGTCCCCCCCTCATGGCTACTTGATTGGTTCCGCGGGCATGTGCACTGCTCACAGCCGCACCCCCCCAGTTCCTTTCTTCCCGGATGTGCACGACGAGTTGAGTAAGCCATAAAAGGCTTTTACTGCCCGGAACCGGCTTCCTCGCTCCTCCGCTCTCACTACTCTCGACGGTAAAGCGGTCCCAGACCGCTTCCACCTTGCATGCCACGGCCCCTCCTGCAACCAACACCAGGCTAAGGCTCTTCAAACTTGCACTTGGGTAGTCCTGTTTTTGATGTGCTGCAGGAACTACACTCAAAGACCGATCGCACCCCGGGCCATGAAGGTCAGAAGCTCCAGCACTCGAACAGGCGATGGCCACCCCTGTGGTCCAGAAATGCAACCTATGGACTGGACCTGGTCGAAATACGGGCGCCTTCTCGAATGCCCCCGTCTCCCAGCTCCGTCCATTCGGCGGCACCGTTGACGACTCCGCCCAGCAGGTCCTCAGTGGTGAAGAAGCAGACGGAGACCATTTCACACATCCTGCCTGCCCTGTCTGCTCACCGAGGGCGTCCTCCTGCGGCTTAAAAAAACAAACAAAAAAAAAGGTGCTGCTCTGCCTCAACCAAGAGTGGGCCCAGCTCTCAGCCCCAGCGTCGAGCACCCCGCAGGAAGCGCACGCCCCCCGTCTCACAGACCCCTTCGAGGACCCGGAAGGCTTCCAAGCGTTCCAGAGACGGACGACCCAGAGATCGAGATGTTTGCTCCGGAGTTGGTAAACAGAACACTCCGTCCCCGGTAGAGGGCCGGGAAGAGAACCTGCAGTTAAAGGTACTTTTTTTTTTCATGTTTTTCACTAACAGAGCTATTTCTTCTTTCTGGGTCACCTGGCCCGCAGATGTTGTTCTGCCGCCACACCTCAACAGTTCCGGCATGCTGGACGCGGACCCTCCACCCTCATGACTGTTCCCTGGCCGGCCGGTTCTGATGAGTCCAGAGGACGCTGCTACAGGACCTCCTCCTCAGTCACTAACCCGCCCCCTGCCGGGTGTGCGGAGCAAGGTATGAGAGCCTCGGGACGCGGCCTCACCTTCTGACGCCATACTACCTGCTCCGCCCCGCTGCGAAGCCCCGCCGGGTACGTCAAAAGTTATCGTCCCCTTAGTGCCCCCAGCACGGAGCTTGGATGCGTGTCTTTCACTTCCCAATCCGTCACGCTGGCTGGCCAGTACCATCCGACTCGGTTATGCAATTCAGTTTGCCAGGAGTACACGGCAAATATGCCAAATCCCTGCGTGTGGAAATCATCTCTTACTCAAAGACGCGATAGAGCCTGTCCCTCCAACCGAGATGAAGAAGGGCCCTTACTTCATCTTACCCAAGCAAGCGTGGCGGCTTACAACCGATCTTGAACTTATGAGTTTTTCAACCAGGCTTTGCACAAACTCCCGTTCAAAAATTCTCACGCAAGAACACATTTAAAACTTGTGTTCGGCCTCTAGATTGGTTCGCAGTGGTAGACCTGAAGCACGCGTACTTCCACGTCTCAATTCTGCTTCGAAACCGACACTTTCTGTGGTTTGCATTCAACGGCCAGGCATTCCAGTACAAAGTCCTCCCCTTCGGCATGTCTCCATCCCCTCGCGTCTTCATATGCTCTCACAGAGACCAGGTGCTCAGGCACCTCAGCCCTTTGGGGCTTCACGTCAACTGGGAAAAGACCAAGCTCGCCCAGGTTCAGAGCATCTCTTTTCTTGGCATGGAGTTAGACTCAGTCTCAATGTCAGCCCGCCTCGCCAACGAGCGCACGCAGTCAGTGCTGAAATGCCTCGCCGCCTTCAGGCCGGGCAAGGCGGGCCCTTTAAAACCTTTCCAAGCTCCTGGGGCATATGACATCCTCCACGCCGGTCACGCCGCTGGGGTTGATGCATATGAGACCACTTCAGCAATGGCCCCAGACTTGAGTCACGAGACAAGCATGGCACCGCGGCACGCATCGTGTGATCATCACCCCCGCCTGCCGCCAAACCTTAAAACACTGGACAGACCTCTGCTTTCTGTGGACAGGAGTACCCTTGCAGCAGGTGTCCCGACGCGTCCTGGTCACAACCGATGCCTCCAGACTGGGTTGGGGTGCCATGTGCAACAGGCATGCAGCTGCCACTGCACTGGCATATCAATTGCCTAGAGTTGCTGACTGTTTTCTTTGCCCTGTGGAAGTTCCTCCCGTTAGTTCGGAACAAACATGTCCTAGTCAGGTCAGACAGCACCACTGTGTTAGCGTACATATATCGCCAAGGCGGCATACACTCCTGCCACATGTCACGACTCGCCCGTCGTCTCCTCCTTTGGAGCCAGCAGCGACTCAGGTCACTGTGTGCCACTTACATCCCCGGCAAACTCAATGTGATAGCGGGCGCACTGTGACGACAACGCTTGCCCAGCGGAGAGTGGAAGCTTCACCCCCAGTCGGTCCAGCTGATTGGGAATGATTCGGCAAGGCCCAGGTAGATCTGTTTGCCTCCCGAGAGACCTCCCACTGCCCGCTCTGGTATGCCCAAATAGAGGCTCCCCTCTGGGCAGACGCACTGTCACACAGCTGGCCTACGGGGCTGCGCAAGTATGCATTTCCCCCAGTGAGCCTTCTTGCATAGGTGCTGTGCAAGGTTGGGAGGATGAGGAACAAGTCACACTAGTGGCTCCCTATTGGCCCACCCGGTTCTGGTTCTCGGACCTCATACTCCTCGCAACAGCCCCTCCCTGGCTAATTCCCCTGAGGAAGGACCTTCTTTCTCAGGGGCAGGGCACGCTCTGGCATCCGCACCCAGACCTTTGGAACCTCCACATCTGGCCCCTGGACGGGGCGTGGAAGATCTAGCTGGTCTACCGCCGCTTACCGTCGTAGACATGATCAACCAAGCCAGAGCCCCTTCTACCAGGCATCTCTACGCCCTAAAGTGGAGCTTGTTTGCAAATTGGTGTTCTTCCCAGGCCGAAGACCCTCAGAGGTGCACAGTTAGTTCAGTGCTCTTATTCCTGCAAGAGAGGCTAGAGGGGAGGCTGTCCCCTTCCACCCTAAAGGTGTATGTCGCTGCTATCGCGGCCCACCACGACACAGTAGATGGCAAGTCCTTGGGTAAGCACAACTTAATTATCAGGTTCCTAAGAGGTGCTCGTAGGTTAAATCCCTCCCAGCCAAGCCTGTTCCCCTCCTGGGACCTCTTGGTAGTCCTCACGGGCCTCCAGAGACCTCCCTTCGAGCCACTAGAATCAGATGGATCAGGGCCTCTCTCTTAAGACTGCCCTGCTGATGGTGCTCGCCTCCATCAAGAGTGTTGGGGACCTGCAAGCGTTCTCTGTCAGCGACACTTGCCTGGAGTTCGGTCCGGCAGACACATTTGTGATCCTAAGACCGCGACCGGGCTACGTGCCCAAGGTTCCTACCACCAGGTAGTGAATCTGCAAGCACTGCCCTGGGAGGAGGCAGACCCTGCCCCTTCGTTGCTGTGTCCGGTACGTGTTTTGCGTACCCACCTGGACCGCACGCAGAGCTTTAGATGTTCTGAGCAGCTCTTTGTCTGCTTTGTGGGACAGCAGAAAGGGAGCACTGTCTCCAAACAAAGGCTTTCCCACTGGGTAGTGGATGCCATTTCATTGGCCTATCACACCCAGGCCGTGCCCCCCCTTGCGGATCCAAGCTCACTCAACAAGGAGTGTTGCGTCCTCGTGGGCACTGGCCAGGGGGACCTCTCTGGCAGACATATGTAGAGCAGCGGGTTGGGCAACACCCGTTACCATTGCGAGATTTTCCAGTCTCAGGGTTGAGTCAGTATCATCCCGTGTTTTCTCAGGTCCGAGCCAGTAGAACTCGGTAACACGCTGATGGGGTGGCCGGGTGAATCGCTTGCATATAGCACCCTTTCCCTCGGTTGAGGTAAAATTGTGCGTTTTTTTCTCCCAGGAGATCCCACTCCTCAGATCCCTGGAGGATTCCTCCCTAGCCCTCGTGGGTCCGCAGTTCAGCGGAGGAACTCGCCAACCCAATCCACTGCGGGTACTCAATCTACCCTGTACTGGAATAGGTGCTCCACAGGGTGAGGACTCCCCCTGTGTGTATTTTCCACGATACGGTCCCCTTACAAAAGTGGACCCGCATTTTCCTTAGGCAGTCCCTGGCTGCCCTCCGGTCACCGTGTTGTAGCAACTCCCCCCTCCTCGAGGCTGGATCTACCACCGCGCCACTTTCCACGTGCCGCCTAAAAACACGTGACATATTCACCACTCTTACCTCCCCTTCCGGGCAGATGTGGTCTCCGCAGGGTCTTTTCCCCCTGAAAGAATAGGAAACTGGGTAAGACTCCCTTCCCTTAATGGATGTAAGGGCCCCGGCCGTTTATTGCTCTATGTGAGAAACACAGAGAGAAAAGAGGCCCAGCCAAGCTTGGCCCGTTCCCAAGCGTCGCCTTGCTCCCCTGTCTAGGGTAACCAGAAGGACTCTGACAAGTCATTGGCGAAGTGTACATGCAGTCTGACACAGCTGGTCGTCTTGGCACATAAAATACCTGCCCGCTCCTGTGTCAGCAAAACACGTACAGGGCTCAGCGCATGGCGTGATTTAAATTGGACCCCTAGTGTCGCTTCTCCAACACAACGTCGAAGAGAGCGACAGATGGGGAACATCTAGGTTATGGATGTACTCATAGTACTTCCTCGCCTTTATACTTGCCTATATATATATTTAATATTCCCTCTGTGAATAAATATATCTGTATCTATATATCAAATGCCCATCTGCTGTGAATTAAGAATTTAACATTGAATTTAAGAAGAACTTAATGACTTATTTTTTACTTTCTTATAGCTTTCTGAATGTACATTCATACCCTGAGATACAAATTAGTTAATTTATTATCAATTTCTCTCACCCTCTGCAGGAATCTCCTGGTGAAATGACATTTTGATTATTTTCATAGCTGGTTAAATAAATGACTAAATAAATGTTTCCCATTTTCATTAGGCTTCTATACAGAACACAGTCGTATAGATCTCAGTTTTTTTTTTATTACATTTTCACCATGGTATTCTTACATTCAATTCAGCATAATTTCCCCATAATCATTACCGCAGATGGCCTACTTAAGTGACATTACCTCCTGATTCACAGACATTCACCAACATGTGCAGAAACAAATCACAATCCCAGCAGTTGGTTAATTTAGCCATATAATGAGTGTACATTTTCTCTTACAACATTGAATGTACTGTATGAACAATAATTATATAAAACAAATTCCATTCAATAAGGACTTTTTACCAATAACATATGCATGCATACAAAATATCACACACAAAATTTGATGACAATAAAAAATAGCAACCTTTATTTGTATTTTTATTTTTCAAATCAATACGATAACTCTGAACTTATACTACAACAAAATACAATAAGGTGTACAATATTAATAAAATTATCTGTTTTAAAGTACATCTCAGCCTGGACATAATCAGGGTCAAACAGGACACTAGAATACTGTAAATTATTTTTGGTTTTGGGATGGAAAATAACGTGATTGACTCAAAGAATTTGCTGACATCCATAGAAGCTCATATGTTATTCTAATATAATGCTATTTACTGGCCAACAATTGGTGGGACAAAATTGTGATGTTTTGTTAGCTATCTTATTAAAAACACACCAAATTCAGGCCCTACAAAATATGCAGAGAGACATTATTTAAGCAAAAAATTTATTTAGACAGATCATCTGCAAACAGGTAAAAATATTTTAAGGTCCATAAGATAAACCCTTTTACCATTGTAAAAAAAATAAAAATAAAATAAAAAATAGATGGCTTATATCCAGGACACTTTGTTATTATTAACCAAATTATTCAGCTGCCCACATAATTATTAATGATGTGGTTTTCCACTAACAAAATAAAATGCATATAATTAATATATCACAGTGGCATTTATACAGAATGAAGAGAGATGGATAGACTGATTCAGAACTTGCTTTACTAAACAATGAGACTGAGGGTCACTGTAATAACATTCTGGAAATCTAAATATGTGATCTACAAAAACCATACTATTACATTTGGGTAACTTGCAGTATATAAATACATAATTCTTTACAAATCAAAATATGAATGTTAGCCTAAAAACATAAGGACATTTAGTTTGTTTTACAAATAAAAAGCACAATAATTACAATAATAATATAAATGATCTATGCTTAAAAAAACTGAAAAAAATGCAAATATGGCACAAAGTACGTGAACATATCAAAAATCAGTGAAGATACCAGGGCAGAGTCACTACAAAAAAGGGGCTACTAAAATGCCTTAAAATCTGTTAACACTTGATTAAAAAATGTTTTCATTGACTACATTCATCAAGCCTCATGTCTGAAATGAAGTGACTGCTCAGGGTCAGGGTCACATTTTCTAGAGTACAGGACTGTAATACACCAGAAATAATTTTCCACGTTTGTCTTTGTTCCATGAAAATATGTCAAAGATTTTCACACAAAAACCTTATTTATTCGGCTCTAAAGCCCCTAAAGCACATTTTTATTTAAACATTTTTGAATGCTGAACAGTCATACGATGATCATCAAGTTCAAATTAAACCAATGATTTAAGCTTTATGGACTATGGCATGGTACACTTTTGACAGATGTCATTATTTCCACTCTGAGTAATTCCCTTAAATGAGGATATTGAAAAGACACACAGTAGTACATCTTTAATAAAATACTAAACAAATAAATTACAGAACATCACATTTTGCTACAGGCTTAAACGTGCCACTCAGATTCATTTCCACACATAAGGTTTTTTTTTGTTTTGTTTTTTTGGAAAATTAGTGGTCAGCTGAAACCACAAGACAAAATGGAGGCAGAGTAAATACAGGAAGAAAATGTTGATGTTAAAAATGTTGGGATTGACGTAGAATCAGATGGACAGATGAATGGATGGATGTATGGGCAGATTGATGTTTACATTTCATGGGAAAGGATTTCATGCTCAGCTATACCGTTGGCGTGGATTGCTGGCTGCCCATTCGTTTGTGTGTTGTTCTCATTGAATCTGCGTATGCGATACATCTCGTAATGGATGCTGCTTGTGATGTCTTTGATGTTCTGCATGTGAGTTCTGAAAGAGGATCAGGGAAACAAACAGAGAGAGAGAAGAGAGGGAGGGAAGTTGGTAGTGGCTTTCAATTGAAATTCACATCTTACTCTTTACTAACAAATGAACAGAACTGAAATGCAGAATTTGTATTACCTGATGAGCAGGTCCCGCAGGTAGGAAAACTCACAGTGTGCTGTGTTCTCAACTGCACAAATAAAAAAGGATGTTGTTTTAGTGAATAGTGCAGCTGTAAATACTTTTTATTTTAATATGGTACTTTTACTTAATTTTAATATGAATGTCTTATTGAATTAAATGTTTGCCACTGTATGTTTCAAAGGGGGTTGTAATATTGCTATAATGCTGGAGTAGCATATTTTTAGCCACTAGATGGCAGTGCTATAACGCAAAAACGAGAGATGCCGTTTGAGCAGACAAAATCTTCTTAAAGTAATAACACATTACATAGGGCTTTACCAAGAGCACTGCGAAAACTATTCCACTTTCTTGTAGAGCGAGGTTGTGCATGAATGACAGATTCTTCCACATTCACAGGTATTAAAACAACCATGTCTAATACTTGCACTTTAAAAGCCCCTTGAAGGAAATAAAAACCCATTTGAACATTTGAAGGGAGCTGACAATGGTTTAAAATAAGAGACAAAATTTTTTTTATGTTAATTAGTGGTGGTTAAACAGCCCTGAGTCTATTTAGCAATAGAGGGAAGAGCATTGTTTTAGATCATTAGGTATGATGTTAAAAGGATTAATTCACCCAAAAATGAAAATGTTCTCATCATTTACTCACCCTCATGCATCCCAGATGTGTATGACTTTATTTCATCCGCTGAACATAAACAAAGATTTTTAGAAGAATATCTCAGGTCCTTACAATGCAAATGTGTGGGTGCAAAATCTTTGAAGCTCCAAACTCCTCATAGGACAACATAAAAGTACTCCAGACAACTCTGGTGGTTAAATCCATATCATTTGAATCTATATGTTAGGTGTGGGTGAGAAACAGATCAATATTTAAGTCCTTTTTCCTTCACTTTCTTCTTCTGTTTCTGGAGATTCACATTCTTTCTGCATATCATACCCTACTGGGCAGGGAGGAGAATATATGATAAAACAATTACTTAAATAGTTATCCATTTCTCACCCACACCTATCACTTGCATTGTAAGGACCTACAGAGCTAAGATATTCTTCTAAAAATCTTAATTTGTGTTCTGCTGAAGAAAAAAAGTCATACACATCTGGGATGTGAGGAGGGTGAGTAAATTATGAGAGATTGGGTGAACTATCCCTTTAAAGTGCTTTGGAAGACAGTGCCCTAATGAGGTCCCAGAAAATGCTGCCTGTGAAGTCATTGACTGACTAGACCATATGTTTTTATTTATTTATTTTTATTCCTGATTGTACAAATTCAGATTCTATCTACACTGTGTGATTTGATTTGCTCTTGGCAACAAGAAAAGGAAATAGGTTTCATAGACACAAACACAGAGCTAATGTGTGTTTAATAATCTGTCCATCTGTCATTTTGAGAGCACAGCACAATTATGTGATCTGGCTCTCACTGTATGAAGATTTAAGAGTTTAGCTCAACTGTTTAAATCCTAAGAATCTGTTCAAATACAGTTAAACAAATAAGTCGATGGAGGATGATGTGGGCAAGGGAACATAAAAATTCCTTACAACCAAACACTGCAAGTTTAAATTAAGAAGAGTTCCAGTGTACACCAATCCAACAACAAAGCGTACTGCCAGAGGGGATGTGCAGATATGTGTTTGGGCAAGAGAAAGTTAAAAGAGAAGAGTGGAGAGGGAGAGAGGCTGAGCGTGTGTGTGTGTGTGTGTGTACACTACCTTCTACTGTCCCCCATCTTGTTTTCCTGCCCAGAAGTCTTTTTCCATTGACCTGATATTCCTGATCACTTCCCACCACAGCAAACGGGATCATCTCCTACAACAGAGACATAAAAACAACAAATAGACTAATATAATTTTTTTTTTTACTATTCCTTTTTAATGATATGGTACCATTTATTTAGGTGTCCAATTACAGATATGCAGAACCTATAAAATAATTAATAAATAAGCATTAAACTACAAAAAAAAAAAAAAAAAAACATTAATTTTGAAAACCTCCTTATTGATCCTACTACTATTGATGATAATAATAATAATAGTTGCTTTGATATATAAATCATTGCCCAAAACTAACATAAAAAAAAAAAAAAATTAATTGGCAATGTCTAGCTTTTAAGCTTTAAAAGCTAATTGTGTCTCACTTGAGAACCAATAAAAATAGTAATAACTGCTGTTATCATATTTTCCTGATAAACAAACAGTGGTGTAATGGCATTTTTGGGTGCAAGTCTTTAGAAGTACACCAAATACCAGCACTTATCAGAAGACTCTCAGTTTACCAGTTAAGTGTAAAAGTGTGAATATTGGTAAAAGATCCTTATCACACTAATTATCAATATCTGTAATAAAAATCCTAGATATATACTACTGTTTGAAATCAAATATTTGGAATCGCTGTGACATTTTTGTTTTGAAAGAAAATAATAATTGTCTTCAACAAGGATGGTTTAAATTCTTCAAGAATTACAATAAAGACATTTATAATGTCACAAATTACTATTTCAATTTAAAAATAAATATGTATGCATCTACTAATCATTTTAACATTAACAGGCATTTTTTGGCAGTTTATTATGATATTCAAGTGAAATTTCATCCCCTGTTTTCTGAAGTACTTCCCAAAGATGTAACTGATTTGTAGAGCACTTTTCTAACAAAAGTTCAACACTTCAAACTTTGATTCAGTAATCCACAATACTCTTTTTAATGATTTACCACTCAATCTAAATACTTTTTTCCATACTTGACAGTTTCAGATGTGGCTTTTTCTATGAAACTCAACATCCCAGAGTCTTCACCTCAACGTTGCAGATGAATCTGGTGTTTGGCCTGTAAGGGGTCTGTTTCTCAAACTAGAGACTCTGATGTACATGTCTTCCACTTGTTGTACATATGGGCCATCCACCTCTCTCTATTTCCTGGTCAGATCAAGTTTGATTTTTTATTTTAAATCAGTAATGCATAAAAGAGCCTTCACCTCTTAAAAGAATATCAAGAGTTTTTAAAGAAATTTGTTTATTTTTCGCCATTTTTCTGACCAAAATTTGACAAAATATTTCAAACAGTAATAATAATTTTCAATGTTGGTAATGCTTTTGGCAGCATTTTTGATCATTTTAATGCATCCTTTGTGAACTGAATACATTTCTTCCAAAAAAAAAAAAGCTTTTGAAAGGCCTACAAATACAATACTTGGAGTAAAAAAAAAAGGGACAAGACAGCCCTTCATAACAGATACTATAGGAGTGATTGTATGATGAGTAAAAGAGATATACCCTGATCTTTTCATTAATCATTCTGTCCTCTGCATCTTCATCAAACTCCTTTTGAGGGTAGACCTCGATTTCATTGGCTCGCAAGTCCTCTCTTATCTGTGGGCACGCAAACACACATGCACACACACGCGCACGCACACGCACACACACACACACACACACACACACACACACACACACACACACACACACACACACACAAATTCATGAATCATTGTTCAGTTTCTCTGACATCTATGGGAAACATGCATGAATGTGCAGGCACAAAAGTCCTAGTAATCCATTTCCAAAAACAGAGAATGATTCATTTTAGAAAAATAATGACAAAATGAGTAACAATATATTTAGTGTGGTAAAACAAAACAGGTAAAGACATTCAAGAAACACAACACTAACTATATCATTAATGATGCATTCTGTAAATAAAAGGTCACCAGATGTCTGACTAAATAATTTTAACCGACATTCAGACTTCTGGCAGTGAAGATTTAAACTCACCATTGGCTGCCTAAAGAACCAATGGAATGAACACAGACAGAGAGCTTTCAGCCTGCGGGAGGCTTTAATGAATGACCACGAATCAAAATTACACCCTTTACAGAATCCACTCTGAGATTTTATTTGGATTCGAGCCTGACATTAAAATCAAATAAACCAGACATATGCAGCAGGTCAACATCAATATGCTCAGGAGCTCAGGGTTGAAAATAGAGTCACCCCACTCTCCTGTCAGGTCACAGGCTGAGTAAGGCAGAGGAAAGGGATTCAAGGATTTTGTGTTGACCACACAGCCAAGCATAACAGTTGCGTACAAGCCTGAAGAGCTTCTGGAGCCTGGGGTTTGTTCAGTTTGGCAGATGAGGCAAATGTAAGGAGGAATTGTATCTTGGATGCCCAGTGAGTTTCCTCTGGCAGCATTTGCACAGGCAAAACCAATAGACGTTATGCTGGGTGAAGTATAAGAATGATACAGTTGCTGTCACACAGGGTCATCATCATGGAGGATTACTGGGAAAATTGTCCCAGACCATTTGAAGAACGTGATCCACTAAGATCATATCTGAAACAGCCTTCTCACTGAAGCCAGGGGAAAGGGAGGCCCATCCATTAAAGTTTTGTCCTAGACCCTGTGATATTAAACAATGACCCAACACTCATGCACTACCAGAGTAACAGTTTCACTGAATAAAAACATTAAAAAGAGCACTCAGTAATTTGTTTCTCATTAAAAATGTTTCACCTTTTAAAAAAAAAAATTACTTTTGATAAATGTTTTAAAAGTTGTGCACTCACATGGGACAAAGACTTCAGTCATATCCGATTAGAGGAGTCATTGCACTATTCATAGAGGCGAAGAGGTCCTCTTCTGCCCTGTAAAATCTCAACCAGATTTGTTCCAAGTGGAGGGAGCCCTAGCACTTAAAATGGTCTCGATAACCTCAGGAGAAAGCACTGTGTACCTCAGTTGGTACCCTTCAGGGGTCAAGTGTGAAAGGTTCCACAATTCGGGCCGGGGATGTAATATTGTCCCCTGTGCCTGAGAAAGAAGGTCCTTCCTGTTCGGAATCGCCCAAGGCGAGCCGTCGAGGAGAGATATTAACCCCGAGAACCATACCCTGTTCGGCCAGCGCGGCGCTATCAGTAAGAGGTAAGACCCTTGCTGGCAAACTCTGGCCAAGACTCCCGGGAGCAGAGAAACCGGGGAAAAACGCATACTGACGCATTCAGGGCCATGTATGCGCCATCGCGTCCAGACCCAGGGGAGCTACTCAGGGAGAAGTAGAGGAGACATTGCACTGTTCATAGAGGCGAAGAGGTCCTCTTCTGCCCTGTAAAATCTCACCAAGATTTGTTCCACTACCTAGGGGTCAAGTTTCCACTCCCCCGTCAGTATTTTCTGTCTGGACAGTAAATCTGCTCCCATATACGGGCATCCAGGGATATAAACTGCCCTGAGTGACAGGGGCTTGCCCTGTGCCCAACAGAGAATCCGATGTGCCAGAAATTTAGCTGACATGAACGTGGACCTCCTTGATGGTTTATGTAAGAGACTACCGCTATATTGCCCACGCGCACTAAGACATGGCAGCCTCTCAAATGCTGGTGGAAGTATTTTAGGGCCAGAAATACAGCCATCAACTCGAGACAGTTACAGTGACAACCGAGCTGACGACCCTCCCATTCCCCTTGAGCTGGACGACCACTTAAGACCACTACCCAGCCCGTCAGTGAGGCGTCTGTCGTTAGCAACCTGCGATGACGAGACACACCTAGAGTGGGACCCAAGGTAAGAAACCGTGGTCTGAACCACATAGAAAGGGAACGAAGCCTGCGGCTTGTAACCCTTATTTTCCTTAGGGGAACGGCCCTTGGATGAAACCCCCTGGATTTTAGCCACAGCTGGAACGGTCTCATGTGCAGAAGGCCCAAAGGGATCACCGCGGACACAGATGCCATGAGACCTAGTATTTGTTGATACTGATGAGCAGTGCAACCTTGACCTAGTCTGACCTTGCTCAGGGTGTTCTGAAAGGAAATGATTCGTGCGGGAGACAATTGTGCCTCCATCGTGATCGAATTCCATATAACCCCCCGATAAGTGATTCCCCGGGTGGGAGAGAGAACGCTCTCTGACGTTAAGTCTCATACCCAGAGAAACCAGATGAGCTAAGATGATATCCCTGTGCTGAACTGCCAGTTCTTGGAACTGCGCTAGGATCAGCCAGTCGTCTATGTAATTCAGAATGCAGATGTCCCAGAGTTGCAAAGGAACCAGTGCTGCATCCCTGCATTTTATGAATGTGCGGGTTAACAGGGCTAGGCCGAATGGAAGAACCCGATACTGGAAGGCATCGCCCCCGAAAGTGAACCTCAGGAACTTCCTGTGCTGTGGCGGAATTTCTATATGAAGATATGCATCCATGAGATCGATCGTGACCAGCCAAACATGATGTTGGGCATGTGACACGATCGTCTTGATAGTTAGCATCTTGGACTTGAACACCCTGACTGGGCAGTTCAAGCCTTGAAGATCTAAGGTCGGACGCAACCCCCCACCCTTTATGGGAACCAGGAAGTATTCACTGTAATAACCTGACTCTTTCTCTGGAAGGGGAACATGTTCTATGGCCCCTTAGACCGAGAGATTTTGCAGTTCTTTTCACAGTAGAAATGCCTGCTCCGGTTTATGGTAGTGGGGACCAAACCATTGTAATATGGAGGGAGGCGAGCAAATTGAATTCTGTAGCCCTTCTCTACTGTTCTTAGGACCCACATAAAAATATCTGGCAGAAGTTTCCATGCTGCCAGGTACTCTGAGATGGGTATTAATTTAAGACTTCCTGTTGAGGGGGTGTTGAGTGTTCGGTGTCCTGGATTAAGGCAGGAAGCAACGGTACACCCAACTCTTTGTTGGAAGCCTCTATCACCCGAAGCAAGTCAAGTCAATTTTATTTGTAAAGCGCCTTTCACAACACACATCGTTTCAAAGCAGCTTTACAGAAGATCAGCATTAACAGACAATAAAACTGTAATGTCTATAAAGTCGATGAATCATCATTGTGTAATTAGATAAAATACGATTCTTAATCGTGTATAAAAATAATTAAACAATAGTTGTATTAATAACTCCAGAGAGCAAGCTGTAGGCAACTGTGGCAAGGAACACAAAACTCCATAAGATGTAGATTAATGGAGAAAAATAACCTTGGGAGAAACCAGACTCACTGTGGGGGCCAGATTCCCTCTGGCTAACATCATGAATATAATGTAAATATTACTTATGTATAGTTAAAGTCATGGTTTAAAATTATTAAACTAAGTAAGTGTTACGGGTCAGTGTTTAAACATCTATTGTGTTTGAACTGTAAGATAAATGACCAATGTCTTTGAAGTCCATCCTTGATTAATTGCAGAAGCACCAAAGGCAGCGGGAGTGAAGAGGTTTCGTGAGGGTATCGGGAGGGCCGAAGTGGATGGTACACATGCCCCGTCCCGAGGGGAACTACCCCCACAAGGCTGGGTACAAGACCATCAGGGCTTCTTTCTTTTAGAAATCACGACCCTGAGGTCCTGCTTGGGTGGCTGTTGAGGGCGACGAGACTGTCCCTAGTCACCGCGAGGAGGAGCAGGACTTGCCACGGTTTGCTTTTGAACCTCCCTTCTAACAGGACTGAGGCAGGTCTGGGTTGCCGACGGACCCGCCCCCTGAGTGTGGCGAGGGAGGAACTGCTTGAAAGCCTCCTCGTGGCTTTTCGCCTCTTGGAACCTGGAGATAACCATGCTCATGGCGTCTCCGAATAGGCCAGTAGGCGAAACCGGGGCATCAAGGAGGAAAACATTATCCTTGTCCCTGATGCCAGAAAGGTTAAGCCAAAGATGCCTCGCCACGCTGACCAAGGCAGACATAGACCGGCCAATAGCACGGTCATCAAAGACAGGAAGGGACTAATATAGCATTCCCTTCCTTTTTATTTTTTTTTTTTGTTTTTTTATTTTATTTATTTATTTTTCAGCCACCGGGGGGGGGTTCTTGTTTGCGTGGCCAGTCCAGCTGTAGTCTGGCCACAGCCCGAGTAACCCCCTCAAGTAATTTCTCAGCCACTTTATTATTATGCGTGGAATGTACAGAGGTGTCATCCCCCTTGTGAACCGAAGAGGCGCCAAGGTGCGCTTCAGGCTTATGAGAAGGATCAGCTGGATCTGGGGAGAGAGCGAGCGATAGGGACGGACCTGTCTCTCGCTCCTCAGCCAGATATATGCGAGACCCCCATGATGAAAGAGTGGCCGCTGACTCCCAGAAGTAAGCGAGGCGAGCATGAAGCATTTCGCCAGAAAGCAGATCACAATGCTCGCACCCGCCCCGCTCCAACCCGAGAGCAGCATGCTCTTCCCCCAAACAAACAAAGCAAAACTGATGCGTGTCCCTCTCGGCAATAGTGCGTAAACAAGGGAACATGCATCGCTTGCTCTGATTCTCAGTCATTCTCTCTCTATTTATATATATATATATATATATATATATATATATATATATATATATATATATATATATATATAAAGCAGAGAAAGAGAAAAGGTTCACTGCGCACTGCCTAACCAAATTCTAACACCTAGCAGAGGAAAGTTTGTGACAGGCTTGTGAGACACACTCACACAGAATGGGCTCTGAAAAAAATGGATCTGACGACACGTTGGTGACGCGTCTTTATATTTATAGCATGGCCACAGGTGCATCCAATGATCTCACCAGCCGAGGCAATAAATTCCGGTCAATGTTCATTGACGTGTTACACACATATTCACAGCTGGTCACAATGTAGGATTGTTCCCAAAGAGTTTTTCTCAGCGCAGCATCCTAGTGAAGCTTTTTGTAAAGAGAACAATGTATGTGAGCTTGTTTAAAAAATAAATAAATAAATTGGAATTCTTGCCAGAATGATAATTCAATCTTGAAACGTAATTCAACTCTTCCATACAATCAATGCTCAGATAACTGTAAATTGTACATTGCAGCTATGTATGCAATGTAAGGTCCAGATGTTTCCATATGTGTGTGCATGTTTTAAAGGGTCACTAAGCCCACCTAATTAAAACCCAATTTTTCACACCTCAGACAGAAAAACTAGTCTCGATATGGGTGGGAAAATATGTGGGCTGGCGGGAAGAGGGAAAATGGGAGGGGGTCAGGGAATGGACTGCAGAGCATTTGTGGAGTGATTTTGATCTGACCATGGTGTTTAGTGTAAAATTCCACTCATGTCTGTTCCCCGAGTCCTGTTGAAGTCTCGCGTCTGCAGAACAGCTGTTACGTAGCCTACGTAAGTTTGAATTCTCTACTGTAATGCCTGCTCTTGCACGAGGCAGCACTGTGTTTGGATGGAAGCTTTCCTTCTCATGAATGATGTGGAAAAACTCTCAGAATCTAGTAATGTAAATACGTGCTGTCCTACCAATCATTACTCTGGGTTTACGCATTTACCTAATTTTTGTGAAATTGCTTCAACTTTCATTTTGAAACTGGAAGAATGAAATGCCTCAATAAAACAAAATAAATAAATAAATAACCACTTTCCCCTTAACAACAAACATAATGATTGCTATCACTGTTTTCAGTGATGTGCATCCTGTACATATCTGTTCACATATCAAAAAATTTGTTTTGGGGTTTCATGGCCCTTTAACAGCAAACCTCCATATGCCCACTGCTGGATATATTCTGTAAACCTCTAAAAGTCTGTGAAGTTCTGCCAAGTTATTACAGCTTAAGCTGAGGTTGAGCAAAACACAACATGCCTCACCAGCCCATGAACCCAAGAGAGTTTCAACACAAACATACTCAGACAAAGATTCAAGTACATAATTGTGTCCAAGCAGGACTGAAGATATTTTTATTTTTTTACTTTCCACACATTGGTCCTTCAATTTATGGGTGGTTACAGAGATCCATTTAAGTTGAGAAAAAAATTAACTAATGGTATAATAACATATACACACATACTATTGTACCTGCCAACACCCCACGCCAACAGTGTGGTATGTTACCAGCATACAAAAACAGAAGCTTAAATGGAAGAATTGGAAATGCTGCAAAGAACACTGAGAGGGGCAATCTAAACCAGAGCAGTTCTGACCAAATTTACACCATCAGGAAGGCTATTCCACAGATGACATTATGTTATCACAGTGTGTAATGAGGTAAAGGAGATCATCCTACTACTCATATAGATACTGGGACAGGTGTGGCAAAATGCCTTCAAATAAATGGAAAACTTATGACAAATGCACTTTCTATGGTGTCAGGGATGACTGAGAATATTGACACACAAGAGGAAGAGAACCCTCACCAGAATTTGACAAGTAGATGAATTAAAAAAAATCGAATAAAAAGCAAATCAATATACAGTATTGTTGGAAAAGAGCCACCATTTTCATTCTGTGGAAATCTGAAATGAATTGCTCACCTTCTTTTTGAAGAAGTCTCTCTCCTCCAGGGTGAGTGTGTCTGCCTTGGCAATAACAGGGACAATGTTCACCACTTTACTCAGGTGCATCATAAACTCAATGTCAATTGGCCGCAAACTAAAATGGGGACAAAACAAAGCAATAAGACCCAAAGAGGACAAACTGGAGGTAATGTCAGGGAAAGCCTCAGAAAGAGTGGTCTCTCTGCTGAAAAAAAAAAACACACAAAAAGCTGATCTCTCAGTCTGACCAAGCTGGTCTTTTATTTTGGCTTTAGAGAGGATTGAGGCATTTGGAAACAGGTCAGGTCAGCTTAAACCAGCTAAGACCAGCAAACCAGCATAGGCTGGTTTAAGCCCTTTTTTCCCAGCAGGGAGTAAATATATATCATATACCAGTGATATACCATTTACAGTATACTGTAAGTTGCTATAACCTTGTGTTTCACATTCTAACAGGTGCAACAGCACAGAAAAATTAACAAGGCATTAAAAGAGTGATAAGCATTTATTACCAGGTTGAGACCAAGTTGCATACATTTCACTTGTGCTTTTGAAATGGTATCACATTTACGTTTATTAAATTATTACATAGAACCAACTTGTGTGTGTTTATGTCTGCTTGGTAGAGAAAGTATTGTGAGTGTACAGTATTCACAACTGCAAGGCACAAACTAGCAACACTAAGATCTTTATTAACTCACATAACACACATAATTTTGCCTTAATAAAAACTGGAATGAAAGAACACAGTCTCTTAGTCCCCCGAACAAAAATATGTCACAATCTGGGATGGCATTCTATTACATGGAGATGACTACTGTGCAGAAGGGCTTTAAACAATCCGCTGTCTGTTTAAACACGCAAAATATTCAATTGCATACAGAGAAGAATGACATTCAAGCATTAACCTCACACAGTATCGCAATACCTATAAGAAACACCTTTG
Organism: Xyrauchen texanus; assembly: GCF_025860055.1. Classification (NCBI taxonomy): domain Eukaryota; kingdom Metazoa; phylum Chordata; class Actinopteri; order Cypriniformes; family Catostomidae; genus Xyrauchen; species Xyrauchen texanus. Next base: position 17,479,089 of record NC_068288.1, read on the forward strand.
TAATATACACTTAAGTTTGTGCTAAAGTTTACTCTGCAAAGTACAGTGAGCCTAGAGTGTATTATTTGATTTAGCTAAATAATGCCATCCTTACCCAGAAGATACGCAGAAGAAAAGCTGCATCTGAAGCAGCACATATACATGAAAATTGTTCTGTGTAACACGAAGGCAGCATAAATGCATGCACATTGGAACTGAGTAAATAAGATTATGGCATCAATGTTTTAAATATGAAAAAAGGAAATTGTTTTCTTTAAACAAGCAGTGTGTAACGCAGTTCAATGGAAAGGAGGCAGTGAGAACCGGCTTGACAATATAAATAATAGATTTAATGATAAACTTAAACAAAAGATACAAACACACACATGACGGACATGCCCGTAAACGATCTCTCTCTCCCGCACTGTCTTCCGCAGTCGGCCTTTATCCCTCTCGGAGGCTTGATTAGCCTGATAAGGGACCGGGTGTGTAGAATCACGACCTGGCCCTGCCCTGCACCCTGCCACACAGTAGGCTTTTAGTTTTGGCCACCACTTGATGATTGTCATCATCTGCTTGTCATAACAACAACAGTTAAAGGCAGATTTAGCATTTTATGTGCATAGATCCAGAGCAGCATCAGAGCTGCTTTTGATAACAGGGGCTGAGGTGAGTCACAGCTGGCATATTTTAGTATGGCTTTTATGTGACACTGATGTTACTAATGTTTTCATGCACATCAATATTCCTCTTTTAATCAGTATATGGCAATAATCTGTTTGCTAATGCATCATGTACAGCAAAAGTGGGGAACTTCAGGCCTATTTTATCCAGCCCGCATGGCTGTTTTAGAAATAATTTGAAAAATGTGGCAATGTTGAAAAAAATGCCCTTGTTTCAATTAACTGTAAAAAAACAAAAACAATACAATTAATGATTGAAAGTATTTTTAAATAATAACAATGCAAAATACTGCATAATAGACTCAGTTATTCTTTCATAGAGGAAGGAGTCAACATTTGCAGTGGACACTTTCGTTTTAATTCCGATTTCCCACATAACCATAATATAAAGATGGCTACCAATCAGTTTGACATCCACAAATGCGATTATACAAGTTTGAAATGTTCAAGAACCAACTTTATGGCAATCTTGCAGCCAGTGCTAACAGCTGAATCTGAGATTTGATCAGCCAACTAAAGGGGCTTTTCCACTCGACTCAACTCGACTCTGCTCGCTGTTTTGGGTTTTCCACTGTGGATAGTACCTGGTACCTGAAACTTTTTTAGTACCACCTTGGTCGAGGTTCCAAGTGAGCCGAAACGATACTAAATGTGACATCAAAATCCTGCAGATCACTGATTGGTCAGGGAGAATCGTCACTACCAGCATCACTGGATTTCCAACACGCGACATCAACCCGCTAGTTTTAAAGTTAGCAACAGCGTTAACAGTATCATTTGTTCACGTGACTCTCGAATAAAATAAATGGCTGTGCGCAAAACCTCACCATGGTCAATAAACGAGGTGCAGACGGTCCACTCGTTAGTGATATGCGAAACAAAAAAGTCTCTCAGGAATTGTCTCAGCTGTTAGCTGCACACAGCTACCACCTGACCTACCAACAGTGTAGGGAAAATATTTTTTTATTATAAAATTGACTAAGAACATCAAGGAAAAGTGGAAGTGGTTCGACCAAATGGAAGCTATCTAAACTGGCGAGCAATGGGAGGCAGAGTGCCCTGGACTCGATGGAGGATGGTACCTTTTTTTACGTTAACTCTATACTCTGCTTGAAAGCTTCTCTTTATTTAGTTGACCAGCTACTGGAAGCTTGCTTCTAAAACAACCAGGCCAATTTAATTGTTACACTTGTGTCAAATCACCATGCAACAACTGCTTTATGCAGCACAATGAGCTAGTAGCTAACAGCTATCGGTCGTGTTATTGTTTTGGACAGTTTGTATCGTGTTTAAGATAATGTCATGGCAGAAGAGGTGGCGCAACTATGACGATCAGCCTATAATCCCACCCATGTACAGGTGGCACTAAACTGCAGTGGAAATGCAAGCTCCGAAAAGTAAAGCGAGTAGAGTTGGAAAAGTGCCATAAAGGGTTTACAGTTTGTTTGTACTCTATTGAAAACATGACCATTTGAAAGCAATTTTAATAAAGTGGGCGAAAAGTCAAATGCTGACTGAGGTATTATGGTCTGTCTAATGCTAGTCACCTAACAGCATAAATACAGATCTCTGATGTTACATGCTAAAACCACTGAAATACAATTTGTGTTACTTAATATTCAGGTCTGTAATTTTTTATTAACAAAAAAACATTCCAAACATTATTTCAAAGCATTATTATATTTTATGACACAATATTATTAGATATCTATAGATATTCTAAGATCAATATATTTTTTGTTAAATTTTTCACATACATAATATTTGAGAAAAAGAAAATAAGCATTACTCAGAGCAAGTGTGTGAGAAAAGAAAATACTAAGGCATTAGGTCTACAAACAGTTTTGTACAACCAAAATGCAAACTCAGAAAAAGCAAAGAATGTTTAAAATACTCAGTATCGAAGTCCAATGAAAATAAATGAAAAACAAGTGAGTATAAAGATGCAAAATATTGTATCACAGTTTTTAATCACAATATACTAAACTTAAAATAAACATTTTTGTATTGCACATCAATACAATTGCAATCAATACAATATTCTCACCCTACTTTTTAGGTAAAATAGGCTCTTTCTAGGAAGTTTGAAACACAGGAACTGAAGTCTGTTTGTGACTGAAGTGATGTGGCATATAGTGAGACACGCAGCTGTTGATATACAGTATCTGTACAAGCACCAGCTGCTTTGAGACAAGAAGGAAGGGCCATGTCTAATAACGGTGTGCACACATCCCAAAACACACTCAGATAGAAACACTCTCTTTAAAAGTTGGACATAAGAAACTGTTTTACAATCTCAGTTTCAGTGTCGATGAATCTTGGCTTTACAGGCCAGAGCAGTGTGCATTATCACACTGTAAAAAGTAGCGAGAGTGTGTGTGTGAGAGAGTGTGAATGAATATATATTATCATTCAATAGTTTGGCCACAATTGACTGAATCTGCTGGTGCAGATGCACACTTCTGCTCTATTCCATGGCATTTTGTAGTAATGCATACTACAAATAGAGTAGTATGTTAACTGAAAATGCAACAAAAATAATTGTACTACTTGTACCCAGATGATGTACTTCTTTAACCATCAAAATGGAGTGTGGAATGTTGGACACTTCATGCACTCAGCACTTGTGGCTTGTCAAACGCAGCAGAAGGGGCAGAGTTACCTGGTTGTTATGCTGGTCTGACAAAACAATTGTAAATAATGGAGAATGTGCGCTGAATGCTTTACATTCACCCCAAGCTGTGTGAATCTGTACATTATTTTAGAAATAATGTAAGTGATTTTGAACTGAGTTTGGCTAATGCACTAAAGCGGCAACTTATTACATGTGTTTAAAACGTCACTTCTGTTAGCTGTTAAACAGTGAATACTTCCATGTAGTAAAACATTTTTAAGTGTTCCATTTGGGACAAAACTACACTATAAAAATTCATACACCACATGGCTGAGTGCATAATACAGTATATTGTGTAAGTGCATAGTGCTTCATTTGAGAGACAGCATGTGTTTCTCAAAATCTTAAAAAACTTTTATCTAAAGGCACATGCTCAAATGAATAAATAGGACCGGATAGTAAAGGAAAGGCAACCAAAAAATTCCCAGCATTCATGATAACTACTTTAAATATTGTTTAAATATCTTCTCAAATAGTCTTGTGATTAGGAAATTATGACCAGAATTCAATGAGAACCACACAGGTCTAAAAAATAAACAAAAACCACTGTAACACGAAATAATTTACATTTGCTTCAAGATGTCTGGCACTAGTTTAAGTGAGTTTTCATGGGCTAAGCTGATTGTGATGTTTGTGTGTAAATATGTTTGCATGCCTACACAAATGAGTGCACATATGTGTGTTTGTTTATGTGTTTGTTTGTTTGTGTGCATGGTCTCACCAGTGGCCGGTAGGAGGAATGAAGTATATGCAGCAGTGGACTCGTGAGTCTGGAATCCTCTTCTTCCTGTCGATGTTGATCTCTTCCTGTAAATACTGTTCGTACTGTGCATTAATGAATTTCATGATGGGCTGCCAGCTGTAAACAGACAGAGATGGCAGGAAACATATGAGATCTAACAAGGCCTACATGAATTTAAAAAAAATTTGAAATTCAGTTGAATTTAGTGTTTAATAGTGAATAATAGGTTTGGCTATTCATGATATTCCAGTGAAGAGAAATCTTAATGCAACAACATACAGTGGCATTCTAGATAATTCTGTGCTTCTAACTGTTTCAACAGTTGGAGGATGGCCCTTTTCTGATCCAGCATGACAATGCCCTGTGTACAAAGCAAAGTCTGGTGATGATTTAGTGATTCTGGTCTGGAAAAACTTGACTGGCCTGCACAAAGCTCAGATCTGAGACCTACTGAAAAACTTTGGATTGAATTGGATGGCAGTAAGCGAGCCAGGCCCCATCACCCAACATCAGAGCCTGGCCTCACTCATGCTCTTGTGTCTGAATTGGAGCAACTCCCTGCAGCCATATTCTAACATCTTGGAACATGGAACGTAGAAAGCCTTCCAAGAAGAGGGAGGCTGGGAAGACCAACTCAATATTCAGGTCAATGGTTAAGTGTAGTGCTTTTGGCCATATGCTCAGGATAAGCTTAGGCATATAAAACTTTATTAATTAACACTTGGTTATTTACAGGTTATTAAATCGACAATTATCAAGATGCCATACAGGATAAAAATGAAAAGCCAAAGTTTGCCATTGGCTGAGTGAGGGATTGAGAGTTATCTTACATGAGGGTGTCAACTAAGGCTTATTTTGATGTATTTTTGTCCATCTTCTGATTTTGACAATATCATGGTGATTTCTGTAATTTTATCTAACAGGATAAATGCTTTAAAGTGAGACAGATCAACTAATACCACAGAACATGTTTTTCCATAACAAACACACAAAAAACCTTTCACTTCCTGTAAGACAGAGACATGAGAGACCTGGCTTTTGTTAGTTAAAGTGATATTACAAAACACTGACAGAATGAAAGATTTTTGACGAAATTGAGGAAACCCATAAAATATTTACCAATTAAAAAAATATTCCAAAGAAAACATACTTTGTTTTTGTGATTGAGGGGAAAAGTTAGCACAGAGTGGCAAAAAAATTACATTTGCTCACATCAAAGGCGTCAAATAATTTCAAATTCACCCCAAGGTTCACTTATTTTGAATATTGCGGTGAAACAATTAACTAATATGATTTTCATCTTAAAAATTTGTGCGTTTAATATTTTATCTGAAATATGTACACATATTTCATGAGGACGTGTACTACATAACAGCAATGCCCCCAATATTGGCCGCTGTGGTACATAGAGGTATCTAGTTTATATTACATTGTTTCATAGCAGATATCAGCACTGAATGGTGAATAAGGAGAAACTGACCAATTCTCATTGTTTATCTGGTCTCCAAAGCCTGGTGTGTCAATGACAGTCAGCTTCATTCTCACTCCTTTTTCCTCGATGTCTGTTTAAAAAAAAAAAAAAAAGAGTTTGAGGAACTGAATGTGCACCAAAATTCATGAGACAGTGGGTCTTTTCCAAAACCTAGTGGGTGTACTCCGGAGGCAGCATTTTAAGACATTATAGGCACGCTCCTGACCCCAAGGCATGTGCCAAAAAGTACTGTAGTTATCTTAATTATGCTGCCTCTTAAGATATCTCATTTTGGATAAATTATAAGGTAGCATCATATGTATCCTTCCCCGGGTAGGCGATCCCAGAATGCACCATGATGAGCCGAATGGACGAAACGAGAGAAATTCTGATTATAAATTTACTTACTGTATAATTCATTCACTACAGAAACGTATCGAGAAATAACAGTTTAATGTGACACAAAACTGACCATTATACCCAAAATGTGTGTGTGTGCTCTGCGTATTTATGCTCGTTGGAGAATCACGTCGTTTCTCTTGTGTCACTAGTATTGTAATCAGTTGAGAGTCGAGACTCCCTTGCGATGCGTGTGAGGAGTACTATATTGCTCCTCAATGGATAAGGTGTTAAAGTTTCAGTTCTGTCAGGGTGAATGTCTATTTACCGTGGCTGATGGACTTGATCTCAATGGTCTTGGGGATTTGCTCTTCCTCTGGTGTCATCACAGATCTGCGGCTCACTTTAGATTTAAAAAGTGTGTTCATCAGTGTGGATTTACCCAGACCACTCTGACCTGCAAACATGGGAGAGATTTTTTTTTTATTTTTAGGGGCCTTGTTTTAAAAATTATATTACAATTATACAACAGTTAGGTCCAGTCCTCTAATCTGATAGGACAAGTGGCATTCCATGCTTCACTGTTTGTATCACTCCTCTTGTCTGTGTAACTTTCCAGCATTCTAGACGGACTGTCAATCTATCCTTTTATTTGTGAAACAAAACAGTTTCTTCTTTAAGTATTTTTGTTAGCAGAGCTAAAAATAGAAAAAACAACTGGTCATATGTTGTATAAAAGCAATGTCACATTCACAATCATTCTGTCATACTGAATATCAGCACAGCAGTGATTATCTGCAGAATCATGCCTGCAGCCGAATCACAGCCATCTATTTAGCTCTCCAGAACAGTAACTTTTTCACACATACATACGTAACCTTTCTCCAAACACACAAGAGACACATATTCAATTGAGTTAAGATGGCAAAAGGGATGTGGTGGGTTTTGGCGTATGTAGCATAATCGTCACCCTCACAAGCTGAACAGACCCACCAGCTGCCCCCTGGTCCATTCAATGACACACACACACACACACACACACACACACACACACACACACACACACACACACACACACACACACGTTGTGTTTCCATGTTTTATGGGGACTTTCCATAGACATAATGGTTTTTATACTGTACAAACTTTATATTCTATCCCCTAAACCTAACCCTACCCCTAAACCTAACCCTCACAGAAAACATTCTGCATTTTTACATTTTCAAAAAACATAATTTAGTATGATTTATAAGCTGTTTTCCTCATGGGGACCGACAAAATGTCCCCACAAGGTCAAAAATTTCGGGTTTTACTATCCTTATGGGGACATTTGGTCCCCACAAAGTGATAAATACACGCTCACACACACACACACACACACACACACACACACACACACACACACACACACACACACACAAAGAGGCAGTGCTTAAGAGGAGGTTAAACAGAGGATCTCTCATTTGATATCCATGAAGCAGGAACAAGGGGCAGCTGGGATCAGTTGAGTGAGGCAGCTGGGCAGTTGCTCTCAATACAGAGAGCAGAAACCATTTGGGATTAGTTGTTTTTGTAAAACATTTTTAACATATTATTGGGCATTTGATTTAAAAACAATTCACTCCTTTGACAATAATTAGCATCTTAAATCCTAAGGAATAATTAAGTGTATCTTGCTAAATTCTTCTTTGAACTTGATCTCACACCTACCTTTTGTACCACCATCAAGCATGTATTGCAATGGAGGTATCTGTGCATTGCCAGCTTAATGATATCCTCATGAAACCGGTTTCCTCTGAGTATCTTTGGATGGCTCTCCTATGAGCACTTGGCATTCAAGTAAACACACTTGTGGCATTGAAAGATTTGTTTAGCATGTTGTCAGCTAAACACCTGAAAACCATTTCTGATGTTCACAAACCTCAAGATTAAGAGAGCTGATCAGATTATTAAAGGTGTCCAAATAGACAACAGACATCTGACAAAACCAGTCATCGACTACCAAAAAAACAAGCCTTTGAAAAGAGAGATCTACTCAGAAAAAAAACATTTAATGATTTAGTAAACCCAGTAGACTAAGAGACTACATACTTCACATATTCACTTCTCAATGCAGTGGATTAGAACAAGCATCAACACTTTCACTCAAGAGACACAAATGCTTTTGTCTTAGTCCTCAGAGCTAAAGTCTTCCAAAAACTTAATGTACCAGTTCCTGGAAAGAGGCCCACCCATCCAGCCCTTGGCTTTTAACAATAAACTAATTTGGCTTGCTGTCTCGGATGGAGGGGCTCGAGATCGAGACTTGAATGGAGAAAGGAAGGTTAGAATAATGGAGAATAAGGTGGAGCTGGGGAAGAGGTGACAACATTAAAACCCCCTGCCTAATATCTCTGTTGACCTCTCTCATCAATGAGGCATTTCCATCCTCAGAACTGCCCCTCACTGGATGTTTTTTGTTTTTGAGTAAATTCTAGAGACAGATGTGCATGAAAATTCCAGGAGATTCGCAGTTACGGAAATACACAAACCAGCCCATCTGGCAACAACAATCATCCATGCGATTCTCTAATCAGCCAATTGTGTGGCATCAGTGCAGTGCATAAAATCATTCAGATATGGGTCAGGAGCTTCAGTTAATGTTCACATCAACCATCAGAATGGGGGAAAAAAAAATTGGACCGTAGTATGATTGTTGGTGACACACACACACACACACACACACACACACACACACACACACACACACACACACACACACACACACACACACACACACACAATCTGTACTCACCGACAACCATGATGTTAAACTCAAAGCCTTGTTTCATGGCTTTCCTCCTCATCTGTTCCAGGATGGCATCGATACCCACATAGCCAAACTCTGTGCTGGTCTTCTCACCCCGCTCCACAGGCATCTTTCCTGCATCTGCCATACTGCTGTGAATACTTGTGATGACCTCTGACCCTGTTGACAATGAGAGAGAGAGAGAAAGTTAGCATTCTTGTGGTATCTAAGATGTTTTTGGCTTCAGCAGTTTTGTATGGAGCATGAAATTTGCCATATTAAATAAATAAATGCAGTGACAAAGATGAAAATTAAAACCCCATTAACAACTTAATTTCCACTAAGTTTCTGCAAAATATGCAAAATTATAAAATTTTCTTTTTCATTTTCACAGTGACAATGCATCATCCTTGTCAAATTAGAACTAAAATGCAATTGGTGATTTGACATTCCATTATTGCAACAATCTTGAGGCAAGACTGCCAATATTAAAATGAAAAGGCAAGAAATTGCAAATTCATATTTTACAAAGCATTTTTTTAAGTCAATGGAATAAAGATAACATAATTAAAATTAAAATGCAAAGTTCAGTTTTATTTATTTGATTTTGATTTTTAATTTCAAATCCAAAATGTAAATTCTAAGTTAATGAGTAGGTGGTGATACTTTAATACAGCAGTTCTGACTCTAGATAAGTGGCTGCAGCCTGCGGCTCATCACTAAATGCATTAGGGCAATGTCTTAATTTATGACATAATTAAAAAAAAATTTAAGCAAATATTACATCTTGCAATTCTCATATTTAAACATATTTATTACATTATGGTAGCATTGAAAATGAGTTAAATTTCTGGTCTTTCAATAGTGCAATATTATTTGTACATACACTTTCCTCTTCTCACATAATTTTTCACATTCATATGTATATATCCTCCTACATGAGTTATTCTATCTGTTTTCTATTGCGCATTTCTATATATTTTATCTCTACATTATTTTATTTATGTCTCATTCGTCATATTCCTTGTGACCTGGAACTATGCAAATTCCTTGTGTGTGTAACCATCATTGCCAATAAAACTCTGATTCGGAGTTCATCCAAATTTGAAACATTCCTTTTGTTATTAAATCAATGCTTAGCCTACTGGTAAATAAATCTATTGGTAGTATTGGTAATCATCTCAATGGAACAGAGACAGCACTGACTTCTGAAAATACATTCATCAGACACATTATTTGAGCTTTTGAGCTCTTGTCACCACTGGATTTGATCTTAACTTCCAACACATTTCAAGGCTTCACGACTTGACATTGTCATTCCAAGCAGTTCAAACATTTCAATTAAATTTTGCTGCATTAGAAAGACAACACTTAGTACATGTTAAGTTTACTCTAATGGCAATAAATCAAAACAAATAATTTACCTGATATTTACTAATACTAATTTACGGAGTTTTAGTATGAAAGTTTTTTTGGTCAAGAAGCCAAGAAACGCATTTTAAATGTTTATTATTAGCTATTATTATTAGCCTAATCATGCTGTTTGAATAACAGGCTGAATTATGTAATTTGTTGTTGTATAAGTTTAATTCTTTAGTTTGATACAATTTTTGAATCTAAAGTATTAAATATTGGAATATTAGTATAACATTTTTTGTATATTAATGAACTGTATTTGTATCATACATTCTCGGCTTTTCTCTCAGTTCACTGTTAAGGCAGGAAGGTGGCTAGCCTAGCCCATGTCTTGAAAACATAATTCGTTTTAATGGACAAAATGGCATGCAAGATTATAAAACATTAGCATACACTATGGTCATCTCTTTCCAGCTCTTCCGCACACCTTTCAACAAACTTGAAACAAGATCCTCTGCATTGAAAATGCTTTAGATCTTCCATATTTCTTTTGTTTAATTACTATTATTGATATATTAAATTAATAACGGCAAATAACTGATGATATATTAATCAATAACAACCTTAATATACACATATACTCAGGGTTGGGGAATACAAAATATAAGTAACTATTGGTAATAAAGTGGTAAAACACTTTTTATTATGATGTGTTACGATCAGACAGAGAAGTTTGAAGTAAGTTTGGAGCAGAAGAAATAGAAATAAATCTTGTGTACATTTTCAGCATTACGCTAAGCTAAAACGCTATTTCTAGCCATTTTACATGCACATGTTACCAGGCACGATCATATTTTTTTATCATGAAAATTCACGTTGGATCATAATTTCTTTTTCCTAGTAAGACCTTTGATATTAGTACAAAAATCTTATTCTTATAAAATATATACAAATATAAAGCAAACCTTAAAACAAGATCAATTTGATTCATCTTGTTTTAGAAACAACACTGCATAAGATATTTAGGTTTTCAGAGATTGTAACTGTAGTGAAATATAGTTACTTATATTTTGTATTTTAAATATGTAATCCCATTACCAGAGGTGGGAGACTCGAGTCATATGACTTGACTCGAGTCAGACTCGAGTCGCAATTTTCTGGACTTGAGACTTACTTGACTAGATCTCTAAAAATACTCGACTTGACTTTAGACTTGCTCCTTGTGACTTTAGACTTGACTCGGACTTGTGCCTATTTACTTGAAATGACTTGTGGAAAAAAATGTTTTTCAATTATTGTGATTTTTTTATATATTTAAGAATGAACTATATATTTTCCAATAAGTCGGCGAACCCAATCTACTCTTCTTTATACGCATGCGTAATCAGGAAGCCGCTTGCCGCCTGCCAAAACAGCAGATCCCTCCGCGGACAACATGGATACAGCAACAACAAAACCAGCTCCAGCCCCGAGGATAATAAAGTTTGGGTTTAGAGATTTCGTGTATACGGCCAAGAAAAGAACGGCTGTGTGTAATATCTGCAGTGCCAAGATAAGTGATTCATCGGCCACAACTTCAAATTTCATTCGTCACTTCAAGTTGCACAGCGAGAAGTAAGTGGTTTTGCTAGTTTTCAAGCACGAGGTTTTCTGTGGTATCTATCTACTTCCAACTTAGTGTAAATTAAATTGCAGGTTAACCACCACAACCAATTAATGTGTAAATTAAAGTGCTCAATATGTATATTTTTTAAAAATTGCTTAAGTCTTAAAATGCCTTAAAATAACATTTATTGGGGTTTCTTCAAAGGTAGCATGTTTTTTTTTTTTTTTTACAGTAACTGGGTGATGACGTTATAAGAGGGAGCGCGGGCGGTATTCCACTCACTCTGTGTGTGCGGGTTGAGGGAGAATAAAATAACATGTTTGCAGCGTTGAGCGATGTAGCCAATCACAGACATATGTGTTGATTTCTTGAACGCAATGGCCAATCAGAAGCATTTACGATAGACTTCCCTCACCTTTCAAAACAGACTTTTTGTTCAGTGCTGAATTCTGTATGCTGGCAAATCCTCTAATTATAACAAACAAAGTGTATGTATTATGAAAGCTTCATTGATAATAACAGAGATGTGTGAGATCACGATGAACTGATGTCAGCTTTTTAGGAATTATCAAGTCATGCCAAACCATGCACGCAGTAGCCTGCTTGCTTTTATGTTATAACAGTGGTTTGTGTGTTAATGCTTTAATAACAAATAATTTATCAGGAGCATCTATGCTGATGTGTATGGTGGCGACACGTAGGCTAACTTGAAAGTATTTGGAGGTACAGAAAAAATGTCTTTTTGCGGGCGGGAGCGGGACAAAACATAATTGCGGGCGGGAGAAAGTAATATAGAAAGTAGTTGAGAACGTCAGTTATAATGACCCACGTATTAAACAATAGTCAGGTTTAAATCATTTAAATGATTAGATTTGTTTTCTTAAAATTTCCATATAATATTTTGTGTTATGGGATCAAATCACCTGGATATTTAGAAAAATATCTTTTTAGTTTTTTTTTTTTAAGATTATGTTTATAATTACTCTAGCCTAATGTTTAAAATGTGTCTATTACATAAAGTAATAGGTGCTTTTCTTTTCTTTTAGATATGAAGAGTACCTCAAGGCCAAAATTGAGATGACAGTATAGGTATTATTACTATATGTTGAGATGGGGGCATGTGACAATGTTCAGTCCATGTTTACACAGATACATCAGGGTATTCATAGATAGAAATGATCTTAGTTCTTTTTAAGCGTGTTCACGTTGGCCTAATTGGATTAAATTGAAACTTTTAATGTTTTTGTTTAGTTTACACTTTCATAGGGGACATCACAGCAAAATAACTATATGCAGGGCTAGCACAAGATGGGAAAAGGTTTATTAATTCTTGTTTACTTGTGTTCATTTAATTTATTTTTATTTTAGAGCATTTAAAGTGCTTCTTAATGATATTTTATTTATTACACAAGTTAATTTATTTATTTTTGTAACCCATCAGCCCTCTGTGTCCAAATAAGTAATAGAAGTCCCAGAGTTAAAAAAATGTGTATAACTAGCCTGTGTGCGACTTGGTATGACTTGATGACTAAGTTGCGACTTGACTTGACATGACTTGACCCTTACAACAGAATGACTTGACTTGGACTTGACCCTTACAACAGAATGACTTGACTTGACTTGACTTGACCCTTACAACAGAATGACTTGACTTGACTTTGACTTGCAATGTTAACACTTGGACTTGACTTGAGACTTGCATTTAGTGATTTACTCCCACCTCTGCCCATTACATGCATTCCGTTAGTCCCCAACGCTGAGTATATGTGTATATATTTTTAATATGTGTACTTACTGTAGTCAAAACAAGTGAAAAAAATCTAAAAGTAATCCAAAGTATTTAGAATACGTTACTGGCCTTGAGAAATTTATGGAATACATTACAAATTACATTTTACAGCATGTATTCTGTAATCTGTAGTGGAATACATTTCAAAAGAAACCCTCTCAGCCCTGCATATACTGTATCTCCCTTGCAACATCTCAGCGCCCCCTAGTCTGATACCCAATGTACTGAAAGACCTCTCTTAAGCTCCACTCACTCATTTCCATATAAATTACATATTGACTTTGAAAATAAAGATTGAAAAATAAAAGATAAAATAAAAAATAAACACTCAAAATTTGCATTTTAACTCTGTCACTGATAACTTTTAAGAAAATGCTTTGTAAAAATGTTATTTGCAATGTTTTTTTCCACATTTGCCTATTCATTTTAATATTGTCTTCCCTCAAGATTGTAATGAAAATGGAGTGTCAAATATTTTATTACATTTAAGTTTTCAATTTGACAGGGATGATTCATTGTCACTCTGAAAGTTAAAATGAACATTTCATAATTTTATTTTATTTTGACACATATTTTGCAGACACTTAGTTGAAATAAAATGGTAAATGAGGTTTATCCAGGGGTTTAATGGTCCACTACATGTGGGTCAACCAAACCAAATAGCAATGTTCACATGACATTTGTTTAGCTATTAAATAGTAAATCTGTACCTCTGACTTGTGTGATGGTATTTAATTTGAAAATGAACCCGATTCTTGGTTTCAATAAAGTTAAGCCAAATGTTCAACACCAGGTAATGAATAATGTCTTAGTTTGTTTCTGAAGTGTGCCCGGATGTCAGAACACATGGAAATAATGTAGTGGAAAACCCACAATATTAAAAACAGTTATCTCAGATTAATGAAACACATTCTATACATCAAAGTCCAACATTTATTTTCTAGATCACCATTGTTACACCCGTGATCCACATGACAGCTACAAAGACAATGAAAATCACTTTTTATCAAGCTCTTAATTTGTTCCTCAAACTCACAGTAACCTTGTAGGTAAATTCTCCTCAAATGATTACCTGATCATTGACTTCACCAAAGAAATTCAAAAATCAAAATCAAACCACAACCTTACCTGGAAGAGAAAGGATATTTTGTCTGCAAAGCTGATGAATTTGATGAATCTATAGCTTAAAAGTTGTGTTTAGTAGTATGTGTGTGTGTCTGAGAGAGAGTGACACACAACTCACTATGTGAGAGTGGGAAGGGACAAGATAGCTATGCTTTCCTTTATAACGACAACATGTGGCTTCCTCTACCCATAGTGTCTAGACACTTGCACAAAACCTTTACCAAAGAACAGAAGCACAGCTAAAAGTTCTCATAAATAAATAAATGAACACACATTAACACACATAACACAGTGTATGCAAATTCTAATGCAGAGAATTTACTGAACAGCAAAGAATGTACAGGTATGTACAAACATAACAGATATGAAAAATATTATTGCTTCATCAGATGCCTGAGGTGCTGCCATGAAATCCCAATCTGTGACATTCTTAACCTGTACACCCACGGTGCATTTCATTAACTGTTTAATAGCATTTAGCATTTGATAAAACACTATTACTATTACGTGTTTTAAAACTTCTTGTTTAGAGGAATCATAATTTTTTTCTCATCTTTTTTATGATACAAACATTATATATTTTTTATTATAAGAATAACTATCAATCAATCATAGAACAAAATGTGTATAAGTGTATCACAGCATTGAGAAAACACTTCCTCAGTCTGTAACTTATTTCCTGTCAGTGAGTTACACACAGTACTTGACAGATGCTACATGACAGAAAACAGAGAGTGGCACGGGCCTGAACCATCACCCCAGATCACTATCAGGCAACTACAGACAGTTATGAGATACATGCATTACCTAGAGCATTGCTACTCTAATGGGCTGCTTCAGGACCCAGATTTGACATTAGACATCAAGTGGAAATCCAACACAGTTTATTATACAAAAGCAAACAAAAATGTAATTAACAATTAAAGGTATCCAGTATTATTAACAAAACAGAACAGGCAACATTTCCTTTCCACACCAAGAAACTGAATAGTGACTGAAACTAACATCATGTCTAACATCTAATTTGGGTACCATAGAGGAAGCAAAGTTATAAGGGTTTGAAACAACCAAGTAAATTATTACAGAATTTTGTTTTTGAGTGAACAACTCCTTTAAAGGGATAGTTTACCCAAAAATGAAAAATCTCTTATAATTTACTCACCCTCATACCATATCCTAATATAAGCAATATAATAGGTGTGGGTGAAAAGTGAAACTAAACTTGCACCACATGTGACTTTCGATGTAAAAGTTAAAGTGGAGATTTAGAATAAAAAAATACTTAAATTTGTATCTGTTCCTCACCCACACCTATTAAATTGATTCTGAAGATATGGATTTAAACAATGGAGACATATTGATTACTTTTATGTTTAATTTATGTGATTTTTAGAGCAAAGATATTTTTAAAGATATATTTTTGTGTTCAGCAGAAGAAAGTCATATACATCTGGGCTGGCATGAGGATGAGTAAATGATGAGATAATTTTCATTTTTGGGTGAACTATTTGTTTCAGTGTGGAGCTGGGAATTAGCAAAATAAACATGCTGTGAGCTAATTCATTTCAATGTGCATGTCTAATTCATTATTCAAATTATAAACACATTTTCCAGTCACTGGTCACCAATGTGATTGTGACTGTGGCCTCTCATACTAAACACTTTGATCTTATTTTTCACTTTGTCTATTTATACCAGCTAATCTTAAAATAATTGTCCTATAATTCACCTCACTCCAGTTCCATTCTTTAAAAAAATACCGGAATCGTATGATCTTTGACTTTCGGTTCTGTTAATGGTTCTCCAGAGTGCAATTTCTGCCGATGCAGCTGAAACACAGTCTTGAAGTACTCTGACAGTGTTTCCAGCAGCACATTTCTACAGTAGCGCTTCCCTCTACTGACTCTACAGCGTTAAACACACAGCTCTAACAGTGTATTTGATTCCCGATCGAACAAGTCTCCAGATGGCTCTTTTGAATCTACAGCAGGAAACATACACGCTTCTGGTATAGTTTGATTCCCAAATTAATTTTTCATAGGAGCCAGTTCTTTTGAATCTATAGTGCATAAAATCTGTCCTCTGCACTTCAATAACTGCCTGGTTTGGTTCAGCAATGAAATCGGACATCAGAAGTCTACAAAGGACAGTTCAGACGGCTGAGAAGAATATTGGTTGCTCCCTACCCTCCCTTCAAGAACTGTACACTTCCAGAGTGAGGAAAAGGACTGGAAAAATATCTCTGGACCCCACTCACCCTGCCGAATACCTTTTTGAACTGTTGCCTTCTGGTCGATGCTACAGAGCACTGAGCACAAGAACCATCAAGCATGAGAAAAGATTTTACCTTCAGGCTATCCATTTCATGAATAGTTAAAACTGCCACATTGAGCAATAATTATGTGCAATACACAGCGTAGTCTATTTATATTTATAAAACACATCCTACCTCTTTATAACAGATATGTATTTGTACATACGTACATATAAACTCAGCAAAAAAAGAAACGTCCTCTCTCTTTCATCTGCTTTTATTTTCAGCAAACTTAACATGTGTAAATATTTGTATGAGCATAAAAAGATTCAATAACTAAGACATAAACTGAACAAGTTTTACAGACATGTGACTAACAGAAATGGAATAATGTATCCCTGAACCAAAGGGGGTTCAAAATCAAAAGTAACATTCAGTATCTGGTGTGGCCACCAGCTTCATTAAGTAGTGCATCCTCCTCATGTACTGCACCAGATTTGCCCATTCTTACTGGGAGATGTTACTCCACTCTTCCAACAAGGCACTTGCAAGTTCCCGGACATTTCTGGGTGAAAGGGCCCTAGCCCTCACCATCCGATCCAACAGGTCCCAGACGTGCTCAATGGGATTGAGATCCGGATTCTTTGTTGACCATGGCAGAACACTGACATTTTTGTCTTGCAGGAAATCATGCACAGAACGAGCAGTATGGCTGGTGGCATTGTCATGCTGGAGGGTCATGACAGGATGAGCCTGCAGGAAGGAAGATGTCTTCCCTGTAATGCCCAGCATTGAGGTTGCCTGCAATGACAACAAGTTCAGTCCGATGATGCTGTGACACACCACTCCAGACCATGACGGACCCTCCACCTCCAAATCAATCCCGCTCCAGAGTACAGGCCTCAGTGTAACGTGCATTCCTTCGAAGATAAAACAGAGTCTGACCATCACCCCTGGTGAAACAAAACCACGACTCGTCAGTGAAGAGCACTTTTTGCCAGTCCTGTCTGGTCCAGCGAAGGTGGGTTTGTGCCCATAGGCAACATTGTTGCCGGTGACCTGCCTTATAACAGGCCAACAAGCCCTCAGTCCAGCCTCTCTCAGCCTATTGCGGACAGTCTCAGCACTGATGTAGGGATTGTGCATTCCTGGTGTAACTCGGCAGTTGTGGTTGCCATCCTGTACCTGTCCCGCGGGTGAGATATTCGGATGCAGGTATTGTTACATGAGGTCTGCCACTGCGAGGATGATCAGTGCTGTCATAGGCATCTCACAGTATGGACATTGCAATTTATTGCCCTAGCCACATTTGCAGTCCTCATGCCTCCATGCAGCATGACTAAGGCCTGTTCACGCAGATGAGCAGGGACTCTGGGCATCTTTCTTTTGGTGTTTTTCAGAGTCAGTAGAAAGGTCTCTTTAGTGTCCTAACTTTTTATAACTGACCTTAATTGTCTACTGTCTGTAAGCTGTTAGTGTCTTAATGACCGTTCCACAGGTGCATGTTCATGAATTATTTATGATTCTTTATGACGCAACAGCAAACGTGATAAAATTAAATGCTGTGTTTTATCAATTTATCTACTGATATAGTATTTTTATTTATCATTTTTATGCAGTTCAGGTGAGTTTTAATCAATGTATGAATAGAAATTATTGCCCCTCTCAACTGTAAACTGACTAATGAAAATGGATATTCAAATCATTCAGCAACGTCATCTGCTTCCATCTAACTGCGTTTGGAAAAAAAAAAAAAAAAAACTTTGACAAGTGTTGTGTTGTGCTGGTGATCAGACATATTATTACACATCAACAATTTAAGATATCAAGGAGAGATAATCTGTGTACGGTAGCATAAATACTAGCAAGAAACAAGTGATAATAAAACATCATATTAAAACTAGGGCTGTTGATTTTTTTAACGTGTTATTTTTAGTCAAATTAATCGCAATGCTCCCGGACCGTAATATGGAAGATTCCTGAGAAATGCAAGCTTGTAGTACCACCTGTTAACTCCAGAGGACAGTAAGTGAAACTTCAGCTGCGTGGCAATGTTTATATGGTGATGAAAAACACGCTTGAGCAGCAGAACAATACAAACACCCTTGCGTTCAAAACACTTGATGGAACGCAAATCCAAACTAAGGGATCTCAATATGTGTTCTAAGTATTAAACTATATTTAACTTGAGACAGTGACCTAAACAGTTTATGTTTATGACGCAACACATCCAAGACGCTACACAAGCATGTCTGATGCAGCTGTTCATTGACGGGTCCTTAAACAAGCCCTCATAATACATCTCGAAGTGATTGACAAATTCACTTGTGAAATGGATTGCTGTGAACTGTATGCCAATGATTGGAATATGTTCAATAATATGGTAGTAAACAATACATTGTATTCTAAAGGCACTTTTTGTATTGTCTTATTAATGATGAACTCTTCTGCCACAAGAATGTAATGCATTTTAATTATCTGAATATTTTTTTATTTATATATACAGTGTATATATATATACAGTGTATATATATATATATATATATATATATATATATATATATATATATAAATATTTAAAGATAACTATGTACCATTATTTCAGCATTATATATATAATTATTGTTATATGAGGGGCTTTCTCAGCAAATATTTGTATATGCAATTAATTAATCGGGACACCATGTAATTCATTCGATTCAAAAATTTTATCGATTGACAGCCCTAATTAAAACCCATTGATTTTACATATCAGCCTCCCCAGAAAATTCCCTCACGGACCACCACTGAGAGTTAGAGAGATAAAGTAGTATTTGGCTGGTTGTGTGATCTCAACATGGCGGCCCCCATCAGGCAACCTGCTCCATGTAAAATAAATGAGCAAGTAATCACTTTTACTAGGCTACTGATATGACTGTAGTCTTCATCCAATGTGAGTGTAAATAATAATAAAAAAAAATCTAAAATACGATTCCATTCTTCAGGGGTAAAACTTTCAAATGAAGAAAAATTGCTAAGTGCACCTTCAAGTATGAAGATTGTTTATTGTGTAAGTATTGTGTATTGATACATGTAAAGAAACAGCCTTGAGAAGAGGAAAAACTACCATATAAATATGTTGAGAGCAGAGCTGTTGGAATAAATCATTTCAGTGATGCATCGCTATTCATACTCAAACGATTCTGAATCGATTCTCAAAAGTTCAGTTCAGAGTTTTAAATCACGGCAGAGCAGTGGTGCATGCCAAAGACAGATGTGGAAACAAAGACGTGAGTTAAGTCCATACACTAAAGTTAAGTGCACTAACACAACTGTTTGCAGACCAGCTGTATCAAACACATGACCAATTGTGCCCGAATGAAACTACGATCTCGAAATTCTTTCACAAACCCATGCACATAGCAATGGGAGAGTTGCCCCCGATACCTTTCTCTACTGTTGCGCACTCTCCATTTCATTGGCTTTTGTCATTGCCGGTCACTCCTTTGTCAGGACAAATGATAAAGGTTTTATCTTCTACTCGCAGAGCAAACAGATAGAACGTCTTGGGTTACTTAACTGTAACCCCTGTTCCCTGAAAAATCAGAACAAGATGCTGTGCTGAGTTTGCGCTTTGGGGACGTCTTTAGGTGTGACCAGATGTGAATATGTGTGCAACACGTCAATGAAATTGACAAGAATATATAGCCTCTGCCGGAGACATCATCAGGATGCGCCAGTACCAGGGGATGATGCGCCACAGATGCATTGTCAGGTATTTTGTCTGAAGAGCAGTCCTGGGGAATCCTCAGTGCGGCAATGAAGCGCAGCATCTCATTTTGCTTTTTCAGGCCCCCCTGGTTGAGTGAGCCCTGATACCTACTGTCGAATCTTGATAGCATCCCTCACCCAATGTGACATCGTTTGCTTGGTGGCGGCCGCACCCTTGTTACGGCCCCCATGAAAAATGAATAGTTGCCCTGACTTATGCCATTGGCTAGTGCGGTGGATGTAAGCCTGAAAGGTACAGACTGGACACAGTCCGTGAAGTCTCTCCTGATCTGGTGTTGTAAACACTGGGGAACAGAAGGCTTCAAGAGTGACCGGATGTATGGCCGAGAAAGCAATCTTAGGCAGGTAGTCAGGATGAGGGTGCAATATTGCTTTAGCCTTTCCTGGGGCAAAATCTAAGCAGGATGGCAAGACAGACAGAGCCAGCAAATCCCCAATTCATTTTAGAGAAGTAATCGCCTAGTAATCACAGGCGATTACTTATCACAGAAGTAACCACATCTTGAGAGTCATTAGTTTATCAGATGCTGACTCTAGAGGTTCAAAGGGGGTCTCAACCAGACCCTTAAGGACTATTTATAAGTCCCTTAAAGGGATCCTGGTGCTAGCAGGAGGTCTCAATCGCATGGCTACACGAACGCAGCAAGTGAGCAGAGGATGTTTCTCCAATGGCATCTCGTCAATCTAGGCATGGCAAGCCGATAGAGCGGCCACATAAACCCTGAGAGTGGCGGGGCATGTACCTGCTGATAATTTTTCCTGCAGAATATCCAGAACTGAAGTAATCTGGCAGTTAACTGGATCTGCATTATGTGCAGTGCACCATCTTTCAAATACACCCCATTTATTGGCATAACTTCTAGTAAAGGGAGCCCTAGTGCTCAGAATGGTCTCGATGACTTCAGGTGAAAGCCCGGTGTCCCTCAGTTGGTACACTTCAGGGGCCAAACATGAAGGTTCCACAGATCGGGCTTGGGATGAAATATCGCCCCCTGCGCCTGAGAAAGAAGGTCCCTCCTGTCCGGAATCGCCAAAGTTCGGCCAACGCGGCGCTATCAGTAAGAGCCAGGACCCTTGCTGGCAAACTTTGGCCAGGACTCCCGGGAGCAGAGAAGCTGGAGGAAACGCATACAGGCGCATTCTATGCCATGTATGCGCCATCTTGTCCAGACCCAGGGGGGCTGGGTGACTCAGAGAGAAGTAGAAGGGGTATTGCGCTGTCTGTTGGGAGGCGAAGAGGTCCACTTCCGCTATGTAAAATCTCAACCATATTTGTTTCACTACCTCTGGGTGGCGTTTCCACTCCCCCTTTGGTATTTTCTGTCTGGACAGTAAATCTGTTCCCACATTCAGTCATCCAGGGATATAAACTGCACTGATTGACAGGAGCTTGGCCTGGGCCCAAAGGATAATCTTTTCTGTTCAGCTGGCGTGAACGTAGACCTCCTTGATGGTTTATGTAAGAGACTACTGCTGTGTTGTCCACCCACACCAGGACATGGCAGCCTCACAGATACTGGAGGAAGTATTTCAGGGCCAGAAATACAGCCATCAACTTGAGACAGTTGATGTGCTAATCGAGTTGATGGCCCTCCAATTCCCCTTGTGCTGGATGACCACTTAAGACTGCTCCCCAACCCCCAGGCGTCTGTCGTTAGCAACTTGCGATGGCAAGACGCACCTAGAGTGGGACCCAAGGTGAGGAACCGGGGTCTGAACCACATAGAAAGGGTACCCTTATCTGCCTTAGGGGACTGGCCCTTGGATGAAATCCCCTGACTTTGAGACCCAACTGAAATGGTCTCATGTGCAAAAGGCCCAAAAGAATCACTGAGGATGCAGATGCCATGAGACCTAGTATTCGTTGATACTGATGAACAGTGCAACTTTTGCCTAGCCTGACTTCGCTCAGGGTGTTCTGAATGGTCTCGATTCGAGCGGGAGACAATTGTGCCCGCATCATGATCGAATTCCATACGATCCCCAGATAGGTAGTTCCCTGAGTGGGAGAGAGAACGCCTTTCCTGACGTTGAGTCTCAAACCCAGAGAAACCAGCTAAGAATATATCCCTGTGCCATAATGGCAGTTCTTGTGACTGTGCTAGTATCAGCCAGTCGTCTATATAATTCAGAATGCGGATACACCGGAGTCGCAAAGGAGCCAGTGCTGCATCCGTGCACTTCATGAATGTGCGGGGTGATAAGGCTAGGCCGAATGGAAGAACCCGATATTGGAAATTTTCGCCACCGAAAGCGAACCTCAGGAACTTCCTGTGTTGTGTGCAGAATTTCGATATGAAAGTAAGCGTCCATGAGATTGATTGCAACCAACCAATCGTGATGTTTGATTTGAGACACGACTGTCTTGATGGTTAGCATCTTGAACTTGAACGCCTTGACTAAGTGTTTCAAGCTTCGAAGGTCTCAAATCGGACGCAAACCCCCATCCTTCTAGGGAACCAGGAAGTATCTGCTGTTGTAACCTGACTCTCTCTCTGGAAGGGGAACATGTTCTATGGCCCCTTTGACAAAGAGATTTTGCAGTTCTTTCCATAGTAGACATGCTTGTTCTGGTTTCACGGTAGTGGGAACCACTCCGTTGAAACGCGGAAGACGGCGAACAAATTTAATTCTGTAACATTTTCCTACTGTTCTTAAGACCAACATAGAAACACCCGGCAGTAGCTTCCACACTGCCAGGTTCTCCGAGATGGGTATCAATTTTGACACTTCCTGTTGAGGGGATGTCGAGTGCTCAGTGTCCAGGACTACGGCAGGAAGCAACGGAACACACAACATTTAGCTGGAAACCACTAACTCCCGAAACACCAGAGGCGGCGGGAATGGAGAGGTTTCGCGGGGGTATCGGGAAGGTGCAGGTGAATGTCTCTCACAACCCATCCCAAGGGGGCTACCTCCACATGGCTGGGCGCAAGACTGTCAGGACTTTCTCTTCCTGGAGATAACGGTCCTGAGGTCTTACTTTGGGGGCTGCTGAGGGCGAAAAGCCGGTCCCCAGTCTCTACAAGGAAGGAATTGCCCGAAGGCTTCCTCACGACTCTTTGCCTCCTTGAACCTTGTGATGACATTGTTCATAGAGTCACCGAACAAGCCAGAAGGTGAAATCGGGGCATCAAGAAGGAACACTTTGTCCTTGTTTCTGATCCCCGAAATGTTCAGCCATAAGTGTCTCTCCATGCTGACCAAAGCAGCCATAGGCCGGCCATTGTCGCGAGCCGTCTGTTTGGTCACCCGGAGAGACAGATCCGTGGCTCGACGAAGCTCTGAGAAAGCCTCATAGTCGACCGTACTTCCGGCACTCAGATCCTTCAACAGGTCAGCCTGGTACGCCTGCAACACTGCCATAGTGTGCAAGGCAGCACCAGCCTGACCTGCTACCTGATAAGCTTTCCCCACAAGCGTAGAGGTGGTCCTGCATGGCTTTGTGGGGAGAGTAGGTCTCTTTAGAGACGATGCCGAGCCAGGCGAGAGATAACCCACAAATGTCTCTTCTTCCTGTGGCATCATGGAATACCCACGATAGTCTAATATGTCGATGTCGAAGGCACGAAGACATGGGAAGTATAAGCCTTCCACCATGAATGAGAAAACTCGTCATGGAGGTCATCAAAGAAAGGAAGGGACTGATTTAGCATTCCCTTACCTTGGCCACCAGACAGAAATCTGTCCTCCTGCTTGGAGTGTTTGTGGGTCTCTTGTCTAGTCTGGCCACCGCCCGAGTAACCACCTCAAGTAATTCCTCAACCGCTTTATTATAGTGTGAGGAATGCTCAAAGGTGGGTAGTTCGAAGTCCACAGACTCAAGAGATTTAGTGTCCCCCTCGTGAACCGAAGATCTTGGAGCACGCTTCAAGATCACGAGAAGGACTGGCTGGATCTGGGGAGAGAGGGAGCGATAGGGACGGACCCGTCTCTTACTCCTCGGCCAGATCCATATGAGAGCCCCACGATGGAAGGGTGGGCGCTGGCTCTCTGAAGCGAGACAAGTGCGAAGC
Organism: Xyrauchen texanus; assembly: GCF_025860055.1. Lineage (NCBI taxonomy): Eukaryota > Metazoa > Chordata > Actinopteri > Cypriniformes > Catostomidae > Xyrauchen > Xyrauchen texanus. Next base: position 17,503,682 of record NC_068288.1, read on the forward strand.
ATTTTGACTGAAAACAGATCGCAATGCTCGCACCCGCACCGCCCCAGTGCAACAGTGGCATGCTCCTCCCCCAAACACAAAACAAAACTGGTGTGTGTCTGTTTCAGAATGTAAACACGGGAAAACACCGCTTGCTTTGTTTATTATCCATTTTTTTTTTAAAGAGAAAGGTTTTCTGTGCACTATCTTCGAACTCCTAACAGAGGAAAGTAGAACGTTTTGACAGGGTTGAGAAGCACAACACACACAGAATGGTCTGAAGACAAAAGACCTGACGATGCACCTGTGGCGCATCTATTTATAGCCCCTGGTACTGGCGCATCCTTATGATGTCACCGGCAGGGGCTATAAATTCAAGTCAATTTCATTGATGTGTTGCACACATTTTCACAGCTGGTTACTCCTAAAGACTTTCCTAAAGCGCTAAATCAGCACAGCATCAAGTGTAGCTTTTGATAGGGAACAGTGCATACAGGACAGCTGATACATTTATGAAGCAACAACTGCGCTATTTTAACTGCTTTACTATCACCTGTGCAGGTGAAGAGCAGATTCACTGACAGCTTCACTCTCATAGAAGCAGATATATCTCTCATCCTCTCATATCTCTATTTAAAATGAATAGAATGGCATAGATTCATTTTAAATAATAATTAAATACTATTAAATGATTTACAATGCTTTAACAAAATGTAAATAATAATATAATCAGTATTCAGTGTGTTTTGATGGAGAACCAATATTTGTTTTTGTGCTTTTAAGAGATTTTTCTAAAAAGGTTCTAAATAAAGGATCTGAAAAACTGAGATACTCTTTTAAACTATAGAAACATTTATTTAATCTTGCAGATGTTCCATGTTTTGTTCACAGCTTATAATGAATGTAAAAGGCCAGTTTATGTAATGTGACTCATTCAAATTTTTAAAACAGCAGTTAAATAAAAAGCTGGAAGGGAAAAATAGATAGTTAAAAAAAACTATTTTGAAGAAACTGAAAAAAGAATGATATTGAAGGACAATATGCATTGTGATGCATCAAGAATAGATTTATAATCGAATCATTACCCTTTGAATCATAATAGAATAGAATCGTGAGGCCAAATAGATTCACACCTCTAGTTGGGAGTATGCCAAATCCATCCTGTAGGGCACTCATATCTGAGCCAGGACAGGGCTGTCATTCTGCTTGCCAGGTGGGTGGGAGGAATCACACTGTGTGGGCATGATAATTATGGTTTAATACACAGATACCAACTATTATTTGTGCCATTGATGGCATGACTGTCTTGCCGCCCCTTAGGGCATGTGCTGCCAGCAGCTGTTGTGTGACATCTGATGAGAGACAGCTATAGAGTCAGGCATAAATAGGAAAGGGGGCAGTGACAAAAGCATAATATCAATGATTTTAAATATAAATTAACTCAACTAAATATGAATCCACCTTGTGGTTGTGGTTTAACATTTAACAATAGTGAAATGTAAAATGCCATTTCATAACCAATATCAAGGATTTTCTAGAATAATCTTGAGCGATTAGACTTAAAGCATGACATGTGGATAGAACTCCACAGAGAGATCAAAGAATACACTAATTTGCAAAGTCTGTGGCCTATATTTTCACTAGCATGTGTCAGTGTTCTGACAAACAGGAAACAGGGTCTACTGCTGAAGTGCGTCCCTGCACATTTTATGCACATTTTGTGATTCTTAAGACTCTAAATGTCAACTTTGTTATAACTGCATTATCTTAATGCTGATACCACTGCCTTATATTTTAAAAGGGAGTTTCCAAAGAGACTCAAAGAATTGATCTGCTTTATAAATTAAACTAATTTCAACTTTATAAATAATCAAGTTTATCCCAATCCGTTCTGAAAAGTATGCATGAAGTTAGACTTCGTATTTGCAGTTTGACCACATATGATATACATGTACTTCATCATGTTCATCCATAAGTATAGCTCGTTTTGTCTTATCTAAATATTACAACATTTTGAAACATCCAAACATCCCAGATACATCCCAGTTTTCCACAGGTCTTATTTTTCAAAGGAGTTCTCCAATGCACGTTAAACACCACAGAGAACTCCCACCCATCTGAAATCTTGCACATGGTTGATTTCCTGTTTTCAGTTTAAGAACTCTATAGTTTGTGTGTTTCCCATCTGAAGCTGATCCAACCCCATACAGAAACCAAAAAGCCACAGAAGAAGCCCTGTAACAAGATCATCTAACAATTAATTCTTCATACACAACATACAATTTGATTCTATATTCATTCTGAGCCAGGAGGCTTGGGAATTTGCCCATGTTTTGTGGTCTGTGGCATATTGGGCTCTTTGACTGGACTTTGGTCTGGCAATAAACATTCAAAGCCAGGAGTGAGTCAAACATAAAACATTTGTAAAATTAACAATTAAGGTCAACATCAAATTACGCCTAGCAGACCTGACAGTTGCCCTACATGTGTAAATATACATTTATTTATTGGTTTTATTTTCTCTATCCCTGTGTTTCTATTGCTGTTAACAAACAGAGGATAAAAATACAAAAATGACGAAAATAAGTTTATGAAGGAAGTCATACAGACTTATTTGCTGGCAAGTGGAAAAGTAAAAGACAGAAAAACATTTTCACAAAGTGACCACATTTATCATGGTTTAGGGATACTATGTGGCTGCAATCACAGCAAAGTTATCACACTAATTCAAAGGAGAAACAGGCAGAACTAATGCTGAATTAACTGTTGGGATGGAGAAACACATAGTCCCATATGCGTTATCCGATGAGAGCTCTCAGAAAGAAATAAAAGTCATATAGCACAAGTATGTATTTCCACAGAGTTCATCTACTTTGGTTGAAATGCTCAATTTGAAATACTATATTGATAAAGGAGTATGAAACCATATGGTATACCTAGATCATCAAATCTGATTGGTCTCAGATCAACAAGCTTGGCCTGTCTGTGTTTCATGTTTAAATCTAACAGAAAACACAAAATGTCAATTTCTTAGATCCAGGATGAACTTGGAAGAAGTGGTCAAAGTTTTCTGTCTCTATCCGTCTGAAGCAGATATATGGAGCCTCAAGTTACATAGAGCATTTCTAGAAACTCTCACTAAAAAGACCATCTGGAAGTAGGGCTGGGCGATATGGCAAAAAATATTATCACAATATTCTTTTCATATCATACGATATCGATATTTATCATGATGAATCACCAATGCAGTGGTGTCTGAGTGATCTTCTATAAAAATATTACAATATTTTAGAGTTCATCAATTGAGTGCAGTTCGATATGAATGTTATAAGATGATCTGTTCATTTTGAATCATAATAACAGTATATATATATATATATATATATATATATATATATATATATATATATATATATATATATATTTTTTTTATTTACATTAAAATGATTTTAATATTAAATATTATTTCTTTACATAGAGATTTCCAAGTATAGGGGCTAGTGCTGCACGATTAATCATATCGCAACCGCAATGTCAGCCTGTGCGATTATATCATGGCAAATGTTGCAATTTTAGTAAATAAATAAGTGCATGTATGGACGTGACAGCCCATACTCTCTGAGAGCTGTTTGCAGATTTTTTAAACAACTAATCAAAAGATGACCAGTCAGTCTCAGTTTAGGGAGTGGCACATGTGGTCATGTGAGTTTCTGGTGTGCAGCGTGGAAATCAGGTGAAGATGGATGCCGAGCAGACAGACGCTGAACTGGTGGTCAGAAAAAAAAAAAATCACAGATCACAGCTTGGCGATATGTCTTTATTTCATCAATAATTAAAGTTAATATAATACGGGAGCGCGACATGTAAAAAAGCACAAACTCCAAAACTGTCATTCTCTGTGCGGTCAGAGCTGCTTCAACCAGTCGCGGAAGAGACCCAATCTGAGTGGGAGTCGAGTCCGAGAGAGATTTAAAGTTCCGCTGGCTGATACGTACTCTTACATGGAGACGCTCGTCTGTAGCTTGCAATGTTTTGCATCATTGATGAGATCATCATAAGATCAATCTTATGTGAAAAATAACATCAAAATTACAACAATAAAATATGCGTGTATGTATATATGTGTGTATATATATATATATATATCACACACACACACACAACAGTTTTAGTGGTTTTATTGAGTGAACCACACTTTTATATCCAGTTTCCTTTTCAAATGAGTTTATACAAAGTACGTGTTACATCCTGCTTAAATGTCCCTGTTTGTTTGGACAATCTTATTTTCGTGAAAATCTGTATGTTCTTATTTATTGTTCTATTTTATTTAGGTGTAATACTGAGAAAATAACAAGTTTGCAGTAATGCAAAGATATTATTTAATATTTAAAACACTGTGCATTTATAGTTGTTGTTGTTGCTAGTTTGTAAGTTTTAGTTGAAAAATACACATTTCAGCATTATCAGCAATCTATTTGTGCATTTTCCTTGATAACCAAGCAAGTTGACTCATGATACCATTTGTTTATTATATCGCAAATCGCAATATTAACCTCAATAATCGCAATATGACATTTTACCCAAATCGTGCACTGAGGAATGATACTGTATGGGGGTTCAGGGGTATCTCCAGAGAGAAACTTTTGAAAGTGTAAAAGTCTGAATGGACCATTTTTCTATTTTCATTAAAGTGAGAAAGACTAGGCTACAAACTAGTAATTGTTTTGTCTTTCATCCTTAAAATCCTTATAATTTCACAAAATTATAACTGACATCTATTTGTTTATTATTAAAGGCTTGGAACATGCTGATTAATATTTTTTTTTTGTCTAAAAGGCACTCTGGAAACAGGTACCTCATGTTAAGAGGGGGAAAAGAGGGTGCGGACAGGGACAGGGCATCAGTGAAGCGTGTTTCAGTGCTAGAGAATAATATTCAAGAATACAGCGCAGAAAGATCAGATATGATGTAACCGGCGCTGTTGTTTTGTCGCACTGCTCACTAGAGACGAGGAGAGGGTGTAACCATCGTCATGATGTCTTGCAGTCAAGATGGAATCAATCTGGGATCCAGAACGCGGTGACCTGCGTAGCTGGGGCAATAGCAACTTCATACAGTCTGAAGCTGCGTTTCCACTGAAGCGGAAGAAATCTGCACAAAGCCACTCCCAACGCTAGGGAACAGCTTGCCCCGCGCTGCTGTCAATTTTACAATCCACCTTGTGAGCTTGACGCTCGGATTCCATAGGAAGGAATTGAAAGCGATCGCTCACATTCGCTCAGCACGTGACAGAGGAAACATAGGACAAGAAAGCCAAACTGCTAGTGTTTTTAGCAACACGCATGTCTAGATGTAGAACACAGGCTAAATATCGAAAATTACTCAAAAGCTTATTGTCAATATCGTGGACTTTTTTTATCGCGATAAATACTGATATCGTTTTATCGGCCAGCCCTATCTGGAAGACACTGATGATCATTACATGCTTCCTTTCTTTATGTGTGCACAAGATGCATCAAACACAAGAGCTATAAGTTGACTTGAGGATATTTCACAATGGCAGTATCAAAGCCAGCAGGAAATCCTTATATTTGTGGTGCTTTTCTTTTAAGTTTCTCATTAGGCACATTGAGACTGTGATGGATGGATAGATGGAGCTACTTTCATCCCACACTTCATGATCATCCATGGGTAAATTGCCTCTAAAATGTCCATCATTTTCAAAATTCAAACATTAAAAGGACCTACAAAACATATGTTGATTTCATGAGTTCACATGTTCATGTAATCTTTGAAATGAAGAGAAGGTAAACATATTTCAGACTCGACCCGAGCACGAGGACCCCCCTGGACTTCCTTTAGTCTTCCTTTAGACTTCACTAGTCATGCATGTGGAGTTGGGGTGGTGGAGTGATGCCGGAAGATCTGTCACAGGACAGAGATAAGAAATGGCAGTTTGGATTAAATTAACATTACTTCACCCAAACATTTGTTAAGAACTCCATGTGTTGAAATAGTGAGGTGAAATCTGGTACTGAGATGAAGAATGCTACTGGTACACTCATCTTTTATTCATCCAAGGCTCAAGAGAATTCAACCAATTCCATTACACGCCACAAAAGCAGATGGTGAGAAAAGGTGTTAAACTACTGTTTTCTACACAGAAACTTCAGGAAAGGAAACTGTAGGCTTGACTGAGTACTGAGAACAACAACATGGGGAACCAAATTAAAACCCTACATTCAACCCTAGTAAATAATATAGGCCAGTGGCTTTCATTTGGTGGGTCACAGTTCTGTCCTGATATGGTCTCCCTTAACCATAAACAAGACTATGCAAGATAAATCTAAATATGACCCAGTCTACATTATTGCAAGTCACCACTTGATTTCTAATTTAAAATCTGGGTCCTGAAGCAAATCCAGTTGAAAAACAATGATATCAGCTATGCTGCAAATAAAATGATTTTTTTTTTTATGGCAGCCGTTCTACAGATGTGAAAGTATTTTGGGTGAAATAATTGAGCTATTGTATGAGGAAGTTGTGTATTATCTGAAAGAGAAACTCCGTGGAACAGGTATCAGGAAAACTTGATGTAATTGGAGATGACAAGTATTTTCAATTGGTTTACAACCAGGCTAAAATACAGTAAATTGAAAACTGAAAGTTACTGCTGTTACTGGGGGGAAAAATAATAAAAAAAAAAAAGGTAGAAGTAATCTGACACTCTGTGTCAAATTGAATCAAAAGAGTTAAACAGAGGGAAAAATAGCTCTATACTGAACAGACAGTTTTCCACAAACCTACCATTTTAAATCACAACACTAGTCAAGTGTAAGATAATGCAATGCAAAAACACTAGAAAGATTGCAAGGAACAGTGGTATAGACACTTAGGCAGTCATTCAAATATTCCTGATTGGACATTTATAATACACTCAGACTGAACATCTGCAGCTAACAACACAAAAGCATGAATGTGTGGGGTTCTGGGCCAGTGTAAACTAATTAGTAGAACTGATTGCAGTGTAATCAAAACGTCATGTGATGGAAGAAACTGAGAGCTGTGATGACAGATCCACCACTCAAAGAAAAGAGAGGGCCAGAAGGATGACAGAAAAGGAGCAGTTGGAAGAAAAGTAAAAGTATCATTGAGCTTATATCTGTTTCAATGCACAGAAAACCAAGAGAAAGAGAGGTATTAAAACACAGTAAAAACTCAAGCCAAAATCTCCTATTCTCTTCCTCTCTCCCATTTCCTTTCCTCACTGGCAAGAACACAGCTAGGACACTTGGGAAACTTGTACATGCAGCAACACACACACACACACACACACACACACACACACACACACACACACACACACACACACACACACACACACACACACACACACACACACACACACACACACACACACACACACACACGTCACTCGCTCTCTTGTAAAAGCATTACAGCCAGCCCGTTTGAATGAGACTCTGGAAAGAGATGTAAAACTCATGCAGAGAAAAAAATATTTTAAAAGAAGAAAACTGTAGAACACATTGTGACTCACCCTTCCTTTTGCAGCTCTTGCTGTCTTTATCTCTCTTTCTGTCCCTCTTTCTCTGATTCAGCCTGCAACACCATCTGGACTCACAGCCACGCCCACTCCAGTGTCATGTGACCACAGAGCTGCCAAGCAGCACTCATGCATTCATACAGACTGTAGTATAATCTGTCATGGAGAGTGTTGTGTGCGTGCTTGTGTGAGAGAGAAATGATCTTGGTATGTATGACAGCAAATATTTTTCACTAAAATATTTACTTATACAGTATGTCTAATTTGTATTGTAATTAATATTTTTAGCATAAATGGACATTTCTGAAATCATATTTAAATACAGGGAACATATTTAAGAACAGAGCTAGATTACAAAACAATTCCAGTGGGTCAGACATTTACATACACTAAGTTAACTGCCTTTAAGCAGCTTGGAATATTCCAGAAAATTATATTAAGCTTTTAGGCAATTAGCCAGTTAGCTTCTGATAGGCTGATAGGAGTCAATCGGAGGTGTACCTTTGGATGCATTTTAAGGCCTACCTTCAAACTCAGTGCCTCTATGCTTGACACCATGGGAAAATCAAAAGAAATCAGAAAAATAATTGTGGACCTCCACAAGTCTGGTTCACTCTTGGGAGCAATTTCCAAATACCTGAAGGTACCAAGTTCATCTCTACAGACAATATTACGCAAGTATAAACACCACAGGACCACACAGCCATCATACTGCTCTAGAAGGAGACGCATTCTGTCTCCTAGAGTTGAACATAGTTTGGTGCGAAAAGTGCAAAACAATCCCAGAACAACAGCAAAGGACCTTGTGAAGATGCTGGAGGAAACGGGTAGACAAGTATCTATATCCACAGTAAAATGAGTCTATATCGACATAACCTGAAAGGCTGCTCAGCAAGGAAGAAGCCACTTCTCCAAAATTGCCATAAAAAAAGCCAGACTACAGTTTCCAAGTGCACATGGGGACAAAGCTCTTACTTTTTGGAGAAATGTCCTCTGGTCTGATGAAACAAAAATTTAACAGTTTGGCCATAATAACCATTGTTATGTTTGGAGGAAAAAGGGTGAAGCTTGCAATCTGAAAAACACCATCCCAACCATGAAGCATGGGGTGGAAGCATCATATTGTGGCAGTGCTTTGTTGCAGGAGGGACTGGTGCACAAAATAGGTGGCATCATCAAGGAAGGAAAATTATATGGATATATTGAAGCAACATCTCAAGACATCATCCAAATTGACAATGACCTCCAAAGTTGTGGCAACATGGCTTAAGGACAACTAAGTCAAGGTACTGGAGTGGCCATCACAAAGCCCTGACCTCAATCCGATAGGACATTTGTGGGCAGAACTGAAAAAGCATGTGCAAGCAAGGAGGCCTACAAACCTGACTCATTTACACAAGTTCTGTCAAAATTCCAGCAACTTATTATAAGAAGTTTGTGGAAGGCTACACAAAACATTTGACCCAAGTTAAACTATTTAAAGACAATGCTACCAAATACTAACAAAGTGTATGTAAACTTCTGACCCACTGGGAATGGGATGAAATAAATTAATAATTCTCTCTACTATTATTCTAACATTTACATTTTTTTCCAATAAAGTAGTGATGTTAACTCTCCTAAGACAGGGAATGTTTTCTATGATTAAATGTCAGGAATTGTGAAAAACTGAGTTTAAATGCATTTGGCTAAGGCGTATGCAAACTTGTGACTTCAACTGTATACTGTATGTTATGTATACATATAGGCTATTTTAGTAGATGGGCAAGAATGCTAACATGTAAAATGCAGGAAGTCAGTAAAAAGCGTAAGAAAGTATTGCATCTTTAAAAAGTTACTGTAAAAGAAACCAACATATAATTTTTCAGCAGTTCACTTTTATTCTACCCATTTGAGACAGTTCTTTGGAAACACTCTGCGGCAGTTTCAGTTGTCTGAGAGAAACCACATCCAGCCTCCTGTATAACTGCTGGAAATGAGTGCACACTTTTGCTATCATTTAAAAATGAAGAAATTAGTTTCATTTTGATAGTATTGTAGCTAAAAGGAATATTAAGCAAGTTAAGCTCAATCAACAGAATTGTGTGGCTTAATGTTCATTTCCACAAAAAAATAATTTCAACTCGTCCCTCATTTATAAAAAAAAAAGTTTCCAGTATTACAACTTCGCAACTTGACAGTGAAATCCTGTATAACTTTACACGGACAAGGTCAGTAAGTGATTTTATGGTACTAAAACCATGTTAACACATATAAACTGTGTATTTTAGGGTTTATGGACTGCCACTTTCACTTCTGCTTTTTTGTGGCAATAACTTTTATTGAACCAAGAACATTCCTTTAAACTGATCGCAAAAAAAAAATTTAATAAAAGATGATATTTTGTGATTCTGCCGAAAGTAAACAGACACAGATGAAGGAAGGAGGCCAAGCCATGATTTAGGGTACAGGAAGTAGTCTGTGTCAGGGATGCATTAGTGCATAATTCTGAACACATCTGAGAAAAGCTACATTCTGTTCCTCAAGACCAGTCATAAGCTTATTGAAATTTGTAACAGACCACATGGGGGGGGGGGGTCTTCTTCCTGTAGGGATTTACATTTATTTTCTTATCTTAGTTACACACACAGATAAAGACATTGGTCCTTAGAGATTTGACAACATAATTTCTGGCCAGTCACTGCTCTTTTCACAAAAGCAACATTATCCTAAATTTCCAGATTGTTAGAATGGATTATTTGTTATTCTACAATTATATTATTTGTGTTGTTTTCCTCCCAGGAAGTTATCAGAGAGCAGATAAAGGTTTATCACTATCCAGTGGCAAAATAGATAAACACCAGAGTCAAAGAAAGACAAAAAGACAGAGAGAGGAGTTAGAAAGTGTAGATCAGAGGCCGACTGGCCACCGGAAGAACCGGGACTGTTCCCAGTGGGCCGGCCAGAAACGGGGCCGCAATATGACGAGGGGGGCCGTTGATAAGCTGAAGAAGGGGACAGTGAAACATTACCACAATCCTGCCATACCCACCCCCCCCTCCACAAATTTTCTCTAGGGCCACATTTTTTTGTAGACTCTCAGGAAGTAGTAAGTGCTGTGCAAGATTAGACAATGTAAGATATTGAGAGGGATGTTTACAGCATATGGAAATTATTTTACAGCTTATTCGATATGGAGGCAGCGAAGATGACTCATTCCTAAAGCTTTTGGAGTTTTAGCTCAGAGATGGGACAAGACTGCAGCTCAGTCTTGTTTGTTTAAAGCTTGAGTGTTGCATTTAATGACTTTACTGTCCCCCTGGTGTCTTTCTGTCCAAAACAACTGAAAGCCATTTAGTTTGAGGGTTATATGTGGTTATCGTATAACTGTCACCATCACACAAAATGGTTTCAATGATTCGATGAAGTCATAAACCAAGGTCAGAATTTAATATTGCTTAATAGAAGCATTTGAGTTTGATCTTTTGTGTGTGAAAATATGTAAGGCTTGTGATTCACACTCACTCAGTATTACTAAAGATTGGGCATATATTGACATATTTCAATGTAAATTATCTGGTAGCATGCACTTCCTAAATGTTACCCAAAGCTTAGTGCTGTTTGCTTTTTCATCAGCTCATTTCTTCACTCTAGAGACTGAGTTTGAACAAGTTCTGCACCATAGATAAACTTTGAGGGTTTGTGGTTAAAGCTGCAAAGTAATTTGTTTAAATTTGTGTGTTATTCTAGTGAGTTATAAACCACTGAAGCTTTCCCATCTGCAGAGCTACAATCATCACTTTATGTATTCAGCAACTTGATTTACAGCTAAAAACTGGACACTTTTGCCCAAAGCAAAAGAGTTCAAAACAGAAAAGGAACATTGGGACAGTTTGTTCTTTTGTTTAAAGGCTGTTTCTCTAAGGTGTAGTAAAAAACAGTGTATTGTAGCCATGTATGACATTGCAATGTTCCTGCCAAGTAGGCAGTAGGGATGTAACTGTTACAATATACCTCGGTTTTAAAATTGATTTTTATTATACCCGTTGAAATTTTCTCATTGACAGTATTGATGAAGATAAAGAACTTTTCTAAAATCCTAATCAGTTTATTTAAGGCAGAATCTGTAACATTTACACATCATCATATAAAATTGGCTAGATCAAATAAATCTTTAAATTGTGCCTTCCTCATGTTGCATTTGACTGTCACTCAATGAGCGCTGCACATCAAGAGTACATCAGAAGTCCAGCACGAGCGCAACATATACAGACATGTCCGGGCGAGCCTGAACCTTTATTTCCACTGGCTGTTGTAAAAGACCCACGAAGCACAATCAATATTGATGGCTACCCAGTCTGAAAAGTTTGATGCAAACATTATCGGCTCAGGCGGAAAGCACTTCAAACCTTAAGCCGTGAGCTCCATCCCACAGGATTTGCGGAGATGAATGTATGTGGAAATACTTTACACGGGATAATAAATTATAGCCTGTTTCATAAAAACACAAGATTCAATGTCATTTTACATAATTTGTAATGACTAGTTAGGCTAACGTTAAGTTTATGCTTTGTCACATTCTCAAATGCAGCAAACAGATTTAAAACCTCTTTCAACATTACGATGTGCCAACTGTTCTTTTGCCAAGTGCAGCGCAACAGCAGGCCAATGTGTTTGATAATACTAATAATATGTTTTATTTGTAAAACATTGTACTAAATAGGGTTTACAAAATGCATGGCTTTTGGTGTTCAGGAAATTGACATTTAACAATATTGTAACACGCACAAGAAGAGACAGTCACAATGTCGGGGTAAAACTGCTTTAATGGCAGAAAGGCAAAAGTACAAAGGGGCAAATCCAAAAAAGCGTAGTCAAGGGGGGCGTAAGGTCGAAGCCGGGAGATCAGAATATAACAAAGACAAACACGAGAGTAGTAGAAACAGGGGAAAGCTAGCGAAACCCTAGAGCTGGCAAAGCGAAGGGGTAACTAAACAATAACCAACAAGTGTGGGGAGAAAGGGCAGAGTGTATATAGAGGAAGTGAACCGTGCAGGTGAAACTAATATTCTGGTGATTGGGAGCGAGCGTGAGAGCTAGAGGGGGCGGGGTGAACTTGAGGATCAGAGTTCGTTACAGTACTCCCCCCTCTGCTACGGACGGCTCCGGACGGCCGCGCTCGGTTGCGAGGAGCGCGACCTCTGGGAAGTGGTGCGGGACGATCGGGATGCTGGCGATGGTAATCCAGCTTGAGGGCTTGGTCCAAGACATCCCTGGACCGTACCCACGACTGTTCCTCAGGTCCGTAGCCCTCCCAGTCTACCAGATACTGCAACTCGCCACCCTGACGTCGGGAGTCTAACAAGGCCCGGACCGTATAGGCAGGCTGACCTCCGACATCGAGTGGTGGAGGGGGTGTTTGGGATGCCGTGGGCGGGAACATGGGGCTATAGAACACGGGCTTGAGAAGGGAAACATGAAACACAGGACAAATTTTGTAGCGGGGTGGCAAAAGCAATTTATAGGTGACTGGGTTAACTCTCTGAACAATCTTAAAAGGGCCGACATACATTGGGCTCAGCTTCTTGGACGGGAGAAGGAGACGGATGTCTCGGGTCGATAGCCATACTCGCTGGCCCGGATGGAATATGGGGGCAGGTCGGCGTCGGCGGTCTGCCTTAGACTTCTGGGTCTGGGTGGAGCGTTGTATACGGTCATGGGTGGCTCTCCAGACCTGGGCACACCTCTGGGCCCAGGCATCCACTGCCGGAACGTCACTGGGATAGGCCTCCCAAGGGAAAAGGGGTGGTTGATAGCCCAGGACGCATTGGAATAGGTTGAGGCGAGTCGAAGAGCTGACCAGGCTGTTTTGGGCGTATTCGGCCCAGGGAAGGTAGGTGTGCCAGTTGCCTTGGTTCTGGGCACAGTAGGCCCTCAGGTATTTACCAATCTCTTGGTTGAGATGCTCAGTCTGGCCATTGGTCTGGGGGTGGTATCCCGAGGAGAAGTTGAGTTGAATACCCAGTCTGTCGCTGAAGGCTCGCCAGAAGCGAGAAGTGAATTGGGTACCTCGATCTGAAGTAATCTCCTCGGGAATGCCGAAGTTCCTAAAGACGTGGTTGATCATGAGGTCAGCCAGTTGGGTAGCGTTGGGTAGTCCGGGTAGGGGAATCAAGCGGCACATCTTGGAAATGTGGGACTACGGTCGATCGGGTATAGGCAACGGTTGGAGGAGCCCTGCGGGAAGGTGACGAGGAGTTCTGGACTGGGTACAGACTGGACACGAGAAGACATAGTCATGGACGTCGTCCTTGAGCGAGGGCTACCAAAATCTCCTTGCGAGTAGCTCGGTAGAACGGGTGATACCCGGGTGGCCAGAACAAAGGGAAGTGTGGACCCACTGCATCAGCTGAGGGCGAATAATGGTGGGTACGTACATCTTGTTGGGGGGGGTTTGAGGAGGCGCGGGCTCATTGCCTTGAGCCTGCAGGATGGCCTCCGTCAATTCCCACCTAACGGGTGCTACGACACACGACGTGGGGAGAATAGTCTCCGGCCCCGGAGGTTCAGAGCCATAGCTGAAGAGACGAGAGAGGGTGTCAGCCTTGATGTTCTGGGAGCCAGGGCGAAAAGTAACAGAGAAATTAAAACGAGTGAAGAACATGGCCCACCTGGCTTGTCTGGGGTTCAACCTCTTGGCCGAGCGAAGGTACTCCAGGTTTTTATGGTCGGTGAAGACGACGAAAGGGAACTTAGAACCCTCCAACCAATGGCGCCATTCCTCAAGGGCAAGCTTAATGGCCAGTAACTCTCTATTCCCGACGTCGTAGTTTTGTTCGGGGGAGGATAGTTTATGGGAGTAGAAAGCGCAAGGGTACAGCTTAGCGGGAGTCCCGTGTGGTTGAGAGAGTACTGCTCCCACATCCACCTCTACCATGAACGGGAGAGTGGAATCGGGGTGTTGGAGAACAGGGAAAGTAGTAAAGGCGTCCTTTAGAGCCTGGAAGGCCTGTTGAGCGGGTGCGCTCCATGTGAGGGACTTTGGGTTGCCTCGTGTCAGAGAAGTGAGAGGTGTGGCGATCTTACCGAAGTCTCTGATAAAGCGCCTGTAGTAGTTGGCGAAACCCAGAAACCGTTGGAGCTCCTTGAGCGTCCTAGGTTCCGGCCAGGACAGGACTGCAGCAACCTTGTCGGTCTCCATCTCCATGGTTCCTGCAGACAGGACATAGCCCAGAAAGGAGACGGAGGAACGGTGAAAGGCACACTTCTCTGCCTTAACGAATAGGTCATGCTCTCTCAGTCGCTGTAACACCCTCGAGATGTGATTGGTGTGTTCTGAGAGCGTGGAGGAGTAAATTAAAAGGTCGTCTATGTAGATGACGAGGAAGAGGTCCAGCACCGTGGACCGTGGGGGAGTTGGCGAGGCCGTACGGCATCACCAAGTATTGGTAGTGCCCCCTGGTGGTGATGAACGCAGTCTTCCACTCGTCCCCCTTGCGAATGCGTACGAGGTTGTACGCGCTCCTGAGGTCAAGCTTTGTGAAGATCTTGGCCTTACTGACCTGCTCGAGGGCCGGCTGGATGAGAGGCAAGGGATAGGTGAACTTCACCGGTGCCTTATTTAAGGCACGGTAATCGATGCAGGGGCGAAGCCCGCCATCCTTCTTGTCCACGAAAAAGAAGCCAGATGCTACTGGGGAGGTGGATCGTCGAATTATGCCAAGACTGAGCGCCTCGTCAATGTAGTCCTCCATAGCTTTGGTTTCAGGCAGCGTTAAGGGGTACACTCTGCTCTTAGGGAGTGGGGACCCCGGAAGGAGATCGATGGCGCAGTCCACACTACGATGTGGAGGGAGACTAACCTGGGTCTTCTCGAACACATCAGCGTAGGAAGAATACTCAGGGGGAATGGAGACCGGAGATTTCACTTCGGGGCTCTCTACGGAGGTGGAGAACACCGGAAGGGAAATACAGTGAGACAGACAGTGGTCAGTCCAGCGCAACAGCTCCCCTGTGAGCCAGAAAATGTGGGGGTCGTGAAGCGATAACCAGGGGTGACCCAAAACCACTGGGTCCCTGGGTGACTGAACAATAAAAAACTGAATGAGTTCCGTGTGGAATAAGCCCACTTGGAGGGACAATGGCATGGTTCTGAAGGAGATGAAACCCAATCCGAGGGGTGCCCCATCCAAATAATTCACTTTGAGAGGTGGCACGACCGGACTGAGTGGGATACCTAGTCTCTGGACCAAGCCATCGTCCAAAAAATTCCCAGCTGCCCCGGAATCCACTAGGGCTGGGGTAGAAAAGGAGGCATGGTTAAAAATCAACATCACAGGGAGGCAGACCTGCTTCTGGGTAATGCGGAGTATGACAGACGTTCTAACCTGGTTCCTGGAGAGAGAAGGCTGGGGACAGACCGGGCAGGAGGCCATACGATGACCTGGCTTGCCACAGTACAGACAGAAGTTCTGTGACTAGCGTCTAGTGCGCTCCGCAGGGGTTAATGGGGTGCGCCCAAGCTGCATGGGTTCGGAACCGGACGGGTTTTCGAGAGGTGGGGTTTTGGTCAAGTCAGAGCCCACTGAGTGACCTCGGACGACTACGGGACTGCGAAAAGCACGATCGCGCAGGAGGTTATCCACCGTGATGGAAAGCTGAATATAATTTTCCAGCGGCTCCATCTGTAGCTGGCTGTTCAAACCCAGGCGGTAGACAGATAACAGAGTGGGGTCGCTCCACCCTCTACCCGCGGCAAGGGTGCGAAAATCTAGTGCATAGTCGGAGGCAGTGCGTGACGCCTGTTTAAGAAACACGAGGTGACTGCCCACATCTCTACCAGCTGCTGGGTGATCAAAAACCACCGCAATCTGGTGGCAAAACTGATCGTATGACGCAAGAATGGGGCTATCAGCCGTCCATAATGCGGTGGCCCATTGCCGTGCTTTGCCAGTGAGAAGTGAGATTAAAAAATGAATTCTCTCATTGTCAGTGCGTAAAAGGGGGTGATACTTCATGTATATGCTGCATTGCATTAAAAACCTCTGGCAAGCGTCCGAAGAGCCATCAAACCTCTCGGGGGGTTGAAAACTCGCGGCGCTCGGGAACACGCTGGGTGTATCAACGGGTTCAGGGACAGACACAGGTGGAGCAGGTGTAAACTGATCAGAAATAGCACGTACCGTCAGTAGTATCTCCTGTATCTGCTGCCCCTGGGCTGTGAGCGCTTGGTCATGTCTCCCAACCGTAGATCCTTGGGCAGAAAGTGCCGCACAAATCCGCTCTAGTGAGCTTTGCAGGTTCTCTGTGGAATCCATTGTGACTATCTTCTGTGAGGTTGGTTATTCTGTAACACGCACAAGAAGAGACAGTCACAATGTCGGGGTAAAACTGCTTTAATGGCAGAAAGGCAAAAGTACAAAGGGGCAAATCCAGAGAAGCGTAGTCAAGGGGGGCGTAAGGTCGAAGCCGGGAAATCAGTATATAACTGTGGCAGCGGGGGCGTGGTCAAGCGGTAAGGGCGCTTACACCTGAGCTAAATTATGCCTAACACCTGTCTCTAATTCCAGTGAGCACGAGGAGAGCGGCATAAAAACAGACACAGAGCCTCCAGTGGGGGAGAGCACCGACAAGCCAACTCAGTGTGCTTGTATTATATTATATTGTATTGTGTTGTAGTGTATTGTTATAAGGAAGATGGCAATTTAAGCCTTACCTTTGGTTGAAGACTCGTTTCATGTCCTCCTTCCCGTAAGGGTTGTTACACTGGTGCCGAAACCCGGGAATTAAAAAAAATTAAAAATTCCAAGCATGGAGAAAGGTCACTCCATAGAGTCCTCCCAGCTGGTGGAGGTCCTCCAGTCCCTCGCGACGCTACATCAAAGCCACCAGCAATCCCTGCTTGAGCTCCGGCAGGACCAAGATCGGCGGTTTTTTGAAGTCATGCGGGCTCAGGCAGAGGACCGGCACGCCATCCGGAGCCTCCTCAGCCAGGACACCGCGTCGGCCACAACCGCGACCCCGGACACCCGCGCTACGCTGCCCCCGCCCACGTTACAGAAGATGGGGGCAGCAGATGATCCTGAGGCCTTCCTCGATTTGTTTGAGCGCACGGCAGAAATCTGGGGCTGGCCGCTCAAACAGTGGGCAGCCGCCTAATCCCCCTCCTGTCCAGGGAAGCTCAACTTGCGGCACAACAACTGCCGGCGACGAACATCCTGGCCCATCCAGATCTGAAGAAAGCCATTCGGCAACGGGTCGGTCGGAGCCCGGAAGAGAATCGTCAGCTCTTCCGCGGCATGAAGATAGAAATGTCCGATCGGCCGTTTGCGTTTGCGCAACGGCTCTGGGACACCTGTTGGAGTAGGCTGCTCGCGGGGTACCGCGACATCGAGGGAGTGATCGACCAGGTGGTACTGGAGCAATTCGTCCAACGGCTGCCCCGGAAGACGGCGGAGTGGGTCCAGTGCCACCGCCCGGCGTCGCTGGAGGAGGCTGTTCGTCTGGCGGAGGACCATTTGGCGGTGATCCTGAGGGCGGACGAGCCCTCTTCTTCTCTCTCCCCTTCCCCTGTGTCTGCATCCCCCTCCTCCCCCTCCCCTGTGTTCTCTCGCTCTGTTCTCTCCCCAGGGCCCGTTCCTGCCCCGCGCAGGCGTGGAGTGTATGTGCGAGCAGCTTCCCGGCCTTGGGAGAATGTTCCTTCCCCGTCCTTCAGCCGCTCTCCTCCTCAGGTGGGGGTGTCCGCCAGCACAAGTGCGGGCGTAACGCCTGGGCCGGCCTGTTGGAGGTGCGGGGACCCGGACCACTTCCGGGATCAATGTCCGCTGATGGAGGTGGGGATGATGGTGCGGGTCTCCGACGTCCCACAGGCTGCCCCTGATCGGGCTGGAGCATACCGGATTCCGGTAAGGATCAGGGGGGGTATTTACCAAGCTTTGCTGGATACCGGCTGCAATCAGACCACCATCCACCAACGCTTTGTTCAGCTCGGGGCTTTGGGTTTAGCTAAACTGGTGAGGGTGAGGTGTGTGCATGGGGATGTTCACAAGTATCCCATGGTGACTTTGGCGATTAAATTCAGGGGAAGAAACCATAGTGTGGAGGCAGCGGTTAGTTCCCGCCTCACTCATCCGCTAATCTTGGGTACTGATTGGCCTAATTTTAGAGACATTTTGGAGGGTATTTGCACGGATGAGTCCTGCATAAAGAGGTGTGCGGTGTGCGATGCTTTGGCAGGGGAGGCGGAGCCGGGGCCGTCCTCAGCTGCTCTGAATGACGAGGGAAGGGGCGAGGTGGCCACCCCTCCTCTCAGGGAATTCCCTGGGGGGGACTTCCCTCTAGAGCAGTCACGGGACGAAACCCTTAAACATGCTCTTGACCAAGTGAGAGTAATCGATGGTCAACAGCTCCGGCCGGGCATCGCCATTTCATACCCGTATTTTGCCATGATTAAAGATCGGCTATATAGAGTGACGCAGGACGCTCAAACAAAGGAGGAAGTGACACAATTATTGATTCCACGGAGCCGCCGGGAAATGGTTTTCCAGGCGGCTCACTATAATCCTATGGCCGGTCACCTAGGGGAACGAAAAACACTTCTCCGTCTAATAGCCCGTTTCTATTGGCCGGGCATTGGCGGTGACGTCCGCAGGTGGTGTGCAGCGTGCCGTGAATGTCAGCTGGTAAACCCACCGGCCACCCCAAAAGCGCCATTGCGCCCTCTACCATTGATCGAGGTCCCCTTCGAAAGAATTGGTATTGAAGGGTGAGGGTCAAAATCCCTTGGCTCTTCAGATATATCAATACATATATATCCTTTTATATCAATATCTATCTGTATTCAGTTGCTTAACTTCTTTAATAAAGTGATGAATTAACTATATGCATGATCACATAATCAATTCTATTTTCTTATGCATAATTGAAATATACTTTGAATCATATGTGTGTTGAATGTTAATTAGTCTCTTTTAGGAACATTCCAGAGTCTCTCTGTCCTGCACGTCGGCTGAAGGTCTTTTGGGGGATAAGCTTATTTGTGACGCTCTCCAGCCTCTCAGGGGAGGGGGTCAGGGGGAATGCGTTAAACATGTGTTCCAAATGTATTCTGTGTTTGATTGTTACCTTTCCATGACTAATTATATGGTTTAAAGTCCTATGTAATAACACCTGAATAGTAGAAGTGTGATTTTCTCTTATTATTTCTTTAGGGAAGAAATGTATGTTATTTCAACCCTCTCCTCTGCCCGAGGAGTGAATATTTGATCTCTCTGTTTTGGTTCAAATGGCCTGATAATGTGTGCTCTGGCTCTCTTGTGCCCAGAGAAGAACTGTCGTTCGTCAGTGTTTTGTGTGTGCGTTTGACCTTCTACCCAGTTTTTGAACCCAGGGATGCACACCAGGCCGACTCGAAGATGCCCCGCGACCATCTGCGAGGTCACTTCAGATGTAAATCTCGGGCTCGGACGACAAGTGCACCGATTAATGTTGATAGGCCGCATAGCTGTCTATATGTTGTGACTGTATGTTCTTTTAGCCAATCAGGAGTAAAATAATGGAATGTACGTCCTTGAAAATGGTATAATTGATGTAAGATTTTGTGTAAGGTACGAGTTGGCTTTCGATCTCCTCGTGAGACTTTGCCGCTGGCTCTACCAATTTCACTGCAGACTATACTTCAGTAAATTTTTGACTCTTTTAATTGAACTTCTCGACTCCTGGTTTTCTTTTTCCATATCTGGTCCGGGCCATAACTGTTATACCCCTAACAGTATGGACCTCGTCGGGCCATTAGAACGGTCAGCACGCGGACATCGCTTCGTGTTAGTCCTAGTGGATTACGCGACGTGATATCCGGAAGCAGTGCCTCTGAGCAACATCTCCGCACGTAGTGTTGCAGGGGCACTCTTCAAGATAATCTCCCGGGTGGGGATTCCGAAAGAAATCCTCACCGATCAAGGCACGACTTTCATGTCACGAACACTCCGCAAACTTTACGAGCTCTTGGGCATTAAGTCGATTCGCACTAGCGTTTACCATCCCCAGACAGATGGCCTAGTGGAACGATTTAATAAAACGCTCAAGAACATGATTCGTAAATTTGTACATGATGATGCTAGAAATTGGGATAAGTGGTTAGACCCCCTGTTGTTCGCAGTACGGGAGGTCCCACAAGCCTCCACAGGGTTCTCCCCGTTTGAGCTGCTGTACGGGCGACGCCCACGCGGGTCCTTGACGTCATCCGCGAAGCTTGGGAGGAGGGACCTTCAAATAGCAAAAATGAAATTCAGTTCGTTCTCGATCTTAGAGCAAAACTCCACACACTGGGGCGACTAACACAGGAGAATTTGCTCCATGCTCAAGAATGCCAACGCCGGCTGTATGACAGGGGTGCTCGGCTACGGGAATTTGCACTGGGAGATAAGGTACTCGTATTACTCCCGACATCGAGCTCTAAATTACTCGCCAAGTGGCAAGGGCCCTTTGAGGTCACACGACGAGTAGGGGATCTCGATTATGAAGTTAAACGTACCGATAGAGGGGGCGCACGCCAAATATAATCACCTCAACCTCCTGAAATTGTGGAGAGAAGAGGCGGCCTCTGTGACGTTGGCCACGGTAGTTCCGGAGAGGGCGGAGCTCGGACCGGAGGTAAACAAAGCCCGCAATCTTAATATCCCGGTTGCTTGTGGAGACCACCTCTCACCGCGTCAACTCGCAGAGGTTTCCGATTTACAAAAGGAATTTGCAGATGTGTTTCATCATACAGCACCACATCATACAGCACCACATCGAGACCGAGCCGGGTGTGGTGGTGCGTTGCCGCCCCTATCGTTTACCCGAACATAAAAAGAAAATAGTTTGGGAGGAATTAGATGCGATGCTTGATATGGGCGTAATAGAGGAATCCCACAGTGATTGGTCCAGCCCGGTTGTTCTTGTTCCTAAGAGTGATGGGTCTGTTCGATTCTGTGTGGATTACAGAAAAGTCAACGCGGTATCTAAATTTGACGCGTACCCAATGCCCCGTGTTGATGAACTGCTCGATCGGTTAGGTACTGCTCGATTTTATTCAACCTTGGATCTAACAAAGGGTTATTGGCAGATCCCCTTGACACCAATGTCCTGTGAGAAAACAGCCTTCACGACGCCGTTTGGATTACACCAATTTGTGACGCTTCCTTTCAGTTTGTTTGGGGCACCAGCCACGTTTCAGCGACTCATGGATTGGATCCTCAGACCTCACACCGCTTACACATGCAACATCTGAGGGCCGTCCTGAGATCGCTGCGACGGGCGGGGCTCACAGCAAACCCTAAGAAGTGCGCGATTGGGCATGTGGAGGTACGGTATCTGGGGTTCCACTTGGGTCATGGCCAGGTGCATCCCCAAATTGATAAGACCGCGGCGGTTGCGACTTGCCCTAGACCTAAGACCAAAAAGGGGGTGAGGCAGTTCCTGGGGCTGGCTGGCTATTATAGAAGGTTTGTGCCTAATTATTCGGACGTCACCAGCCCGCTGACTGACCTCACTAAAAAGAGGGCTCCAGATCCGGTTCAATGGTCGGAGCAGTGCCAACAGGCGTTTATGCAGATTAAAGCCGCACTTTGTGGGGGGCCGCTTCTTCATGCACCTGACTTCTCTCTCCCTTTTATTTTGCAGACGGGCCATTATAACTGTTATACCCCTAACAGTTTGGTGGAGGATTTGGCGGGCAATCACTCCGTGGTGACATCTCTGGCAAATCAGCAAACAAGGTAGGAAGCTTTTATTAATTGTTAGGGCTGTCTGACTGGAAGAGATTTTGAAGGGGAGCGGGAGAGCTTCACTCCGACGAGGCGAGTGAAGAGTAATTTAATTATACTATTGAAAGTATAAGAAGTCGCTGAGAGAGCTGTTAAGGGTTAAAACAGCAAACAGCGCAAGTGAAGCGTGCTCTGTGGGGGGCCCAGGTGGGCATTGGTGTAGCACCACCCCGGCAGAGTGCGCCCTGGACGGGAGGTCCAGTGGCACCATAAACCTGCTCAATCTCTTCCACCTCAGATAGGGGTACCCGAGCTTAGTGAATCAGGCAGTTAGGGATTCAGATATTAGGTATAAAATAAAATAAAATACAATAGGGATTGTTTTGCCAGGGATGCATCAGGAGCGGTCCCAAGTAAATAAATAAATTATGACCGAATTGGTATGGATCAGTATATGTGACCAGGATGTTTGTGAAGAATACTTTGTGGTGTATTGTGTAGAAATCCAGTATTGTTGCTGCTATAGTTAATTTATCCGAGTAAAATATTTGCTGCTAAAATCTTTTCGGTAGTGATTTTCAACTGTGACCAAGAAAAATGACTGATAAAGGGAATTTTCTGAGTAGTTCTGACCAAAACGAGGAGGGCACATGCTGTAAACAGCTCTGCTCTGACGAGCTCAAATCAAAATGTGCACAGCTCATTAAGAAAATGGTCAGTCAGGGGTTTGATTCTGATTGGAACATCATGCAGCAGATTGACTGGCTGCAGAACAAAAAAGACGCTGATAGGGCCAAATATCTATCCGTGTTTGCCTATTCATGGATTTGTAAACTGGGTGGTATACCTTTAAGCCATGAAAAGGCAATCCAAATATGATGGACGGATGGTCTAGTTTGATTGCCCAGCGTGATAGAGTGGCAAAAATTATTGGGCAGGAAGTCGGCTGTGATCTGTGTAGTTTGAGTAAGGGTTTTGAGGCTGTTTGTGAGAAGGCAGAAAATGCTGTGAAAAATGAGATAGTTCCCAGTGCTCCCTTGGCCCCCACCTGGTCTTCTCAGACTGCTCAGGCAGCTGCTGCTTTCAGCGCTGCTGATCAGACTGATAATCAGAATGATGGGCCATATGCTGAGGCGCGCGGATTGTTGAATATGGCTGTTTCGCGCCCCCCACCTTATGACATTTCGGAGATTCCTGCCGTGCAAGCAAAGCAGATTAAGCAAAAACTGGGGGTCGGAAATCTTAACTTGTCCCCCAGAGAAATGTCTAAACCCATTGAGACGGCATTCGCCGCCCCAATCCGACATCAGGCTTGGGGTGGATTGAATACTGAGATGGGTGCTGGCTGGGAGGATGGTCAATGGGTCAGACTCACAGCGGCTGAGAAAAACAGTTTGCTTGCAGTGTTGGAACCTTTTAAGTTGTATAACCCAAACAAAATTCTATGGGACAGGCTAGAGGCCGTTGCTAGGCAACAGAATCTGGGGATGGCAGATATACAGTCTTTGGTTGAGGGTTTGGTTCCCACCAGCAAATTAAGGGTGGTTCAGATTGCTCCTTTACACCCCAGAGTCCCCACAGATTGGCCTGAGTTTTGTGAAGCTTACTCAGATTACAAGTTACGCGTGCAAGATATTTTGGGTCGGGGGTCTTTTCCCTGGACCAGTGTGACACAGATTAAACAGAGGGCTGGCTGAAAACCCCTTAGAATACATTGAGCGCTTAGATAGCCTATGAAACGTACTGTGCTGCAAACAACAACGCAGAAGATCTTGATTCTGCCATAGTGATAGAATCCGCTACAGGCGGATTGAATAAACAATACTCAGGCATGTTGTTGAACAGTGCCATTGACA
Organism: Xyrauchen texanus; assembly: GCF_025860055.1. Lineage (NCBI taxonomy): Eukaryota > Metazoa > Chordata > Actinopteri > Cypriniformes > Catostomidae > Xyrauchen > Xyrauchen texanus. The sequence goes on from NC_068288.1 coordinate 17,527,804, forward strand.
TCAGATATTGGGAGGATTTGCTTCGTTGGTGCTCTGTAAGCTGGAGCCGTTTGCAAACACGTGATGATGATGTTAATGTGGGTAAAGTATCTGCTGTATCAGTTGAAGTGGAAATGAGTCCCGCAATAACATAACCTGCTATAATTGTGACGAGAGGTCATACCTCTAGAGATTGTACCAAGCCTGTTGCCAGATGCAGAAACTGTAACAGAGAGGGCCACATTGCTAGACATTGTCGTAGTGGTAAACCACAAATGTATATCATAAATCTGTTCCTATCCCTCTAACCATTTCTAACTCTGAAAAAGTCTATTGGACTGAATTTTGGGTAGGGAGAAATACTGTAGGGACTCTAATCGGTGTTGACATTCTGAAAGAACTCGAAGCTGATGTTTTGCTTTCTCAAGATAAGCTAGTGCTTGGCTGCAATGAAACAATTCAGCTTATCTCAGAGTGGCCCCCACCATGAGCAGAGATGTGCAGTGGCTGAACCTGCTATTCTAACTGAAACTCGCCCTGAGTGGAAGTTTATAATTTCCAAATTTCCTGATGTATGGGCAAAAGATAAATATGATTGTGGTTTAGCACAGATTCAGCCACTGAGCATCCCAGGTCCTTTGCATGAAGCCAGAAGACAATATCCTTTGAAAAATTAGGCTTGAGATGGAGCTGACACTGTTGTAGATGAACTATGCAAACGGGGGATTGTGATTCCCTGTTCCTCTCCCACTAACTCTCCCATGTGGCCTGTCAAAAAGCCGGATGGGAGCTGGCGTTTGACCAAAGTGAACTTGAAGAAAGCACAGCTAGCACTGCCTGAAGTGACTTATTTGGGGCAAATTGTGGGTGTGCACGGCAGACGCATCACTCCTGAACGAGTTAAAGCTATCATTGAACTTCCAAAACCAAACACGGTTACTGGTCTAAGGCAAGTAATGGGTCTTTTGAATTACTGCCGCCAGTATGTTTCTGAAATTGTTAACAAACACTCGTTTAGGCTCTATCTCTAATCAAAGACGAGCTAAATGGGAGGCCACTCTCTTGAGTAAAAATGTGGATATAAATATTGACATTGAAACTGCTATCAACCCTGCCTCCTTACTTCCAGAAGAAGGAACTGCACACAACTGTGCCCGACTGATCGAGACGGACAGCCAGAGCCCTCTTCAATCTGAACCACTTTCTGATGCCATGAAGTTGTTCGTGGATGGTTCCAGCTTTCATGAACAGGAAAACGCTTCACTGGCTGGGCTGTTGTAAATGAACATGGTGAAACTGTTGACTGTGGTTCTCTTTCAGGAGGAGGGGCTCAAGTGGCCGAGCTGGTCGCATTGACACGAGCATTGCAGTATGGCCAGGGGAAACGAGTCAATGTTTACACCGACAGCCGTTATGCATATGGTGCTGTTCATGACTTCGGCCCTGTGTGGAGACGCAGAGGATTTCTAACCACTGCCGGTCTGTCGATCTCTCATCAACAGCAGGTAAAAGAACTTATGAATGCCTGTGATCTTCCTGCAACAGGAGCAGTTATCAAAGTCACTGGACATGCAACGGACAATTCTCCTGAGGCCACAGGAAACCGAGCTGCTGACACAGCTGCCAGAGAGGCTGCAACACGGACTGAGACTTGCGTGAGTGTTATGGCTCTTGCTCCTCAGGAGAGTGAGACCCCCAGAGACCTCTTTAAACTCTATGATGAGGATGACCCTGAAGAGATAGAACAAAATTAGGAGCTCAGAAAAATGCAGAAGGACTGTGGAAATTTAATGAGCGTTTTGTTTGTCCTGTTTCTGCTAGAACTGAACTAATGTCTTTGTATCATGGTTTGGAACATGCAGGTCCTGAAAAACTACATGCAATGATTTCCAAAACCTGGTGGTGGCCCCGACTGAGGGCTTCTTGCAATGATTTTGCAAGAGATGTCTAGTATGCCTTAAGGTTAATTCTTCTTCTAAGCTGAAAATTCCCTTAGGACATGCCCCTCGACCTCAAGGGCGTGGACACACCTCCAAATTGATTTCATAGGTCCACTGCCCCCTAGTGGAGGTTTTACATACATTCTAATGATTGTTGATCTGTTTTCCAGATGGGTTGAGGCATTTCCACTGAGAAACTGCACCGCAGATGCAACCGCCAAGATTATGTTGAATGAAGTTTTCCCAAGATGGGGTTTGCCCTTACAAATTGATTCAGATCAGGGTACACATTTTACTGGGAAGGTGATGAAAAATGTCATGAAATTGATGGGGGTGAGGCAACACTTTCACATTCCATTTAGGCCCCAATCTAGCGGATCTATTGAACGCACTAATCGTACGCTTAAAACTTCATTGAGAAAGAGATTGTTGGAGTGGGGGAAAGGGTGGCATGCGGCTGTCACAGCGATTTTGTTGAGAGCCAGCCCTAACAAGACTACACAGCTCAGCCCTTTTGAGGTAATGACAGGTCGCTACATGCGGCTGCCCTGGGATGCCCCCTTGCAACATGAGGGACCATCTGGGCCTTTGAAAGACGCTTTACAAAATTATCTGAAAGCTTTGGATGACAGTCTGCGAGACACACGGGTTAGTGTTAGCACACGACAAGCAGATCGAGATAATGTTGAGCAAAAAGACATGCCTGCTTTGCCTGAAATAGGTGACAATGTAATGTTACAGCGGAGATAGTTTCCCCTTAGGTCCGAAATTTGATGGGCCTTATCAGGTGGTATTGACCACTAACACCTCTGTTCTACTGGACAGGGGGTTTTGGGTACCGTATGGAGACATTGGTCACAGATGAAACCACTTGAAAAGTGTAACAACTTACTACCTCGGATCATTAAATGTCTGTCGTGTATGTTAAAATTCTAGAATTCTAGAACAAATGTTTTATCATTACAGATGGCTGAATCCGACGACATACTGAAGCTGCTAATTCTTCAAGAAGAAGTGCGTAGTGAGAGACGACTGAAAGTGAAACGAGCTTTCATCCTATTGGTACTTCCGCCTCGTTGGTATTTTTAATTCTGATCGCTTTATCATTTTTGATGTGGATTCAAATTTCAATTTGGACAGGGAGATTCCATGCGTTTTCAACTCATTGGGATTGTGAGGAGATCGATAACCGTCCATCATGGGTACAATACCCATGTCTAAATTCAACTGAGGGTCTAAATTTAATTCCGACCATGTACCAAAAGGTAAATGATCGTTGTTATCGCCTGGACGGAAATGAGACAGTGACCTATTGGCTTGGTCACTCCCCAAATTATCCCGATACTACCCTCATTATGCAAAAAGGTCGGTGGATGAGGAGTGGAGGCATTGACCTGTTTGAAGGAGATTTCAGTTCAATGAGCTGGATCCCTGACCACATAGCTCGTGAAAACATGAGTGCATGCTCTATACGAATGGATATGGTTAATCGATATTTGTTAAAATCTAGAAAAGGTGAGAGTAGAGCAGAACGAAGGAGGCGTCAGGTAGCAGATGTGAATGACTCCCACATGATATTAGGTGGAAAAGCAGTGAAACTTCCGTTATACCCAAGTGCTCCTGATCCTCGCCACATCATGTCATACTATCTTCCCAAAGCTAAGAATGAACTTGGTTACAACAAAGTCATTAAAGATGTAGCCCAAAGCTATATATACAGCAATATTGTGATTAGAGAAGAACCGGGGTCTGATGAGTATCAAACAGCAATAAATGATAAGGATTTGATGAGATGGGGAGTGTTAGTCCCAACGAAATGCCACATGATCCAATGGGACACTAATAGGGCTTACGGTGTAGTCTGTGATAGGTTAGGACGGATAGATAAAACTGACAAGGACAAGTTCGATCTGAATGGCAGTAAAAATGGTTTGCCTGCTATTAATGCTTTGTCCCTCTCTTGGCCCAGGTACACTAGATTCGATGACCCTTGGAAGGAGACTGCACATGTTGAGCATTGTTTAGGTAAAGAAATTCAACAGTGGTTTGTTAAGATGTTTCCTCCTGGAGATGTTGATAAATGTAGAGAAATTTCTGAGAAGCTCACCGGTGTGAAGATGATGGAGATACCCTGGGAGGTGTGTAATGCTTCTTTTGTTAAGTCAGGTTACACTTGGGCTAGTTTTTCTGATGTGTTGCACCACTATGAGTTTGCTAGGAACCTTGCTAACAAAACTGTTTTCAACATGGATCACTTGCATGATTACCTTGAAGATAAATGTTGTAATCCTACATCGATGGCTTATAATGTGACAGCATGGATGCATTTGCAAGTGTTTAAACTGAATATTGAAATGATGTACACTTCGAGCAAAGACTAGTCTGGTACCTTTAAAGTATGAGGAGCTGTTGTGGGACAATTATAAATCATTTCAGGTGAGGATGTGGCCTCAGTTGTCCGATGTAGCTATTGGAGATGAGTGGTTTGACAGGGCAAAACAATTTAGACAATTTCTGAGTCCAATTCCTTCAGTACAGGAAATCAGAGATCTAGAGTCTAAGACTCCATCAGAGGACTGTGCTAAACACAGGTTGACACACCCCATGGGTCCTGCATGGCGTCCAGTTGATAAGAGTAAGAAGGCTAACGAAGCAGAGCTGTCTCTTTGTGTTGCAGAGTTGAAGCAGAAGACTGAATATTTTCCTCGGTTGAAGGCAAAACAGCTCGGCAGAAATTTATCACTGCATTTCTGGAACAGATAAAAACTAATGATCCATTTGCAGGTTATGAGTATTTGAATTCTGTATGGCTTAAATCTAAGGGCACTCCATGGTATACTGATTCGAACCTCCGTCTGCTATAGCCGTAGCATTGGTTTTGGCTTTTTCGGTAGGAGCAATATTTACTGACATGACGGAAACAGTGGAGGAATATGTGGAGGAAGCTTGGGAGGAGTTTGTGGCTAGCGTCAGAGGATTTGGTCATGGGAGCTGTTAAATATGTGTTATATGCTTTTGGAGCTCTTTTGGGAGTGGGTGTCCTCTGTCTGTGTGTGTGGATGTGTGTTCATTTCTGTTTTTCTTATGTATGCAGGTCTGCTTGCAGTAACTTGAACCCTTCCGAGGAGGAGAACCGACTGAGAAAACTGACGACACGCTTGGAAGAGAAACTTAAGAAGGATAACATCCATGCCCTGTTGTGAGTGGAAGGTGGGAGAGCCTTCGCGTGGGGACTGGGAATTTTTAGTATCCAGCATGTCCACAATGAGGCTGAAGAGACAAGTGTGACCCGTCAGGGAAGCATGCGTTACCACTCCACCTTCCGTAGTGACCTCACTTGGTAGACCAGGCGTGGCGGTATTGGACCCCACATTGGTCTAAAACGGGGACTGAAGGGTGAGGGTCAAAATCCCTTGGCTCTTCAGATATATCAATACATATATATATATATATATATATATATATATATATATATATCCTTTTATATCAATATCTATCTGTATTCAGTTGCTTAACTTCTCTAATAAAGTGATGAATTAACTATATGCATGATCACATAATCAATTCTATTTTCTTATGCATAATTGAAATATACTTTGAATCATATGTGTGTTGAATGTTAATTAGTCTCTTTTAGGAACATTCCAGAGTCTCTCTGTCCTGCACGTCGGCTGAAGGTCTTTTGGGGGATAAGCTTATTTGTGACGCTCTCCAGCCTTTCAGGGGAGGGGGTCAGGGGGAATGCGTTAAACATGTGTTCCAAATGTATTCTGTGTTTGATTGTTACATTTCCATGACTAATTATATGGTTTAAAGTCCTATGTAATAACACCTGAATAGTAGAAGTGTGATTTTCTCTTATTATTTCTTTAGGGAAGAAATGTATGTTATTTCAACCCTCTCCTCTGCCCGAGGAGTGAATATTTGATCTCTCTGTTTTGGTTCAAATGGCCTGATAATGTGTGCTCTGGCTCTCTTGTGCCCAGAGAAGAACTGTCGTTCGTCAGTGTTTTGTGTGTGCGTTTGACCTTCTACCCAGTTTTTGAACCCAGGGATGCACACCAGGCCGACTCGAAGACGCCCGCGACCATCTGCGAGGTCACTTCAGATGTAAATCTCGGGCTCGGACGACAAGTGCGCTGATTAATGTTGATAGGCCGCATAGCTGTCTATATGTTGTGACTGTATGTTCTTTTAGCCAATCAGGAGTAAAATAATGGAATGTACGTCCTTGCAAATGGTATAATTGATGTAAGATTTTGTGTAAGGTACGAGTTGGCTTTCGATCTCCTCGTGAGACTTTGCCGCTGGCTCTACCAATTTCACTGCAGACTATACTTCAGTAAATTTTTGACTCTTTTAATTGAACTTCTCGACTCCTGGTTTTCTTTTTCCATATCTGGTCCGGGCCATAACTGTTATACCCCTAACAGTATGGACCTCGTCGGGCCATTAGAACGGTCAGCACGCGGACATCACTTCGTGTTAGTCCTAGTGGATTACGCGACGCGATATCCAGAAGCAGTGCCTCTGAGCAACATCTCCGCACGTAGTGTTGCAGGGGCACTCTTCAAGATAATCTCCCGGGTGGGGATTCCGAAAGAAATCCTCACCGATCAAGGCACGACTTTCATGTCACGAACACTCCGCGAACTTTACGAGCTCTTGGGCATTAAGTCGATTCGCAATAGCGTTTACCATCCCCAGACAGATGGCCTAGTGGAACAATTTAATAAAACGCTCAAGAACATGATTCGTAAATTCGTACACGATGATGCTAGAAATTGGGATAAGTGGTTAGACCCCCTGTTGTTCGCAGTACGGGAGGTCCCGCAAGCCTCCACAGGGTTCTCCCCGTTTGAGCTGCTGTACGGGCGACGCCCACGCGGGGGTCCTTGACGTCATCCGTGAAGCTTGGGAGGAGGGACCTTCAAATAGCAAAAATGAAATTCAGTTCGTTCTCGATCTTAGAGCAAAACTCCACACACTGGGGCGACTAACACAGGAGAATTTGCTCCAGGCTCAAGAACGCCAACGCCGGCTGTATGACAGGGGTGCTCGGCTACGGGAATTTGCACTGGGAGATAAGGTACTTGTATTACTCCGACATCGGAGCTCTAAATTACTCGCCAAGTGGCAAGGGCCCTTTGAGGTCACACGACGAGTAGGGGATCTCGATTATGAAGTTAAACGTACCGATAGAGGGGGCGCACGCCAAATATAATCACCTCAACCTCCTGAAATTGTGGAGAGAAGAGGCGGCCTCTGTGACGTTGGCCACGGTAGTTCCGGAGAGGGCGGAGCTCGGACCGGAGGTAAACAAAGCCCACAATCTCAATATCCCGGTTGCTTGTGGAGACCACCTCTCACCGCGTTAACTCACAGAGGTTTCCGATTTACAAAAGGAATTTGCAGATGTGTTTCATCATACAGCACCACATCATACAGCACCACATCGAGACTGAGCTGGGCGTGGTGGTGCGTTGCCGCCCCTATCGTTTACCCGAACATAAAAAGAAAATAGTTCGGGAGGAATTAGATGCGATGCTTGATATGGGCGTAATAGAGGAATCCCACAGTGATTGGTCCAGCCCGGTTGTTCTTGTTCCTAAGAGTGATGGGTCTGTTCGATTCTGTGTGGATTACAGAAAAGTCAACGCGGTGTCTAAATTTGACGCGTACCCAATGCCCCGTGTTGATGAACTGCTCGATCGGTTAGGTACTGCTCGATTTTATTCGCCCTTGGATCTAACAAAGGGTTATTGGCAGATCCCCTTGACACCAATGTCCCGTGAGAAAACAGCCTTCACGATGCCGTTTGGATTACACCAATTTGTGACACTTCCTTTCAGTTTGTTTGGGGCACCAGCCACGTTTCAGCGACTCATGGATCGGATCCTCAGACCTCACACCGCTTACACATGCAACATCTGAGGGCCGTCCTGAGATCGCTGCGGCGGGCGGGGCTCACAGCAAACCCTAAGAAGTGCGCGATTGGGCATGTGGAGGTACGGTATCTGGGGTTCCACTTGGGTCATGGCCAGGTGCGTCCCCAAATTGATAAGACCGCGGCGGTTGCGACTTGCCCTAGACCTAAGACCAAAAAGGGGGTGAGGCAGTTCCTGGGGCTGGCTGGCTATTATAGAAGGTTTGTGCCTAATTATTCGGACGTCACCAGCCTGCTGACTGACCTCACTAAAAAGAGGGCTCCAGATCCGGTTCAATGGTCGGAGCAGTGCCAACAGGCGTTTATGCAGATTAAAGCCGCACTTTGTGGGGGGCCACTTCTTCATGCACCTGACTTCTCTCTCCCTTTTATTTTGCAGACGGATGCTTCAGACAGAGGGCTGGGGGCCGTACTCACGAGGTGGTGGAGGGGAGGAGCCCAGTGCTGTACATTAGCCGGAAGCTCTCTTTGAGGGAGACTAAATACAGCACCGTGGAGAAGGAGTGTTTGGCCATCAAGTGGGCGGTCCTCACCCTCCGGTATTACCTGCTGGGGCGGGCCTTCACCCTCTGCTCGGATCACGCCCCACTCCAGTGGCTCCACCGCATGAAAGATACTAACGCCCAGATCACCCGTTGGTACCTGGCTCTCCAGCCCTTTAAGTTCAAGGTGGTCCACAGACCGGGGGTGCAGATGGCTGTCGCCGACTTTCTCTCCAGAAATGAGGGGGGAGTGGTAGACAGGCCGGATGGCGCCCCATGTGGCAGCGGGGGCGTGGTCAAGCGCCCGTCCGGGAGAGGAAAGCGGTAAGGGCACTTACACCTGAGCTAAATTATGCCTAACACCTGTCTCTAATTCCAGTGAGCACGAGTAGAGCGGCATAAAAACAGACACAGAGCCTCCAGTGGGGGAGAGCCCCGACAAGCCAACTCAGTGCTATTATATTATATTGTATTGTGTTGTAGTGTATTGTTATAAGAAAGACGGCAATTAAAGCCTTACCTTTGGTTGAAGACTCGTTTCATGTCCTCCTTCCCATAAGGGTCGTTACAATAACAAATGGGCAAATCCAAAGAAGCGTAATACAGGGAAGCGTAAGGTCGAAGCCGGGAGATCAGAATATAACAAAGACAAACACGAGAGTAGTAGAAACAGGGGAAAGCTAGCGAAACACTAGAGCTGGCAAAGCGAAGGGGTAACTAAACAATAACCAACAAGTGTGGGGAGAAAGGGCAGAGTATATATAGAGGAAGTGAACTGTGCAGGTGAAACTAATACTCTGGTGATTGGGAGCGAGCGTGAGAGCTAGAGGGGGCGGGGTGAACTTGAGGATCAGAGTTCGTTACAAATATGCATGAAAGAAATTGACAGTGAAACTGTGGCAGAAATTGTCAGTATTGGACAAAATGCAAAAAATTAGACTGCACATGAATAATATATTTTCAGTATGTATTGTACAATTGAACTAAATCACAAATGCAACAAATTGCTGAATGCATGCAAATGCATATTTGAAGTGTTAACCACGTACAAGCCCCTCTGCACAGTTAACCCCCCCGTCCAATTTGGAAAACGTTGTCCCCATGTCCATAAATCCTGATGGCGGCCCTGCTGCTCACTAAGAATTTCAAAAATGTTTAGCAGTACACAAACATATAGATAGCCTTAAATCAAACACACATGGAGTAAAAGCCACTAAACTGAAATTACAATTTCATTGGGTCTTTAATAATCACATCAGCAGGCACAAATAATATCTAGGATTATAATTTTTTTTTTTTAAAAGACCAAGGGAGCCCAAGGATAAAGTTATTTGAATGGAGAGGGTCTGCACTGTGTTGGGAAACCAGTATGACCTCTGACCTCTCTCTTGCATGTGAAGTAAATACATGTTTCCGGAAAGTTCATCAAGAGAGGACTACAGTATTTCAAGTGACACTTCCAGTTATTTCAGCTCAACTCTTCCTAGAGACAGAGTGGTCCTCTATAAATATTACACACAAATCTATCAAATAAATGAATAAATATAAAAACTCCCATTTTTGTTTCTTAACCTGACACTGCACAGTGCAGGTAGGTCTATGTTTGTTGCATATGTCCTTCTTGGATTCAGTAATATATTAGTTCCCCAGACAATTAAAGTGTACTAAAATGAACTGCTTTAAGCTTTTTACAAGTTGTTGATATGTTGATAATGAAATCGTCTAGGTTACAGATGTAACCTGCATTCCCTGATGGAGAGAACGAGACGTTGTGTCGAAGAAGCTACACTAGGAGTCTCTCTTGAGAGTATTTTGCATCTCTGATCTATGAGAAAAGGCCAATGAGAAATTGGCAGACAGAATTTGCATGTCCTGCCCCGGACATACGGGTATAAAGGGAGGGAAATGCGTCTGTTTCATTCAGGATTTTTCTGAGGAGCCGACAATGAGGTTCGGCCGCAACAGTGGCTCGGTTCAGCGACGTGGCCGGGAGGACACAACATCCCGTTCCCTCCATCAGGGAATGGAGGTTACATCCGTAACCTAGACGTTCCCCGTCTGTCGCTCACGTCGCCGTTGTGTCGAAGAAGCGACACTAGGGGTCCAATTTAAATCACACCATGCGCTGAGCCGTGTACGTGTACTGCTGACACAGGAGCAGGCAGGTATTTTACGTGCCAAAGCGACCAGCTGTGCGAGGCTGCAAGTACCCTTCCCCAATGCCCCTCTCTGGTTCTTTACCCAATATAGGGGGGAACAAGGCGACGTGCCAAGCATGGGAGCAGGCCACGCCAGCCACACCTTTTCTCTCTCTATGTTTCTCGCATAGAGTTAAAGTGGCTGGGGCCATCTTAACGCTATCATACGCATCGGGGAAGGCAATCTTTCCCAGTTTTCCTATTCTTTCAGGAGGGAAAGACCCTGCAGAGACCACACCTGCCCAGACTGGGGGAGGTAAAGAGTGGTGAAATACATCACATGGGCTTTTAGGTCACATGTGGAGAATGGCGTGGTGGTAGATCCTACCTCATTGGGAGGGAGGAGTTGCAACAAACACGGCGACCGGGGGTCCATGAGGACTGCCCAAGGGAGACGCGGGTCCGCTCGCAAGGGGACCATACCACGGAAAATACACACAGGGGGAAAAGTCGACATGCCAGTCCTGTGGAGCACCTATTCCAGTACAGAGTAAATGGAGTACCCGCATTGGTCTTGATCGGCGAATTCCTCCGCTGAATTCACGGACCAGAGGGCTAGGGAGGAGTCATCCAGGCAGTCAAGTTCATGGGATCTCCTGGGGTAAAGGTGCAAAGTATTACCTCTGTGGAGGGAAAGGGCGCTATGTGCAAGCGGTCCACCCTTTACAGATTGTAAAATCTTGCAAAGGTATTGGGTGTTGCCCAACCCGCTGCTCTACATATGTCTGCTAGGGAGGTGCCCCTGGGGGGCACGGCTTGAGTGCGATAGGCCAACGTAATGGCGTCCACCACCCAGTGGGAAAGCCTCTGTTTGGAGACAGCGTTCGTTTTCCGCTGTCCACCAAAGCAGACAAAGAGCTGCTCAGAACGTCTAAAGCTCTGCGGTCCAAGTAGATAAGCAAAGTACGTACCGGACACAGCAACGAAGGGGCTGGGCCTGCCTCCTCCTGGGGCAGTGCTTGCAGATTCACTACCTGGTCCCAGAAGGGAGTGGGCACGTAGCCCGGTCACGCTCTTAGCATCACGTGTGTCTGCCGGACCGATCTCCAGGCAGTTGTCACTGACAGAGAACGCTGGCAGGTCCCCGAACCTTTTGATGGAGGCGAGTGCTCTTCAAGGAGAGAGCCCTAAGTCCGACTGATTCTAGCGGCTCGAAGGGGGGTCTCTGAAGGCCCAAGAAGACCACTGAGAGATCCCAGGAGGGGAACAGGCTCAGCCGAGAAGGAATTAACCTCCGGTCGCCTCTTAGGAACCTGATAATCAAGTTGTGCTTACCCAAAGACTTGCCGTCTACTGCATCGTGGTGGGCCACGATAGCAGCTACATACACCTTCAAGGTGGAGGGGACAGCCTCCCCTCCAACCTCTTCTGCAGGAATGAAAGCACTGACCTAACTGCGCACCTCTGTGGGTCTTCAGCCTGGGAAGAACACCAATTTGCGATCAAGCACCACTGCAGAGTGTGAATTTTCCTGGTAGAAGGGGCTCTGTCTTGGTTGAGCGTGTCTATGACAGCAGGTGGTAGATCAGCTAGATCTGCCACATCCCGTCCAGGGGCCAGACGTGGAGGTTCCAGAGGTCTGGGTGCGGATGCCAGAGCGTGCCCCGTCCCTGAGAAAGAAGGTCCTTCCTCTGGGGGATTTGCCAGGGAGGGGCTGTCGCGAGGAGTACGAGATCCGAGAACCAAGTCTGAGTGGGCCAATAGGGAGCCACTAGAATGACTTGTTCCCCGTCCTCCCTGATCTTGCACAGTACCTGTGCAAGCAGGCTCACTGGGGGAAATGCATACTTGCGCAACCCCATGGGCCAGCTGTGTGCCAGCGTGTCTGCCCCGAGGGGAGCCTCCGTTCAGGTGTACCAGAGCGGGCAGTGGGAGGTCTCTCGGGAGACGAACAGGTCTACCTGGGCCTTGCCGAACCGTTCCCAAATCAGCTGGACCGACTGGGGTGAAGCCTCCACTCTCCACTGGGCAAGCATTGTCGTGATAGCGCGTCCGCTACCACATTGAGGTTGCCTGGGATGTGAGTGGCACGCAGCGACTTGAGTTGCTGCTGGCTCCAAAGGAGGAGACGACGGGTGAGTTGTGACATGTGACGGGAGCATACACCGCCTTGGCGATTTATGTACGCTACCGTGGTGGTGCTGTCTGATCAGATCAAGACGTGTTTGCCCTGAATGAGTGGGAGAAACCTCCGCAGGGCAAAAAGTACAGCCAACAACTCTAGGCAGTTGATGTGCCAGCACAGCGGGGCCCCTTTCCAATGGCCCGCGGCTGCTTGCCCGTTGCACATGGCGCCCCAACCCAATTTGGAGGCGTCTGTGGTGACCAGGACGCGTCGGGACACCTGCTGCAAGGGGAATCCTGTCCGTAGAAAGCAGAGGTCTGTCCAGGGTTTGAAAGTTTGGTGGCAGGCGGGGGTGATGAACACATGGTGCATGCCACGGCGCCATCCCCAAATCAACTCCATCGCCAGCAGGGTCATCCTCAATCCAGTGGGAAGAAGGAGCGATGTGGGGGACGGCTGGAGTGGAGTTCCTTCTGGAGGAAGAAAAGCCACGACCGCAACGTTGCCATGGTCATGTTCTCGCAGTGAGAACATGAGCCATCCACAAACGCTGCCTCGGTGTGATCACTGCCCAGACACACGAGACAGCACCTGTGGCCGTCAGGAGCGGAGAGCACTCTACCGCATCCAGGAACTACACGGGCAGAAGGGCATCTTTATAAAGACACGTCCTGAAAAGGATGTTCAACGCCAGCTGTGCATATGCTCTATTAGAGAAATAACTCTTTTACTGCGCTATCGAAGCGCCCAGGGGCAAAACTGCACTGCCGTGCAGAGAAGGGAGAAAGCCGCTGATATGCACCGTAGATCCAACAGCAATCGCACTCGGCTCCAAAGAATATTTCTGAATGAAACAGATGCATTTCCCTCCCTTTATACCCGTATGTCTGGGGGCGGAACATGCACATTCTGTCTGCCAATTTCTCATTGGCCTTTTCTCATAGATCAGAGATGCAAAAGGCTCTCAAGAGAGACCCCTAGTGTCGCTTCTTCGACACAACGTCGAAGTGATCGACTGACGGGGAACAAAGTATTATTGTATTAAAATAATATTTATCATAAAAGAATGTCTTCTCTCTATCTTATACCATGCATTTGTCATGTACCTGAGGAACTTTAAATTATGTATATAAATATTTAATTTTGTACCTTGAAAAAATATAACAAAATGTGCAGACTGTCTATAAATTTTGCCATACAATTTTGACATGTATTTGTGTTCCTTTGATGAGAAAGGTATATTACCAAAAATTATTTTCATTTTCTTTCTTTTTCTAAAAAAAGGCTAAAACCCTGTGACAGGGTTAAGTCTGAACTCACACCAACCACTCTCAGCCTGTAAAAATAATGGTTCCACCCATATGTGACATTATTAACCAGAAGTGACATCTACTTATTAATTGCATACATGCTATGTGGTCTTCTGTCCTACACCACATGGACATGCACATAGACCACAGAGGCCATTTTGAGCAAACTGTCAAAAACATTTCTTCACTCTAACCCTCTTGACTGAGTTATTCACTACATTTATGAATATTCAAAAAAAAGATTGAATATTCAATATATTATACCTTACAAATTCTATATATTTACTTCAATGCAACATGGTGTTAAAAATATGGGGAAAAAGTAGCCTAGTGGTTTGAGAGTTGTGTTTGCCGAGCACAGCCCAACATGTTAAGAGTTAACTCAAAAAAGCTGGGGTTTTAGTTAAAAATCTGAATTAAATAAATTAAAACATCAAAATAATGAGACCACATACACACAATTTGCCTTTTTGTTCATCACAAAAAAATAAGAAACTGTCATAAATGCAATACTTGCAATACTTGTAGTCATTAAATTAGTTTGAGGGACATAGCAGTAAGTAGATGTTCTTTTTATAACAAGTATTGTGCAGAAACATTTTCAAAACACTTCCATTATGTCAGAAATGAGATTGAGAACAAAAATTATCAACATTAGAGAAAAATAATAAAGAGCTTTGATGCCTGAGGAGGAGAATATGATTTGTTGGACGTTTAATGTGTGCCTAATGTTGTGGAGTATTCAGAGAATGAATAAAATGTAGATGAAAAAAAAAATAAAAGAATTCAAAGTAAAAAAAAAAGACAGAATCCCAGTAATGACCCATGTGCAGGGCCATTACTTGAACTCACACACTGCAAGAAATTATTTTCTTAATTAGAATTTTTGTCTTGTTTTCCAGTAAAATATGTAAAGATTCTTAAAACAAGAAAATTGGCACAAGATAGTTTGTCTTGTTTTCAGAGAAATGTAACTAAATTAAGTGTGGTTTATTCTTAAAACAAGGAAAAACTATTTGCCCCAATAGCAGATTTTTTTGTCTTGTATGAAGCATACATTTACAAAATTGTATTGAAATTGTGCTTAGAATTAGCGCTCTCGTGAAAATTAGATTAGTATTCCACCACGTCTTATCTAATAGTGCTGCATGTAGTGACATTTTTTTTAATCAAAATTTCGTCAGTGCAATGATCATAAACACTTGATTCACAACAGTATGACCCATTGAGGAGACTAAGTCTATCCCTCACAGCCTCATTGTCATTCACATCAAAAATTTAAGATGGTGCTACTGTGAATAATGTCCATGCAGGCCACCAGCTAGACAAGCAACAAACACGCATAAACCAACCTGGACCATCTTGGAAATTCATGCAGATCTAAGCTGACATTTTCAGCAGGTTTGCCTCTGCTTCCATCTATCTCAAGTTGAATATGGCTTCAGAAAACAACCCAACTGAGCATGACCCTTGCACAATTCTATTGCAGAATTCAGATGCACTTGAGTACAACAGAAACATATCTCTATCACACACACAGGATGGGTCAGGGAGCCAGTCAAAACACTCTGTAGTGGGCCAGAGACTCTGGAGCACCTATTCGTCACCATTTTAACAGCCCCTCTCGCTCCTGCATGGACTGCTAGTTTGGACCAATGGTATGGGTATGACCCTTCTGAAGCTATAGACACAGCACTACTTCTGTGTTAAAGCTCCAAGAGCTCTCCAATAAGGATGGGTCACAGGACCTGTAGGAAGGATCCAGGTATTGGGATCTGACCACATGTCAGGAATAGATCCCACAGTGAATGAAGCCAGTTTAGAATTGTATAACACTAAGATAAAACAAAGGGTATTGTAAATTGGCAAAGTTTATTAAACAGTGTACACACATATATTTGGTTTAGTATAAATTATGATTTGTGGAACCATATGTTAGTGTTCAAGTCAAAATAAAAAAATAAAACCTCTCTCTATTCACACAGAGTACATAACATCTTAAATGTCAGTTCAAGGGGATATCATTGTGGTAGCAGATGGAAGGAAGGTTGTGAGGCAGGCTTCCTGTCCAAAAACTTAATGGATAGGAAGGAAGCAAAACTGTCACACTCACAACACACAACTATAGATAGATGATGCCTTTTGCTGTGATCATGAAGTGTATTGGGTAATTACAAGACTGTAAAAACCAAGATTTTATAAATCACTTATTATTTATAATTATATATAAAAACTTTAGCTGATCTCCCTTGTGATACAGTGAATACACAAGCCAATAAATCAACTAAGCCAAATGCATAAAAACAAAAACAAAAATCACATATATATATATATATATATATATATATATATATATATATATATATATATATATATATATATATATATATATATTACTAATGAGATTCTTTTGTCTTATTTTTTAGTAAAATATAAAAACGTCCATAATTTACAAACCCCTCATGCCCCTAAAATTAATCCCTATAACTCCAGTTGTTAAATTAATGTCTACTGAAGCGATATAATAGGTGTGGGTGAAAATCTGATCAAAATATATGTCCTTTTTTGTTTTGTTTTTTGAAGAGCAAATAGTTTTCCTAAAAATGTATGTCCTCATTTGGTGATAGCGGGAATAAGTTCTGAAATTTTAAATAATACAGAAAGTCAGATTTTTTTATTAAATAGTTTATAATGTTTCTAGGAGTGTTGGTTATTCATGTTTTTGAGAAGTTACAGATGTTATAGCTGATTTTCTGTTAAGCCATAAGATTTCGGAATAATGTGTATTGGGTAAAGCACAAATAAAAAACTATAAAAAAAATGATTTGACTTGTTACAATGTTGTTCCCCGTCTGTCACTCACTCGACGTTGTGTCAATGAGTTGACACTAGGGGTCGCTCCTGCGGAGCCCATACATGTCTGATCTTGAGAAAAGGCCAATGAGAATTGTCATGTGGAATTTGGATGCCACTCCCCCGGACATACGGATATAAAAGGAGTGACGCTGCACATCCACATCAGATTTCTTCTTCGGTGCTAAGAGAGCAGTCACAGAGCTTAATTCCTCTGCCGTCTTCATCATCTCTACAAAGCTGTTGGGTCTACGGTGCTTTCCAGCGGTTCTCCCCCTCGCACACTGCGATGTGCTGAGCATACACCCCTGGTCACTTCAGCAGCAGAGAAAAAAAAGAGCTCACGGAGTGAATAACTTCATTATATATATATATATATAAACACAAATAAAAGAGTATATTTCTCTAAAAGAGTGGCGCAAACGGTGAAGCGTCTTTTTCAAGATGTCTTTCCGTTTGTGTGTATTTCCTGGTTGCGGTCGTTGTCTCTCCCCGTCTGATGGCCACGATCGCTGCCTCTCGTGTCTGGGTGCTACCCACGCGGAGTCAGCGTTAGTGGATGTCCTCACTGCGAGTGGCTGTCACAGATGCCTTGGCACACAGCTGGCCCCCTGGGATTCGCAAGTATGCGTTTCCCCCAGTGAGCCTACTTGCACAGATGTTGTGCAAAGTCAGAGAGGACGGGGAACAGGTCCTCTTAGTGGCCCCTTATTGGCCCTACCGGATTTGGTTCTCGGAACTCACGCTCCTCGCGACAGCCCCCCCCCTGGCAAATTCCCCTGAGGAAGGACCTTCTTTCTCAGGGACGGAGCACCATCTGGCACCTGCGACCAGACCTCTGGAATCTCAATGTCTGGCCCTTGGACGGGATGTGGTAGACTTAGGTGGCCTACCACCCATGGTGGTAGACACGATCACTCAGGCGAGAGCCCCCTCAACAAGGTGCGTTTACGGCCTGAAGTGGAATCTGTTCGCTCAGTGGAGTTCTTCCCGTGGTGAAGACCCCAGAGATTTTCTCCAGGAAAAGTTGGAGGGCCGGCTGTCCCCCTCCACCTTGAAGGTATATGTACCCCCTATATCGGCACATCACGATACAGTGGAAGGTAAGTATTTAGGGAAGCAGAATTTGGTCATCAGGTTCCTGAGTGGCGCTGCAGGTGTTCTCTGTCAGCGAACTGTGCCAAGAGTTCAGTCCGCCTTACTCTCACATTATCCTGAGACCCCAACTGGGCTATGTGCCCAAGGATCCCACGACCCCTTTTTGGGATCAGGTGGTGAACCTGCAAGCGCTGCCCCATGAGGAGGCAGACCCAGCCTTGGCATTGCTGTGTCCGGTGCGAGCTCTTCGCATCTACTTGGACTGCACACAGAGCTTCAGAAGCTCCGAGCAGCTCTTGTTTGCTTCTGCGGACAGCGGAAGGGAAGCGCTGTCTCCACACAGAGGATTGCCCACTGGGTCGTCGATGCCATCACCATGGCATACCACGGCCAGCACCTGCCACCCCCTGCTGGACTATGAGCCTATTCTACCAGGGGCATTGCGGCTTCTTGGGCGTTGTCTCAATGCGCCTCTCTAGCAGACATATGTAGAGCTGCGGGTTGGGCAACACCTTACACCTTTGCAAGGTTCTATAACCTCAGGGTTGAGCCAGTTTCATCCCGTGTGTTATCAGGTGACACAAACAGGTAAGTTCGGGTCAGCTGGCCGGGTGTATTGCTTGTGCATAGTGCCTTTCCCCTCCCTTGAGGCGAAGACGTGCGTTCTTTCCCCAGTTGCGTTCGCAAGAAGGGTGAACCCTGGACGTTCTTCCTCCCTAGCCTAGCGGCCGTTGAGTCTTCGGGCGTCACCAGGCCCCCATACTGAGGTAAGTGCTCCACATGTGCTGGTTGTCCCCCTGTGCAACCCTGTCTGATGTATATTCTGCAAAATGGTTTCCCTGCCGGTAAACCGCGTCTTCCTTGAACAGAGGGCCCTCTGCCCTTGGTCGCCGTTTTTGTAGTAACTCCTCCCCCATTGGGTAGGATCTACCATGACGCCGCTCCACACGATGTGCTTCCGCTCCTAACTGGTAAGACCGTGTGTGTATTCCACCTAACCCCTCCCCCCCATCTCGGGGCCGGGTGTGGTCTCCGCGGTGTCCTCCTCTTTGGATGGACCCCCCCCCCAGGTTGGACCATATATTTGGCCCCCAGCCGAACGTTTCCATTCCTTTTACAGGGGAGAGTAATAGAGAGAAGGCCCCAGCTGGGCCAGCCAGTCCTTATACTTCTGAGCAGTTAGCCATTCCCCTAGTTGCAGGGGACCGCTTCATGCCTGCTAGTGTGTTGGGGTAGTTATGCGACGGCTTGCTGCGCTGGCTACGAGGCACACAGAGGTATGCCCATAACGCACCGCCAGTCTGCGTAACTCGGTTCAGCTCTTGTGGCATTTTCCATGGGGACCCCTAGTGTCAACACATCGACACAACGTCGAGTGAATGACAGGCGGGGAACGTCTCGGTTACTGACGTAACCTCCATTCCCTGATGGAGGGAACTAGACGTTGTGTTCCTCCAGCCACAATACTGAACCAACCGCTGAAAGTGCCAGGTCTTTGTCTCGGCTCCTCAGGGCGATACCTGATGTGGATGTGCAGCGTCACTCCTTTAATACCCGTATGTCTGGGGGAGTGGCATACAAATTCCACACGCCAATTCTCATTCGCCTTTTCTTAAGATCAGAGATGTCTGGGCTCCGCAGGAGCGACCCCCAGTGTCAACACATCGACACAACGTCTCGTTCCCTCCATCAGGGAACGGAGGTTACGTCAGTAATGGCCAGCATCCCCCAATCACTGCCAACCATGTTATAATAAATTTTGTATCATGAATTTTGAATCTATGTATTGATTAACAGGGGGGCTGGGAAGAGAAATCGGCCCTGGGTTTTATATAGAAACTATAGGATGCTCCCTTGCTCTCTATTAAGTGAATGACTTAACCTCCAGGGTGCTGTCTGTCTGTATTGGTTTCAGTTTGAAATGCACCTTATTTTCATCCAAACTCCATTTACAGCCACTGAAAGCTAAATTTTCTAGCTTTTGGATGCACCCCTTGATTCTCAGTGTGATTTCTAATGGAATAATAGTCCTATGGTTCTCATCTGTGTTTAACAGCGTGCTGTTTCACGATAAATTAATAAAATGTTAAAAATGGCACTTCAGATGAACCTAGAGACTGTAGTCTTTTGACTTAAAAAGGTTTAAATGTAAAAACTTGAGGTTTCTTAGCAAATGTAGTTTTGTTGATGTTTCTCCCAAAGACAAACTCCGCTGTCATCGGTGCTATGTTGTTTTGTCACATTATTCGGTGCATCAAAACTCTTTGATGGCAGCCCAGAGTGTCCTGAATTTAGATCAGTCAGTTTAAATGAAATTAAATTATGCATAGCGTATAGCAAAGACAAAACAATGTACGCACACAAGTATGTGTGGATTGCAGGAGGTTAATCTGAATACATATTAAAATGGTATTTTTGTTTTCAAAACATCCACACTGACATTTTCAAAAATGTTCAAAAAGTTGCTCGTCCACACTGAAACGTATGAAACCGCTTCAATCACCTTACTGCGCATGCGAAAAAGAAAAAACACAGAAGCATGGCCCTCAGCCATTACCATGTACAGTCTGACATACAAGTGTCCTCATGTTCCACCGCAAGACACCAATTCAGAGTAAACTTTTATTTGTCAAGCTGGTTCCCGCCTCCTCCTTTTCATTAATCCCTTTACACTTGTATAAGTGTAACTGGAACTGCTCGACCTGCCCTGAGCAGGATTGGAACCGGTGTCAGCCAGCATGGGAGGCCGGCATGCTAACGAGGAGGCTAAAGGCTACAGCCTCTAGCGTCAGTCGCTAGTGTGCCTCGAGGCTAGGGGAGTGAAGTTTACACATACCGCACAGCTATCACATACCAGCTGGCTCCTACACAAGTTAACATTTATCTTTAACAATCCAATCAATGTAGATAGCAGGCACAAAACGCCACTACAACATGGGCCGCCATCTTGATTGTTTTGGGTTCGATGGATCACGTGACTCTGTCACATGACAACAAATACGTAATGATTTGATTGCATTAAAAACAAGCTGATTTGATTGCATTAAAATAGTTTTAATGCAATCTTCATTAAATTTGTTACATTCAATGCTTATAAATGTTGCTTAATTTTAAGAATTTTGGTTAATACACACAAGGGTTGTCAAGCCACCCGTGGACATGGTGCATGGAGGACATGGTGCATTGGTAGATCCTGCCTGACAAGGGAGGAGTTGCTACAGACACGGCGACCGGGGGACAGCGAGGACTGCCCAAGGGAGACGCGGGCCCTGCCAGTGGGGGGACCGTACCGTGGAAAATACGTCACAGGGAGTTGCCTGAAACGGGAACTATGCCTGTGGAGCCCAAGCCCAACACGGAGCACTCCCAGAGGGCTAGGGAGGAAGAGCATCCAGGAAGCGAGAGCTTGCTGGCTCACCTGAGAAAGTAGGCGCACTGGATCAGCTTGGTGAAGGGCGCAAGGTGCAAGCAGAACACCCAGTCGGTTGTTTCGTATTACCGAGTTCTACCGGCTTAGACCTGTCAAAGCAGGGGATGAGACCGACTCAACCCTGAGGTTGTAGAACCTAGCAAAGATGTTGGGTGTTGCCCAGCCCGCCGCTCTGCAGATGTCTGCTAAGGAGGTGCCGTGGAATGCCACACTTCGCATAGAGTGTACTCGAACCCGCAAGGGGGGGGGCATGGCCTGGGTGTGATAGGCTAGGGAAATAGTGTCAACAACCCAATGAGCTAACCTCTGTTTAGAAATGGCATTCCCTTTCCACTGTCCGCCAAATCAGACTAAGAGCTGCTCAGAGCATCTAGAGCCCTGCGTGCGGTCCACATGGGTATGCAAAGCACGTACCGGACACAGCAACGAAGAGACTGGATCTGCCTCCTCCCAAAGCTTTGCATGCAGGTTCACAACCTAAACCCTGAAGGGGGGTCAAAGGAACCTTGGGCACGTAGCCCGGTCGTGGTCTTAGGATGAGGTGAGCATCTGCCGGACTGAACTCCAGGCAAGTCTCGCTGACAGAGAACGCTTGCAGGTCCCCAATCTTCTTGATGGAAGCAAGCGTGGTCAGGAGGGCCATCTTCAAGGAGAGGGCTTTGAGCTTGACTGAATCAAGCGGCTCGAAGGGGGTGTCTCTGAAGGCCTGAGAGGACCACTGAGAGATCCCAGGAGGGGAACAGGCTTGGCCGGGAAGGGTTCAACCTCCAGGCACCTCTTAAGGAACCTGATAATCAAGTCCAAGGGACTTGCCGTCTGCTGCATCATGGTGGGCTGCGATAGCAATGACACACACCTTCAAGGTGGAGGGGGACAGCCTCCCCTCCAGCCACTCCTGCATGAATGAAGCACTGACCAAACTGCATATCTCTGTGGGTCTTCAGATCTCGAAGAACACCAATTTGCAAACAGACGCCACTTGTGGGCATAAAGTTAAAGGAGGTCCTTCCTCAGGGGAATTTGCCAGGAAGGTGCTGTCTCGAGGAGTGTGAGATCCGAGAACCAGGTCCAGGTGGGCCAATAAGGAGCCACCAAGGTGACCTGTTCCTCGTCCTCCCTGACCTTCCACAGCACCAGTGCAAGAAGGCTCACTGGGGGAAATGCGTACTTGCGCAGCCCCCAGGGCCAGCTGTGTGCCAGCGCATCTGTGCCGAGAGGGGCCTCCATTAGGGAGAACCAGAGCGGGCAGTGGGAGTTGTCTTGGGGGGGTCAATCTGTGCCCTGCTGAAGTGGCCCCAAATCAGCTGGACCACCTGTGGGTGGAGCCTCCACTCTCCGCTGAGAGAGACCTGTCGCGACAGCGCATCGCCAGGGATATGAGTGGCAAGTAGCGACCTGAGTCGCAGTTGACTCCAAAGGAGGAGATGGCGGGCGAGTTGTGACATGTGACGGGAGCGTACGGCGCCATGGCGATTTATGTACGCTACCGTGGCGGTGCTGTCTGAACGGATCAAGATGTGCTTGCCCTGAATCAGCAGGAGAAGGCAGTTGATGTGCCAGCGCAGGTGGGGCCCCGTCCAGGAGCCAGCGGCTGCGTGCCCGTAGCACCTGGCGCCCGAACCCAGTTGAGAGGCGTCTGTGGTGACCACGACACGTCTGGACACCTGCTGTAGGGGGACTCCTGTCCGCAGAAAACAGAGGTCTGTCCAAGGGTTGAAAGTCTGATGGCAGGAACCGTAAGAAGGGTCGGTGTCGAGGCAGAATGGAGATGTGGAGCGAATACCGCTGCCACGAGGCAGGAGCCTGGCAAATTGAATTGCGTAGCCGAGTCGGATGGTCCTGGCCAGCCATCGCGACGGCTGGAAAGTGCAAGCCATGCATCTAAGCTCCATGCGAGGGGCACTAACGGGACAATTGTTTGGACGTACCGGGTGGGGCCTCACGATGGGGGGGAGCATGTAATAGTGCGTCGGGAGGCAAAGGTGTGTCCCAAAGCTTGAGTGCTGAGAAAAAACTCAAAAGCACTTACCTACTCCGTGCACCCGGCAGGGGGCGGGTTATAGACAGACAAGTCCTGCAGGGACGTCCTTGAGACTCGTCAGCGTTGGCCTGCCGGGGCTGGGCAGTCGTGTGTCCAGAGACGAGATGGCCAATGGTTATTATAACCATTTACTTTAAACGTCTAGCATAAACAGCCTTTTTGTTTTATAGTTTGAACAACAAATAGAATTACGTTTTTGAGATACTCCTGAGTGTTTAGTCATAGCAGCTGTACTGACTTTCATGACCACTTCCCTTCTCAATCAGACCAGTTATTTTCTGCCTCAGGTCCTCTGTGACCCTAAGTTACCACAGTATGTTTATGACTGAGTGCAGGCTGTCTGAAGCACAGCTGGACTGAAAGGCTCCAGTCCAGACAGAGTAATAGGCCTGTGGCTGCCTCACAGCTTTCTTCCACTCATGGCTCATTTGCATCTTGTTCATTTCTCAGGGACAGTACAGGGTCAAAATTCAGTTTAAGTTCAGTGTCCAGCAGAGATCAAACTACATCTACCAACATGGTAGTTGGAACCATTTTAATGGCTACTGGGATTTAGCACCCATTACTTTATATCAAAGAATACATAGCGAAACAGTCACTTTACTGACACTTTTACCAATGCAGAGCATTGAACAAAAATAAATTAGGTTTCTTTGGGAAAGACATGGCACAAAGTGAAATATATAATAATACAGTAGATATCAATATTGCACTATCATTATGTAACGTCACCTAATTGAGATTTATGAACTAAGTTGATAAGATTTATAATGTTTCTCCCCACTTTTTAGACATTTCAAATGCTCCTGTCTACCAGCAGGTGCTAACTGGACAGTAAAACATTGACCCCTTGGATCCAACCACAAAAGAGTAGGGAACCTCAGGATAGACCAGTAAAGCAAATAATGCTTAAAAAATTAAGTGCACTAGTATTGTTTCAAAAATATTGAATTTACTCAGAAATATTAAAAAGAATTGTTATCAGTAACAGAAGAAAATGGACCAACTGTGAGGTTTCCTTATAGCATCATTCCTCAGATAAATGTAGCTCTCAGAAAACATTTGTGTCATTGGCTTAGTACTTACGATGTCCATCAGCACCAGGAGATTTCAGGCCGGCATGATTAGATGATGGACACCTTGTCACAACAAGTGGATGATGACTGTCATGAACTCTGATGTCTGTTGCTTTGGTGATGCTGATTTCAGGCTCTCTCGCCAATCCGTCTCCAGGGCTCGGTGGTTCGCTTCTCCTGAAAGTGGTCTCTGGGAGTTTAGCGCTTGCGTGTGGAGCAATGTTAGAAGCTGCACGTGTGATGGGAGCAATGGTTTCAAGTGTCTTGCTGAAGGTGACAGAGTGCTTCTGCATCTCAGGGGTCTTACTGTGGCCCAAGACATCTGGCCTCTTCAGACCAAACCGAGCTGTGCCAGGACTGGGACACAATAACACTAGAGTTACATTTCAGCTATTACAAAAACTGGGACAAATCTGGATTGAATTCTGAGAACAGACTTAAATCTAGTGATAGACCAATATATTGGTCAGGCCGATTAGTCAGCCAATATTTGGCCATTTGGCCAAGATTATAGGCATTGGCCGATAACCATGTTCACGTGGCCGATTAACAAGTGTTAACTTTCCCTTATTACTGTTATAAAATCTACTAATAGATTTGTTAATGAATAGAAAACAATCTGTTTTAAACTTTTGTTTTGTTTTTTTGTTTTTGTTGCAGAAATTGTGTGTACTCCCAATTTGCTGTTGTTTTTCTATGCATTTCTATTGGCCATCCTGTTTGCTTGATATCAATTTTGCATCGGCCACTAATAAAATTAATATTTGTTCTAAATGAAAAACAGGGAGAGCTCAGAGGAACTTCAAATAGTTTTTGGTTTTCCCTCATACTGTAAATCCTAAAAAAAAAGTGGATTCCAGACACAAACCAGTTTGATGATGACTTGAGCTGTGCTGTTGTGAGTCAAGTGTTATTTTATTCTGGCTGTGATATATCATTTGTCGTCATTCAGCTCTCACTCAGGAATGAGTTTTCAATGCAAAACCACACAACCTTAATTGCCAGTGAAGACAATGCCGCACAAGATACATTTGGTTTCCCCATAAAGTCTAAGAAATTGACAATGAAGTGAAAAATGCAACTATACACCATATTTTAGTTTGTACCTGGGAGAGTCATCTATAGCTTTGCCATTGTTTTTTGATGTGATGTCAAATCCCAGCTCTGTCCTGCGTGGTTCTGGGGTTCTCACTTTGGGCCTAGTAGTGTCAGGAGTCTTGGTGCCATTGGAGCAGAGTTCATAATGCCGGCCATTGGTTGGAGAAACAGCAAAACGCTGAGAGTTGGATGGTGCTCGGCGTGTAAGAGGCAAGGAGGAGTGCAGGGCGGAGTCCACGTCGTCCACTTCAAATGAGCGTTTCAGAGCTGGAGAAACAGCATAGATTACACAATCTGTGGTCAAGTTTAGACCCAACCATTTGTAGTCAACATAACAATTATAGTGTTAGCAAAGTGAAGGAAGGCTGAGCGGACGCAGACTGTGTGACAAACTGTCCAAACCCACCGCAAACATTCTGCAGATTGTAAGAGTCAGTCCCAGTGACATGTTAACCAGTGTGCCCGTATAAATCTAGAAGGGTTTATAAATCACCATTTATTGTTAAAATTAATTTTCAGTAGAGTGAAACTGCTAAATTCAGGGCTTTGGCCATTTTACGCTGACATTATTGGATATTGTGATTGTAAAAGTAAGCAAAATACTGAATAAAAAGCTGAGAGAAAATGAGCTCAGTATCACAAGCATAATTTACTCTAATTTGTGAACTAATTACAGAGCTGGTAATGCTTTTCTCAGTCAATTCATTCTGAACTGTTTCTCTTGAACCATAATTTTGCTTTTAAAAAAATTAAAATGCAGAACTTTGAGAGCCAAAACATACAGTAAGTAAATGTGTCAGAACAACTTCATGTTGCATACATCATGATTCTGGAAATTATGTTATTCTTAAATTAAAGAGCCCTCTCATCCAGTCAAATATTTTCACTTTCAAACAATACTAATGCAAATGAAGTGTAGCAAAAAAAATATGATGAAGAGCCAGCAATGTTAAACAAATCAATCATCAGCAAATGTTTGATTTCCCATGCATAACCCTTGATGTCTTCCTTTATTCCTGATTCAACCCAACAAAGTATTTTGATTGACCTGTTATTTTAGCAACAATCACATTTTTATTATTGGTTGCTTATAAAAAAAAATGCATTCTACATCTGTACTTACTGTAACCTTATCTCTCTTTTTATCTATGTGGCCTCAACCACTTTATTTTTACCAATAATACTTTGAACCCCTAATGAACAAATTTGAGTAAGACAACACTCTTTGGTCACATTCACTTCTCAGTGCATCAGAAGAAATCTAAATCTGAAACAGTTATCTGACTAATAAATTTCAAACAATAGACCAACTCATATCAGGTCATATCCTGCAGATAGTGAAGTTGTCTGTTGTGGTTAAGTGTATTGTTTTCTCATGCTTTGCAGTGTTTTTGTTGGAGTGTTGTGTATACCTACTGCCACTGCCAGAGAAACATCCTAGAGACTTCTGTTTACTTTAATTTTTACTTTAAGGGTAGCAAGGAGCCTTTTAAGCATCACCTTGGTAACTGCCTAGCAACCTGATGTGGTTACCCTAGCAACCAATAAACAAATAACATATCTCTGCACCAGAACATTATAGACACTTCCAGTTTCTTTCACTTGACTCAGGATAGCAAGGAGCCTTTTGATTATCACCTTGGTAACTGCCTATTGAGTTTTACCTTGGTAACTGCATAGCAACCATATGGGGTTATTTTAGCAACTAAATAACAAAACATATATCTCTGCACCAGAACATGCATAATTCCAGTTTAGTTCATTTCATTTAGGGCAGCAAGGAGACTTTTCAGTATCACATTGGTAATTGGCTAGCAACTAGATGGGGTTAACATGGCAACCAAGTAACAAATAAAATATCTGTTCACCAGAAAATTTTTAGAGATTTCTGGTTTCACCCATTTGACTCAGGGTAGCAAGAAACATTTTGAGTATCACCATGAAACTGCCTACCAGCCAGATGGGGTTATCCTAGCAACCATGTAACAAATCACATATCTCTTCACAAGAAAATCATAGAGACTTCTGGTTACTTTCATTTGACTCAGGATAGCAAGGAGCCTTTTGAGTGTCACCTTGGTAACTGCCTAGCAACCATATTAGGTTACCCTAACAACCAAGTAACACTCACTTATCTCTGCACCAGAACATCATACATACTTCCAGTTTAGTTCATTTCATTTAGGGTAGCAAGGAGCCTTTTTTGTATCACCTTCGTAACTGGCTAGCAACTAGATGGGGTTACCATAGCAACCAAGCTATTGAGTATCACCTTGAGTACTACAGCGTATAAAGGTTTGGGCCAATCACAATATTATTGTGTACAAAGCTTTATGAAAATCACCCACAATGTGGCGCTATAACAAAGACATTTACTTTTTTGCCAATTACTCTGCAACTGAGTTAAATAATCTCAAATCCTTTTTCCTCTAATTTCTTACACCGTTTTGAGTCAACATGCACAATCGCAAAAGAACTTGCCTATAGGGCGTGATACAACAACAAAATGCTCATAGCTCCACAACTGGATTATCAATGAAGTTGAAAATTGTTATACTTGTACGGCCAAATACTAACATATTCTTCAATATGACTCAAATAAAAAAACATGGCCACCAGCAGCCAATCAAATTGCAGCAAAATGTCTGTATAAATGGGGTGTAAATGACTGTATATTATTCAATGTTACCTGCTTTTGTGAATTACATCTAGGACTCCCTAGGTCAACAATTATCAAAGAAAATTTTAACTTTATTTATTTACTAATTTAGGGGTTGCATTTATCATGTGGGTTTGACCAAGTGTATCCAAAAGCCTATAATTCCTCAAATAAATATTACAATTTCTAAAACCTTTTTGGAGATTGGGTGCTTTGTTGATTTATAACAGTGTAAAGCAGTTCAATGGAAAGGAGGAGGTGAGAACCGGCCTGGCGATATAAACAAAAGACAAACATACACACACATGACGGACATGTCCGTAAACGATCTCTCTCTTGTCGCACCACCGTCCGCAAACGGCCTTTATCCCTCTCGGAGGCTTAATTAGCCTGATAAGGGACCGGTGTATATAATCACGACCCGGCCCGCCCTGTCACAAACAGTTAAAAAGTAAATATAAATTAGGCTAGAAACCTAATGTTTTTGTTAGGATTTTATTATTAGGGTTTCAAGCCTGAAGGGCTAGAAACCTATTGTTTTTGTTAGGATGTGAATTATTATTAGTCCGCCATAAAACTGATTGGGTACGGACTCGGAATAGGGGGCGCTACAGTGATCAAAAACACGTAACTGCTCATAACTCCTAGACTGTTTGTCGTAGACTCAAGTGCTCAAGTTATTCCATTAGAATCCTTGGCTCAAACCAAACAAAACGTATATCTACGATTTCATTTCCATTTGGTATCCATCATTTCTATAATAACAAAAAAACATGAAAACAGCTCTTACTATGCAACCGTTAATCTGACTGAGTTGAAAATTGGCATGCAATGTCTTTGTCCAAGGTACCATGACTGTCTATGAGGATATTGGTGTATTGAGGGCACCTATTACACAAGGTTAAAGGAGGCTGATCGGCACAAAACTTAGCGGGCCTGTTCGACTCCTGGCCCTAAAGGTCTGTGAGAAATTTTAAAGAAATCAGCCAGTGGATGCCGGTAATGAGATTTACACCTATGAAATCACTTGGTGTTTCACACATACACACAACGGCTGTGTCCCAATTCAAAGGCTGCATCCTTCGGAGAACTCCGAATTCAAGGGCCGCGAAGGTCAGACTGAGCATTGTTAATTGGGACAACCTAGCCTACGGAGGACTGTTCTTGTCACCTTATAACTGTGACAGCTTCCGAGTGACTGTAACATTTGTATTGGACTTTTTTGAAAGTTATATTAAACAGTCTGAAAATAAAACAGGGTTCACAAACTTACAAAATTAAATTTCTGTAATAAACAGTATAAACTATATATAATCACATCTTAGTAAGATATAAGTCAACATCTGAACCACTTTAAATGTTTTTTTTTTTTTCATTTGTTCCACTAGATATTTAAGTAAGTTGAAACCTAATATTTACGTTTAAAAGTGTAATTCGGCAATTTCTCTCAAAAACTCCTGTCGTAACAGGCGTGCAATTAATTCTGGAGTAGGCAGGGACACAAAGGGTCCAACTGTTGTATCCTTCATTTCAGGGGAAATGAAGGACGCATTTGGAGGCCACATTTGAAGGAGCCTTCGAATTGAGGACAGCCTTTGTTGCGCAGCAGTGATGCAATCTGACTTCGATTGTGACCTTTGAAGGATAAAGCCTCTGAATTGGGACGCAGCTATAATTCATATAATTTGTTAGATCTCCTCATACGGAACAACTTTGCCTCAAGAACCACTGCTGTCAAACAAATCATTCATTAAATATTCATGATTATGTAAAAAAATTTACGAACTAGTCCTAGGTTTTTTGCTCAATCTCAAAAAAACCAATGCAGTACAATTCTCTGGACTCTCTAATAATTATAAAAAAAAAATTGGAACTTTAACCTTTTGGGTAGCTAAACAGTGCCATTTAGATAATGGGTGTGGTCAATTGTGCAAACAAGCCCATAATTCCTAAACAAAAAGTCAGAACTTCACGAAATTAGGCGAGCACATGCACCATATGATCCTAAACAAGCATGCAGACTTTTATGTAGATCGAACCATAGGTGGCGCTATGAGCTTTAAAAACCATGCATTTCCTTAGTAAATTGACTATGTTGGCTGTAAATGGTCTAATTCATCTATAATTTAGGTGGTTACATGCTTGCTAAATAAAACAAAATACCCTTTTATGCATGTGCTTAAAGGCCTTAAACTGCTTGAACCCCTTTATTTGCTGCTTGCAGCTATATTTATTATTATTATTATTATTATTATTACGCTCAAGCCTATGACAGCCCATAGAACCGCTTGCGGGAACGTTATGAAATTTGAAACAGATAGAGGATATTCTGAACTGTTACCACATCAAATTTGGCGTCTCTGCCTCAAAACCGCTAGCACCACCCAAATTTGCACTCATGGTTATGTTAATAACTTTTGAACCGTGAGTCCCAGAAACGAAATTCTTTTTTTCCTATGATTCCTTAGCTGAGATAATTGCAACCATTTTCCACATAAATTTTCCGCATAAATTGCATAAACCATACCGTTTTCGAATGGTGCTTCAACTATTTCCACTCAAGTCTATGGCAGCCCATATAACTGCTTGCAGGAAAGTAATGAAATTATGGCATACAGATAGAGGATAGTCTGATGTATTACCACAGCAAATTTGGCATCTATTCCTCAAAAAATCTAGCGCCACCAACTGCCCAAATTTGCACTCATGTTTATGTTAATAACTTTTGAACCATGAGTCCTTGCAACTAAATTCATTTTCCTCTGATTCATTGGCTCAAGTTGATTTGATTGCACCCTATGATGTCATTTTCCATCATGAAAATGTTTCCGCCATTTTGAATTTTCTGAAGAACCTACTTTTTCAAACTCGTCCTTAGCTGTTTGTTCTATTTGCACAAAAATGGTCCTGCATCATCTAGAGGCACTCACGACAAAGTTATTCACAGAATTTTGATAAACCATTCCCTTTTCGAATGGTGCTTCAACTAATTCGACAAAGAACATGCAAAATTGAAGTTGAGACTGAGGGATTGGGACAAAACTTGATACGTGTCATCGCCATTAGGTCCTGGGGTTACCTACAGCGTTTTAGTGCTCTGCCCCCTACTTGTCATGAGATAGAAAAATGGCTATTTTGGCTTATAACTCTTGAACACTTTCCTGAATGATAACAATCGTGCTCAGATACTATCTGAGTAGTTTCAGAACAGGACACATACTGGAATTTTTTTTTTAAATGTTACTTTTTGTAACTCCTCATACACTGTTCATCGGACTAACCAAAAACATGTCACAAAGCTTCTTTTGCTGCTCATGGTGCCAATAGTTGGCTTGACCCCGGTAACGCTACTTCCAGCTATATTCTTTTCTATTTCTGCTTTACTACTGAAATAAGATCCATATGAAGCCAAAGCAGGATAAACTGCTGCATGTCTCAGAGCATCGCACAGATTAGCTACATGTGTGGTACACTCCAAACACAGACAGGCAGACTGATACAAACAGTGAAGCGTGCAGGACATTGATTGGAACAAGCAGCATTTCAAGAGTGCTCTGGGACACAGTGTCCCAGAGTACTCAGCATCCCACAGCACTCTTGAATTGCCACTTGTTCATTCAGATTGTAACAGTTTTATAAAGAGAAACTTTCGAGCTGCTTTGGTAGTGTAAATGTAAGCTTAATCTTTTGGACACTGTTATTTGATTGTGCAATGACTACCATCTTGTCTGCCCATCTTCTTGTTAATATAAAACTTAGAAATATGCCCTATTTATGCTAATCTAAAGAAGAGGCCATAGTGTTGTGTGACAATTTAGTTTTACCTTTTAGTTTAATGGCATCTGAATAAATGCTTAAACACAGGATTTACTGAAAGACAGTATACCTATTTCACATCTCACAACTCACACTTGATTGCAAAGTTAAGAGCTGTCTGTTATAAACTTAAAAACAATAGATAAAATCTGAACTGCTTATTTGAGGGTCTTACTCCCTTTCTGAATATTTTTTTATAATCAGATCTGGATTTGTGAACATGACAAAAAAAGAAATTACAGTCTTTAAGGGTTCACTTGCATGTCCAAACCACTCTGCCACTGAATTCTGATTTTTTTTGAAAACACAATATCTCTAATGTTGGACCAGATATTCCAGGCACAATCTTTCCCAGATACATATATGGGTTTGCCAAAGTGCCTGCAATATTTCCAGTGCTTTGAAAATCCCTTAAGAATTTCTAACACTCAGCAACCAAACAGTAATGAATTATGATTGTTATAACACCATATTCTACATGACGACAACACATTAACGTTCAGGTAGAACTATTCTTTCTGATGTATTTCTGATGGAAGATGCTGTAGCTTCACTAATAAGCTTCCTGACCTTTCTCAAATACTAAGTATGCCAAAAAGTTCAGAAGAACTTGATGTAGTCACAGAAATCATGGATACAGTCTTCTCTAGCACTTTAGACAGTGTCGCCTCCCTTTGATTAAAGAAGGTTAAAGAGAAAAGACCTGTACCATTGTAGAATAATCACACTCACACAGTAATTATGATTACATACATTTCTTTACAAATAAAATAGAGACCATCTGAAAGACAATTGGAATTATGCAACCGACTGCAATAACACCTCAGAAGCCAGTGTCTCATAGTATTCCCTGCACGCAACTTCAGTCCTTTCCTTTTAAAGGTCAAAAAGAGCTAACAAAACTTGTACGAGCATCAAAACCAACAAAATGTGTGCTTGACCCTATACCAACTATTAGTGCTTTCAAGTCATGTTGGAATGATCATATTTGCGAGATGAGCGCACATGAACGCCACCACAAATTCGTAATTATGAGTGGGAAACTCAGGACTTTCCACGTTGGGGGTATGTCTATTTGAGAATCATAGTGGAAACAAATTGTTATTAGTAGCAATTCAGTTTTGCTTGTGGATTTTTATGTTCATTATAGTTGCATTTTTTATTTTTTTATTTTTTGTATTAATTAAGAATAACAATAAAGCTTTCCAGAAAATATGACAAATTTTAGCTGTGACATGTTTTTGCAATAAAACTAAATTTCCCATAATTATATGTTGCTGCACAAGAAAAGATAAAAAAAAGATAAAGCATTAATTACATGTCTAATGCTTGGTGTCACATCTATATTTTGTTGCATTGGTAGTAAAACATGCTTCCTGTCTTCATCAGTATGAGAGAGAAAGAATTTTGAAATTGCAAAACAGCTCCTTTCTTTCCAACTAAAATCACTTGAATGCTTATCACATTATATTTACGATCTCCGACCTTGTAAGTATGGACTTCCCAGGAGGACTTGAGGAGCTATCTGTGTACTAAAACAGTATGTGTTTAAAAGTTACATGGACTAACATTTAACGCTGTATCTGCAGCTGTTTGTTTGTGCCAAGCACAGTCCAAGAGCTCCTCTTTACACTGGTTTCTAAAAAAAATGCTAACAAGCATTTGAGGGATTATGGGAGCACTCTGCTTGTCCATCCCACACAACTGGGATGATAGAATAAAAAAAAAACAACAATAAAAAGAAAATCCATGCCAGAGCAATACAAGAGCCTGTTGTTGTCCTGGACAATAATAATTTACTGTTCTCAGAGGTAACTGCTCTTAATGCCACTGAGATACTCAGAAAACAACACCAGTCAGGACTGAGTCAGCTGAAGCAACAGATACACCAAACAGACCTCTGCCACACACACACACAAACACATATACAGTATATGTACAGACAGAAAGGGAAAGGCTGACATCAATCAATGAGTAACTATTATCAAGAAAACTTGTGGGAGACTGTAAAATACAGTCTGTATTCAAAAGCACTTTTAAAAGCAGGAAAAGTAGATAGTGTCAAAATCTGATATAAATAATGGTGTGTGTTAGTGAAATTTGACAATGTAGTTGTTTATACCAGTCAAGAGAGTCTTCCTTGTGCTCCATGCATCAAACAAGTCACTTCTCAAAACAAATCCCAAATTTGGGGTCTCTGTTTGGTAGAAGGTAAAGCTGGAGTGCCTGTCCACAACAGTATGTTTAGAAAGAAAGCCTCCCCCTCTTTCTATCTCCCTCTATCCCTGCCTCTCTGGGGTAGACACCATACTTCATTGCTAAAAAAAAAACAGCTTAGATCAAGCTGGTTTATGCTAGTTAGTGCTTTTTTAGTGCTGTTCTATCTGTGGACCAACATAGCCATGTTTTTCATCAACGAAAAAAGAAATGCTTGTCAACCAGCATAGTCTTTCTGATGAAGAATAACAAATTCTGGAGACCAGCGATGATGGATATTTTAACAGAGTCACCCAGCAGAGGCTCAGCAATTTGGACCGTAAGTAGAAACACATCTAAAATATAAATGCAACAATATGTAAATATGCAAATCATTTGTCTCACAAACAAACACACAACAAACAATAACCAAACACACCCAGAGGCATGAAAAAGTAATTGAAAAAATGTTAATTGTAAATGTAAAATTACCTCAAGTCACTCAGTCACTCTCCTCAGCAGCATCCAAGTCATTACACTTAGACCAAGGACAGCCTTATGTTTAAGATAAATCAACCAACCTTTACAGACAATTTATTTTAAATGGCTTTCCAACTCTATGTAGAGCAGATATTGGCAACATACGGCCCGCGAGCCAGATCAGACTATCCACAACACCCCCAGTTTGAGATTTATACTTGCACAAATTGGAAATATTCCACCTAATGTTATACTTATTTTGTGCAATCTGGCAACCATGCACGCGAGTGCTCTTTTCTATCTCACTTTCCCCTTTGAACAAACTTAGCGATCTGTGGTACAATATTCGGCTCAAGGAAAAGTGGTATACGGCTACTCTGTGTCCATTCTTGAGGCTCATTTTGATGTTTGGTTCTACTTTGCAGGTAAACCTTCTCAGTGATTAAATTAAATATAAAAGTAGATCTCGGCATCATTGACATGTGAGCAAAAGCAAGTATTTTTTATTTGTGCAATTTAGAAATGTTGAAGTCCCTTCTTACCTGTATGTTAATCTAACTCTTGCAGTAATCATTTATCATAGTCATGCAGCCTGTGTTATTCAGTTGTGTGCTGAAAGTCAAACCATCGAGGAGACCCGCATCATGACACTTTTAGAATGTAAACGGGTAATGTTTTAGAAAAAAAATAAGTAAACTCGCCCGCTTTGTGACAAACATTAAAAGTTCTATAATTAAAAAAAAAATAAAGACCCCTGATGTACAGATTGTTAAATTGAACAATAAATTAACAGGGAAGTAGATATGGTAAAATAAGCTCAGCCTTTATTTTG
The DNA here is from genome assembly GCF_025860055.1 of Xyrauchen texanus. Classification (NCBI taxonomy): domain Eukaryota; kingdom Metazoa; phylum Chordata; class Actinopteri; order Cypriniformes; family Catostomidae; genus Xyrauchen; species Xyrauchen texanus. Next base: position 17,563,304 of record NC_068288.1, read on the forward strand.
TTTTTTAATGCCTGAAAAGTATCTACCTTTATAGAACAATACAATACTTTAGGCAATTGCAGAATAGTCCCATTAGTCGCACATACACTTCAGAAAATTGAGTACACAACTATTTCTGGGCTTAAAATGAACAAAAACCAAATCAATGCAGAACATTGTATCTCAAAAGGAGTACAATGTGGCCCCCCCATGCACTACTAAAAGCCCAATGTGGCCCCTTAACCAAAATAGTTGCCCACCCCTGATGTAGAGGCTTACAGCAGCTTCTGGGCAGAACATAAATAAAAATGGACCTATACACTCCTTTCTTAGAACTGAAGAATCTTTAGCTGTCATTAGTTTCATTGTTTAGGTACGGGCCTTTAGTAAAAATGATGGCATCAAAATACTTAAAAACAATAAAAGCTTTTTCATTGACAAAATGTTTTACATTTGTAATTGTTTTTTGTTTAGTTTTCTGGCCCTCAGTGGACAGTATAAAGGAAACTGGTGGGGACAAGTTGCTATATGATTCTCAAATGTAGGGGTTGAACAACAATGTACAAAAACAAGGAGAGGTAAAAAAAAAAAAAGTTCTCATTTCCCTTCCACTTGAATAACATTCAGTTAATAAAGCTAGCGAGCACCATATGGAGTAGCCGTGTTTTTTGTGCGCTTCACAATCCTCTGTTATTCTTTATTTTCACCAATCATTTTATTGTTAAACTTTGCTCATTACCATTCTTTACGATCGCTGACAACATGACTAAGCCAATATCCAAGAAAGGAGACAAATCAGTGGAGGACACAAGTGAACAAGGCGCCTGTCAATCAGACGACGCCCAGGCCGTTGCTAATCTCACCGACCCAGTTAATCTAGTAGCCTATATTTAAATAATTGGAGCAGATCGGCTTGATCTGCATGATTATCCATCTTTCTTCTTTATGTAGGTATGAGCAAAATGTGTTACAGTGCATTTTTAGTGTTTATTTTTCTGATGATCAATTTGTGTCTTTTTGTTGTTGTTGATAAAAATGTTTAAAGGGATTTAATGGGTGCATTTCAGACCCAGGCATTCTCATATGTCTTTTTCATTTAGCTTTATTCAGTTTGTAATACTGCTACTCTTTATGTTGCCTTTTGGCCCCACAGTAAATATTGGTTTCTTAAACCGCTTAGATTGGGTAAGCGGTTAGGATGGGGGGTATAGTTTGTGTTTACTGTCGTTTATCTTTTTTACCCTTCATTCTATCTGTGCGATTCTGTTTTTGCTGTTGAATTAGTGCATCCTGTAAAATGGCATGTAACATGATTTCACACACTAGGTGGCGATATTACCTTAGCTAGCTGGAATGTGTGCGGCTTGAATGGTCAGGTGAAGTGAGCTAAAGTGTTTTCGTATTTGTGCTCCATTTCGGCTGATATAATTTTCCTACAAGAGAAACTCAAAAAACATGGAGAACAGAAACGTTTAAAGTGTAATTGGATTTCCCAGGTATTTCAATTCGCTCATGTAGAGCCAAAGGGGTTGCAATATTATTTCGTATTTCAGTTTCGTTTAAACATATATCTAAGTTAACAGACCCTAACAGTCGCTATGTGCTTGTCACTGGCTTAATTGCCTCTCAACACTTTACTTCTTTAAATCTCTATGCCCCTAATTATGACGACCCTGTTTTTCTTTTTCGTAAAGTATTCAATCTTCTACCTTCTCTAACAGATACTCACTTTATAGTTGGTGGTGATTTTAACTGTATATTGGACCCTGTTTTGGACAAATTTCCTGTTTGTTCAGATCCTTCTCTTAATTCTATGTGGGTCATTAAATCTTACAGAGTCACTGGATATTGTTGATATCTGGAGGCTACATCATCCTGCTGATGAGTACTCATTCTTTTCCCATGTCCACATCATATTCAAGAAAAGATTTAGAATTTTTCTAATAGATTAGAACTCTAAATTATCTAATGTCTCTACATCTAAATATCATTAAATACTGATCTCTAATCATTCTGCTGTTACGGTATCTTTCGATTTCAGCTGGGCAAAGCCAAGTTATAATTGGAAATGTAATACTTTCCTCTTTTCAGATGAGAAATTTTGCCAGCATATTTCAGATTCCTTGACAGAGTTTATCGAGGACAACGATAAAGGAAATGTTTCCAATTCTGTGTTATGGGAAACGTTTAAAGTTGTGATGAGGGGACACATCATTTCTTATGAGACAGTAGCAAAGAAACAAAGAAACGTGGAGATAGATGCCCGTTTTACTTCCTGACCCATTAATAGCAATTCTTGGTTGGTCAGACTCACAGACTCTCAGTCCAAAGTTACGGTTACTTGTTCAATATGGTATGATTTTAGCTAAGAATGTTATCCTGTTTTTATGGAAGAAAAACACTAGGCCCCTCTTTTCTGACTGGCTAACTGGACTCACTTCTATGCTACATCTGGAAAGAATTAGATAAACCATTTTTTGGAATTCTGCAAAATTCGACAAAATGTGGGAAAATTTTTTACTTTTTTGTTGAGACACGAGGTCTAATGATTTATTTATTATTTGTTTATATCAGATATGTAACAATCACTTTCTGTTATTATTGTGATTGCACTTTGTAGGAGAGGTTGGCTTCGTATATCATCATCCCCTTTGTTTGTCATATTTTTGTGTTTCATTTTACATATTGCACATATTTCTGTTATATAAAGGGTAGTTTTGTCTGTTATTAGCCTAGTTTCCATCCACCTTTCGAGCTATTTTGTTATCAACAAAGTGAAAATGCAAAAAAAAAAAAATTGTGACATTTGCCGCTTTCTGCCCATTTCCATTCAAATGGCCATTTATCGATAAAAATGGTGTGCGTGATGACGTCATGCCTAAAAAACTCTGTCACATAGATTTTGGTTTAGTGCAAAAGAAATGTGTTTATCGTTAATTCGCTTCCCAGATGTCCCTAATTTTTTTCCTCTGATGTTAAGGTAAAATGGGGAGATTATTGAGACAATTAATTGAAATTAGTCAGCTTACCGTCATTTTAATTAACAAATAAAAGCAATCAGAAGAGGAGGAATTGCAATCAAAAGGGAGAAGTTGCCCTTCTGATAGAACTGTAATATTGGTCCTGGTGTTGCGCATATCGCAGATTGGCACCGGTTCCGACCCAAAAGCGGATCGTCATGGCCCTTATCAAGCTGACAACCTGCCGGCAAAAGTAGTGGGGGAAACTTTCTGTCTCAGTATAAGGACCATCAATCGATGTGTATATGCGGTGTGCACAGCTAAAGAAAAAAAAAAAATGATGCGGTGTAATATCAGGGTTTACAGATTCTTAATATTCAATATTTTGAACAATAGTCTAATCAAAAGCATCGCCATCACAACTGCATTATGTCCCGCATATTTCTCCAGCAACTTTTAATGATCAACTGAACTTGATTATCATCTAAAATTTATCTTAGCTTCATAATGCAAATGTACATTTTCTGAAGAAGCAGTAAATGTGATCTGAGTTAAAGATGGTTAGATTTAAAGTATTTAAACGTTTTAAAATGTTCAAAAGCTCGTTTTCTGAAAGTGAACTCAATGGACAAATAGTTTTGATAGTTTATAGTCTTGAAAAAAAGAGAATGTCATTCAGCCAACAGTTTTCGTCTACAGAACAGGGTAAAGCTAATTTCAGTTTGTGTAAAGACATATATAGGTCTAAAAAAAAATGTTTTACAAAAAATTATTATTTTTTTTTTTTTTTGGTAATTAAATTTTTTATTTAATGCTTTTTTTCGTTTTGTAATTTCTTTTTTTATTTTAATGCTTTTTCGTTTGGCAATTTATTTTATTTAATTCAGAGAATTTTGCTGGCATTTTTTCAAAAGTAAAACTGAACAATAATTTAATAGAATTGGGCTCTAAGTGTTCCAAAAAAGCACACTGATGCTTTTATCCTAGTATTGTGTATTTATTTTAAATTTTTTTGAATGGTGTGGAAAAGAAACTTTAATAAATAAACAGATGGATACTGAAATTAAATTAATCGCAAAAAGTGGCCATTCATTTGTTCAATGTGCATAAGATATTTGTGTTGGCACTCCTGGAAGTGTCACTTTTGCAGATCGGCTGAATATGCCATAAAGATCAATCCATAATCATGTACAATTAATTGTCTTTCAATACTGTCGTCATGATTAACACAGGCTAACGATTGGAGCAAACTCTGTCATATGACTACATATTTGCATTAATGCCAATTTTAGCTACAAAGTGTTTCCAAACCAGTTTGTCGTGACATTTGATGTATCGACATCAACAGTGCTTAATTTTGATGCAATTTATGCCCTCGGGACAGGGCGCGCGCACCATCCACTTCTCCCCTCCCGGTATCCCCATGAAACCTATCCGTTTCGCTGCTACCTGCATTTATTAAGGACGTGGAGCACTCGACACCCCCTCAACTCGACACCTGTTAAAATTAATACCCATCTCAGAGAGCCTGGCAGCATGGAAACTTCTGCCAGATATTTTTATGTGGGTCCTAAGTACAGTAGTAAAGGGCTACAGAATTCAATTCCCTCGCCGCCTTCCGTGTTTCAATGACGTGGTCCCCACTACCGTAAACCGGAGCAGGCATGTCTACTGTGGAAAGAACTGCAAAATCTCTCGGTCTAAGGGGCCATAGAACATATTCCCCTTCCAGAGAAAGAGTCAGGTTATTACAGCAAATACTTCCTGGTTCCCAAGAAGGGTGGGGGGTTGCATCCGACTTTAGATCTTCAAGGCTTGAACTGCTTCAGTCAAGTCCTAAAGACGATGTGTCACAAGCCCAACATCACGTTCGGCTGGTCACAATCGGACTCATGGATGCATATCTTCCTTTAGAAATTCTGCCATAGCACAGGAAGTTCCTGAGGTTCGCTTTCGGGGGCAAAGCCTTCCAGTATCGGGTTCTTCCATACGGCCTAGCCCTATTAACCCGCACATTCACGTAATGCATGGATGCAGCACTGGCTCCTTTGCGACTCAGGGGCATAAGTATTCTGAATTACATAGACGACTGACTGATACTAGCGCAGTTCCAAGAACTGGCAGTTCAGCCCAGGTATATTGTCTTAGCTCATCTGGTTTCTCTGGGGTTAAGGCTCAACGCCAAGAAAAGAGCCCTCTCTCCCACTCAGAAAACTACCTATCTAGGGATTGTATGGAATTCGATAATGCGGGCACAATTGTCTCCCGCTTGGATACTCCTTGGGGCCCAGGGCAAGCTCCTGTCACTCAGGGCAGTTTATATCCCTGGATGCCCATATGTGGGAGCAGATTTACTGTCCAGACAGAATATACCTTCGAGGGAGTGGAAACTCCACCCTGAGGTAGTGAGACAAATCTGGATGTGATTTTACAAGACAGAAGTGAACCTCTTCGCCTCTTCTCAGACAGCGTAATGTTCCCTCTACTTCTCTCTGAGTTAATTGTGCTGACTAATTAAAAATGCTGCAACAATTCTGTTTGGAAAATGTAATAAAAATGAAGCAGCAGTATTGCACAACCGAGTCATGTTGTGGGCTACTTTATTTCTTCCTTTAGGGGAGTAGAACGTTTGTTGCACTGTTTGAGCATGATGCTTTTTAGATGGATAGGTTAAACATAGTGCATTCTCCTGACAAATGTGTTATTAACAGCTTAATTGTTTAAGAGGGAGTAAAAGATGGTAGTGTATCGGTATTGATATCGGCAGATACTCAAGGTTGTGGTATCGGATTCGGTATCGGACATGAAAAAGTGGTATCGAGCCACCCCTAGGCGCAACTATGACGATCAGCCTATAATCCAGAGGGGTTACCAGGATATCATGTTTGGGGGGGGCATTTGGCTTGTTTGGGGGGGCAACATAAACAATTGAAAAAAATCGGCGCAAAATTAAGCTATACTACACACAATCTGTTTTAGTGCATATCTTTTTCTAAGCCAGGAACCCAGAGATAGGCACAGGGCCCCTATTAGACTATAGGGCTTAAACTGGATTTTTGTTGTGTCAGACCTCACTCATCTGCTAGCGATGGAAAAATATGCACAAAACAATCCACTTTTAAATTGTAATTTATCATCAGATTCAGATGGACAGATTATTTCTCAAATTCTCAGGGGAGGCAGAGCTTATCCTAGGGGAGGCACTGCCTCCCCCAGCCTCCCCCTAGACACGCCCCTGCTATAATCCCACCCACGTTGAGGCTGTACAAAACTGCAGTGGAAATGCAAGCTCAGAAAAGTAAAGTGAACAGAATCGAGTCAAACCGTAACATGCAGTGGAAAAGTACCATCTGACTCTGTTCTAAAACTGCATCTTTTTAAAGCCATCAAACACCAGCATTTCTGAAGGGTAAAACTGAGGTTTATGTTGTAAAATAGCAGTGTAATAATTACTGAAAGTATGTTGGTTTATGTGTGTGTCCACATATGAGGTCATGAGTCAGGATATCCCATACGCCACTTCAATGGAACAAGACCAGTACTTCAGCCTCCCTTTTAGTGGTCAGTGAACACAGGATGTTCACTTTAAAGTCTGAAATAATTACACAACGGTGAGCAACCATGTGATTACATTGCTGGATGAGTGATTTTGCTGTTACTTTCAAATGCACAATGTGTCCACGGATGCTGCCTCTGAACACATACTATACCTAACATTATAACTAGGTCATGACAGAAACTCACAGAGAAATTCACATGTTTATACACATTCAGGTAAAAAGAACACTTAAATGCAATAACGTTCTGACATTTTCAAGTGTAACTTAAGTGTTTGAAATGTTCTTTTTTGCAGCCATTGAATATGCACATGTATCCACAGATTTCCTAAGCATCCCCTGGGTGGCGCCATGATGATTCTAATTACCTTTTTTATATTTCTGGTCTCAAGACTAACTTCCAAAATGAGCAATTCAGATGGAGAACATCCATTTTATTTTTTTTATTTATTTTTTAGTAAAAATGAACTTCAGCCTCAACTTGTGCTGTGGTTGGCTGTCATGACAAAGTTAATGATATCAACATAACTAACTTCGGGCCATTGCTTCATGACATCTACACACTCAAGTGAGCCACAGTAAAAAGCTGTTATCTCAAAGTATCGACACTACATAGCCACATGTTTGTTTGTTTTTTTGGACAATTTTTACAAATGTAAAAACTTAACCCGTGTGCACCAATAAAGATGCCAAAAATGTCTGAGTCAAAAAACTGTAATAATTATTTTCCACTTTTCAATAAGTTAATTTTACCACCATAGGTACACACACACACGGCGAATACATTTTAGCTGCATAATTTATTCAGTTGGCCTGCAGTGCTCTATAATACAGCTAACAGAAAATAAGGAAAAAAACGTCTAGGTTACGTATGTAACCAAATTCGGGAGTTCATTCAGGATTTTTCTGAGGAGCCGGAAATGGTCCGGCCACAACAGTGGCTCGGCTCAGCGACGTGGCGGGGAAGACACAACGCCTCATTCCCTCCATCGGGGAACGGAGGTTACATACATAACCTAGACGTTCCCCTTCTGTCGCTCTGTCCACGTTGTGTCAGAGAAGCGACACTAGGGGTCCACTTATAAAAGTGCCATGCGCTGAGCCGTGTACGTGAACTGCTGATACAGGAGCGAGCAGGTATTCTTACGTGCAGGACGACCAACTGTATCAGACTGCACGTAGCCTTCCCCAGTGCCCCATTCAAGCCATCAGAATCCTTTTCGTTACCCTGGAGGGGGGAACAAGGTGATGGCCGCCAACCTGGGAACGGGCCAAGCCTGGCTGGGCCTCTTTTCTCTCTATGTTTCTCGCATAGAGCAACTACGGCCGGGGCCCTTACACGCATTGAGGGAAGGGGGTCTTAGCCCTTCTTTCAGGGGGAGAAGACCCTGCGGAGGCCACACCTACCCGGCAGGGGAGGCAAAGAGTGGCGAATGCAACACATGGCCTGTTAGGACCTATGTGGAAAAAGTTGGTGTGGTGGCAGCTTAACCGTGGAATTACACACAGGGGGAGTCCGAGCAGGAGGCCTTACCTGCAGAACACCTATTCCAGTACAGGGTAGCCTTCGGGTACCCGTAGTGGCTTGGGTCAGCGAGTTCCTCCGCTGAACTGCGGACCCAAAAGGGCTAGGGAGGAGTCAACCAGCGACCGAAGATGGGGTCTCCTGGGAACGAATGCGCAAGTGATTCACCCGGTCAGAACGTCAGCGTGTTACCGAATTCTACGGGCTCGGACATGAGAAAACACGGGACGATTCTGACTCAACACGGAGATTGTAAAACCTCGAGAAATTGTTAGGTGTTGCCCACCCTGCTGCTCTGCAGATGTCTGCTAGGGAGGTGCCCCTGGCCAGTGCCCATGAGGCCGCAACACCCCTAGTGGAGTGAGCTGGGACCCGCAAGGGGGGGGGGGGGGGCACGGCCTGGGTGTGATAAGCCAATGAAATGGCGTTGACAACCCAGTGGGTAAGCCTCTGTTTGGAGACAGCGTTCCCTTTCCGCTGTCCCCCGAAGCAGACAAAGAGCTGCTCAGAACGTCTAGTGCTCTGCGTGCGGTCCAGATAGATACGCAAAGCACGTACTGGACACAGCAACGCAAGGGTTGGGTCTGCCTCCTCCCGGGGCAGCGCTTGCAGGTTCACTACCTGATCTCTGAAGGGTGTGGTAGGAACCTTGGGCACATAGCCCGGTCGCGGTCTTAGGATCACGTATGTGTCTGCTGGACCAAACTCCAGGCAAGTGTCGCTAACAGAGAACGCTTGCAGGTCCCCGACCCTCTTGATGGAGGCGAGCACGATCATCAGGGCGGTCTTGAGAGAGAGGGCCCTGAGTCCAGCTGAGTCTAGCGGCTCGAAGGGGGGTCTCTGGAGGCCCGAGAGGACAACCGAGAGATCCCAGGAGGGAAACAGGTTAGGCCGGGAGGGAGTCAGCCTCCGGGCACCTATTAGGAACCTGACAATTAAGTCGTGCTTACCAAGAGACTTGCCGTCTACCGTGTTGTGGTGAGCCACGATGGCGGTGACATACACCTTGAGTGTGGAGGGGACAGCCTCCTCTCCAGCCTCTCCTGTAGAAACACGAGCACTGACCTAACCGCGCACTTCTGTGGGTCTTCGGCTCAGGAAGAACACCAGTCTGCGAAGAGACGCCACTTTAGGGCATAAAGATGCCTGGTAGAGGGGGCTCTGGCTTGGTTGATCGTATCTATGATGGTCGATGGTAGGCCGGCTAGATCTTCCGCATCCCGTCCAGGGGCCAGACGTGGAGGTTCCAGAGGTCTGGGTGCGGGTGCCAGAGCGTGCCCCGTCCTCAGGGGAAATCGCCAGGGAGGGGCTGTCGTGAGGAGCGTGAGGTCCGAGAACCAAGTCCGGGTGGGTCAGTAGGGGGCCACCAGAATTACTTGCTCTTCGTCCTCCCTGACCTTGCATAGCACCTGTGCAAGAAGGCTCACTGGGGGAAATGCGTACTTGCGCAGCCCCGCGGACCAGCTGTGTGCCAACGCATCTGCCCCAAGGGGAGCCTCTGTCCGGGCATACCAGAGCGGGCAGTGGGAGCTTTCTTGGGAGGCAAACAGGTCTACCTGGGCCTTGCCGAACCAGTCCCAAATCAGCTGGACCGACTGGGGGTGGAGCCTCCACTCTCCGCCAGGCAAGCTTCGTCTTGACAGCGCGTCCGCTATCACATTGAGGTTGCCGGGGATGTGAGTGGCGCACAGTGACTTGAGTCGCTGCTGACTCCAAAGGAGGAGACGACGGGCGAGCTGTGAGATGTGGAGGGAGCGTACTCCGCCTTGGCGATTTATGTAGGCTACGACCGTGGTGCTGTCTGTCCTGACTAGGACGTGCTTGCCCCGAATTAACGGGAGAAACGTCCTCAGGGCAAGGAAAACAGCCAGCAGCTATAGGCAGTTGATGTGCCAACGCAGTGGGCCTCGGTTCAACCGGCCTGCGGCTGCGCGCCCGTTGAGCACAGCACCCCAACCCATTTTGGAGGCGTCGGTTGTAACCAGAATGCGTCGGCACACCTGCTGCAAGGGTACTCCTGCCCGTAGAAAGCAGATGTCTGTCCAGAGTTTGAAGGTTTGGCGGCAGGCAGTGGTAACTTTCACGTTGTGCGTGCCGCGGCGCCATGCTCGTCTCGGGACTAGAGTCTGGAGCCAGTGCTGAAGTGGTCTCATATGCATCAACCCCAGCAGTGCGGCCGCCGCGGAGGATGCCATATGCCCCAGGAGCTGTTGGAATCGTTTTAGAGGGACCACAGCACCTGGCTTGAAGGAAGCAAGGCATTTCAGCACTGATTGAGCACGCTCGTTGGAGTGACGTGCTGTCATTGAGACCGAGTCTAACTCCAAACCGAGAAAAGAGATGCTCTGGACCGGGATGAGCTTGCTCTTTTCCCAGTTGACCTGAAGCCCCAAACGGCTGAGGTGGCTGAGCACCTGGTCTCTGTGTGCACATAGTAACTCTCGGGAGTGGGCCAGTATGAGCCAGTCGTCGAGGTAAATGAGTATGCGTATGCTGGCTTCTCGGAGCGGGGCAAGAGCTGCCTCTGCGACTTTCGTGAAGACGCGAGGGGACAGAGACAGGCCGAAGGGGAGGACTTTGTACTGATATGCCTGGCCGTCGAACGCGAACTGTAGGAAGGGTCGATGTCGAGGGCGAATTGAGACGTGGAAGTACGCGTCCTTCAGGTCTACCGAACCAATCTAGATGCCGGACGCCAGATAGAATTTGTTTCTGGGTGAGCATTTTGAATGGGAGTTTGGACAAGGTCCGATTGAAAACCGCAGGTCCAAGATCGGTCGTAAGCCACCGCCTTTCTTGGGTACAACGAAGTAAGGGCTGTAGAAACCCTTCTTCGTTTCGGTTGGAGGGACAGGCTCTATCGCATCCTTGATTAGAAGGGAGGCGATTTCTTCATGCAGGGAGTGGGCATGTTCGCCGTGTACTGCGGAAAAATGAACGCCCACGAAGGGGGGCGGAGACCTGGCAAACTGAATTGCGTAACCGAGTCGAATGGTCCGTTGCAGCCAGCGTGACGGGCTGCAACGGGGGCGGGGACACCGCATCCAGGAAGCCGGGACTGTTGAGGCACGAAAGCAGAGTGGCGTGAGAACGGCATTTGCGGGCCATGTGCCCCAGAGACAAAGGAAATAGCTCTTTTATTGAGAATTTGGGTACAAATGAAAAAACACAGGATTCTCCTCCCGGCTCTCCACCGGGGGACGGAGCGGTCTTACCACCTCCGGCGCTAACGTCTTGGACTCTGGGTGCGTTGCCTCAGGAGTGCCTGGGAGCCTTCCGGGTCCTCGAGGGGGTCCGTGAGACAGGGGGCGTGTGCTTCCCGCGGTTTGCTCGACGCTGGGGCTGAAAGCTGGGCCCGGGTTGAGGCGGAGCAGGAGCTTGTCTTCTGGCCGTGGGAGGACGCCCTCGGCGAGCAGACGGGGCATGGGCCGTGGCGGCAGGCTTGCGGCGAGGCATGATGTGAGAAATGGCCTCCGTCTGTTTCTTCACCATGGAGAACTGCTGGGCGAAGTCCTCGACGGTGTCACCGAAGAGGCCAAACTGGGAGACAGGGGCGTTGAGGAAGCGAGTCTTGTCAGCTTCATGCATCTCGACCATGTTCAGCCATAGTTGACATTCCTGGACCACACAGCGCAGGCACCTGCCCGAGCTGTGACCTTCGTCGCTCTCAGGGCGAGGTCGGTCGCTGAGCGCAGTTCCTGCAGCGTGTCGGGATCAGGGCCACCCCCGTGCATGTTGCGTAGTGCCTTGGCTTGGTGGACCTGCAGGAGAGCCATGGCATGCAGGGCGGAAGCGGCGCGTCCAGTGGCACTGTAGGCCTTCGCGGTCAGCGAGGATATTGCTCTACAGGTCCGGGAAGGGAGTACAGGGCGGCCCCACCAGGTGGTAGGGCTTCCGGGGCATAGATTGAGCGCAACTGCCCTATCCACCTGGGGAATCGCCGTGTACCCGTGGCGTGCTCCGCCGTCGAGGGTGGCGAGGGCGGATGAGCAGGTGGCGGTGTGACGAGTGGAGAGGGGTGCTCTCCACGAAGACGTCAGCTCATCATGCACCTCCGGGAAAAACGGGACCGGGGGGGCCGAGGCTGTGAGCGGCACCCAGACCCCAGGAACCAGTCGTCCAGCCGTGATGGCTGTGGGGAGGATGGAAGGTTCCAGTCCAAGCCCACGCTGTTGGCTGCCCGGGAAAGCATGTCGGTCATCTGTGCGTCGGCCTCAGCCAGGGCGTGCAGGCCCGAAAGCGGCAGCCCAGGGGAGTCCTCAGCATCAGATACCATGCCCTCCGATGCCGTGGCGAGCTCATCTGTTTCCACTGCAAGAGGGTCGGCAGACTGGCTGTGAGGCGAGTCGCTGCCGCCTTGAGCACGGACGGGAATCAACGAGCATGCTGGGGTGCGGGTGGTCCGAGGGGGCGTACCCGGCAGAGCTGCACCCGCTGCCATCCCCAAATCGCCTCCATCGCCAGCCGCATCGTCCTCAATCCCGTGGGAAGAAGGAGCAACGAGGGGGGAGGCTGGAGTAGCTTGCTTACGGTTGTAAGCAAGCCGCGACCGCAACGTTGTCATGGTCATGTTCTCGCAGTGAGAACATGAACCATCCACAAACGCAGCCTCGGTGTGATCGCAACCCCAGACACACGAGACAACGCCTGTGGCCGTCTGAAGCGGAGAGCACTCTACCGCATCCAGAAACAACACAGGGGCGGAAAGGCATCTTTATAAAGACGCGTCCTTAAAAGGACGTTCAACGCCACTGTGTTTTGCTCTTTTAGAGGAAATTACTCTTTTAAATAAAATCACTCTTTTATGAAAAAAGGACTCGTGAGAGTTTTATGATCTGCACTGTCGAAGCGCCCAGGGGCAGGAATGCACAGCCGTGCAAACAGGAGAAAGCCGCTGTTGTGCGCCGTGAAATCCAACAGCATGCAGCAGAGGAATGACAGGAACTCTGTGTGTAATGCAGCAATTGCAGACACGACCATCGGCTCCGAAGACATTTTCTGAATGAACTCCCGTATTTGCTCCGCTTAAATAACCGTATGTCAGGGGGCAGGGACATGCAAATACCGGCTGCCAACTCTCATTGGCCATTTTTCATAGATCAGAGGTGGATATCGTCACTCAAGAGAGACCCCTAGTGTCGCTTCTCTGACACAACGTGGAGAGAGTGGCAGAAGGGGAGCATGTATTTGCTCCATAGGATAAACTTCTGGTGGAAAATATTACAAATTTAAATTTTTAAGCCAGGGCTCTGGAATGAAAGCATAATATCATACAATTCATGATTTTATGCTTTAATGGCATAGGGATTAAATATTGCAGTTTTAATGATGACGTTTTGGTCCTGAAGGGCCTGAGTGTAACTATTTTGTGTACACAGTGTATACGTGTATATTATAGTGTATTATAGGAACTGAGGTTGAAATATGCACACCTTTGGCTAAATGTATGCCTTTGGCATTAACAGCCAAAATGATTGAAAAAATAGCAAAACTGAAAAAGACAAAAATGTCCCGAAGGTTGCACAAGGGTTAAACATTACATTACCCACTAAGAATGCTGCTGCAAGTGAAAACACTGGAGATCAGAGACTGAAAACAGTCGAATCGTGGAACACATCCTCATTCAGGAAAAAGGTGCATACACACACAGTTTGTTCTATCGCTAATCCAGCTACTGTGTTGCTGAATTTCTTTAAAAATATTATGATTTAAAATCAATAATAAAGCACACATCATAATAATAATGTTCTATAATAATAATAAATGCTTTATAACCAAGCTGCATGTACGAAATTATCAATGTTTCTTTTGGTGCACTTTTTGTTTTAATTCTGCTAAAGTGTTGACATGCAATGTAATCTTGAATCTAAAAATGTGGGCACAAGTGAAATCACTTTCAAAACAAAGCGGTTTGTTACTTGCCATGGCAAGACACACCAATGGCTAGGCAGAACCAGGAAGTAGCTCTACCCACAACTTCCCCAATAAAGCTGAACTTGGTGTTCGGAAATCTGTTCCCGAGAGAGACACACACACACACACACACACACACACACACACACACACACACACACACACACACACATACACGTTTAATAAACAGGTTTACGCATATACTGTAGGAACACCTCCTACAACAAAGACAAATGCTTTTACACTCTCACAGAATGAGTTCCCATGTCTTTGTGATCACCACAACAAGGAAGAGTATCAGCATATTTGAATCGGTTTAATACACTATGTGGCTGCAGAAACGCTCCAACGCTACTTAGTGGTCATATGTTAAACTGCACAGTAGCACAAATTCAGAACAAACCTACAATAACATAATAGATGCATATATTTGTTTTTCTCAGTATTCTCAGTTGACTTTTTGACTTTGACCAGCATTCTGCACAAAAATACGACATTGAGTGTTATGTGTGCGAAACCATAATACATGGATAAATAAAACGGACTGTATCATACAATAAGCTTGTGTGGCATTGCCGATAAGAACAGCTGATGTTACAGGAGCTCCAATGATTTCAAGCATGCCACACAGCAAACCACTCCCTGCACAGCTGCTCTGTGGTGTAGTACTGACAAAATCATTATGGGAGATTCTGCTGAGTAAGGTAAACTCTCTCACTCTGTCACACTCACACATATGCTCTCTCGTAATGCAGTCAAATTAATCACTAGGGAGGTGTCCACATTCTAAATAAGTATATTTCTGTCAGTTCTTCACTTAAAAACTGAACATTTGATACATCAGTTCACCAGATCACATAGCATTAAATAAAGAGAAATATCTAAAATATAGAGTGAGTGAGTTCAGTTAAGACCTTATATATATGAGAAAAGTGAAGAAGAAAAAAGCAGAAATGTAAAAAGGTTATACTTCCTTACTGATGAAATCACACCCTTTGTCATGTGTTTTCCTTAACATAAAAAAATCAAATTCAAGATTCTCATTCCTCAATTTGTGCACTTTCAACTTCAAGGAAAAACACTGAAGAACAGAAAAACTAGCAAAGGAAAAACCTAATGACATAAATGACAGAGTAAATGTTTACTGGACAAATACAAAGCTAGTATTTAGTCAATTTAGAAAACAATGCCAGAAACTAAGAGTAGAATTCTATGATACAGTCCATTTTATTTATCTATGCACTGTGCTTGATTACCACCTGCCCTACCCTCCACAGTATAGAAATGATATACAAAGTGCTTTAAAATGAGAATAATTTTTCACTTTCAGACCCCAAATCTATTCCATAAGTTGCTTATTGTCAACACTTTACTTTAAACTGAAAGTAAATAGAGAGAAAAGGTTACTTACCAGCTATTTTGTATCGCTCCATAACTGAATTATGGCTCCTAACAGCCACATGTGGTTTCTAGCATTTCTCCTCCTCTCCCTTTATTTGCAGACTTCCCCTTTTGCTTTTTTTCGACAGTTTAGTCACTCTCCCCCTCTCTCTCTCTCTCTCTCTCTTCAACTCTAACTATTTGCTCTTTTTTCTTCCTCTGTTTTTCTCCCTTTCTTTTCTTTTTCTCACTTCCTCTCTTTCTCTCATCTTTGCCAGAAACTGGATTTTAAATCGTTCCAAGTATTTATTGCAGTATTGCATTGACAATTGCATCTAAAGTATTGGCACTGACATGTGCTAATCATATGGCTTAGTACTTTCTTCTATCGTCTTCCCTTTGATCTCCTATAGCACTGAAGTTCACTTGTGTCTCTAAGGTGGACAAGCCATGTGACTCTTTCTGAAATCAGACTCATGTATGCACTGTGAAGGAAAATGGGGAACTTTACATGTATAAAATCATCACCACTCATGCAAGATAAAAGGCTGTTTTATTCCTCATGGAGCGGGTCCCCTCATGGTGGCTGCCATGTTAGGTTCACACAACCAGCCGAATACTACTAGCTTAATTTCAGTAACTGCCCTGTTATTAGACACTTTCACTCATGGATTAAATAAATTATGGCTGACTATAAATAGTGAATATCTATAATTGCAACTGATGGTTTCTGAGACGTAGGATCTATGTGCTGGCTTTAATACAAATTATGACAGGGAAATAACAAATGGGAACTGACAAAGGAATACAAAAACTAAAGGGTATTAATACAAAAAAAAAAAAGCAAATGATGGAATGGAAAGCAGGTGAAAATAATCAGGAACGGATGGCAGTGATGCAGTGCATACTGGGAAATGTAGTAAGAGTTCTAAGTAGTAATAAGAGTCCTAGGAAACATGAGAGAGACAGACTGACAATAATGGCATAAGCAACTGAAAGCTATTGCATTTGAATGATGCTGCATCCAAGCCCCTAGCAATAAGTCAAGTCCAACACAACATAACAAAATGAGTGCAACTATAAATCAAATAAAATCAAAATTTACTCTTATTTACTTTATTAATGCATGTTCTTGTTCTTATTGTAAGCACTACATTGGTGCATATTAACCAATAGCCAAATAGCTATTTAGGCATTGTTTTAGAAAACTAGTATTCTGTCTGGCTCCATTCTGGTATGTAGTGCCCACTAAACTTTTCACGATCCATTGAGTCCCAGCACCAGACCTAGGCCCACTCAGAATATTAGAGGTTATTCTTTGATTTAAATATATACATTTAAAAAAATAGTAAAAATTTTGTAAAAAATTATAATAAATCAAATAAATTAGGTGAAAATGTTGCCCATTCATTTTTATTGAGGCCCACCCAAAAGTAATTTCCTGGTCATGCCCTTTCCCATCACACATTTTTTTTCTTATTGAAAAAAAGAAAGAAAAGGGTTTCTATCCTGTTTCACCCAATCACATTACGAAAGTAAAATAGGTTCTGAACGGCAATTCACTTTCACTTAAAGGAATAGTACGCATTCACACACCGTCTTTACACCCCATGCTACTGCAGCAAAATCCACTGTTTAGCTTATCGTATATTTTTGTGGTTTCATCCTACTATTGGGGTGCAAATAGTTTCATTGTGTGGCAGATGCTATTTACACATATTTGCACCCCGTTGTAAATAGCATCTGCCACACAATGCAGCTATTTGCACAACGATAGTCTGGTGGAACCACAGAAATATACAACAAGCTAAACAGTACATTACGCTGAAGTGGTGTGGGGTGTAAATTAAAGGTAAAAAAGGTTCCAACCCACATTTTTTCCCACTCTTTTTCCCCATCAGATTTCCTGTTTCCACTCTACTCTTAATATTTCCTTTAATTCTACTTAATTCTAGGCGGGGTCTATAAATCGCACTCGTTCCCACTGCTTGCCATTTCTTGTGCGTAGATTGCATCACTGTACGGTAATATTGTAGTAACCATGTTTTTTTTATTTTGGCAGAAAACAGTTTTAATGCAATTAACCATGATGTTACTACAGTAATATGTTGTTAATATAGTAACCATGATTAATTTTGTGATTACCATGAATACCATGGTTACTGTACTAAAACCAAGGTTATTTTTTCTAAGGTAAGGTTAAAGTTAGGTTTAGCAGTAGAGGTTAATGTTGTGTGTAGTGTTGTGTTCGAGGCCAGGCAGCTCTCCTCAGTGCCAGCCTTCAGGCCAAGGCGCTAAAAGAGCTGCACGTGGGTAGTTCTGATCCCAATGTGCTACAAGAACTGCGCTCGGCGACCCATCTCGCCCTCTGTGCAACGAAGGTAATGGCACGCACACTCGGGCAGACAATGTCCACTCACATGGTCCAGGAGCGGCACCTGTGGCTGAACTCGCCCAGCAGTTCTCGGCGGTGAAGCAACAGACCAAGGCCATCCATCACATCTTGCCCGGGCGTGATTCAAGAGTATGCACACCGTCTGTTTGCCAAGGGCTTCCCCCGGTGGTGACACAAGTACAAGTGGCTCCGCCCCAGCCTGAACCAAGCTCTCTTCCCCGGCGTAGAGCCCCCAAGAGTGTTGCTAGGGGCCCCTAGGAAGGGAGACCCGAGGAAGATGACTGCCGGAACTCTGGAGCTGGTAAGCAGATAACTCCATGCCCCGTGTGACACTGCAATAGGAGACCTGAAGGATGCGTACATTCACGTCTCAATTTTACCTCGACACAGACCCTTCGACAGACCCTTAGTGGGAATGTGGTGAGCCTGCAAGTGAAGCTGCCACGGGAGGAGACAGACCCAGCCATATCGTTGCTGTGTCCAGTGCGTGCTTTGCTCATCTATTTGGATCACAAGCAGAGCACTAGATGCTCTGATCACCTCTTTGACAGCAACGCTGTCCCCAAACAGAGCCTTGCCCACTGAGTAGTGAATGCAATCATGTTAGCCCCTTCAGGTAAGGAGTCTGGCATCCTCATGGGCACTCGCCAGTGGCACCTCTCTAGCAGATATCTGCAGGATCGACACAACGTCGAGTGAGTGACAGAAAGGGAACATCTTGGTTACTGTTGTAACCGCCGTTCCCTGATGTTGGGAACAACACACTGTGTCCCTCTTGCTACAGGCTGTACTACACCACTGTAATGTCCAAGACCTTGTATCAGCTCCTATGCACAAAACATGAATGCATTCCATTTCCCTTTTATACCATTTGAATCTGGGAGCCAATTTGCATGCTTAAAATCTGAAGGGAAGGTCCTTACTAGACAGCCAGACCTTCTGCCCTGGATGTAGAGATGGTGCTGGTCTACGGCGAAGGTTGGCCCGTTGCTGTTGTAGCTGTGAAGTTTTCAGATGTGCAGCTCGGGCCTTCCTCCACACCCTGCGGCACCGTTGAACCATATGTTGGGCCGCTGGAACTCCCACCTCAGACTCCTGCTCAGAGAACAAAGGTGGTTGATACCCAAACTGACACTCAAAAGGAGACATACCTGTTGAGGAATGGCGAAGAGTATTATGGGCAAATTCTGCCCATATCAGGTGTTTGCTCCAGGACGTTGGGTTGGACGAGGTTAGACACCTCAAGGTTGTCTCAATATCTTGCTTAGTTCTTTCAGTCTGTCCATTAGACTGGGGATGAAAACCAGATGACAGGCTGGCTGAAGCCCCAATCAGCTTGCAGAAGGCCTTCCAGAACCTGGATGTAAACTGAGGACCACGGTCTGAAACCACATCTTGGGGAAAGCCATGCAACCTAAAAGACATGCTGCAATACAATCTCAGCGGTCTGAGGGGCTGAGGGGAGTTTTGGCAATGGTATAAGGTGGCATGCCTTTGAAAATCTATCCACAACTACCAAAATCACTTTGTTACCTTCGGAGAGTGGTATGCCGGTTACAAAATCCATAAAAATATGTGACCAAGGCCGGGCAGGGACAGGGAGGGGAAGGAGTTGACCTTGTGGACGAGACCTGGAGTCCTTATGCTGGGCAAAAATGGGGCAGGCAGCAACAAAGGATTTGATGTCATCAGTGATCTTTGGCCACCAGAAGCGTCTGCAAATGAACTCTAGAGTCCTACTGACTCCTGGGTGGCATGTGATTGATGAGGAGTGTCCCCCACTGTAAAACATTAGTGCGCACATTCTTGGTTACGAAAAGACAGTCAGGTGGCCCATTACCTGGATCGGTGTCCTGCTGCTGTGCTTTTCTAACCATGGTCTCGATTCCCCATCTAACTGGAGCCAGAATCTTGGAAGGGGGGATAATCGTCACTGGGGCTGAAATCAAGTTGGGTGGGTCAAACTGCCTGGAGAGAGCATCAGGCTTTTGATTCTTAGAACCTGGTCTATAGGAGAGAACAAAGTCAAAACGATTAAAGAATAGAGCCCATCGGGCCTGGCGAGAGTTCAGTCTCTTGGCGTCTTGGATGTAAGCTAGATTCTTGTGGTCAGTCCATACGACAAAGGGATGTTTGGCCCCTTCCAACAAGTGCCTCCGTTCTTCCAATGCTAGCTTGACTGCTAATAATTCCCTGTTCCCAATATCATAATTTCTTTCAGTAGAACAGAGCTTGTGTGAAAAGAAGGCACAAGGATGCAGTCTGTCGTCCTTTCTGGCCCGCTGGGAAAGAACAGCTCCGACCCCTACCTCAGAGGCATCCACCTCAACAATAAAGGGCAGCTCGGGATCTGGGATAGTGAGAATGGGTGCTGAAGTAAATCTGTCCTTTAATTTGCAGAATGCCCTTTCAGCCTCCTCGGGCCACTGGAAACCCTTAATGTTCTTCCTAGTGAGAGTCGTATGTGGAGCAGCAATGGCACTGAAATTTCTTATGAACTTTCGGTAGAAATTGGAAAAGCCGAGAAAACGATTGAGGTGGGTTGAGGCCAGTCTTTAACTGCTCTGGTCTTGGCAGGGTCCATCTGGATATGACCAGTAGAGACTATGAAGCCCAAAAAGGAAACCTCTTGAACATGGAACTCACTCTTCTCAAGTTTGATGAACAAATGGTTCCTCAGGAGTTGCTGGAGAACTAGGCGAACATGCTGCACATGCTCCTGGAGATCCTTGGAAAAGATAAGAATATCATCCAAGTAGACAAATACAAATCTGTTCAGCATGTATCTTAACACATCATTAATCAAAGCCTGAAATACTGCAGGGGCATTTACCAAACCAAAAGGCATTACTTTATACTCATAGTGACCTGCGGGTGTATTAAAGGCGGTCTTCCATTCATCACCAGCACAAATGCGGACTAGATGATAAGCATTACGAAGGTCCAGTTTAGTGAATATAGTAGCCCCCTGAAGCAGCTCGAAGGCAGTAGACATTAATGGAAGAGGATAACGGTTCTTTATGGTGATCTTATTGAGACCTCTGTAATCAATACAGGGACGGAGCCCCCCATCCTTCTTTGCAACAAAAAAAAATCCAGCTCCTGCTGGTGAAGACGAGGGACGTATAAAACCAGATGTCAGGGCCTCCTGGATGTAATCTTCCATGGCCTTCCTCTCTGGTTGTGAAAGGGAAAAAAGTCTCCCCCTTGGAGGGCACGTCCCAGGTAACAGGTCAATTGCACAATCATACGGTCTGTGGGGGGGCATGGACGAGGCCTTCTTCCTGCTGAACACTTCTAACAGGTCTGCATAGTCAGGGGGAACAAGGGACAGTTCTGGGGGGGGGTCCCGGATAACTGCAGAGTGGTCTTTAACAGCACAGGGGTGACCCGACCAAACTTGGGGGAAACAAAAGGTTCAAGAGATGAAGCAGAGAGACACATGCTATCACAGTTAGGCCCCCATTTGACAATGTTACCAGAGGACCAGTCAATCTGGGGGTTATGAAGGGCTAGCCATGGAAAACCAAGGATTAAGGGAAATTCTGGTGACTTGATTACATAAAACTGTATAGTTTCTTGGTGACCCCAACCCGGAGATGTACAGGAATAGTGCTCAGACTCACCCGAACCCAGGGGGCTTCCATCCAATGCAGTTATGGTCAGGGGGTCATCAAGGTTGGTAAGTGGCACCTGAAGATGTCTGGCAATTTCCAAATCCATAAAGTTTCTGGCAGCACCGGAATCCACAAAGGCCTTTAGGGGATATGACTGATCATTCCATAAAAGAGTAGAAGAAAAGAGAACCCCAGAAGAAGTCAAGTTGGGAGGGGTAGTATCTCTCATCACAGTCCTCCCTTTACTGGACGAGAGTTGGCTTTTCCCGAAAGGATTGGGCAGAAAGCATGAAAGTGGCCAGGCTCACCACAGTACAGGCAGCATCTATCCTTCATTCTGCGGTCTCGCTCTGACTGGGAGAGCCGTGATCGGGCTAGCTGCATGGGCTCCTCAGTGCAGGTTACAGATGAAGCAGGTTGATCATGAGGCAAAGGCAGTACCAAGGGATGATGACTGGGAACATATCTAGAGGACTCGGTGCGCTCCCTTCGCCTCTCTCGGAGATGATTATCTAATCTAATGGCCATATCAATCAGGGATTCTAGGTCCGTTGCAGCGTCCCGGGATGCCAACTCGTCCTTGAGTTCATCAGAAAGAGCTCTATTGAAAGCAACCGTCAATGCCTCCTGATTCCAGCCACTCTCCATAGCTAGGGTTCGAAAATCCACAGCTAATTCTGCAACGCTTTGAGTACCCTGGGTTAGCTGAAGGAGACGGCTAGCTGCCTCACGTCCGCTTACTGGATAATCAAACACCTGCCTCATCTCATCAATAAAGCGACTGTAAACCGAGCAGACTGCTGGTTGTGGAAACTGCTCCCACAGTGCAGTGGCCCAGGCTAGAGCTTTCCCAGATAAAAGGGTAATGACATAGGCAACCTTGCTACGTGATGTTGGAAACTTGTTAGGTTGTAACTCAAAACTCAATGAGCATTGGGTGAGGAAGCCTTTGCATCTGCCAGGGCTTCCATCATACCTTTCAGGGTGAGGCAAGTGAACTTCAGAGTGGCTGGAAGTGGTGCTGGTAGCTGCTGGTGGAATCTGGGGTTGATGTTCAGCATTCTGCTGTGGGTTTGAAAGGGTTTGAAGGTGCTGTAAGATCTCTGAGATAGCTTGACCAAGTCTTGATACAGCAACCTCCTGTTGTGCTAGGATTTGTTCATGTCGTTCCATGGTGGCTGCCTGGCTTGAAACAGCAGCCAAGAAGCATTCTGTATTGGATATTACTCTGCTGGGTTTGAATCCATGGTTCAGTCCTACTGTTATGATCCAGCTGGGGATCGAACCCGGGTCTGTGGAGTGTGTGTCCGAGAGGCAGACCGCTCCACCAAAATCTTGAGTTTAATCCTTTGCTCTTTATTTCAGAGGAAAAAACAAAAACATTAACTTCAGTCTTGGGCAACACTTTAGGTTAACGTGCCACAGGGTGACTCAAACATCTCTCCTTGAGAGGCAAAGCAAAGGATGAATCCAGATGTCCACAATCCAGTAAAAGTAACAGAAACTGATTATCCAAGAACAAAACAGAAGACTCACAAAATCACAAACCTCAGCACATCCTTAGGAATGGCAAAGCTAAGGAAAACATCAGGACTGAACAAAAACAAAAGGGCAATGAGGCCTTAAATAGGGTCTATCATTAGGAGTGATTCAACACAGGTGAGAGCATTGCAACTAATTAACAAGGTAGTAATCTGAGTTGAAATTACGCCATCTAGTGGTGAAATCAAGGAGCTTCAGTCAAAAACATTACAGAAACAACTAAGGTTACTCTATGATTTCAGGGGCTAATACAGCTACATGCAAACAGAGATGCGTTAATTAATTTATGTTTTTTTTTTCATTGCATCACAAATGTCATGGTCTTGTCTGGACTCTGAAAGGCTCGAGTCTGTGACAAGTCCAAGTCCAAGTTAATTAAAATTGGACTTGTGACTCTGACTCGAGTCGGAGTCCAAACTCGTGTCGTGTCTGTGGGACTCTAAATAAACACAATAAACACACTGCAGTGATGCCCATACTGTATGTTATTATTTCAATATGGGTGCAAATAGTGTCTACCATTATTTGCACCAGGGTTGGGGTGCAAATAATGTCTGCCACTATTTGCACTGGGGTGTAAATAGCATATACCATTATTTGCACCGGGGTGTAAATATCATCTGCCTTCTTTTAAGTGTGTTGGTATAAAAGTCACAACTGCAAATTTTACTAGGGATGCACCGAAATTTCAGCTGCCGAAAATTTTCGGCCGAAAATGGCACTTTCGGCACTTTCGGTTTTTGGCCGAAAGAGAAAAAAGGCCGAAAATATGAGCCGAAAATATATACCTCCTCGCCCCGCCCCTCAGTGCTCAGATTTCACTCTGGATCGATCTAGCCCTTATCACAGCGCTACCAAACAAAGGCCGATCATGTCAGCGGTGTGGAAATTCTTCAAAGTTTCTGATAAGGACATCACATTTGCGATCTGCAGTGTTTATTCAGCAGAACTTTCAAGATATATATATACAGAGTACAGCAAGAGATTCTACAGGAAAATGCCACAACTAGCGCAGCTACACCACAACTTGAGACGTATCTAGCAGAACTACGCCAGAAGCGACAATCCCCTTGACTACGGGCGCATAAACAAAGACCGCTTTCCTTTGCTTGCGCAGATTGCGCACAGGTATTTATCTGCCCAAGCACCAGCACAGAGAGTGAGAGACTGTTCAGTGCAGCATCTCATGTTCTTGATGAGCTTTCTGACAGGAGAGACTGTCAGAAAATTTAGCAACTTTTGTTCTTGAAGAGAAACCTGTCACTTGTACTTAAATAGAAAGCGGTCCAATATGATGTGTAAAGCAATTACATTACACTTGTTCTTCACTTGAGGATACATCTGTCGTTTACAGTTGCCTTTGGATTTAGTTCAATTACTGCTGTTTTGCACAATAATGTTCACTTAAAGTGTGCATACGTTTACATAAACAGAATAGAGCACTGATCTATATATATATAATTATATATTATAGTTATAGATCAGTGGAATAGAGGCCCTCTGCCATTCTGTGTTCTGCCTTTTTGTTTTAATTAAAATTACTGTTGCATATTTAAACTTTTTGAAAGATGCTAGCTAAGTTCATTACTTGACTGTTGTTTTGCATATAATAGTTTTCTAAAACTTTACATTATTTGGATAATTGTTAATAAAATCTGTAAAATTTGATTTTTACAGAACTGAAAGAATAATATTTTTTGTCCAATTTTGGTGTTACTTTCAATAAAAGTGTGATTATTTTATTGGTTTGTAGTTTTTCAATTCAGATTAATTAATTTTTATTGATAAATTTTTTTTTTTAAATAGGTAAAAATTTCGGTTTCGGTTTCGGTTTTCGGCCAAGTGCATCCTGGATTTTCGGTTTCGGTTTCGGCCCAGAATTTTCATTTCGGTGCATCCCTAAATTTTACTCTAACATAACTGCAATGACATGGCATGTTTTCAAGTCAATCATGTGGTCTCATTTTATACATGGGATTAAAGAAAACACAGAAAGGACCCACAGAAAGGCTGTTCCATATTGTATATTGCATCAATAGCGGGAGATGCGGATATAAACAGAGAGACAGTGCACGAATGCGAAAGTGAAAGCCGCCAGAGCAGCGTGCACAATGATAAAAAAAGAACTGTTTAAACCCCCAAACTCCCCTCCCAGTCAGCAAGAATTTCTAACTGCAGCCCTGCTTAAAGCAGTGGCATTCAGCAGCTGTCCATAGTCTGCAAGTCATTACCCTAAACAAAATTAACTTAACACTTCTAAGGTCAATGGTACTTTGGGACTCTGGTTATTTTGTGTGCAAGATATTAGGATAGACCTAAACTAAATTTCAAAAGGGATACAAAAATATCACTCTACCACACTGATGATTATTACTCCTGGGTCATAGATGATGCAGGAGAAATAAGCCTATAATAAACAGGTTCTCAAAATAATTGGCTTTTCCAGAAAGTACAGTATTTATTTTGCTCAAACATGCACTTAAAAGAAATCTTTCAAGGAAAGACATGAATGGAGTCTAAATACTGTTTAAATGGTTTACTACTGTTAAAACGGTTTACTATGTAAAGCATACATAGCATAAGTCTAGTTTCTCTATTGAGTTTCAAAATGTAGTGAAAATCAACCAATCTAATAAATGCACAAGTATCACAGAGGAAATGGAGGGTCCAGCTATAGTGGAAAGACATTGGACATTTGTTCATGGCAACAAAATAACTATGAAAGGAGCTAAACCAGCAGGTGAAAAAAACATTCAGGCGACAAGAATGTAATCAAATATGCAAGATTGGGGCTGTATGAATCGACAAATGATCTCAATGTCTATGGTGGTTACAGCTCCTGGTTATAACTATATAATCTCCAGACATGAAGATACACAGGCATTAAACAAATGTACCCAACCATGATCAGCCAGCTCTGTAGCTAATCAGATGCATTATTTTTTTTAAAGAAATTAAGATGAGTAATAATGCTACATGGTGGATATGTTTAAAACTGAGTCCTGCAACCACAGCCTGTATGATGTCACTGGAATTAATAGCATAGTAACAAGGATATTTATAGTCATATTCTAGGCACATGTTCATCTGGCTGAATCTCAGTGCAGGAAGTGCAGCAGCTGTTGGTGAAGATGGGAAAGGCCGTAAGCTTTTATCAGTCAATGAAAGAGACAGGGGAGATCTCTGCCATAAGTTTCAATACTATTATCAAGCCTGACACACACGCACACATGCACACACACTTCTCCAGCCTGATATTCAAGCACATTCCTCTTCCATTATCGAAAAGCCTGTAAACACATATGTGCACACATGCTCTCTCATATATATTTCTTTCAGCAAAGATGGACACAAAATAAAGATGCAGATAAATTCACAAATAGCACATAAATGCAACTAAAGTACACATGCCTTATAGCCCAAAACATCCTGACCTATAAGCAGGACTCAAACATGCAGATTTGCTATATAAGCATGTGAGCTTTAATCACTAGACTGGCGATTTCTGACAGCAGGGTTGAAGGGCAGTGTTACCTACTGAAGCAGAGAAAGCAGTCGGAAAAGAATGAGACCTACAAGAAAAAGGGTGATGTCATAAGGGATGGAATGAAAAGACGTGGCGTAATTCAGTGAACAGAAAGGGGAGGGGGGCTGGAGAACTTCTTCATAAGTGCATATAGGAAACACATGAAAGACGACATGGAAAAGTAGAGTAGTATCTCTAAAACCTGCAGCAACCATATTCTTCGAAGCCATGTTTTTTTTTCTTAGATGTGCAATGTGTCAGTTCTTCTTTTCAGCCATCTGGATAACCACATTTCATGTTCTTCCTCTAATAGATGATGGCTGCCAAGTGTTCTACATTTCAGTGTTCTACATTTCAAAACGACTAATAATAAAACACTTGGCCTTATGGTCATCAAATGTAATAAGAGACAGATATATGATTTAGTATAAACTGGAGACTGGATGTTTCTCCATCTTTGAAGCCTATATCCTCCCTGAACATTTGTTTTTAACATGCTCTGATAATAAAAGCATAAAATCTAATATAACACATTTTATTTGAATTATAATACAAAAAAGAGATGCAAAGTATTCATGGAGGAAATTTTTTTTAAAAATTTCATTATTTTTCATATATATTTCACAAAGAATTCTCCAGCTATAGTGCAACTCTATCAACATATCATCTTTGACAACTAACTGGAAAGCCTTCTGAACTTTAAAATGACATTCATTGCTGAGGCAATATGAAATAATCTCTAATCTCTAATAATCATGAATTCATGAAAAAAGCACTTCCAAAATAGTATTTTACTATTTAAATAGGGTTTGTATTGGTTATTATTCTAATGTCATTTAGTACAATCAGGTTTAAAAACAGGCTGTCTGTGTCAGTCCTATATACTTCTCAATTCAGATCAGCCTTTTCATCTGCAAAAATGTTGTTTAATTATGTTGTTCGTCAACGTGCACTATAAAAAAATCTATTAATAATATTTGGTTCCTTTTTGCATGGGCTTTTATTAATTTACAGGCCTCATTGGAAAGGTTTCACAAATTAAAATGTTATCTGAACTGATTAAATGTAGTTGTGAAAACTGAACTTTAATTGGATGTAGTTATAAAAAAAATAGATTTTTGTAAGCTGAACTTTAAGGCCTGCCTCTATAAAGGTAGTATTCAGTAAACCTGACTTCTTGGCATTGCAGGATGGTCTCTTCTTGAGAGGCAAACCTGAACATTTAAAAGCTTGATCAGGAGGCACATAAATTGCAACGCTTTGCTCGCAAACATCATTCACACTTAAACATGATAGGTAAAAGATCAGCTCTTAACATCACCACACAGCTATTAACTAATAGTGATGTCAAAAGCAAAAACAACAGCACAAATAAAGTCTCCAAATAGCAACAAATAATAAATAAATAAAGCCTACAACATTAACCTCATTATTTTCTGCTTTGTTAAGCAGTTGACAGGGCAAATATGCTTGTTAATTCAACTATACAAGCTGATAGAATCTAATGTCTAAATTAACAGAGGCATAATCTCCACATGTGGAGTTTGGTCATAGACTCCACAGAATTAGCCACACATTTTTGGCAGTGTACACAACTTTTAATATGAAAGCACTAAGCATGACCTTGAGAAAGATGTAACTATTTATTAGAATGACAATCTAGGCAATCCGCAGTCTTTAAGCATTAGGTAGTTACCACATTCCCTGTAGTTCCAAAGCGTTAGGCTTAAAAGAGTATAATATACTAAGAGAGCATGTGCAGATGAATGAAGCATGATTTTTTTTAATCATTTGAATCATTTATGATGCTATATTATATGTAGCTGGTGGGTTGAAAATAATCACCATAGGATACAAAAATATCTTTTGGAGTTTTATTCTGATGGCTGTTAATAAAAAATTAAATTGGCATGGTAATGAAATACAGTGATGAAATATGGCAGAGGCTAATGTTAAATGAAAACAGTTCATTAGCCTACCCATTTGCTTCAGAATACATCATCTTAATACATACTTCTATCATTCAGAGCATTTTATACATTCAAGTACTCGCTTAAATCACTCATTGTTTAGCCAGGATTTAAAGACATGTATAACAGTTTAACAGATAAAATTCTCATTACACGTTAACTCAATTGGAAAACACTAAAAATTGGAGAAATGTCATGTAAATTAAGTCATTACAAATTGAAAGTGGCCCCTTTAAGTGTTTTGCAACACCCACTTTAGAAACGCGCTTGTGTTAGAAATGTGAGAGCATACATTGGGCAAAAGAGCTCTAAACAAAATGTTGTTAAATTGCATTAAATATGTGTTCACAAGAGTCATGTTAAAATTGAGTATTTGTTCTGGATCATTTTTGAAGAATGCATGTGATTGCATGTGTGGAGTTTGACCACATTTTGGTGCACATGCAAGGACAGGGTATGTAAATTTAGTATTAATCATATCTTATTTAATGATTTATAGCCCAGAGTGTTTTCCAGTTTGCTGAATAAGTATGAGGTGTTTTATAAAAAATATTTGTTATGAGAATTCTATTGTTTTGGACTGTTGTGAATGTCCTTAAAGCGTGGTTAAAAGTGTGATTTAAGCATGTTAAATGCATAAAATGCTGTGAATGGTATAAGCATGTATTAAGGTGATGTATCCTGATGCATGTAGGTAGGCTAATGCTCTGTTTGTGTTTTCATTTGACATTAGCCTATACCGGATTTCTTTGAACCATATTTAATTAAGTGTATTTCATTTCTTTCTACTGATTTTCATGTTGCTGAAATTCATTGAATTGTTTTTGCTCTCATTTGGGACATTGTCCTCTTTGAGTCACATTTACAAATTGTCAGAAAACTACTGTATTATAATCCAATTTTTCATTCTTCGAATGAGTACAAAAACACAGTTTTATAATTTATTCTGTTTTTCTATACTGCCCCGTCGACTGCTGTTTTTTTCTTTGTTTAAGAGTCATTAGATTAAACCCCCAAAATATATTTTTGTATCCTGTTGTGATTATTTTCAACCCACTGGCTACATACATACCCAGATCTCAAATGTGTGCACAGAATATGGTCAAACTCCACACATGCAATCCATATTCATCCTTCAACAATAACCCATAACAAACACTACATTTTAACATACAACTCTTCTGAACACATATTTAATGTCATTTATCAGCATTTTGTGTAAAATTGTAATTACTCAAAGAATTCTAAAACAATTAACAAAATCTGGAACTCTCCTGCACAACGCATGCTCACATGTCTCCAACCAGAGTGCTGGAATGTGGGCGTTGCAAAACTCCAGTGTCACAAACGCTGGTCTTAAAGGGGCCACGTCCAATTTATGACTAGAGTTAAATTAGATGTGATATGTTTCACCTGCATAAGTCCAGACTCTAATGTTACTTTGCCCTTTTGAATCCTTCTAATTAAATGAACATGCACTCTTTAGACCACATTTGTGATGCTGAAAATCAAAAGATCATAAAAGAGTGGCAGTCCATTATAACTCCTCCCTCAGCTGATGAAGCTATGGCGTTAGGATCAGCTCCCTAACAAGCATCGATTTGTGGGAATGACTAAATGTTCACGCCTAATGGCTTAACATCAGCGAAGAATAATAACAACATTACCTGTTTTTCTCCATCTGTTCACAAGCAAGCTGTAATGATGCTGCTGGTGCTGGTAATGACAAAGGCGATGACGATGGAGTGAAGAACCCAAGTGCAATTTTATTAACAAAAGTGAGATCCAATAACCCTAACTATAAGCATGAACTAAACAAAACATTAACATGAACTTGACTTGACTGTTCTTGAATTGACATGACAACATTGCCAAACATAATACCTGACAAAGGACAATGGAAAACGTCTCTGGTTACATGTGTAACCCTTGTTCCCTGAAAAAAGCAGAACGAGATGCTGCGCTTTTGCTAAGTGCTTTTGGGAACAATCCTGCATTGAGACCAGCTGTGAATATGTGTGTAACACGTCAATGAACATTGACCGGTATTTATAGCCTCGGCTGGTGATGATCATTAAATGCACCTGTGGCCAGGCTATAAAATAGAGGTGTCACCAGCGTGTCGTCAGATATCTTTATCTGAAGAGCAGTCCTGGGATGTCCCAGTGCGCCAAAGAAGCGCATCATTTCGTTCCGCTTTTTTCAGGGAACAAGTGTTACACATGTAACCCGAGATGTTCCCTTTACAAAAAGCTTCACTATGATGCTGCGCTTTTGCTAAGCGCTACGGGGAACGCAATACCCACGCCGCTACACTGGGGCTCTCCAGACCCCTACGGTTGTGAAGTGTGCTCACAAAAACACAAGAGGTCTCAGACATGAGCTTGAGATGTCGACTCAAGGGCGTAAGAGCCCGGAGTAGCATAAACATCTAAACCATAAAATTTGACGAATGTGTGCGGAGAGGACCAGCCTGCCGCATCACAAACTTGTTCAGACATGAGCTTGAGATGTCGACTCAAGGACGTAAGAGTCCGGAGTAGCAGAAACATCCAAACTATAAAATCTGATGAATGTATGCGGAGAGGACCAGCCTGCCGCATCAAAACCTGCTGCAAAGGGACCCCTCTAACCAAGGCTTTAGAGGCGGCGACCCCTCTGGTGGAGTGAGCCCTGACACCTACTGGCGAAGCTTGACCGCGCGCCTCATAGGCCAGGGCAATAGCATCCCTCACCCAATGTAACATAGTCTGCTTGGTAGCGGCCGCCCCCCTGTTTCGGCCTCCATAGCAGACAAATAATTGCCTTGACTTACGCCACTGGCTAGTGCAGTGGACATAAGTCTGAAAGGGCACGAACTGGGCAGAGTCCGTGAAGTCTTTCCTGCTCAGGCTTCCAGAGTGACAGGATGTAGTGTCGAAAAGGGCACCTTAGGAAGGTAGTCAGGATGAGGATGCAGAATAGCTTTAGCCATACCTGGGGCAAATTCTAAACAGGCCGGCAAAACAGACAGAGCCTAAACAGACAGAGGTAATCGCCATAAGAAAAACCATCCTGAGAGTCAGAAGTCTGTCAGACGCTGACTCTAGAGGTTCAAAGGGGGTCTCAACCAGACCCTCCAGGACTATTGCTAAGTCCCATGAGGGAGTTCTGGTCCTAACAGGAGGCCTCAATTGCCTGGCTCCACGAATGAAGCGAGTGAGTAGAGGATGCCTCCCTAAAGGCACCCCGTCCATCAAGGCGTAGCAAGCCGAAATGGTGGCCACATAAACCCTGAGAGTAGCAGGGTATATGCCTGCTGACAGTTTTTCCTGCAGAAAGTCCAGATCTGGAACTATTTGGCAGTTAACTGGATCTGCACCATGTGAACTGCACAACTTTTCGAAGACACCACATCTATTGGTGTAGATTCTTCTGGTGGAGGGGCGATGGCACATACATGGCCCTGAATGTGTCTGTATGCGTTTCCTCCGGACTCGATAACTTCAGGCGACAGCCCTGTGTCCCTCAGTTGGTACCTTTCAGGGGCCAAACATGAATTTTCCACAATTCGGGCCAGGGATAAAATATCGTCCCCTGTGTCTGAGACAGAAAGTCCCTCCTGTCCGGAATCGCCCAAGGCGAGCCGTCGAGGAGAGATATCATCTCTGAGAACCAAATCCTGTTCGGCCAGCGAGGCGCTATCAGTAAGAGGCAAAACCCTTGCTGGCGAACTCTGGCCAAGACTCCCGGGAGCAGAGAAACTGGGGAAAATGCATACAGACACATTCTGGGCCATGTATGCGCCATCGCATCCAGACCCAGGGGGGCTGTGTGACTCAGAGAGAAGTAGAGGGGACATTGCGCAGTCTCTTGAGAGATGAAGAGGTCCACTTTTGCTCTGTAAAATCGCTCCCAAATTTGTTGTACTACCTCGAGGTGGAGTTTCCACTCGCCCCTCGGTATGTTTTGTCTGGACAGAAAATCTGCTCCCACATTTAGGCCTCCAGGGATATAAATTGCCCTGAGTGACAGGAGCTTTCCCTGGGCCCAAAGGAGAATCCGACGTGCCAGCAAATTCAGGTGGCAAGAACGTAGACCTCCTTGATGGTTTATGTAGGAGACTGCTGCTGTGTTGTCCACTCGCACAAGGATATGGCAGCCTCTCAGATGTCGGAGGAAGTATTTCAGGGACAGAAATACTGCCATCAGCTCGAGGCAGTTGATGTGCCAATTGAGTTGATGACCCTCCCATTCCCCTTGGGCTGGACGACCACTTAAGACCGCACCCCAACCCGTCAGATTGGTGTCTGTCATTAGCATCCTGCGACGACATGACACACTGAGAGTGGGACACAAGGTAAGAAACCGGGGTCTGAACCACATAGAAAGGGAACGAAGCGCTCGGCACATAACCCTTATTTGCCTTAGGGGACTGGCCCTTGGATGAAATCCCCTGGCTTTTAGCCACAGCTCTTTTTGACGTTGAGTCTCAGACCCAGAGAAGCTAGATGAGCCAAGACGATATCTCTGTGCTGAACTAACAGTTCTTGAGACTGTGCTAGTATCAGCCAGTTGTCTAGATAATTCAGAATGCGGACGCCCTGGAGTCGCAAAGGAGCCAGTGCTGCATCCATGCATTTCGTGAATGTGATAGGGCTAGACTGAATGGAAGAACCCGATATTGGAAGGCTTCGTCCCCAAAAGCGAACCTCAGGAACTTCCTGTGCTGTGGCAGAATTCGAATATGGAAATATGCGTCCATGAGATCGATCGTGACCAGCCAATCGTGATGTTGGATCTGAGACACGACCGACTTGACAGTTAGCATCTTGAACTTGAACACCATGACCGAGCGGTTCAAGCCTCGAAGATCTAGAATTGGATGCAACCCCCCACCCTTCTTGGGAACCAGGAAGTATCTGCTGTAATAGCCTGACTATTTATCTGGAAGGGGAACATGTCCTATGGCCCCTTTTATTTTTTGCAGTTCTTTCCACAGTAGACATGCCTGCTCTGGTCTTACGGTAGTGGGAACCACGCTGTTGAAACTCGGAGGGCGGCGAGCTAATTTTATTCTGTAGCCTCTTTCTACTGTCTTTAGAACCCACATAGAAATACCTGGCAGAAGTTTCCATGCGGTTCTCTGAGATGGGTACTAATTTCAAGACTTCCTGTTGAGGGGGTGTTGAGTGTTCCGTGTCCTGGATTAAGGCAGGAAGCAACGGTACACCCAACTCTTTGTTGGAAGCCTCTATCACCTGAAACACCAAAGGCGGCGGGAGTGAAGAGGTTTTGTGAGGGTATCGGGAGGGCTGAAGTGGATGATACACGCGCCCCGTCCCAAAGGGAACTACCCTCACAAGGTTGGGTACAAGACCGTCAGGGTTTCTTTCTTTTAGAAATCACAGCCCTGAGGTCTTGCTTGCCAATGGCACGGGCTGACTGCTTGGTCACACGGAGAGACAAATCTGTAGCTCGAAGAAGTACTGAAACAGCTTCTTCGTCAAGAGTTTCACCTGCACTCAGGTCTTTTAGCAGGTCAGCCTGGTATGCCTGTAACACAGCCATGGTGTGCAGCGCAGCACCAGCCTGACCTGCCGCTTGATAAGCCCTCCCCACTAGCATGGAGTTAGTTCTGCATGGCTTAGAGGGGAGAGCAGGTTTTTTCAAAGATGATGCAGAACTCGGCGAGAGATAACCCGCAAGTGTCTCTTCGACTAGCGGCATCATTGAATACCCTCGCACCTCAGCACCCATGACAGTCAAATATAACAGCATTGAGGGCACGTGAACGCGTGAGGTATAAGGTAGAAGGGACTGATGAGGTGTTCCCTTCCCTTGGCCACCAGACAGAAATCTGTCCTCTAACTTGGAGCGTTTGGGGGTTTCTTGGTCACGTGGCCAGTCTAATTGAAGTCTGGCCACTGCACGAGTAACCACATCGAGTAACTCTTCAGAGGATTTTGAGTCATGCTTTGAGTGCTCGGATGTGGGTAACTCAAAAGCTGCAGATCCAAGAGAATTGAGGTCCCCCTCGTGAACTGAAGAGGCACCAGAGTGCGCTTCAAGATCACGCGAAGGACAAGCCTGATCTGGGGAGAGAGCGAGCGAAAGGGACAGACCCGTCTCTCGGTCCTCAGCCAGATCCATACGAGAGCCCCACAAATGAAGTGTGGGTGCCGGCTCTTGGAAGTAAGCAAGGCAAGCGCGAAGCATTCTGAACGAAAGAAGGTCACAATGTGCGCACCCGCCCTGCCCAAACGCGAGAGCAGCATGCTCTTCCCCCAAACAAACAAAACAAAACTCATGCGTGTCCTTGTCAGTCATGTAACGCTGACAAGGAAACACGAATCGTTTGCTCTGTTTCTCCGCCATTCTCCTTATTTATATATATATATATATATATATGTAATCTTTTTCAGAGCAGAGAGAGAAAGGAAAGAAAGTTCTGCGCACTGCCTAACAATCTCTAACTCCTAACAAAGGGAAGAAAGATTTCCACACAGCACAGAATGCACAGAAAAAATATCTTACAACACGCTGGTGACACCTCTATTTTATAGCCTGGCCACAGGTTCATCTAATGAACATCACCAGCTGAGGCTATAAATTCCGGTCAATGTTCATTGACGTGTTACACACATATTCACAGCTGGTCTCAATGCAGGATTGTTCCCAAAAGCGCTTAGCAAAAGCGCAGCATCATAGTGAAGCTTTTTGTAAAGGGAACATGAGGGCTTAAATACATGGACAAGGGGTAAAACAATGACGAGGAACCAACGAACAGACATAACTGATAACAAGAAAACGAGACACATGAACATGGAGGGAAACAGGAATCACATGACTAGGGAACCACTTGATATGAATCAGGAAATAAACTTTCAAAATAAAAGACATTAATTACATGAATCAACAAAATACACATGCTTTATCAGAGCTATTTATAGATAACCTATGGCCCACCAGCGAATTATGTAATATCGAGAAAGAGTGGATGCTGCCAGTCTGAAAATGTTCATTTCAACATGAGTTCTAAAACGTCTAGTTTACGTATGTAACCTCCGTTCCCTGATGGAGGGAACGAGACGGTGTGTTGAAGAAGCGACACTAGGGGTCTCTCTTGAGCACCGAATATACCTCTGATCTATGACAAAAGGCCAATGAGAAGTTGGCGGACAGAATTTGCATGTCCTGCCCCCGGACATACGG
Organism: Xyrauchen texanus; assembly: GCF_025860055.1. Lineage (NCBI taxonomy): Eukaryota > Metazoa > Chordata > Actinopteri > Cypriniformes > Catostomidae > Xyrauchen > Xyrauchen texanus. Next base: position 17,598,862 of record NC_068288.1, read on the forward strand.
GTATAAAGGCGGGGAAATGCGTCTGTTTCATTCAGAATTTTCTGAGGAGCCAGAAATGGTCCAGCCACAACAGTGGCTCGGCTCAGCGACGTGGCTGGGAGGACACAACGTCTCGTTCCCTCCATCAGGGAACGGAGGTTACATACATAACCTACACATTCCCCGTCTGTTGCTCACTTCATCATTGTGTCAAAGAAGCGACACTAGGGGTCCAATTTAAATCATGCCATTTAACACAGAAGTGGGCAGGTACTTGACATGCCAAAACGACCAGCTGTATCAGACTGCACGTACCCTTCCCCAATGCCCCATAAAGTCGTCGGAACCCTTATAGTTACCCTAGACAGGAGAACAAGGCAACGCTTGCCAACCTGGGAACAGGCCGAGCCTTGCCACTTGCCAGGCCTCTGTTTCTCGCATAGAGCAAAGTGGCTGGGGCCCTTACACGCATCGTGGGAAGGGGGTCTTATCCAGTTTCCTATTCTTTCAGGGGGAAAAGACCCTGCGGAGACCACACCCACCCAGAGAGGGGGAGGTAAAAGTGGCAAAATACACCACATTGGATTTTAGGTCACATGTGGGAAGTGGCGCGGTGGAAGATCCCGCCTCTTCGGAGGGAGAAGTTGCTACATTGGGAACTGCCCAAGGGAGACGCGGGCCACTCGTAAGGAGACCGTACCGCAGAAAATACACACGGGGGAAAGTCCACATAGGAGCCCTGACCTGTGGAGCACCTATTCCAGTACAGGGTAGATTGAGTACCCACAGTGGATTGGATCAGCGAATTCCTCTGCTGAATTGCGGACCCCGAGGGCTAGGGAGGAGTCATCCAGGGAGCCGAGTGAGTGTGATCGCCAGGGAGAAAAAGCGCAAGGTTTTACCTCAGCCGAGGGAAAGGGCACTAGGTGCAAGCGGTCCACCCGGTCAGTCCATCAGCGTGTTACAGAGTTTTACTGGCTCGGACCTGAGAAAACACGGGACCGACTCAACCCTGAGATTGTAAAATCTCGTAAAGGTATTGGGTGTACATGTCTGCTAGGCAGGTGCCTCTGGCCAGTGCCCACGAGGACGCAACACTTCTTGTCCTGTGTGCTCGACTCCGCAAGGTGGATAGGTGTGATAGGCCAATGTAATGGTGTCAACTACCCAGTGTGAAGGCCTCTGTTTGGAGACAGCGTTCCATTTCCGCTGTCCACCAAGGCAGACAAAGAGCTGCTCAGAACATCTAGAGCTTTGCGTGTGGTCCAAATAGATACGCAAAGCACGTACCGGACATCTAGGGGCCAGACGTGGAGGTTCCAGTGGTCTGGGTGCGGATGCCAGAGCGTGTCCCCACCCTGAGAAAGAAGGTCTTTCCTCAGGGGAATTTGCCAGGGAGGGGCTCCAACCCAATTTGGAGGCATCGGTCATGACCGGGACGCATCAGGACACCTGCTGCAAGGGGACTCCTGCTCGCAGAAAGCAGGGGTCTGTCCAGGGTTTGAATGTTTGGCGGCAGGCGGGGGTGACCATCACATGGTGCGTTCTGCGGCTCCATGCTCGTCTTGGGACTCGAGTCTGGACTCAGTGCTGAAGCGGTATCATATGCATCAACCCCAGCGGCCGCCGCGGAGAATGCCATATGCCCCAGGAGCTTCTGGAAAAGTTTTAAAAGGACCGCCGTGCCCGGCCTGAAGGCGGTGAGGCATTTTAGCACTGACTGTGTGTGCTCGTTAGTGAGGCGCGCTGACATTGAAACTGAGTCTACCTCCATGCCGAGAAAAGAGATGCTCTGATCCGAGGCGAGCTTGCTCTATTCCCAGTTGACCTGAAGCCCTAAACAGCGGTCAAGGGCCGCCTCTGCGAACTTTGTAAAGACGCGAGGGGACAGGGACATTCCGAAGGGGGGACCTTGTACTGATATGCCTGGCCGTCGAATGTGAGCCGTAGAAAGGGTCGATGTCTGAAAGGTCTGCCACTGAGAACCAATCTAGGTGCCAGACGCAAGTTAGGATGTTTCTTGTGTGAGCATTTTTCACGGGAGTTTGTGCAAGGCCCAGTTGAAAACTCGAAAGTCCAAGATCGGTCGTAAGCCGCCACCTTTCTTGGGTACGATGAAGTAAGGGCTGTAGGGACCCTTCTTCATCTCAGCTGGAGGGACAGGCTCTATCGCGTCTTTGAGTAAGAGACGTTTTCCACACGCAGGGATTTGGCGTCTTCGCAGTGCACTGCGGTAAAGCGGACGCCCACGAATGGGGGCGGAGGCCTGGCAAACTGAACTGCGCAACCGAGTCGGATGGTCCTGGCCAGCCAGCGTGACGGATTGGGACGCATCCAAGCTCCGTGCTAGGGGCACTAAGGGGACGATTATTTTTTATGTACCCGGCGGGGCGGAGCAGCTGGGCGGAGCAGGTAATGCGCCGTCAGGAGGCAAAGGTGCGTTCCGAGGCTCTGGTGCTGAGAGAAGACTCGAAGCACTTACCTTGCTCCGCACACCCGGCAGGGGGCGGGTTAGTGACTGAATTTTACTGAAAATGAATCAATGAATGGCTTACTAACAGTTGACTCTACATATTAAGCTGGAAGGTACATTCAGTGAAATAGTTTTCTGGGACCGTAAAACATAAGTACTCTGTGTAAAAGAAAGAAATTCAGATATGTAACATGGAAGCCTGCCTATAATGCCCTTATATATATAAAGATATAAAGTTGAGTAAGCCGGCGAATTGATAGAGAAGGCAAATTCACTGTGGAGTAAAGTGTACTGTGATGAGTGAGATAAAAGTATACCTGACCTGGTATGTGTTATCTAACATGATCACATGGGAAGTTGGTCGTAAACTCTCCATAAAGTAATGCGTAGTCACATAATATGACGTTTACCTGTATTGATCCAATAAACAGTCTTCAAATGTATACACAGAAGTGTTAAAAAGCCGCAAATTTAAGATTTATCTCGCTTCGGTTGATGTTCAAACCTTGTCTGCTCGTGTAACTGTCAGCTGTAATAAATGATATCCCCATTAAAATATGATATGCAATAAAAGTAGATTTAATAAATAGTATATTTGCCCTGTGTAAATAACAAAATATAGGAACTGTATCTAAAATAAATAAGGGGTGATAATTAAATGCTAATTCAACAGGCTGGAAAAATAGACATTAGAAAAATAGACATTTATTCATTTTAATATCTTATATATTTTGTATATGTTGACACTTGATGCCGGATGACGCACACTGAAAACTGCACCGTTTGAATGGTTTCATGCTGAACAACGTCTCGTTCCGTCCATCAGGGAATGGAGGTTACGTTAGTAACATGACCTTCCCCTTCTGTCACTCAATCGATGTTGTGTCGATGTAGTGACACTAGGGGTCCCTATGGACAATGCCACAACTACTGAACTGTGAGATGGGCTCTGTGTGCCTCGTAGCCATCCTATCAGGCCACCACGTAACTACCACCAACGTACTCATAGGCATCAAATGGTCCCCTGCACATTGGGGACAAGTCAACAGCTCAAAAAAAAGGACCAGCTGACCCAGCCGCGGCCTCTTCTCTTTTTTCTCCCCAAAAGTAACAAAATCGTTCAGCTGAGGGCCATATAAGGTCCATGTTGGGCGGGTGTCCCTCCAAAGGGAAGGACATCGTGGAGACCACACCCCGCCTGGAGGGGGGGGGGGGCTTAGTGTTGGAATACATCACATGGTCTTACCTAGTCCGGTTGGAAGCATGTCATGCGGAAGGTTCCAGAGGTAGATCCTAAACAAAGGTGAAGTAGTTACTACAAACACAGTGACCAGGGACAGAGAGGCCGCTACCTAAGGAAGATGCGGTTTAAAAACGGGGAAACACTTTTGCAGAAAATACATCACATGGGGTTATCAACGGGATAAGCAGCGCATGTGGGGCACCTACCCCATTACAGGGCCTAATACTGGGCCGGTGGCGAAAACCCACCAGTCACAGGGCTAAGGAGGAAGGACATCCAAGGTCCACACTTTTATGAACACGACTGGGAGAAGGAGCGCATGTTTTCACCTAAAGGGAGGGGAAAGGCACTATATGCAAGCGGTACACCTGGTCAGCTGTCCCGAGACTTAACTGTTTGAACCTGACAATACAGTTGGTTGTAGGACCTCGCAAAGGTGTTAGGTGTTGCCCATCCCGCTGCTCTGCAGATGTCCGCTAAAGAGGCGCCATTTGTCAGAGCTCAGGAGGCTGCTACATCCCTAGTAGAATGCATGTTATGGGCATGATATGCCATAGCGATGGCATCAATGACCCAGTGGGCGATCCTCTGTTTGGAGACAGCACTTTCTTTTTGATGCCCAGCAGACAAAGAGCTTCTCGGAGCTTATAAAGATCTGTGTGCGATCCAAGTAGATGCGCAAAGCACGCACCGGACACAGCAATGCCAAGGCTGGGTCTGCCTCCTCTTGGGGCAGCGCTTGCAGGTTCACCACCTGATCTCTGACTGGAGTCATGTGAACCTTGGGCACATAGCCCGTTCAGGGTCTCATGATGACGTGAGAGTAACCCGGACTGAACTCAATGATAGAGAACGCCAGCAGGTCTCCTACCCTCCTGATGGAGGTGAGCACCGTCAGGAGGGAAGTCTTCAAGGAGAGTGCCTTTAACTCAACTGAGTCTAGGGGCTCAAATGGAGCTCCCCGTAGACCCCGGAGGACCAAGAAGAGGTCCCAAGAGAGAACGAGGCGTGGTCTGGGGCGGTTTAGGTCTCGCGCCTCTGTGGAACCTGACGATCAAGTCGTGCTTGCCCAAATACTTACCATCTACTGCATTGTGATGGGCCAATTTAATGGCAACATACACTTTCAAGGTGGAGGGGGACAGCTGCAGGTGGTAGGCCACTTAGGTCTTCCGCATTCTGTCCAGGGGCCATACATGGAGATTCCAGAGGTCTGGTGGTGTGTACTAGATGGTGCCCCAGCCCTGAGAAAGAAGGTTCTTCCTCAGATGAATGCTCCGGTAAAAGGAAAGCTGCGACCGCAATGTAGCCATGGTTATACTCTCATAATGAGGGCATAAACCATCCACGAATGCCGTCTCCATGTGGGTATCACCCAAGCACGTGAGACAGCGATCGTGGCCTTCAGAAGCGGAGAGATAGCGACCGCAACCAGGAATAACACACAAACGAAAAGGCATCTTGAAGTAAGTGCCACACTTTTATTAGGAAAATTCTCTTTTTTAGAAAAAATCGCGAGAGATGAATGGCTGGCAGAGTAATTCAGCTCAGTGATATACAACCGCTTGGCTCCGAAGAAGTCTGAATGAGTGTTTGCATTCCAGCTCCTTATATACCCGTATTTCTGGGGGAGTGGCATGCAAAATCCACTCGCCAATTTTTATTGGCCTTTTCTCAAATATCAGAGATGTCTGGGACTCTCTGTAGACTGCTTGAATTTCTGAAAGTCTGCCTCCTTTAACACAGGATGGTGGGATGTTTTGTCACGTCCTTCTCAGCGAAGATTTTTCACTACTCAAACAAAAACATTGTGGCAAGTGAGAAACTTGGGATCTTTCAACAGACACCAGGATTGGCGGATCATTTATGTACCGATTAAGCCCCGCACGTAGGCCGACATAAATGCTGAAACCGTAGGGTACACCTTTCCCATTTTTCATTGTGGCATAAAACTGACAGAGTTTAAGTCGACTTTGGTTATTGTTTTAAAATCAATGGTCATATCAGCACACCAATTCTGAAAAAGGCAAACAGACCACATAGTCTGTTTAATCGTCCCAGCTTCATTTCTTGACTTTTCCAGCTCTTCAATTTCTCTCTCATTAATTTCAGAGTGTCTGCTTTGTTTTTTATCTTCTTTCTCTGTCCTGTCCACGCTTAGACCACCCATTAAGTCAAAATTTACAACAAAATCTGTCATTTTGACACAATTTCTTTGGCACAGTAATACTTAATGGTTTTACACAATCACAATGCACGGCAGTTGTGCATTAATACTGATGTAATGCGGTCACAGGTGTATGTTTGATGAGTAATTTACAATGGCTTCGAACGCGGCTCAACCAAACAGAATCAATGACTGGAACTATCCGTTTTATAAGTACATTTGTACAACTATTGTAAAAACATGTTGAGAGCAGCAGAAATTAAAAGACTGAATAATCCTTTACATTTTACACACATCCAGGACCCCAAGGCCCAGACCGAATCAATTAAAAGTGATAAAATGCGCTTAATGGAACTGAGCATGCTACACTCTTATTGGTAGCAGAAAGTATAATCAGATTAGCCAAAGTATAAATAAACAAACATGCAAGGGATGGGAAATGTGTAGAAGTTTTGTAAAGGACAGATGTTGCAATTCTCTGGAAATCTTGCAGAATCGTCTGTGGGATCTGACTGCTCATTGTGCAAACACATTAACAATTACTACCTCTATGGTAAAATCAAAATTTAGAAGAAGAACTGAAACTCTGCAATTGCTTTTAGCTGCATGATCAATAATTATGCAAAAATCTTTAATTTCACAACCAGGTTTGACCTTTTGTCTATGCTATAGTATGACCTCATTTTTACAGCTAAGGATAGCAAAATGCGATTAGCATATTTTACAGCATTATACAGCAAGCTTAAGCCTATATCTGAAATGGATAATTTTATTGACCTGAATCTAGTGCTTTCTATAATAGTTGCCCAACTATCAGTTTTGTTCCTGAAACACTACTACTTAGACCAGTGGGTCTCCTTCTGCCCTTTTTAGCCATATAAAAGATTCACACAGGACACAGGAGTGACTTGTTTCAACACATTAGTTTACACCTAGAGAGTATGCTATATATATAACATGCTCTCTGCGCTCTCTCTCTCTCTCTCACACACACACACACACACACACACACACACACACACACACACACATGTTGTGTTTCCATGTTTTATGGGGACTTTCCATAGACATAATGGTTTTTATACTGTACAAACTTTATATTGTATCCCCTAAACCTAACCCTACCCCTAAACCTAACCCTCACAGAAAACTTTCTGCATTTTTACATTTTCAAAAAACATAATTTAGTATGATTTATAAGCTGTTTTCCTCATGGGGACCGACAAAATGTCCCCACAAGGTCAAACATTTCGGGTTTTACTATCCTTATGGGGAAATTTGGTCCCCACAAAGTGATAAATACACGCTCACACACACACACACACACACACACACACACACACACACACACACACACACACACACACACACACACACACACACACACACAGTATATAACATTCAGTTAGCAGTAACTGTCTGAAGACACATATCTGTGTTCAAACTGATAAATGCCTGTTCTATTTTCTTCATGCACCTTCCACTGCATCCATAGAATTTCAAGTTTCCACAGAAGAAGCTTGTGCATAAATGAGTGCAGCATTTTAGTTCACTAATAGCTGTTCGGACGTCTGCAATTCAGACGTCAGAGTGCACAGAATTTTATTTTTAATTACATTTTTATCTTTAGAACTAATTTAGTGGTAGAGGTCTGCTGGCCCCATACCTCATTATAATAATTTAACCCTCAGATTTGAAGAAAGCCCCAGGATAAAGCAGGAAGAGTAAACAGCCTTAAGAAGACAGTAATAACTCAAAAAGAAATAAAGACCTTTATTTCCTAGTTAATATATATACTCAGCGGTGTTAAACTCTTTATCCACCCAATAATGATGATGCCTTACCTTGACGCAAAGTTTTCTTCATCTTTAATAGATAAACCGAATCGGTTACTAACGTAACCTCGGTTCTCTCTAGATGAGGGAACGAGTATTGCGTAAGCTAGCTTACGCTACGGGAAAGATTCATCTTTTCTGAGATATTGAAGCCAAAAAATTATCCTTAATTTTGTATCCATTGTCAACGCAGTGCGGCAGCTGCAGACCTTGAGCGGGCTAGCTAGCGAGCTCATTGGTTGCTCTGCGGCAACTGCTGCAGCCTATAGACGAGCTTGGGCGAACTCGCATCCAATGAGAGGCGTCCGAGCGCTCACTGCATCAAAGCCCGCCAAAAAGGGCGTGACTAGAGTGCATATAAGCGTAGTTCATAGGCTGGAACCCTGATTTTCATCTCTTCAGCGAAGCTCTTCGCATCACTGAACCGGAAGCCGCGTCGCCGTTCGAGGGGCATCAAGCAAGCGTGGACAGCGTTCAAAGAAGCCGGCCGTGTTCGCCACCTTCAGCCGTCCTGCGAGCTACGCCATCCGGTGACGTATCCTTTTTAAAAGCAAGCTAGTTCTTAAGGCCTTATACCCGCAGGGGGGCATGGGCGGGCCGTGGGGGCGTGTTTATAATTTTATTACCTTTTTTTATAACAAATATTCAATCAACTATCATAAACTATGCATCATTTGATAGCTAAAACACTCAAAAATCACATTCTGAACTTGTTTTTGCAATCAATACACTAGAGAGGAAAGGGTTAAATTAAATGCTGACAGACCGACCCTGTAAATATGAACAAAATGAACGGCAATAATCATCTTTCATCTCCTATGGTTCAGATCAGTTCGGACGAATCCAAGAAACACCAGCATACATTTCAATGTAAGGGTCTACTCTTCAAAATGCATCCCACTTTTTAATCCAAAACAACAAAAAAATAGGGAAAAAAACGAAATATCCTCCTCAGTTTTCATGAGCGCTTCCAGTTAGAGTAATCCATCAGCGCCATAATCCACTCTCGCACCTCGGTTTTTGATTGGATAAAAGCCACCCAATGTCTGGACAGCAAAATTTTGATGGATGGGAGTATTAACCAACTAAAACACGATTGCAGTGATTGACAGTTTGCTTAGTTTACCTCAGAAGATCTGTCTAATACATAGGTCTAATACAAGTGCGTCCACGTGCACTCTTCGTCATTTTACGCATAGCGCGCACAGTTTTTACCATTGTTTTGCTACACGGAGCTCGTTTCAACGCGCAGATTTATTCTAACATTATATCTAACAATCTACATCATGGATCATCGACTGAAGAGGAGTTTTTGTGGTGTTGAGAGTGTTTTGGAGGAGGTAATGAGGAGTAGCGACGAAGAACAGCAGAAAGACGCAGAAACAGACATCTTCGACAGAGAGAGCACGGTGTCGATTCGGCTGAAGAGGAGATGTTTCTCCATGGACTCGATCCCGTATTAGATCGGTAAGTTCAAACACATCGTCTTGAGTTTTTATGTTTATGAAGTATTGGCAGTTTTTCTGTTCATATCATGTTTTTGATTATAAAATGACTAGCAAAGACACGAGGCTACACGAGTAGCTAGGTGATAGCTGTATATTATACATAAAGACATAATATTTATATCACACACACACATTATATTTATGATGCATATGATATAACAAAAATATCTTTATCTTTATCTTTCCTGTCTTTCAGTGGCTTTGGTTTCCAGTTGGTAACAAACCTTGTTAGTGACTGCCTTGGATCAACATAAATACTGTAAATACTGTAATTGCTTTTTTTTTCTTTAGTAATTGGATATTTATTATAATTATCAGTTTATTGTAATTTATTTGAGTAAAAAACACTGTTGCAATTACAAATGTTGTTTTCTTTTTATATAATTTATTAATTAGTTGTAAAACGATCACTTTTGAAATGCATACATGAAGTGAGTTTTTTTTGTTTCACTGTTTTTGCTATCAGAATTGTTCAAAATAAAGAGTATTTTGTTAAAATGTTAAAATGTTGTGCTGAAATCATTTTTTCTTGTGTGGTTTGATGAGCAGAACAGTTCTGAATTGATATACATGTATGTAGTATGTAGTGTTTACTCCTTATGTCATTTGGTTACCAGATGTCCATTTGGAGTCTCCAAATGGCCTTTTGGAAAGGACGCCTAGACTTTCCCTGAATAAAAGCTTACAGAAACTACATTTTTGGGAGTATCATCTTCAAATTTGAATCAAAACATGGTCAGACATTCAGTTTTATCTTTATGGTGTTTTCAGGCCTTTAACATAAAAGTCTGATACATTTTTCCCTAAATGAAGTTCATTCATAGAAATCGTGAGTCACTTTCATGTAAATTTGACCTTGTTTTACTCTGTTCCTATGCTACTTTTGAATTAATATGACTCTTGGGTAACAAAGTTTCAAGTGTCTAGTTTAAAAAAATATCAGAGTTATGAATGTGGACCATATGGTTTAGGAGCTACAGACATTTGTATTTGGGTATGTCATTTTCAGAAAATTCTCAAAAATAGGGGTGCTGGTTAAGAGGTTAAAGAACTTCACAAAAGAGTACGAGCGTCTTTTTTAAGATGCCTCGCTCCACTTGTGCCTCATGCCGCGCTCCTCTCAGCACCGGAGACCGCCACATCATCTGCGCTCTCTGCCTGGGACTGGGGCATGCAGAGCTCGCCCTCGTCGAAGGCGGATGCGATCTCTGCGAGGAGCTGCCGATGTCGACCCTGCGGGCTCGACTCGAAGCGTTCAGCGTGCCATCTCGGATGAAGAAGCGGAGGATAAGGGCTGTTCCATCATGGCTTCGGACAGCGAGGAGTGGTCAGCGCCTCCTCACACAGGCCGTCGACCGCCTCAGGTCGGTGGACGGCGCCATTGAGAAGGGCTACGCTTCCATCCCTCCGGTCGAGGATGCGGTAGCAGCACACCTTTGCCCGCCCTCCGCGAGATGGCGGTCTAAACCAGTGCTCCCGTCTAAGGCCTGCAGAACAACTTCCGCCTGTGTTGGCCGCACCTATTCCGCCGCCGGCCAAGCTGCATCTGCTCTGCACTCTATGGCCGTCCTACAGATCCTCCAAGCGGACCTTCTGCGGGAGTGGGATGAGGAAAGCAGGCATCCAGAGGCGGTTGCAGACATACGGAGTGCTACGGACCTCGCCCTCCGCGGTACCAAAGCTGCAGCCCAAGCTATAGGGAAGTGCATGGCGCGCTGACTGTGACCGAGAGACATCTGTGGCTAACGCTAGCCGACATGGGAGAAGCAGAGCTCTACGTTCCTCAACGCACCGCTCTCTCCATCCGGTCTCTTCGGCTCCGCGGTGAGTGGTATCATTGACCGGTTTTCAGAGGTCCAAAAAGCCACACAAGCCATGAATCTCTTTCTGCCTCGTCGTGCTAGCTCCTCTGCAGGCCGCCCACGTGAGCCTCCTGCACGAGCCTCTTCACAGCGCCCAGCTCAACAAAGCCAGACTTCTCAGCGTCGACAGGGCGGCCGCCCTCGATCGCGCTCAGACAGCCGCCGCAGACCGCCGCCCCCCCGCGGGCCTCGGACTAGAATTGCGCTGAAATCTGAACAACTGAAGTCCTCCTAGCTTTGTTGACAAAACGACAGATCAGTCCCGCTGCGGCTGGACCACCGTCAAAGCTTCGCCCCCTGTCAGTCCCCTTCCTTCAGGCTACTACAGTGGTAGATTCAGCAGCCAACAAGCCGGTGTTAACGCCCGCTTGCCTGCGCTCAAACGCCATTTTCACGGCGACCCAAATAAATCTTGTAAAGAGCAAGCATGCCATATGTGTAGAAAATGTGCCCACAACCCAGTGTTCACCTCTACACACAAGCATTACACATCCCGTGTCCATACCAGAGAGCAAACATGTCTTATGTGTAGAAAATGTGCCCACAATCCAGTGTTCACCCCTACACACAAGCATTACACATCCCGTGGCCCTATCATGGCACACTCACATAAAGCGGTTACGAACCGCTCGAGTGTTAGGGTTAATAAACGCACCCACGAATCCGTGCGCGTGCCCATTCTCTGGCCGCTCTGTCACACGACCTGCCTTATGTGTAGAAAATGTACCCACAATCCAGTGTTCACCTCTACACACAAGCATTACACGTTCCGTGTCCCCATCAGAGCACACTCAAAAGCGGTTACGAACCACTCGAGTGTTAGAGTCAATAAATGCGCTCACGAATACGTCGCGGCGCCCATTCTCTGCCCGCTCTGTCACACGGCCAGCAAACACTTCTCTGTATGTAAGTCCCGTGCCCGTGATTATGCTTGCGTATCACTTAACAGGCGTGACTCTTTCCCCATTCACCTCAATCGGAAGTCACTCACAGAACAGCCTGTCCATGCTGTCTGTGAGCAGTCCAGCATAAGCACAGTAAGCGGCTCACACATTCTGTTCAGCTGCTGTGTGCGGCAATCAGAGCGATTTGGCCATTCACCCTCTAACATTACGCTTCAAAGCATGGGAAGATATTCCAGGGATATCCGAATGGGTGTTAAGCACAATAAAACAGGGCTATTTGCTACAGTTCGATCGCCGTCCTCCTCGCTTCAGAGCGCGGCTCGAAACTACTGTGAACACGGAAGCAGCGTGCATGCTTCGTTCAGAAATAGCAAACCTTCTGTGCAAAAGGGCCATAGAGAGAGTGCCGCCTCCCCTGAGCGAGTCAGGGTTTTACAGCCGTTATTTTCTTGTCCCCAAGAAAGACGGCGGCCTCAGACCAATATTAGATCTCAGGGTTTTTGAACAAAGCGCTTGCAAAAAGACCGTTCAAAATGCTTACAACCAGCAAACTCCTCGCGCATGTGCGCCAGGGGACTGGTTTATTTCTCTCGATCTGAAAGATGCATACTTTCAGATTCAGATAAATCCCCGTCACAGGCCATTCTTGAGATTCGCCTTCGACGGCCAGGTTTATCAATACACTGTCCTTCCGTTCGGCCTGTCCTTAGCACCCTGTACTTTCACGAAGTGCATGGACGCTGCGCTCGCACCCCTGCGGAGTCAGGGTTTGCGAATTCTGAACTATTTGGACGATTGGCTGATTTTGGCACAATCACATACGGAGCTTCTGTCTCACAGGACAGTTCTCCTCAGTCATCTGAACAGTTTGGGCCTTGCAGTCAATTGGACCAAGAGCTCACTACAGCCCAGTCGGACAATTTCCTTCCTTGGAACAGAACTAGACTCAGTGGCAATCACGGCTCGCTTATCTACACAGCGCGCGCGCCGTGTGCAGCGACTAGCCTCGTCATTTCAGATGAACAGCCTCACACCTCTGAAGAAGTTTCAGAGAGTGCTAGGCTACATGGCCTCAGCCGCAGCAGTACTTCAACTGGGTTTACTGCGCATGCGCCCGCTTCAGCATTGGCTAAACACCCGCGCGTCTCGCCGGGCTTGGGCCACAGGCCGCCAGCCAATCAGAGTGACTCAGACCTGTATTTCAGCTCTGCAGCCCTGGACAGTGGCCGAGTGGTATCAGCGGGGAGTGATGATGGGAGCTGTATCTTGCCGAAAAGTCATCTCGACAGACGCGTCCAACACGGGTTGGGGCACAGTCTGCGAGGGCTCTCCGGTTTTTGGCCTATGGTCAGTTCAGGAAAAGCTCCTTCACATAAATTGTCAGGAAATGATAGCGGTCGAGTACGCCTTTACGCTTTACGCCTTCCCTCCCGTCTCGCTATTGCCACAGGTAATGCAGAGGATCAGGGAAACGCGCCACTCGGTGCTCCTCATAGCCCCGAGCTGGGAGAATCAAACATGGTTCCCGGAGCTTACGCAGCTGTCACTGACAGCGCCGTGGCCCATCCCAGTGAGAGCAGATCTCCTCTCGCAAGCTCGCAGAACGATCTGGCATCCCCACCCAGAGCTGGACGCTACACGTGGGTGATCAACGACTACCCGTCGCTTTGCCAGAAGGAGTAATAAACACCATCATACACGCTAGAGCCCCCTCCACGAGAAGACTCTATGCGTCAAAATGGTCTGTGTTTTCAAAATGGTGCACCGACAGAGACCTGGACCCACGGACATGTGGGGTGTCGCTGCTGCTCGTGTTTTTACAAGAGCTGCTGGATAAGGGCAGATCCCCATCCATGCTCAAAGTGTACGTGGCGGCCGTCGCGGCGTTCGCTGAACCCCTGCACTGCCAGTCACAGGGCAAAAACGAGCTGGTCATCCGCTTCCTCAGGAGAGCTAGAAGGATGAACCCTCCGCGCCCCCCATCGGTTCCTATCTGGGACCTTTCTATAGTTCTCGAAGCTATGAAAGCCCCCCCTTTCGAACCGCTTCAATCCGTAGATGTGAAACACCTCTCACTTAAAACCGTTTTTCTAACTGCCCTATCATCAGTTAAACGGGTGGGAGACCTTCACGCGCTATCTGTCAGCGCTGCATGTCTTGAGTTTGGACCAAGTGACTCCAAGGTCATTTTAAAGCCTAGACACGGCTGCGTCCCCAAGGTGGTCGGTACTCCTTTCAGAGCACAGATCATTTCCTTGTCGGCGCTACCAGCATCTGATAGCGAACGCGACGCCAATCTCCTTTGCCCAGTCAGAGCACTGAGATTGTATACTGCGCGCTCCGCATCTTTCAGAAGCTCCGAGCAGCTTTTCGTTTAGTTCGAGGGCGCACCAAAGGTCTTGCCGCCTCGAAACAGACACTGTCCAGATGGATAGTGGACGCTATTGCTGCCGCGTCGGCGTCAAAGACCTACCATGCCCGCTAGGCATTAAGGCTCACTCCACTAGTGGCATGGCCTCCTCGTGGGCATGGTCCAGCGGGATTTCCATTCACGACATATGTGTGGCAGCGGGCTGGGCTTCCCCTCCACCTTTGTCAGATTTTACAATCTGGAAGCACCCGCTCTGCAGGCTAAACTGCTAGCGGTTTAATACGCTACAGCTCCCTGGTGAGCTGCATTAATGGGACACAGTCCACACAGACCGGCACCGCCGCTCTGTCTATGTGCTTATGTACTACACACACACTGGCCCGCACTCTTGCCGGCCAAATATTAATTCCCCACTCACAAGGGCTCCCCCGGGTCCCCCTTAATTCCCTGGGGCTCATGCAGTGGATGCTTGGCGCGCACGGCGTTGACAAAGGGTTCCCGTAGTGTAAGCTAGCTTACGCAATACGAGAGAACCTCTCGTAAGAGAACGAATCGGTTACTAACGTAACCTCGGTTCTCTCTAGATGAGGGAACGAGTATTGCGTAACCGGCCGTGCTCGCGCCACGAGCGATTTTTCGCTTCATTCAATGAAAACCAGGGTTCCAGCCTATGAACTACGCTTATATGCACTCTAGTCACGCCCTATTTGGCGGGCTTTGATGCAGTGAGCGCGCGGACGCCGTATTTACAGCTATTGATATTGTAAACTGAAGACCGCGGTCCACAACGCCAACATCTGTTATTGAAGACATCCCGAGTGTTTGCGCTTGCTGCTCTTGTCCAGGTCTGCAGAGCGCCAGCCGGAATCTTACACTTGTCTAGAAAGAGAGCGCTATGCGTGATAACACACTATGGGTATGCATAGGCTACTGCCAGTCGGACAAAAGAGGATTAATAACTCGCCACTTTTGGTATCTCAACAGTTATTTCCTGAACAATTTACAAATTAGTTTCTGTTTTATTAATTCAATAAATAAATTCATTAACACACACACATACACATACATATAAAGCAATTTAGAACAGATGAGTTTATATGGCTGCAGACTTTTTGAAAATGAAGTGAAATACTTGCGACAAACGTTGTTTGAACATAAAATATGTAATTAAAAAGTTCAAATAATTGTGTAATCTTCTTCTATAGATACATAGAATATAGCAGATCATATTTCATTATCCTTAAAGGGGTCATGACATACTCTTTATTAATAATTATATTATCTTCCCCAAGGTTCACTTTAAAGGGTAACTAAACCCTAAACCAACTTTTTTTAGTTAATGATCTGTAAGAATGGGGCTTTATTAGTACTGGTCATTGATTCAAGTAATTTTTTTGACATTTGTGTATAAAGTGTTTTAATTCTACAATATATGGTGTAAAAACGTCTGAGTGCTGCCCTCTTCAGGTTGAACGGTGGCTACTGCAGTTGAATTTTCCTATTGGCTGTTTGCGGTACTTCCTGACGTAAGTGGTGACAGCTGACGTAAGCAGGTTCCAGCTCACCATGCCCTTGGTACGAGCTACCACGCCCATGGCAGTATAAAAACCATCTCGTTTCGTCAAAACCACTCAGGAGTTGGAATTGCGAGTATTGAAAACGATCAGGATAGAGTATTTTAGCATCTATTTAGCATAGCATTTATATAGTTATTTAGATTATTTCGTGTAGCCTAGGTAGTTAATTAGCATATTTGTTAGTGTAGTATTGTTAGAAGCATAGTTAGTTAGTAGCATAGTATTGCGTCAGTTAGGATAGCTTCAAGTTAGCGTAGATTATCTGTATTTAGTACAGTGGTCAGGATGGTACGTAGGTGTAATGTTGCTGGTTGCAACAGCACTGCTGGACTGTATTGCTTTCCATATAGACTTGGAAATTAGAGCCAGGGGTTGCACGTCCTTGTTCTGGAAGACCGCGAGTTCCCGCCTAGAGCTGTAGGAGTGTGCAAACTGCATTTTACGCGGGATTGCTTCTCCAACGCAATGGAGGTGGAAATGGGCTTCTCCAAACAGCTCGCGCTGAAAAGCGAAGCAGTGCCAAACGCTGATCCTCCTGCATGGACTCCACCACCTCAGCGGCGTCTTGAGGTGAGTGATCATATATATTTGAATCACAATTTATGGTTAGGCTAAAGTTAATCCTCTGGGGTCGACAAACGCGCGTTCGCGATGCGGGAGTGTTAAACGTATTGCACCCTTATACATTGTATTACGGTATTGACTACCTGTATAGTTTTATTTGGAGGTATATGGTTTTGTACATGATGACGTTACGCTTTACGTCATATTCTTCTAAGTTGAGAGAACAGCTAACTGATGTTATGTTCAAGTGAAGCTTGCTAAATAAAAATCCTGCTAAAAGGATAAACATCACTGAACAGCGTTTCGTTTGTTTTTCCTGCACGCGAGTGAAGGTGAATGCGCACTCGGATGCTCAACAGGGAGTTAAAACCGCAGTTTGAGCCAGCGGCTCGAATTGATATGGCTCCGGCCCTGTGTCCACAGACAATTCATCCTCCTCCACTTCAGGTGAATGTGGGGGAGAAAGGTCCTCGACTTCAAAAGACCGCTCCGTGGCAAAGCTACTTGCGTCACTCCAGTCACTCTCCATTTTAGAGTCTGACAGCAGCTGTCAATTAATCTGTCACTTCGGGTCTCAGGTGCATGCCCCCCCGCTCATCCCCGCCCTCGGTTCGTCCCCTCTATCCCCGCTGGGGTCTGCTCACTTTTCGAGCATTTTTCAAATATTGCTAGTGGGTGGAGTCAGACTCTGAGCAGGGGTTTAGTTACCCTTTAAGGTCAGTATAGTTTAATTTTTTGCATCAAAACCATCATAATTGTATAATTAGTGCTGTCGATTTAATGCATTAATTCAGTGCGATTAATTTTTATTAAAAATAACACGTTAAAAAAATTTACGCAATTAATCGGAATGCCCCCGGATCTCAAACTGATTGACAAAGTCAATTGACACGAAATGGATGGCTGTGAACTGTATGCCAATGATTGGCTTATATTCAATAATATGGTAGTAAACAACATTGTATTCTAAAGCCTCTTTTTGTATTGTCTTATCAATGATTAACTCTTCTGCCAGAAGAATGTAATGCATTTTAATTATCTGAATATTTTTTGTTTTCATATATATATAGATATATACATTTGAAATATTTAATGTTAACTATGTATAATGATTTCATTATTAAATATTGAATCATTGTGTCAGTGAATCATATGAGGGGCTTTCTCAGCAAATATTTGTATATGCGATTAATTGCGCTTAATTAATCGGGACACCATGTAATTAATTTAATTAAAAAATGTTATCGATTGACAGGCCTATTAATAATATATGATCTTTTTCCACCCTGTGACTGAAAGCTCTGTTGAAAGCCATCATGCCCTTTAAGACTTCAATGTAAAACGCCCACTGTTCTGACTGGCTGACTTCATGCAGTTCCTCAAATACAGCCATATTTGAAACTCAATCGAAAGAAAATGAACAAACTTTACATTATAATTTATAAATCTACATTTCAGGGTTAAGTCAACGTACAGCCAACACATTTCATCTGAATGTATCAACATGTTCAGTTAATCGATCATTGTGAATTAAAGTGTTTACTCACAGGTCTTAACTGCCGCATAATTTATAAAAGTTCCTTTGCAAAGCTGGATTCATATTGT
The DNA here is from genome assembly GCF_025860055.1 of Xyrauchen texanus. Taxonomy (NCBI): domain Eukaryota; kingdom Metazoa; phylum Chordata; class Actinopteri; order Cypriniformes; family Catostomidae; genus Xyrauchen; species Xyrauchen texanus. The sequence continues at coordinate 17,616,951 of NC_068288.1, forward strand.
GACTGGTTCACAAACAATCCGCGCTAATATGTTCTGAATACGCAAGTGTAATACAGTCCGTGGTGATGTTGGGTGCTTCAACCGGCTTCAACAGGCCAAAGCAGAGACGCTGGTCTTCACAGTAATGACATCTCACATCTTCCGTGTTTGCATGCATGCAGAACAGCATGTGTTTCTCCAAGACATCAGCAACAGCTGACTTAGATGCGTTTATAAAGGTTGCGCTTATATCACTCTTATACCGCACACATCACCAGAAGTAAAACAATCAAATAAAACAATCAAAAACATCCATATACTGTATGCTTACAAAGAACCAACAATTAAATATAGTACAGATGGGTGCAAAAACGGTCCAGGACGCCCTCAAAACAACAGGAAAAAGCGCAGCTGAATAAAACACAATGGAGGTCTCCTATACAGAGTTCAAACTTGATATAGCATCTTTTAAAAGTGGGGCAAGATGCATGATAATGGTCAAAGCCATTCAATTTAGAGTAGAATTTAGATTTTTTTTTTAAATCCAGATATGCACATGAAGGTGTCCTGTGTAGGCTAACGCCCGTTTCACACATACTCTGTGTGCAGTGCATATGCGGTGCGTATACGGTACAGGAGCAGCACGCGCTATAGTGCTTTCACATATGCTGCGTTTGCAGAGCGCTACTGATCCGCAGTTTCTATGTGCCACAAAATCAAAAATGTGTAAGTAATTTTTATTTTAAATCCAAACATTAACTTTGACATTGTTTAAGACATTGAAACAGTATGAAAATGATCATCATCATCAACAATAATCATTGTGATTCTTTGTTTTACATGTAGTTCGAGTTGTTGACAGAAGAAAAGCTATCGCGCTATCTGTTGCTAAGAAGAAGAATGAGAATGATTTGCTTTCACTCTGTCTTTTTTTAGGGTAAAAAAAATCATATTTGATGGCATTTTGCAACTTTTGGGACTATAATCATACTTTTTTGTTTTTCTTGACCCTGTAGAACACATTAACTGAAATTATGCATATATGATGAAATTATTACAGTTTCTTGTCAATCTATGTCTATTTTAATGTGAACAATGCGCTGCCACTTTAATTCAGTGCGGTGCAGCAAAGCAAAAATAGACTCAGTGCGGAAACCATCGCTGCACTGCTGTATACGCACCGCAACTGGAACGGATCGACGGACTGCATCCGCGTGCAGTGTAAAAGCTCTAACCTGTTATCATGGGTACGGAAAGAAATACGCACCGCATACGCACTGCAAACGGAGTATGTGTGAAACGGGCGTAAACCATCGCTGCACTGCTGTATACGCACCGCAACTGGAACGGATCGATGGACTGCATCCGCGTGCAGTGTAAAAGCTCTAACCTGTTAACATGGTTACGGAAAAAAATACGCACCGCATACGCACTGCAAACGGAGTATATGTGAAACGGGCGTGAGTCCACTTTACTGTAGATGAATCTCCCATGACAGGCCTTCTTTCCTTTTCACCTGTGTGACTGAGCTCCAGTGAGCGGGACCAATGGTGCAATGACGAAAAATAGGCATTGATGTCTTGCTGTATGTCATAAGTTCCACAAATTCCAAACACCCGTTTCTAAAGCCTGGTTTAAATAAATGCTATTTTTCTATTGAGGAGGAAGTTACTAACAGTATGTATTTATAGCACAATGACCTCTAATATCAGGGGTGGAAAGAGTACTGAAAAATCATACTTAAGTATAAGTACTGTTACTTCCCAAAACAATGTGTGAGTAGAATAAAAGGAGCTGTCCTAAAAACTACTCAAGTAAGAGTAAAAGAGTAGCTTATTTAAAAGTACTCATGAGAAGTGCGTATTGAGTACCTAGTTGCAAAACCTATGCCCCATTATAATGAACACTGTAAGCCAACTTTTAAAATACATCACTTATCTATGATAAACACTACATGAATCTGATTCCAAAAAATAAAGGAGACATGAAAACAGAAATGAAAAGATTAAAAGGTTATTTCAAATACACTGATCACCATTTTAAATCGTAATGTATGAAACAATTACATTAAAATCAGTTTATGTGTAGGGTTTAAATTTCCCTTAATGCCGACAGAGTGTTATTGTTGTGCATAAAACATGTTCAAACAATGTAACGAATGCAAAAAAAAAAGAAAGCTAAATAAGGAGGCTCACTTGGCACGTCATGTCCTGCACAATAGTGGAGGTAGAGCAGGCATGGGGAAAGTTGTTTGCTATAGGGGCTACATCATGCTTAAAAAGGAATATTCCCCCCCCCCAAAAAAAAATTCTCTCATTATTTACGAGTTATTTAAGAGTTTTAGAAGAATATCTCAGCTCTTTTGGTACATACAATGAAAGTGAATCAGTGCTAAAATATTGAAGCTCCATAAATTACATAAATCAGCATAAAAATGGTCTAATCCATGTGACTCCATTCTTCATGCATATCGCCACCTACTGGGCAGAGAGAAGAATTTCTGGCAAAATTATCTGTTTCTCACCCACACCAGTCATATCAATTCTGAAGTCATGGATTAAACCACTGAAGTTGTATGTATTACTTTTAAGATGCTTGCATGTGCTTTTTGGAGCTTCAACTTACATTGAATGAACCTGCAGAGCTGAAATATTCTTCTAAAAATCTTAATTTGTGTTCTGAAGAAAGAAAGTCATAGACAGATGGCATGAGGGTGAGTAAATGATAAGCACATTTTAATTTTTGTGTGAATTATTTAAGTTGCACATGGGGCCACATTGTCCTCCTTTTGAGATACAATGTTCAACATTGATTTAGTTCTAGTATCTTTTTAGCCAAGCCATAGTTGTTTTCTCATTATAATGCATGGTGCACAGTTTTCTGAAGTTTGTGACTGGTGGAATGTTCTGCTGAAGTATTGCTCTGCAAATGTTGATACTTTTCTATCTTAATAAATGCTAAGCATAATTATAAATTATTTTATCACCTCTACTTTCCTAGAAAATTTATTATACCAATTAACACACTCTCGACATCTGGGGTCAATATTATTAAAAAACTAACAATATTATTACAAAATATATATTATTATTAAAAATATCACTGTTTTATTCTATTACATTAATACTTTTAAAGCTACTCAAGTTATTCAGCCAAAAGTAGTGAAAAGTAGTGACTGTTTACATTCACTTTAGACATAAATGACTGCGTTTACATTAAATCATCACCAAGATGGGCATTGGTGGAATTATAAAGTGTATTTGATCATTTGGGCGCAAACCCGCATTAGAGCTCAAACATTACCCAATGTCAATCAAACAGCACACAGCTAAAGACGTCATGAAATAAAAAGTTAATCTTTTATATTTCATCTAGATAAACCAACCAGTGGTGCTCTTACTATCGTGATTGATGTAATGAACACCCCTGTTCTAGATGTAGAACTAATGAACTAGAACATTTAGCAAATCATTCTAGCCAATCATAGGCTAATGTACACTCACCCCCTTGAACTTTTGTCATCCCATCCGGCCATCACTACTATTGAAAGTTCTTGATGATACATGACAACAGCACAAATGTCTTTTGTTTCCTGCAGTAAAAAGTGTGTATATGAGAAGCTCTTGCAATCCACCTCCTTACAATCATCAAACAATAAAAAAATATCAATAAAACAATTAATTATGAAATGCCTAAACATGTTGAAAATTATAAAAACAACATACTACAAGCAGAAAAAAAGCAATAAATTAATGAAAACTTTTTGGTTACTGTCGTAACCTCTGTTCCCTGATAGAGAGAATGAGACGTTGTGTCCATGTAGTGACACTAGGTGTCACTCTTGAGAGCCCCAAACACCTCTATTCTTTTGAGAAAAGGCCAATGAGAATTGGTGAGTGGAATTTACATGTCACTCTCCCGGACATACAGGTATAAAAGGAGAAGGAATTCCTACACATTCAGGTTTTGTGCTGAGGAGCCTAGACAAAGTCTGGTCATTTCAGCAGCTAGGATAGCATTGTGGCAAGAGGGACACAAAGTCTCGTTCCATCCATCAGGGAACGTAGGTTACAACAGTAACCAAGACATTCCCCTTCTGCCACTCACTCGATGATGTGTTGATGTAGTGACACTAGTGGTCCCTGTAGAAAAATGCCAAAACAGCTGAATCGTGTTATGTGAACTTCGGTACCTCTTGCCAGACGGCAGGAGGGTGAAGAGTTTGTGTGAGGGGTGTGTGGGGTCATCCACAATGCTGGCTTTGCGGATGCAGTTTTTCTTGTAAATGTCTTTGATGGAGGGAAGAGAGACCCCGATGATCTTCTCAGCTGTCCTCACTATCCTCTGCAAGGCTTTGCGGTCCGAAACGGTGCAAGTCCCAAACCAGGCAGTGATGCAGCTGCTCAGGATGCTCTCAATAGTCCCTCTATAGAATGTAGTGAGGATGGGGGGTGGGAGATGTACTTTCCTAGAGATGCTGCTGGGCTTTATTGGTAATAGAGCTTGTGTTGAGGGACCAGGTGAGGTTCTCCACCTGGTGAACACCAAGGAATTTGGTGCTCTTGATGATCTCCACAGAGGAGCCGTCGATGTTGAGAACGTCGAGGTCTCCCAGTCAGGAAGTCCAAGATCCAGTTGCAGAGGGAGGTGTCCAGGCCCAGCAGGTTCAGCTTTCCAATCTGGTGCTGGGGAATGATTGTGTTGAACGCTGAGCTGAAGTCTATGAACAGCATTCAAACATATGAGTCCTTTTTATGTAGGTGGGTGAGGGCCAGATGGAGGGTGGTGGCGATGGTATCGTCTGTTGAACGGTTTGGACGATACGCAAACTGCAGTGGGTCTCGTGTGGGGGGAAGCTGGGTCTTAATGTGCCTCATGACGAGCCTCTCGAAGCACTTCATGATGATGGGTGTGAGTGCTACGGGACCGTAGTTGTTGAGGCAGGACACTGAAGACTTCTTTGGCATGAGGACGATGGTGGTGGCCTTGAAGCACGTTGGAATGACGGCGCTGCTCAGAGAGATGTTGAAGATGTCGGTAAGAACATCTGCCAGCTGGTCTGCACATCCTCTGAGCACTCTGCCAGGGATGTTGTCTGGTCCAGCAGTCTTCTGTGGATTGACTCTACGTAGAGTTTTCCTCACATCAGCCGTGGTAAGACAGAGCACCTGGTCGTTGGGAGGAGGGGCGGTCTTCCTCACCACCATGTTGTTCTGTACTTCAAACTCTGCGTAGAAGTCGTTCAGCGCATCTGAAAGGGAGGCATCTTTGTCACAGGCAACTGATGTTGTCCTGTAGTTGGTGATGGCCTGGATGCCCTGCCGTATGCGCCACATGTTACCGCTGTCCTGGAAGTGACTGTGGATTCTCTGGGCATGTGCCCGCTTTGCCCCTCTGATGGCCCGGGACAGTTTGGGCCTCGCTGTTCTTAAGGCTGCCTTGTCGCCTGCTCTGAAGGCGGAGTCTCGGGTCCTCAGCAGCGTGCGCACCTCCGCAGTCATCCACGGCTGGAGGTGCAGCCTCCAGGAGTCACCATATGTTGCAGCCTCCCTGAACATTTGCCAGTCAGTACACTCAAAACAGTCTTGAAGAGCAGAGATGGATACTGCTGGCCAGGTTTTCACCTGCTTCTGAAGCGGTTTTGTGCGTCTGACAAGCGGTTTGTATGCTGGAATTAGCATAACAGAGATGTGGTCTGAGAAGCCGAGGTGGGGGCGGGGCTCTGCCTGGTACGCGCCTGAGATGTTTGTGTAAACAAGATCAATTGCGTTCACCCCTCTCGTTGCAAAGTCCACATACTGATGGAATTTAGGGAGCACTTTCTTCAGATTCGCATGGTTGAAATCTCCGGCGACAATAAACAGCCCGTCAGGGTGAGCGTTCTGCAGTTCGCTCATAGCCCCATACAGTTCACAGAGCTCTTCCTTAGCATTAGCGCTGGGGGGAATGTAAACTCTGGTTATGATAACAGTGGTGAATTCCCATTGCAAATAAAAAGGTCTGCATCTAATATTCACAAGCTCCACCAGCGATGAGCAGTAGCTAGAGACTAGCATAGAGTTCTTGCACAATTCCATGTTGATGTAAACACATAAGCCACCACCGCAAGTCTTACTGCACAGAGCTGCATTTCTGAAGGCACGAAACGAGGCGAGCCCGTCTAGCTGAATGCAGTCTCTAAACTCACGTTGCGTAGCCTGCTGGAGTCGGATGTAGTCCAGTTTATTGTCCAGGGAGCAAACATTTGAGAGCAGGATAGATGGGAGAGCTGGCCAGCTAGGGTTTGTTTTTAGCCTAGCATGGACCCCCGCCCTCTTGCCGCACTTCCATTTCCTCGCACACCGCTTATGATGTCCTCTACCCCAGCCACCGAGGACTGGAGGCCTGGTCTCCGCAGTGAGCCGAGTTTGCGTAGTGCCTCCTACAGGTCATCATGCAGCTTGGTTGTTGCATGAATCCTATATTTGATCAGTGTCTGGTGATGGTAAACACGAACACCATTTGCTCCGATGTCCATGTGCCGCAAATGTCGAGTTATTTAACAAAAATAACACCATTTTGGATCCGGAGCGGCCAGTGAGTGCTACCGCGCCACCATTTTGGACCAAAAAAGGGAGAAATTACCCCGCGGAGACCACATCCTGTCCAAAGGGGAAGCTAACATGTGGCAATAGGACTTTGCCCAACTTAGATGGGGGTCTGCTGAAAGGGAGACCGTACCGTAGAAAATACTTCAAAGGGGGTTAACGGAGTAATCAGCACCTGTGTAGCACCTATCCCAGTACAGGGCATATTAGTACCCGTAGTAGGTCTGTCTGTGAACTCCTCCACCGAATTCACGAGCCTCAAGGGTAGGGAGGAAGGACAGACATCCAGGTTCCACGACTTCGTGAACTCGACTGGGGGTAAAAGCACACGTTTCCGCCTCAGAGGAGGGGAAAGGTGCTATATGCAAGCGATACACCCAGCCAGTTGTTCCGTATTACCAAACTCTACCTGTTCGTACCTGACAAAACACGGGAATAAACTGGCTCAACCTGGAGATTATAAAATCTTGCAACGGTATTGGTGTAGCCTAGCTTACTGCTCTGATGTCTGATAGAGAGGTGCCATGGTCCAGTGCATATGAGGATGCCACACTCCTAGTAGAGTGTGCTCATATTCCCAAAGGGGCTGGAATGGCCTGGGCCTGGTGTGCCAGAGCAATGGCATCCATGATCCAGTTGGCAAGCCTCTGTTTGAAGACAGTGTTCACTTTCCGCTGTCTGCCAAAGAAGACAAAGAGCTTTGCTGAGTGTCTAAAGTAGGAGCTCAAAGCATGCTCCTGACACAGCAAAGACAGGGTTGGGTCTGCCTCTTCCCGGTAGCCCAACTCAGTGTCGCTGACAGAAAATGCTTGGAGGTCCCCAAACCTTGATGGAGGTGAACGCAATCAGGAGGGCCATCTTCAAGGAGAGGGCTTTCAGCTCAACTGACTCTAGCGACTCAAAGGGGGATCCCTGAAGGCCCAGGAGGACCACAGAGAGATCCCATGAGGAGAAGAGGCATGGCCTGGGAGGATTCAGCCTCCGGTCGACTCTGAGGAATCTGATGATCAGGTCATGCTTCCCAAGGGATTTACCATCCACTGCATCATGGTGGGCCGCTACAGCGGCTACATATACCTTCAAGGTGGAGGGGGACAGCGAACCCCATGACCCTCCTGCAGGAAAGAAAGCACTGAACTGACTGCGCATCTCTGGGGGTCGTCAAATTCATGAGTGATCATGTCTACCACTGCTGGTGGCAGGCCACTTAGGTCTTCCACTTCTCATCCAAGGACCAGACCATTCCTGAGAAAGAAGCTCCTTCCTTAGGGGAATCTGCCAGGAATGTGCTGTGGTGAGGAGCGTGAGGTCCGAGAACCAAGTCTGGGTGGGTCAATATGGGGCTACGAGGGTGACTTGTTCCTCGTCCACCCTGACCTTGCACAGGGTCTATGCAAGTAGGCTCACTGGGGGAACACATTTTTGTGCAGCTGTGTGTCAGCATATCTGTCCCGAGGGGGGCTCCCATCATGGAATAGCAGAGTGAGCAGTGGGAGGATTCCCGGGAAGCAAACAAGTCTACCTGAGCTTTGCCGAATCGACTCCAAATCATCTGGACCACCTGGGGGTGGAGTCTCCAATCTCTGCTGAGCATTGCCTGCCACGACAGTGCATCCGCTGTATCGTTGAGGCTGCCTGAGGTGTGAGTGGCCCCCAGCGACCTCAGCCACCACTGACTCCAAAGGAGGAGATAAAGGGTGAGATGCAACATGCGAGGAGAACGTACGCTGCCATGGCGATTTATGTACACTACTGTCGCTGTGTTGTCCGACCTGAACAACACATGCTTGACCAGGACCAATGGCAATAGCCTCCACAGGGTGAGCAGTACAGTCAGCAACTCTAGACAGTTGATGTGCCACCCCAGTTGTGGTCCAGTCCTGGAACCAGTGGCTGCGTGCCCATTGCAAATGGTGCCCCAGCCCAACTTGGAGGTGTCTGTGGTGACCACGACACATCTGGACACCTGCTGTAGGGAAACTCCTGCCCACAAAAACATGAGGTCTGTCCAAGGGCTGAATAAGTGGTGACAGAGGGGGGTGATATCTACACGATGTGTGCCTCTGTGCCATGCTGAAGCTGAAGTCTGAAGCCAGTGCTGAAGCTGTGTCTTATGCATCAACCCAACCGAGAAATCCATATGCCCCAGGAGCCTCTGTAAGTGTTTAAGTGGAACTGCTGTCCTCCGCCTAAATGACTTCAGGCAGTTCAACACCGACTGCACACGTTTGCTAGTGAGGTGGAGTCTAACTCCATGCCAAGAAAGAGATGCTCTGAAACAGGGAGAGCTTGCTCTTTCCCCAGTTAACCCAAAGCCCTAGACGGCTGAGGTGCATGAGCACCAGGTCCCTGTGCACGCACAGCAACTCTCGAGAATGTGCTAGTATCAGCCAGTCATCGAGGTAGTTGAGTATGCGGGCACCCACTTCCCTTAACAGGGCAAGAGCTGCCTCTACGACTTTCGTGAAGATGCGAGGGGACAGGGAGCGGCTGATGGGGAGGACCTTGTACTGACATGCTCAGCCGTCAAAAGTATACTGTAGGAAGGCTCTGTGTCGAGGTAAAACCAAAACGTGAAAGTACGCATCCTTCAGGTCTACCGCCGTGAACCAATCTTGATGCCAGATGCACGTCAAAATGTTTTTTTCATTAGAACCTTGAGTCTGTGTATGGCCTGGTTCAGAACTCGCAGGTGGCGCTCCTGGACCACCAAGTTGGACATCGCCTGCCAGAGTGCTAGCACCATGACCTTCGTCGCCCGGAGGGGAGGTAGGTCGCTGAGCGCAGCTCCTGCAGCACATTGGGATCAGGACTACCCACATGCATTTGTTTTAGTGCCTTGCCCTGGTGTACCTGCAGGAGGGCCATGGCATGCAGGCCAGAGGCGGGCTGTGCAGCGGCACTGTAGGCTTTGGTCGCCAGAGACGACGTGCCCATTGAACTCCCCAAATCACCTCCAGAACCAGCTGGGCTGGACTTTTACCAGTGGGTAGAAGGCGGAGTGTGGGGCTGCTAGAATGGCTTTCTCCCTTAGGAAGAAGGAAAGTCGCAACTGCAATGTTACCCTGGTCATATTCTCGCAAATGAACATGAAAAATATCCTCTTTGGCACTGTACATAATATACTGTATTTTTGTACTTTATTAAATGGATTTGTATTAGATTTGCACTACGTATGTGTCTGTGTGTATGTATGAAGGTTTTTATCTGTGTGTATGTACGTATACAGTGCATCCGGAAAGTATTCACAGTGCTTCACTTTTTCCATATTTTGTTATGTTACAGCCTTATTCCAAAATAGATTAAATTCATTATTTTCCCAAAAATTCTACAATACAATACCCCATAATGGCAACGTGAAAGAAGTTTGTTTGAAATCTTTGAAAATGTATTACAAATAAAAAACGAAATCACAAAATAAAGTCGATATATAGATAAAATATACTCTTTAGCGGGAATATACACTCTTTTACGCTGTCAAAGCACCCAGGGATGAAATCTGCACTAATCATGCAGAAGGAGAGATAACTGCTGGAAATGCGCCGTATATCCAACAGCATACGCTTCTTAAGAGGTGAATGGAACAGCAGTAGTATTCAGCTCGCTGATAGTACAACCGCTTGGCTCCAAAGAAAAAATCTGAATGAGAGTGGGCATTCCTTCTACTTTTATACCCGTATGTCCATGGGAGTGGAATGCCAATTCCACTCGCCAATTCTCATTGGCCTTTTCTCAAAAGAATAGAGGTGTTCGGGGCTCTAAAGAGCGACCTCTTGTGTCACTACATCGACACAACATCAAGTGAGTGACAGAGGGGGAACCTATTGAAAATACAATAGACAAATAAACATTTAATTCTATACAAAAACTGTTTATAAGACACATACAAGTGCATTTAAAAAAAGCAAAAGTTACTTTAAATGGATTAAAATGAATAAAAGGAAATAAAAAGTAAAGATATCAAAATATAAACTGTAATAAAATAATGCAGAGCAACATGCAAAGTGCAGCAAAGTGCTTAGTCTGTGAATCTGCATAGGTAAACAGGTGTTTTTAGTCTGGACATGACTCTGTACCAGAGGTGGGCAAATTTTTTTTCCAGAGGGCCATACAGACTTGGATAAAATAAGCGAAGGGCCACACATTGGACAATTGAATTGAAACATGTTTTAATCATGTTAAACTACATGAATTTGGTAGAAATGACAGATTGCTTTACAATACGCTATTTGCCAGCCCAGAAGGCCTGGGTCGTTGTTACAAAAAATGAGAACTTCTCTTAGAAAATGTTGACTTTTGTACATCTGTAAAGTTGTAACTGTGTGAGACTGTTTTCACTTGTTTATCTAACTCAAATGTTAATACAATTGCAGTACAGACTTGCATCACTGAATGAAGAACAGATTAGGCTAATATTTACTATTTATGAACAAACACATTGTCTTATACATTAACACATGCATTCATTTTCGGTTCTATTTTACTCATGTAACTGTAACCAACCTATGAGAATTAATTATAACTGAGATATTTATGAATGACACTGTTTGTCATGAAAAGCAATGCCTACCCATGTAATTGTTTTTGCCTAATGGGAACAACTGAGAGGGTTACCTCTCTTTGCAAGGCCATCAAAGTCTGGCGTCCTGTCTGATGTTGAAATACGCAGCACAGAGGACAGATTTTTATCCGTCAGCCGGTATCTGTAACGTGACTTGTTGTAGTTCATCACAAAAAAAAATTTGTTCACACACATAAGTGGAGCCAAAGAAAACATGCATCCTCTGTGCATGCCTGAGCAGGTTCGGAAACGGTGTTTCCTTCAGTGAGCCAAAAACGTTGTCCAGTGTGGATGTAGTGAACTTTTGATTGAGAGCAGGGTTGCACTGGATGTCAATCAGTTCTAGCTGCACATTTGGGGGCGTTTTCTCGCTATCAAATGAAAGGGGAGAAGACACCAGCTCCAGCTCTCGTTCAATCTTCACAAAGTCAGAGAAACGCCGGTTGAACTCTGTGTGGAGGTCTGCGAGAGTAGAGGTGTATCTGTCGGTGCACATCCAAGGTAGCCAGTGTTGGGAAATGTGTGAAGCACTTTTTGTTCATTTGTTGGGAAAACAGGGTCAGCTTGGCTTTGAATGCTTGCACGTATGAATACAGCTTGTGCATGTACACATTCTTCCCCTGCAACTTTAGATTGAGGTTTTTCAGATGGCCCATTACATCCACTCCGAATGCAAAGTCACCTACCCAATCCGGGTCTTGCAACTCTGCAAACTCGTCAGCTTTACCGACAGTCACCATAAACATTCCTATCTCTCTTCTCAACTCCCACACATGGCGAAACACCTTCCCCAGGCTCAGCCAGTGAACATTCGAGTGTACAGCACGTCTGTGTGTTCAGTGTCACTTTCCTCCAGTAGCTGGATGAACTGGCGATGGTTAAGCCCTCGGGCCCGGATAAAATTCACAAATTTACATTTTTAGCGACATAATCAAGTTGCAACACAGATTTACACAGGGATTCCTGGTGAATGATGCAGTGTAGGCAGATCAAATCTGAGTAGGAGTTGTCCTCTCTTAACCGGTCTTCTATCCATCAGTGGTCACGTTCAACAATTTCGTTCATGACAGGTTCAGTCTCTCCAAACATCCCGACACCCTGTCGTAGAGGTCCAATCACCTTATTGTCCCCTTCATCGACCTGTCATTGATCCCTCGAATGAAAATAAGTAGCTGAGAGGTATTTTTGATATCCGTGCTCTCATCCAGCACGATGGAAAAATATGTGAAATCAGCTGCCCTTTTTGACAATTCAGCAGACAACTTTTCGAATTGACCTTTATTATCAGGGCACAGTATGCACAGAATGCTAGCCGCCTCTACCATACAGTCTTTCAAAAATTCACCATTAGAGAAAGGCTTGCTCTGTTCTGCGAGCTTGTGTGACAGCATGTAGCTAACTTTTGTTGCCGATTCTTGGATGGTTAACTGCTTTGTAAAAATATTCTGCCTTGCAATTATGTTTTTAAGACAATTTCAGGGCTTTTTCACCTCTTTCCCATGATTACACCACAATACTCTCTTAACAAATCAAACATACCGCCTTTGAACCAACACTTGTGATGAAATATTTAGATGTCCATTCTTGGTTAAAAATGCGAAATTCAGAGTCAACTTTTCTCTTTTTTGAAGCATTCATCCTAACTGATTTTGTCATCTCAACTGCAAACTTGAGGTGAGCAAGAGTCAAATTGAGGCCTTTAGTCCAATCAAAATGTAGACATCGTCCTCTGTTGGAATCGACTTAAATAGCAGTACAGACTCATTGTAATCATTCGCCTCGAGATTCATTAACATAGTGATGGCTTTTATAGATTTTTTGGGGGGTAGTTTTGTTTTTCTTTGAGGATGTTACAGGCCGGTTTGAGATGGTCCAAAGGCCGGTTCTGGTACTGGGGCCGTATATTGCCCGTGTCTGCTCTGGACTGTGCCTACTTTTGGGGCACATATGAAATCTTCTGGTAGCTGATTCCAGCTGTGAGTCTCACCTTGTTTGCAATGAACCCAAGGTATTTCTAAATGAATAAAGTTCTGGAATGAAACAATACATTGCACAAGCTGATACAATAGGTTCTTTGAACTTGTTATTGGACAGCCAATTGGCTCAGTCTCATTTGATATATTAGCCAATCAGTTTGCATAGTGTAAGCATAGGTCCTTTTACATGTTATCAGGTAGCCAGTCTACTTGTGTACTCTCGTTTTAGCCCTATTTACACCTCAGTGGTGGCCCAGAAGCTGCATTTGAAGTGCCAATATTTATTTACACAGACTGTTTAATGCTGCTCAGTGCTCAGCAGTGGCATAAATGCATTTACGCAGCAATTACAATTGCATAAAAATATTAATTCTGTGTTTTAAATATGAAATTATGAATACATAAATATTTAATTAATTAAAATATGAAACTACTTTTGTGAAACTAAATTATGAAATATATGACAACAAAAGTTTAAGTCTGATCTGACGCTGCATTTCATTTACACAGAAACTAAAGCAGAACTGACTTTGATACTAAGGGCTGAGACAGGTCAGTGCAGACATCATTTAGTCTGGCTTTTATGCGGCATTATGTCTTTCCATAGAATTTTGAGCAGGCATAAAGCAGCCTTGAATAGGTTGTGTAAATACCTTTAGACTAACAATTTCGTAGAACCATGGTATACTTTGAAGTACTTTAAAGCACCAAATACAATGGTATGTAAATATGGTATTTATTTAACAAAGAATCATGGTAAGACCATGGTATTCTTTAAATTAGATATGTAAACAGGACAATCAGATATGTAAAGGATAATAAATAGTCAGACGGTAATTATCGCACAATATATCCCGACAGGGTGATCTGGACAACGGAAAGCAGAGGGGTCTTGTATCAGCCTGAAGGGGTTTATATAAGGGATAATATACAGTCAGCTGGTTGTTATCACAAAATATTACACGGCTCTCTGCAATACTCGATTCTGATTGGTCAGTGTGGCCATCCAGAGAAAGAAATATGCATGAATCTCTGATTTGAGTTGAATTTATTTTATTAACTTACTTGTAAAGATCGCACTGTGCTCCGAGAAGCAGGAGAGACAGGTTCGTGTTGACTGATGGGGCGGTCTGATAGGTGGATGTTTGGTGGTTACAGAGCAATATCGGACTGCTAGACGGTGCCATTGACCAATCAGAATCGAGTATTACAGTGAGCTGTGTTATAAAACATTGTTATTGCCCAGATGTGCACACACACACAAGGAATTTGGCCTCTGATCAGAAGATTCCAGTACATATAGAAATACAACAGCTAGATACAGAATTACAGGATAAGATGCACAGTATATGTACAAAAGAGTTTTTGTACAGGAATGTGCAAAGGATATTACTGTATGTTAAAATGTGTATGGGTTTGTATTACAAAAGCAAAATGTGTCCCTGAGACAGGGCGGAGGGCCCTCCACCCTGTCACAGTCCCCCATTGAGATTGCCTTCTCAGACTTATTGTTTGTGTGTATGTAGTGTGTGTGTGTGTGTGTGTGTGTGTGTCTTTTTCTCTTTCTCTACCTCTCTCTTAATCACTCTCAGGTGAAGGCAGGGTGGTACTAGGTCAGTGGACATTTAGGGATTAGTCCAGACCTTTGTGGATATGGGGCCATATACATAAATCTGAATACATCTATTATGTATCATTTATAGAGTAAACTAAAAAGTCTCACTAACTTTTCTCAGATATGCTCGAAGGTCAGAAATTGCATTTTATCCCTTTCGGCTTTCCGTAGTTTGGCACACATTGGCTGTGTCTCATTTGGAAGGATGCATCCTCCGGAGGGTCCGTCCTTTGAAGGCTGCAGTATACAGAGTGTCCTCCTTTAAATAACCCTTGTTTAAACAAGACGGCCTTTGTAGGACGAATGGTAACGGAACGAAACCTGGTTTCTATGACAGCACGCCACTCTTTAACAAGCGTGAGCGCTTTGAGTGAGAAGGGAACAAAGTCCCTCTGAAAGGGAATGTATGAGTTAAAATTGAGGAGAGTTACAATGATGTAAAGAGAAAACAATATAGATTTTACAGGTGTACTTTTAGTCTAATCCTTTATTTTAATTATATATTAATATAATTATACATATTATATACTCTGCACCCATCTACTGAGGTACTTCAACTTGGGAATTAACATTCCTTGCATTTAAACATCACATTTACGGACAAATTAGCATAATCTTTCAACAGACATTTCCGTTGAAGCAAAGATTTGGTGGTTAAGAGTGCCCACAAAGGATACGCCTCATGCATCCTCCGAAATCCCTTCGAAAGAAAGTCACATTCGAAATCTGCATTCGAAGTGTCCTACTCGCTTTTATGAAACGAGACAGCCTCGATGACGTATGAGGCCAACAAATGCGACCTCCAGAGGACGCATCCTTCCAAACGAGACACAGCCATTGTCTACGGCTGTATACAGTTTGCATAGATTTGTTGGATGCTTAAGTTAATTTACAAGAAAGCAGGTTGTAAACAGGCAAAATAGGTACTAGAGATGAAAAAGGCTAGATCGTCTAAAGTTTGCTATGTTTATTGTGTGGCAGGATAAATGATTTCACCATCCTATTGGCCTGGTTGTGGTATAGATTTGGCAGACTAATGAGGTGGGAGCTACCATACTATTTACGGACCCTTGTTTTGACAGGTGTATACATGTCCTGGTGATTCTGAGTTCCTCGCTTCCTGGCATTTCCGTTTTTGTTCCCATTCAGGTATGTTGAGGTTTTGCACACTGTGTAATGATGTGAACATCTCAAGGCTAATGTGCTTATGTACAGTTTGATTAGAGCGGAGCTGGTGCTGTGTGTGTTGTGGTGAGTTGGCGGTGGAGGAATCTGTTTTTACATCAACAGCGGTTGGTGCAACGATGTGACAGTGATCCAGCAGCACTGTTCTCCTGACCTGGAATCTTTCATCATAAATTGTAAGCCTTTTTATTCACCCCTTGTGTTTGCTTCATTCATTCTGGTCGGTGTTTACATCCCGCCGTGGGCCAACGTGCAGGTCGCACAGCGCATGCTCGCCGACCAGATACTGTGTGTGGAGCGGACCAACCCGGACTCTTTAGTTATTGTCCTCGGTGACTTTAACAAAGGAAACCTCCTTTAGTTATTTTCCTTGGTGACTTTAACAAAGAAAACCTCACTCATGAACTCCCTAAATTCAGACAGTTTATTAAATGCCTGACCAGAGAGGAGAACATTCTGGATCACTGTTACACCACAGTCAGGAATGCTTATCATGCCGTCCCCCGTGCTGCACTGGGACACTCTGACCATGTCATGGTCCACCTGATTCCTGCATACAGGCAGAAACTAAAGCTCTGCAAACCTGAAGTGAGGACATCAAGGAAGTGGACCAGTGAGGCTGTGGAGGATCTCCAGACGTGTTTTGACTCTACTGACTGGGACGTGTTCAGGACTGCTATAAACTGTCTGGATGAGTACACAGAGGCTGTGATGTCATATATCAGCTTCTGTGAAGACTGCTGTGTTCTAGCAAGCACTAGGGTGAGTTACAACAATGACAAACCCAGATTTACAGTCAAACACAGAAGGTTAAGGTTTGATAAGGAAAAGGCCTTCAGGAGTAGGGACAAAGACAGATTTAAAGAGACGAAGTACAAGTTTAGCAAGGCGGTGAAAGAGGCTAAACGACGTTACTCTGAGAAGCTCCAACACCAGCTCTCAGCCAACGACTCTGCGTATGTCTGTAAAGGGCTCAGGCAGATCACATACTACAAGCCTAAAGCCCCCCAGGCCATTAACGACTGACGCCTAGCCAACGACCTGAACAAGTTCTACTGCTGCTTTGAAAGACAAAGGGACAGTGCTGTAACCATTCCCCACGACACCTCCCAACAAAGGGACAGTCCTGAAACCATCCCCCAAGACACCTTCCAACAGCTCCAGCTACAGTGCATCACCTCCACCTCCACCACTTCAGCAGGGACCTGGGCACCCCCACCAATGCCCACCTTAAAGGTCGTCAACAAACTCTTTAGGAGACAGAACCCCCAGAAACCTGCTGGACCGGATGCTTTCTCCCCATCCAGCTTGAAGCACAGTGCTGATCAGCTGTCTCCAGTGTTCACAGACATTTTCAACACCTCACTGGAGACATGTCACGTGCCAGCCTGCTTCAAGTCCTCAACTATCATCCCTGTTCCCAAGAAGTCAAGGACCACAGGACTTAATAACTTCAGACCCGTTGCCCTGACCTCTGTTGTTATGAAGTCCTTTGAGTGCCTTGTGCTTTCACACCTCAAAGACATCACCGACCCCCTCCTGGACCCCCTGCAGTTTGTATACAGAGCCAACAGGTCTGTAGACGATGCAGTCAACTTGGCCCTCCACTACATCCTCCAGCACCTGGACTCCGCAGGAACCTACGCCAGGATTCTGTTTGTGGATTTCAGCTCTGCCTATCATCCCGGCTCTGCTCCAGGAGAAGCTCTCCAAGCTAAGTGTGCCTGACTCCACCTGCAGGTGGATCACTGACTTCCTGTCTGACAGGAATCAGCATGTGAACTGGGGAAACACGTCTCCGACTCACAGACCATTAGCACTGGATCCCCCCAGGGGTGCGTTCTTTCTCCTCTGTTCTTCTCCCTGTACACTAAAAGCTGCACCTCCAGTCACCAGTCCGTCAAGCTTCTCAAGTTTGTGAACGACACCTCCCTCATTGGACTCATCTCTGATGGTGACAAGTCCGCCTACAGGTGGGAGGTTGACCACCTGGTGACCTGGTGCAATCAAAACAACCTTGAGCTCAACGCTCTAAAGACAGTGGAGATGGGTGTGGACTTCAGGAAGAACTCAGCCTCACCTGCACCTGCCCCCATCACCCTCGGTGACTTCAAAATCGACACTGTGGAGTCTTTCCGCTTCCTGGGAACTATCATCTCCCAGGACCTCAAGTGGGAGCTGAACATCAGCTCCCTCATCAAGAAAGCACAACAGAGAATGTACTTCCTGCGGCAGCTGAAGAAATTCAACCTGCCAAAGACAATGATGGTGCACTTCTACACAGCCACCATCGAGTCCATCCTCACATCCTCCATCACTATCTGGTACGCTGCTACTACTGCCAAGGACAAGGGCAGACTGCAGTGTGTCGTCCGATATGCAGAGAAGGTGATTGGCTACAATATGCCGCTGTTCCAGGACCTGTACGCCTCCAGTGCCAGCCGCTGCCTTTTCTCTCTATGTATTTTGAGCACCTCAAAATACACAGGACAAAACTGGCTCAACCAAGAGACTGGGTGACATTTCAAAATATCACTGTCCTGGTCACAAAAGCAAAGATTGTGAGGAATAATAGCAATTAGATGTCTTGTAAACATGATTTTGATTGACACAAAGCCTACATCATACAGTGCTGTAACATGTTGGAATGTTAACAGACACTTTTTAGCTGTTTTTTTTCCCATAGACCAATATTTTATTTGTTTGTTTGTTTGTTTACAACAGAAAGAAATTACCAAACAAGTAAGCACAAAGGAAAGCAATATGAAATAGTTAATACAAATGTAAATAAATGATTCAGGGAAAAAAAATTGGATGCGGGCAGTACAGAGAGCAACACACATACTTTGGTTACGGATGTAGAGCCCCTGCAGCAGGGTATTTGAGAGATGTCTCAGCGAGATACTCTCTCAGCAAAGAGACACCACTCTACTGTTCCTGTTAGGGTTTCCAATCGATTCTCCCCACTCAGTGATGCACCCACTGGGAATCATGTTGAAAGAGCCGTTGTAATTGGTGATTCTATTGTAAAGAACATTGAAATAGAGACTTCAGCCACTAATATTAATTGCATTTCGGGTGCCAGAGCATCTGACATCAAATCAAATTTACAAGTGCTGGCTAATTCTAATCGTAGATTTTCTAAAATTGTTATCCATGTCAGCACTAACAATCTTATAGATGTGTCTGTTCCCCGAACTACCAACCACAAAACCCTCACTAAATCATTTAGAAAAAATTTGATTAAGGTCAAACTTGAAAAAAACAAACAAATTAAAGATAAACATCATATAAAAATAGGGTTACTAAACATTAGATCTCTTTCTACCAAAGCAGTAATTGTTAATTAAATTATTACAGATCATAGTTTGGATGCGCTCTGTTTGACTGAAACCTGGCTTAAACTGGATGAATATATTAGTTTAAATGAATCTACTCCCCCAGGTTATTGTTATAAACATGAGCCTTGTCTGAAGGGTCGAGGAGGTGTTGCTACAATTTACAGTGATTACAAGTTTTGGTGTTACTCAGAGGACAGGATATAAATGTCTTTTGAACTAATAATGCTTAATGTGACACCATCAGATATAAATAAAAAAACTATGTCGTCTTTTACCCTTGCTACAGTGTATAGATCATCCGGGCCTTATTCTAAATTCCTTGGTGAATTTGCAAATTTTTTATCAGATCTTGTAGTTCCCCATCTGTCGCTCACTTCGACGTGTGTCAAAGAAGCGACATTAGGGGTCTCTCTTGAGCGCCGAATATGCCTCTGATCTATGAAAAAAGGCCAATGGGAATTAGGCAGACAGTATTTGCATACCCCGCCCCCAGACATACGGGTATAAAAGCGGGCAAATATGTCGAGTTCATTCAGAAATTTTCTTCAGAGCCGATGGTCGTGTTGCAGTCAGCTGCGAATCACACACCTGTTCCTGTTTCCTCTGACACTTTGCCTGCTGTTGGATCTACGGCGCACTTCAGCGGCTTTCTCCATTCTCTGAACGGCAGTGCAGCTTGCCCATGGGCGCGTCAACAGTGCAAACTTAAAAGAGTTATAAAGAGCAAATTTATCTGAAAGAGTTATTTTCTCTAAAAGAGCAATACACAGCTGGCGTTGAACGTCCTTTTCGGGGCGCGTATTTGTAAAGATGCCCTTCTGCCCCTGCGTAGTTCCTGGATGCGGTAGAGTGCTCTCCGCTTCAGACGGCCACAGGCGTTGTCTCATGTGTCTGGGTTGCGATCACACCGAGGCAGCGTTTGTGGATGGTTCATGTTCTCACTGAACCCTCACTGAACCCTTCTCCGCGGTTTAGAAACAGACGGAGGCCATTTCACATATCCTGCCCCACCGCAAATCTGCCGCCATGGGCCATGCCCCGTCTGCTCACTGAGGGCGTCTTCCTGCGGCGAAGAAACGCCCTGCTCCACCTCAACCCGGGCCCAGCTCTCAGCGTGGCTTTCACTTCCCAACTCATCACGCTGGCTGGCCCGGACCATTTGACTCGGTTACGCAATTCAGTTTTCCAGACCCCCGCCCCCCTTCACAGGCGTCTACTTCTCCGCAGTACATGGCGAACATGCCAAATCCCTACGCGCGGAAATCGCTACTCTTCTACTCAAAGACGCGATAGAGCCTGTCCCTCCAACTGAGATGAAGAAGGGTTTCAACAGCCCTTACTTCATTGTACCCAAGAAAGGCGGCGGCTTACAACCGATCTTGGACTTGTGAGTTTTCAACCGGGCCTTGTACAAACTCCCGTTCAAAATGCTCTCGCAAAAACACATCCTAACTTGCGTCCGGCATCTAGATTGGTTCACAGCGTTAGACCTGAAGGACGCGTACTTTCACGTCTCAATATTGCCTCGATACCGGCCCTTCCTATGGCTCGCGATTCGACGGCCAGGTGTATCAGTTCAAAGTCCTACCCTTCAGCATGTCTCTGTCCCCTCGCATCTTCATGAAAGTCGCAGATGCAGCTCTTGCCCCGCTCAGAGAAGCCGGCATCCGCATACTCAATTACCTCATACTGGCCCACTCACGAGAGTTACTATACACTCACAGAGATCAGGTGCTCAGGCACCTCAGCCGCTTGGGGCTTCAGGTCCTCTGAGAAAAGAGCAAACTCATCCTGGTTCAGAGTATCTCTTTTCTCGGCATGGGGTTAGACTCAGTCTCAATAATAAAACGTCTCTCCAACGAGCGTGCGCAGTCAGTGCTGGACTGCCTCGCCACCTTCAGGCCAGGCAGAACGGTCCCTTTAAATTTTTTCCAGAGGCTCCTGGGGCATATGGCATCCTCCGCGCCGGTCGCGCCGCTGGGGTTGATGCATATGAGACCGCTTCAGCACTGGCTTCAGATTTGAGTCCCAAGAGCATGGTGCCACGGCACGCACTGGGTAACAATCACCCCCGCCTGCCGCCAAACATTCAAACCCTGGACAGACCTCTGTTTTTTACGGGCAGGAGTGCCCCTGCAACAGGTGTCCCAACGCGTCCTGGTCACGACCGACGCCTCCTAATCGGATTGGGTTGCCGTGTGCAACAGGCAAGCAGCCGCGTGCCATTGGAAAGGGGCCCCGCTGCGCTGGTACAACAACTGCCAAGAGTTGCTGACTGTTTTCTTTGGCCTGCGGAAGTTTCTCCCGTTAGTTTGAGACAAACATGTCCTAGTCAGGTCAAACAGCACCAGCATAAATCGCCAAGGCGGCGTATGCTCCCGCCACATGTCTCAACTCACCCGTCGTCTTCTCCTTTGGAGCCAGCCGTGACTCAAGTAGCTGCGCACAACTGACATCCCTGGCGACCTCAATGTGATAGCGGATGCGCTGTCATGACAACACTGGCCCGGTGGAGAGTGGAGGCTTCACCCCCAGATGGTTCAGCTGATTTGGGAACGATTCGACAGAGGCTCCCCTCGGGGCAGACACGCAGACACACAGCTGGCCCTCTGGGCTGCGCAAGTACGCATTTTTCCCAGTGAGCCTTCTTGCACAGGTGCTGTGCAAGCTCAGGGAGGACGAGGAACAAGTCACCCTAGTGGCTCCTTACTGGATCACCCGGGCCTGGTTCTCAGACCTCGTACTCCTTGCGACAGCCCCTCCCTTGCGAATTCCCCTGAGGAAGGACCTTCTTTCTCAGGGACGGAGCACGCTCTGGCATCCGCACCCAGACCTCTGGAACATCCACGTCTGGCCCCTGGATGGGACGGGTAAGATCTAGCTGTTCTACCACCTGCCGTCGTAGACATGATCAGCCAAGCCAGAGCCCCCTCTACCAGGCAACTTTACACCCTGAAGTGGCGCCTGTTCGCAAATTGGTGTTCTTCCCGGGCTGAAGACCCACAGAGGTGCGCAGTTAGGTCAGTGCTCCTATTCCTGCAGTAGAGGTTGGAGGGGAGGGTGTCCCCTTCCACCTTGAAGGTGTATGTTGCTGCTATCGCTGCCAACCACAACGCAGTAGACAGCAAGTCTTTGGGTAAGCATGATGTGGAACGCTCTCACTCTGAGAGAGGGAAAACACAGGAAAACTTTCACAGGTAACAGGGTTTTAATATTCCTTCACTTACTTTTTCTATAACTTTCTTGGGAACACTAGGTTCCCTTGTCACTCTCTCTCCCGCTCTGTAGGTTATCTGCCTGCTTTTATGCCACTCTCCCCGTGCTCACTGGAATTAGAGACAGGTGTTAGACATTATTTATCTCAGGTGCAAGCGCCCTTACCGCTTGACCACGCCCCCGCTGCCACATACTCCCACCACCCAACTCAGGCCGGAGCGCCATCTGGCCTGCCTACCACCCCCCCCCATTTCTGGAAAGGAAGTCAGCGACAACCATCTGCACCCCGATTTTGTGGACCACCTTGAACTTAAAGGGCTGTAGAGCTAGATACCAACGGGTGATCCGGGCATTAGTATCCTTCATGCGGTGGAGCCATTGAAGTGGGGCGTGATCCGAGCAGAGAGTGAAGGTGCGCCCCAGCAGGTAGTAACGGAGCGTGAGGACCGCCCACTTAATAGCCAGGCACTCTTTCTCCACCATGCTGTATTTTGTCTCCCTCAAGGCGAGCTTACGGTTAATGTAGAGGACCGGGCACTCCTCCCCCTCCACCACCTGTGAGAGCACAGCCCCCAGCCCTCTGTCTGAAGCGTCCGTCTGCAATAAAAAAGGGAGAAGTTAGGTGCATGCAAAAGCAGCCCCCCACAGAGTGCGGCCTTAATCTGCGTAAATGCCTGTTGGCACTGCTCCGACCATTGGACGGGGTCTGGAGCCCCCTTTTTAGTGAGGTCAGTCAGCAGGCTGGTGACGTCCGAATAATTGGGCACGAACATCCTATAATAGCCAGCCAGCCCCAGGAACTGACTCACCCCCTTTTTGGTCTTAGGTCTAGGGCAAGTCGCAATTGCCGTGGTCTTGTCAATTTGGGGCCGCACCCGGCCATGACCCAAGTGGAACCCCAGATACCGTACCTCCATATGCCCAATCGAGCACTTCTTAGGGTTTGCCGTGAGCACCACCTGACACAGTGACCTCAGGACGGCCCTCAGATGTTGCATGTGCCGCTGCCAATCATTACTATAAATAATGATATTGTCTAGATAGGCAGCGGCGTAGGCAGTGTGTGGTCTGAGGATCCGATCCATGATGCGCTGAAACGTGGCTGGGGCCCCAAACAAACCAAAAGGAAGTGTCACAAATTGGTGTAATCCAAACGGCATAGAGAAGGCCGTTTTCTCACGGGAAATTGGTGTCAAGGGGATCTGCCAATAACCCTTCGTTAAATCCAAGGTCGAGTAAAAGCGAGCCGTACCCAACCGACCGAGCAACTCATCAACACGGGGCATTGGGTATGCGTCAAATTTAGACACCGTGATGACTTTTCTATAATCCACACAGAACCGTACAGACCCATCACTCTTGGGAACAAGAACAAACAGGCTGGACCAATCACTGTGGGATTCCTCTATTACGCCCATATCGAGTATCGCGTCCAATTCCCCCCAAACTATTTTCCTTTTGTGTTCGGGCAAGCGATAGGGGCGGCTATGTACCACTACACCCTGCTCGGTCTCGATGTGGTGCTGGATGATGTTCGTACGACCCGGTAGAGGGGAAAACACATCTGCAAATTCCCTTTGCACTTCGGAAACCTCTGTGAGTTGCCGCGGTGAGAGGTGATCTCCACAAATAACCGGGTTGTTGTGATTGTGGTCTTTTTTTACCTCCGGACCGAGCTCCGCCCTCTCCGGAACTATCGTGGCCAACGTCACAGGGACCGCCTCCTCCCTCCACAGTTTTAGGAGGTTGAGGTGATAGATTTGGCGCGCGCCCCCTCTATCGTTTCGTTTAACCTCATAATCGAGATCCCCAACTCGTCGTGTGACCTCAAAGGGTCCTTGCCACTTGGCGAGTAATTTAGAGCTTGATGTTGGGAGCAATACAAGTACCTTATCTCCCGGTGCAAATTCCCTTAGCTGAGTACCCCTGTCATACAGCCGGCGTTGGCATTCTTGAGCTTGGAGCAAATTCTCCTGTGTTAATTTGCCCCAGTGTGTGGAGTTTTGCTCGAAGATCAAGAACGTACTGAATTTCATTTTTACTATTCGAAGGTCCTTCCTCCCATGCTTCGCGGATGACATCAAGCACCCTGCGCGGGGTCGCCCATACAGCAGCTCAAATGGGGAAAATCCCGTGGAGGCTTGCGGGACCTCTCGTACTGCAAATAACAGGGGGTCGAGCCATCTATCCCAATTCCTAGCGTCTTCGTGTACGAACTTACGAATCATATTTTTGAGTGTTTTATTAAATCGTTCCACTAGGCCATCCATCTGCGAATGGTACACGCTAGTGCGAAGCGATTTAAAAGCCAACAGTCCGTAGAGCTCGCGAAGTGTACGTGACATAAACGTCGTGCCCTGATCGGTGAGGATTTCTTTCGGAATCCCCACCCGGGAGATTATTTTGAAGAGTGCCCCTGCAACACTACGTGCTGAGATGTTGCTCAATCCACCAGGACTAATACAAAGCGATGTCCGCGTGCTGTCCGTTCTAATGGCCTGACGAGGTCCATCACAATTCTCTCGAAGGGGACCTGCGCAACACCGGCGCTTTTGGGGTGGCCGGCGGATTTACCAGCTGACATTCGCGGCACGCCGCACACCACCTGCGGACGTCGCCGCCAATGCCCGGCCAATAGAAACGGGCTATTAGACGGAGCAGTGTTTTTCTCCGGCCCCGGCTCCGCCTCCCCTGCCAACGCATCGCACATCGCACACCTCCCTATTTTAGTGCAGCACCCATCTGCAAAAATTCCCCTTAATATTTTCTTAAAGCCCGGCCAATCAGTCCCCAAAATCAGCAGATGAGTGAGGTGGGAACTAACCGCAGCCTCCAAGCTATGTTTTTCCCCCCGGAATTTGATCAGCAAGGTCACCATAGGATACTTGTGAACATCCCCATGCACACAACTCACCCTTACCAGCTTAGCTGTGCCCAAAGCCCCGGGTTGAACCAAGCATTGGTGGATGGTGGTCTGATTACACCCTGTATCCAGCAATGCTTGGCAAGTACCCCCCTTGCTTCTTCTGCTGGATATCGGGGACCCGCACCACCGTCCCCACCTCCATCAGCGGACACTGATCCCGGAAGTGGCCTGGGTCTCCGCATCTTCAGCAGGCCGGCCCAGGCGCTAGGCCCGTACCTGCGGCGGCGGGCGCCCCACCTGAGGGGGAGAGCGGCTGAAGGTTGGGGAAGGGGAGTGTGTTGCTTCCCACGGCCAGGAAGCTTGTCTTGGGGGGCCTCCTCGCCTACGTGGGGCAGGAACGGGTCCTGGAGAGAAAGCAGAATGGGGAGGCAGAAAGGAAGAGGATGGAACAGGGGAACATACAGGGGAAGGGGGAAGAGAGGGAGAGAGAGCTCCTCTGCCCTCAGGATCGCCGCCATGTGGTCCTCCGCAAGCCGGACGGCTGCCTCCAGCGACGCCGGGCGGTGGCACTGGACCCACTCTGCCGTACTCCTGGGCAAGCGTTGGCCGAACTGCTCCAGCACCACCTGGTCGATGATTCCCTCGACGTCGCGGTCCCCCACTAGCAGCCACCTCCGGCAGGCGTCCCGGAGCCATTGAACGAAGGCAAACGGGCGGTCGGAAGTCTCTAGCCTCATGCTTCAGAAGAGCTGGCGATTCTCCACCGGGCTCCGACCAACCCGTTGCAGGATGGCTCTCTTCAGATCCGCATAGGCCAGGAGGTTCGTCGCCGGCAGTTGTTGCGAAGAGTAATGAGGCGAGCTGCCCATTGATCATGTGGCCAACCCCAGATCTCGGCAGTACGCTCAAAGAGATCCAGGAACGCTTCCAGATCGTCTGTCGCCCCCATCTTTTGTAACGCGGGCGGGGGCAACAAGGCACGGGGGTCCGGGGTCGCGGCTGCAGCCGGGGCGGCCTCCTGGCTCAGAAGACTCCGGATCGCATGTCGGTCCTCTGCTTGAGCCCGCATGAATCCTTGAAGAATCGCCGATTCTGGTCCTGCCGGAGCTCAAGCAGGGATTGCTGGTGGCTCTGGTGTAGTGCAGCGAGGGACTGGAAGACCCCTGCCAACTGGGAGGACTCTACGGGGCGATCACCTTCCATCGTTTCGGGAACGAACAGAGCGGAGAAAAAAAATAAATATTGACTCCCGGGTTTCGGCACCAGTGTGGAAAGCTCTCACTCTGAGAGAGGGAAAACACAGGAAAACTTTCACAGGTGACAGGGTTTTAATATTCCTTCACACACTTTTTCTATAACAATTCTTAAAGTCTTTCTTGGGAACACTAGGTTCCCTTGTCACTCTCTCTCCCGCTCTGGAGGTTCTCTGGCTGCTTTTATGCCACTCTCCCCGTGCTACTGGAATTAGAGACAGGTGTTAGACATGATTTCGCTCAGGTTCAAGCGCCCTTACCGCTTCCTCTCCCCGACGGGCACTTGTCCACGCCCCCGCTGCCACATACGACTTAATCATCAGGTTCCTAAGAGGCACCCGGAGGTAAAATACTTTCCTGTTCCCCTCCTGGGATCTCTCAGTGGTCCTCACGGGCCTTCAGAGACCCCCCTTCGAGCCGCTAGAATCAGTTGGACTCAGGGTCCTCTCTCTAAAGACTACTCTGCTGATCGCGGTTGCCTCCATCAAGAGGGTTGGGGACCTGCAAGCATTCTCTGTTACCGACACTTGCCTGGAGTTCGATCCGGCAGACACACATGTGATCCTAAGGCTGCGACTGGGAGGAGGCAGACCCAGCTCCTTCGTTGTACGTGCTTTGTACGTGCTTTGCGTACCTACTTGGACTGCACGCAGAGCTTTAGACATTCTGATCAGCTCTTGTCTGCTTTGGTGGACAGCAGAAAGGGAACACTGTCTCCAAACAGAGGCTTTCCCACTGGG
This sequence comes from Xyrauchen texanus, assembly GCF_025860055.1. NCBI lineage: Eukaryota > Metazoa > Chordata > Actinopteri > Cypriniformes > Catostomidae > Xyrauchen > Xyrauchen texanus. The sequence continues at coordinate 17,644,270 of NC_068288.1, forward strand.
TGGTGGATGCCATTTCATTAGCCTATCACACCCAGGCCATGCCCCCCCTTGCGGGTCCGAGCACACTCAACAAGGAGTGTTGCGTCCTTGTGGGCTCTTGCCAGGGGCACCTCCCTGGCAGATATATGTAGAGCAGCGGGTTGGGCAACACCCAATACTTTTGCGAGATTTTACAATCTCAGGGTTGAGTCTGTATCGTCCCGTGTTTTCTCAGGTCCAAGCTGGTAGAACTCTGTAACCCGCTGATGGACTGGCCAGGTGGATCGCTTGCACCTAGCTCCCTTTCCCTCGGTTGAGGTAAAACTGTGCGCTTTCTCTCCCAGGAGATTCCATATATTCAGATCCAATGGATGCAATTCGGCAGAAAAATTTGCTTACCCAATCCACTGTGGGTACACAAATCTACCCTGTACTGGAATAGGTGCTCCACAGGTCGGGACTCCTGCTTGGACTCCTCCTGTGTGTTTTTTCCGCGGTATGGTCCCCTTGCGAGTGGACCCGCGTCTCCCTTAGGCAGTTCCAGCTGCCCTCCAGTCGCCATGCTGTAGCAACTCTCCCCTCCTTAAGGCTGGATCTACTACCGTGCCATGTTTCCACATGTGACCTGAATGGTCCTTGTGATGTATTCGCCACTTTACCTCCCCGTCTCTGGGCCGGTGTGGTCTCCGCAGGTTATTTTCCCCTGAAAGAATAGGAAACTGGGTAAGACCCCCTTCCCACGATGCGTGTAAGGGCCCCAGCCGTTTGGCTCTATGCGAGAAACATAGAGAGAAAAGTGGCCCGGCTAGACTCGGCCCATTCCCAGGTTGGCAAGCGTCACCTTGTTCCCCTGCGTAGGGCAACCAAAAGGATTCCTACAACTTTTTATGGGGCATCGGGGAAGGGTACGTGCAGTCTGACACAACTGGTCGCCTTTGCAAGTAGAGAACCTGCCCTCTCGTGTCAGCAGTACACGTACACGGCTCAGCGCATGCCGTGATTTGAACTGGACCCCTACTGTCGCTTCTTCGACACAACATCGAAGTGAGCGACAGATGGGGAACGTCTATGTTATGGATGTAACCTCCATTCCCTGATGGAGGGAACGAAACTTTGTGTCCTCCCGACCATGTCGCTGAGCCGAGCCGCTCTAGTGGCCGGACCATTTCTGGCTCCTCAGAAAAATCACTAAAGGTAATGTTAAAGAGGTGTGTGAATTTGCAAAAATTATGTCAGACACTGTAATATGCTATGGTCCCCTCCGTGCTCATCGTGGTGACAAGGTTTATAGTAGATTTGTGTCACTGAATGGCTGGATGTCTTAGTGGTGTCTGAAGAATAAAATAGGATTTATAAATAATTGGAAGAGTTTTTGGGGTAGACCTGACCTGCTAAAGAGAGACGGACACCATCCATCTAGGGAAGGTGCCGCTCTCCTCTCTATTAATTTGGCTCATAGTCTTAATAATGATAGTATTTTACTAACTGGGACCCAGGTCAGGAAGCAGACAAACTGGTTAATCCGAACGTCTGCTAGCTGCCTTGAGACTTCACACAGGTCACATAAACTACAACACATACAGACAGTATCTCATAGATATCTCATAGAGACTGTGTCTGTTCCCCGAACTACAAATCACAAAACCCTCACTATATAATTTAGAAAAAATTTGAATAAAGATAAACATCATATAAAAATAGGGTTACTAAACATTAGATCTCTTTCTACCAAAGCACTAATTGTTAATGAAATTATTACAGATCATAGTTTGGATACGCTCTGTTTGACTGAAACCTGGCTTAAACTGGATGAATATATTAGTTTAAATGAATCTACTCCCCCAGGTTATTGTTATAAACATGAGCCTTGACAATTTACAGTGTTTACAAGTTTTTGGTGTTACTCAGAGGACAGGATATAAATGTCTTTTGAACTAATAATGCTTAATGTGACACCATCAGATATAAATAAAAAAACGATGTTTTCTTTTACCCTTGCTACAGTGTATATAGATCACCCAGGGCTTATTCTGAATTCCTTGGTGAATTTGCTAATTTTCTGTCAGATCTTGTAGTTACTGTAGATAGAGCTTTAATTGTTGGTGACTTCAACAATCACATATATAATGAAAATGATACATTGGGATTAGCATTTATCGATATTCTCAACTATCTTGGAGTTCTATCATATGGAGTTGATGTTGATTATATAGAAATTCCTCTGCAGAGGGATGACATCTCGGATCATTACCTTGTATCTTGTATGCTGCGATCAGCTAATGTTACTCAATCTACACCACGCTATCATTCAGGCAGAACTATTCATTCAACCACTAAAGATAGCTTCACTAATAATCTTCCAGATCTCTCTCATACACTCAATAAACCCCAAAGCCCAGAAGAACTTGAAGAAATAACAAAAAATTATGAATACACAACTTTATCAATGAAATAAAGATTGGATGGCCAGAAATTTCCTTCTTCTCAATTCTGTCAAAACAGAGGTACTAATTATTGGACCAAAAAACTCTAAAAATAAGCCACTAAAATATAAATTGACTCTCGAAGGATGTACTGTTATCATCTTCAACAGCGAAGAACTTAGGTGTTATATTTGATACCGATCTGACCTTTGAAAATCAAATTCCCAGTGTTTGTAGAACAGCATTCTTCCACCTAAGAAATATTGCTAAATTACGGTACATGCTCTCTGTTGCTGATGCCAAAAAACCAATTAATGCGTTCATGACCTCAAGACTAGATTATTGTAATGCATTACTGGGAGGATGTCCAGCAAGATCAGTAAATAAACTTCAATTGGTTCAAAATGCAGCAGCCAGAGTGCTAACGAGAACCAAGAAATATGATCATATTAGCCCCATTTTATCATCGTTACATTGGCTACCTGTTCAATTTCGTATTCATTTTTAAATTCAAAAATTACTTTATTTTTGAAGTACCCGGCGGGTCTTCGCAGCGGGACGGAGCAGGTATTACGGCGTCGGGAAGCAAAAGTATGTCCCGAGGCTCTTGTGCTGAGAAAAGACTGGAAGCACTTAACTTGCTCCGAACACCCAGCAGGGGGCGGTCAGTAACTGAGGAGGATGTCCAGCGACGGCGTCCTCTAGACTCGTCTGAACCGGCCGGCTGGGGGACAGTCGTGGCTTGGCTGGAGGCGGGGGGTCCGCATCCAGGGGACTGTCGAGGTGAGAACGTGCATTTGCAGGCCAGGACCCAGTGACAAAGGAAATCGCTCTTTTATTGAGAATGTGGGTACCGCATCCCCGGAGGCAAATTAAATAAATTCAAATAAGGATTCTCCTTCTGGCCCTCCACCAGGTGACGGAGTGGTCTGCTTACCAGCTCCGGAGCAAACTTCTCGGCCTCTGGGTCGATCGTCTCACGAGTGCCTGGGAGCATTCCGGGTCCTCGAGGGGGTCCTTGAGACGGGGGGCGTGCACTTCCTGTGGGGTGCTCAACGCTGGGGCTGAGAGCTGGGCCCGGATTGAGGCAGAGCACGTTTTCCTACATTTAAAAGTTAAATATATTGTTTTGAAACAATAAAAAGCTTTAGTATTAATTTAAATTATAAGCTTTGTCATGGTTTGTGAATCCGCTGGGTTGTTACCCCTGTGTTTATGTTTCTTCTCATGTATGTCAGGTGTCGCTCGGCTCACAGAATCAGCATCACCATCATTTGCTTTGTTGTTGTGTGTTGAGTTACTCACCTCACTCTCTCTTTCTGCACCAGTGTATGTCCAGTGTTGGAAAATAATCTGGAAAAAAGTGCCTTTAGATAAAATGCAATACTGCTGAAAATATATTTTTCAAAAATAAATAATGACCATAAACAGATGTGCCTGGTTGCTTAAAGCACCTTAAGATCACCAAGAGGCGGCAGCAGCCGATTTTGCCGGGGCTTCAGTCCCGAATGTTTTGAGTGTAGCCCCGAATGTATTTTGAAAAGTTGACTGACAAATATGAAACTGGACAATAGCCTATGTAAACCCCCGAAATCATAAGTTGCCTTATTTCATTGTGCTTTGGCTTTGCGCATACTGCATACAGCCTGTAAAAATAGACATAGGCATAATCTATCCTATAGAATACGTTTCTTTGCTGTCGGTAGCCTATGGGCGTCTCCATTTCATCCTCTCTGTTGAATATGCAGCAGGTAGGGGAGGAGCTAGCACAGTCGTCGACATCTAATGTTACTTAGTGGCGAGTTAACAGCAGTTAGCAGGAAAGATTTTTCCGAAAGATGTCAGTGGGTAAGAATTCACATTTGTTTTTGTCCTTAAAGTCTGCAGATCATCATCTGTTTAGCGCAAACGCCTCTCACGCCGGAGACCGCGGTTCGAGTCCCGTTCGGAGTGTACTTTTCTTGTTTATCAGGTGTTGTTTTCGCTAAGGATAAACAATAAGCATTAGCATAAAATGTATGTTGTGACATGTCAGTAACGAAGTAAATGTAATTCGTTACTGTACTTAAGTAGCTTTTTTGTGTATCTGTACTTTACTGAAGTATTTAAATTTGGGGAGTCTTTTTCTTTAACTCCACTACATTTCAAAGTCAAATATCTTACTTTTTACTCTACTACATTTTCAAAATCAGTCGTTCCTTTTTATTTATGAGTGGATAAAAACGTAACTGGTCAAACGAGCCACCAATCACAGTACAGCGCGCGCGCGCTTTGTTTTGAACTTGCCTTGGCGGCATCTACTAAGCGCGAACCAGGGGTTCGACGAGTCTGTGTTTCCCGAAACCATCGTTCCAACGAATATTCGCAAACAGCATCGCAGAGTTGTGTGGTTGGAACGACAGCTCTCGACCTGTGGTTAGAAGCAGAGTTTCTTGTTATTATAACATGTGGGCTTAATAAATTATTATCTTGAGCCAAATAAGCAAGATGACATTCAGTACAATCAGTATCTTTTATTTAGAAGACATACAAATGTCCTTTATGTCTTTTAGTTTGTCAATAGATTTAAAGCACCGTTTTTGAAGAGTGCGCATGTGTGAACGTGCTCTAGTGCATAAGAACGAGCCTATGATTGAATCTGGAAATAAAGCAAATAACTGAGAAAAATATAGTCCTCAGATGACATGTCCGTAATTTATAGCAAAACATCTAGCATTAATTCGATCGCAAACAGATTCATTAAAAGTAGTTTTTACTCCACCACATGTGTGACATCATTAACCAACGTGGTTGAACAACCAATTTGCGACAATACGGTTTCGGGAAACAGTCGTGACTAGCAAGTTGATTTCTTCAACAGTGCATCGTACTACGGTAGTGGAGCAGCAAGTTACGACATAATGGTGTTGTCCTGGTTTATGTGAATGTATCATAACATTAGGTTGTTAATAATTATGACCATAGACACTCGAGAAAAATATATACAGTAAATACTGTAAATGTATTATACCTTATGGGAACAGTCCCCTTCCCTCCAAAATTAAACACACAAAAAATGTATTCAATTCAAATATATATATATATATATATATATATATATATATATATATATATATATATATATATACATCTGACTAATTAATGTCATTTTATTAATAGATTGGTGTGCCAAGAGTGACATTAGTCTTCATGTAGACTGAGTTAAGCAAGAGTCTTGTGACAAATTATAATAGGACATAAAAATTATGGCCATAAAAAAATCATAGTACTTGGATACTTAAGTACATTTGAAGGCAAATACTTTTGTACTTTTACTCAAGTGAATGTTTAAAGGCAGCACTTCTACTTTTACTTGAGTAATATTTTACCTTGAGTATTCTTACTTTAACTCAAGTACATGGTATGTGTACTTCGTCCACCACTGCAAATTGAAATATGTAGCACTTGATGAATTAGTTGTTTGAAGCTGATTTGCAATAAGTTATGTGCTCTATCTGTTCTTTTGCATCACAGATGATTCAGGAAGGAGAGAGGATGAGTTAGTCGAGGATAGTACTAGAGTGGAAGATTTAGGAACTGTAGAAACAGGCCCAGCAAGAGCAAAACTCAAAGAATACCCTCTCACCAGCTTTGGACTACAGAGAAGTGGTTGTTAGTGTGAAAATAAAATTCTCTGGGCTAAGCCCCGGATGTCCTTCAATGCTGGAAACGCCTTTGAGATCACCCTAAAGTTCCCTTAAACGTAAGTTGCAGAAAATAAGCTTTGAATGTTTCTTTAGGGTTTTTATAGGTAAAACGTCATAATCCCTTACGATTTCCCTCAAGTATTTATTGTTTACCTAAGTAGGGGAGACCAGGGAGTGTTGTAACACTGCGTTAGTAGCAGTAGTCTTTTTTCTATCTTTTCACTCCTGCTCTCATTTAAATAAAAAGTCTATAAGCACAGCAGCCTTCTTTAGAAAAAAAAAGTCTCTGACGAGCTGTAAACATGACCACCACTTCCACCTCAATGCATTGATGTATGTGTGAAACTAGTCGTAGGAGTCAGAAAGAGCTGTGAAAATGCACCACGTTGTGAGATACAGTCTACTATTGATTAACTTCTGTTTTAGGAGCCCTTCAAGTGCAACAATGCTGAAAGGTATGATTAAGGATTGCATTTTATCTAATTACACAATGATAATTCATCGACATTATAGACATTACAGTTTTATCTTCTGTTAATGCCTGATCTTCTGTAAAGATGCTTTGAAACGATGTGTTCGAAGGAGGTATGAATATGTTTTCCATTTTGACATTGAAAGAAACTTCCAGTGATTGTTGGCTGTGGTGGCCCCTGTACTAATAGTAGTTGAAAAACTTTTATAGAAGTGTTGCCTTGGTTAAAAAAGACCATGCAGCTAAGCACATAATTGTAAATGAAAAGCTGTTTGTAGGTCAGGTTTGCCTACATTGTAGAGACCAAAAACAGTTCCCACAAGGAAAATAGCTTAGTATAACACATCATTTAAATAATGAGTTGATGAAAATGCAAAAAGGTTTCTGTGAGGCTTAGGTAATGAAAATTGTATATCATTAGCTCAGTATAAAAACAACAGACGTCAATGGAGAGTTGATAAAAACATTCCACTACTGTTAATACTAATCGCTATCTCAAATAAAAACTGAAATGGTTGACTTAAGTTTTTATTTTTTTCTGTTCTTACTAGTTGTTACAAGTTACCGTAACAATGTAAACCCTAGTTTTTATTAATAGAAACAATTAAGTGGTCAGAATTAAACATTGTTTTGGAATCATAACTCAAATATATTGTATATGCAAGGTTGGGAGGGTTACATTTTAAATGTAATCCACTACAGATTAGAGAATACATGCTGTCAAATGTAATTTGTAATGTATTTAGTTAGATTACTCAAGGTCAGTAACATATTCTAAACACTTTGGATTACTTCTTCAGCACTGGTAGATTTTTTCAGTTGTTTTGACAATAAAACTCCTGACATACTGAATACAGTGGAAATTGAATTGATAGTCTTCAAAAAATGGTTTGATGATAATAGACTTTCATTGAATTTAAGTAAAACATAGTTCATAATATTTAGTAATCGGCAATGTATTACTAAAACTAAAATTAGAATTAATAATGAGGAAATAGAAAGAGTGTATGAATATAAATTTCTGGGTGTTATAATAGATCATAAATTAAGTTGGAAACCACATATAAATAATGTAAAAACTAAATTGTCTAAATCCATTGCAATATTAAATAGAACAAAACATATTTTGAATGAAAATTCAATTATCACAATACAGTATATATATATATATATATAATTATATATACTGTATTGTTCAATCATAGTTCCATACATAACTTACTGTGTGGAGGTATGGGGTCATACATATAAAGCCAACATAAATCCAATATAGATGTTACAGAAGAGAGAAATAAGGATTGTAAAAAGGGTAGAATATTACGAACCAACAAACATATTATTTATTGAATTACATGCTTTAAAATTTGTTGATTTGGTTGATTTTTACACTGCGCAGGTAATGTATAAAGTGTATGATAATTTACTTCCAAACTGTATTCAGAGGTTGTTCGAAATAAGAGAAAGCCAGTATAAACTTAGGGGAATGTACATGTTTAAAAAAATAAGGGCAAGAACGAATATAAATATATATGTATATCTGTGAAAGGGGTAAACCTATGGAATAATTGTTTATGGAAAATTGTATTGGAGGACCGAAATACTGTACATTTTTTTAAATTTAATTTAATTGAACTACATCAAATATAACACATAACACACAAAAGTACATAACGGATATTAAAAATAAGAAACATAACGTCTAGGTTACATATGTAACCTCCGTTCCCCGATGGAGGGAACGAGACGTTGTGTCAGAGAAGCGACACTAGGGGTCTCTCTTGCGTGCCGATATATACCTCTGTTCTATGAAAAAAGGCCAATGAGAAGTTTGGTATTTGCATATCCCGCCCCTGTACATACGGGCATTTAAGCGGGGCGAATACGGGAGTTCATTCAGGATTTTTCTGAGGAGCCGGAAATGGTCCCAGCGACGTGGCGGGGAAGACACAACGTCTCGTTCCCTCCATCGGGGAACGGAGGTTACATGCGTAACCTAGACGTTCCCCTTCTGTCGCTCTCTGTCCACGTTGTGTCAGAGAAGCGACACTAGGGGTCCACCTTTAAACGTGCCACGGTCGCGGTCTTAGGATCACATATGTGTCTGCCGGACCGAACTCCAGGCAAGTGTCACTGACAGAGAACGCTTGCAGGTCCCCGACCCTCTTGATGGAGGCGAGTGCGATCAGCAGGGCCGTTTTGAGAGAAAAGGGCCCTGAGTCCAGCTGAATCGAGCGGCTCGAAGGGGGGTCTCTGGAGGCCCGTGAGGACGATCGAGAGATCCCAGGAGGAAAACAGGTTTGGCCGGAAGGGAGTTAGCCTCCGGGCACCTTTTAGGAACCTGATAATTAAGTCGTGCTTACCTAGAGACTTGCCGTCTAGCGTGTATGTCGGCGGCGAAATACACCTTGAGGGTGGAGGGGGACAGCCTCCTCTCCAGCCTCTCCTGTAGAAACACGAGCACTGACCTAACCGCGCACCTCGGTGGGTCTTCAGCCCTGGAAGAACACCAATTTGCCTGGTAGAGGGGGCTCTGGCTTGGTTGATAGTATCTATGATGATCGATGGTAGACCGGATAGATTTTCCGCACCTCGTCCAAGGGCCAGACATGGAGGTTCCAGAGGTCTGGGTGTGGGTTCCAGAGCGTGCCCCGTCCCTGAGAAAGAAGGTCCTTCCTCAGGGGGATTCGCCAGGGAGGGGCTGTCGCGAGAAGCGTGAGGTCCGAGAACCAATTCCGAGTGGGCCAATAGGGGGCCACCAAGGTGACTTGCTCCTCGTCTTCCCTGACCTTGCACAGCACCTGTGCAAGAAGGCTCACTGGGGGAAATGCGTACTTACGCGGCCCCGCGGGCCAGCTGTGTGCCAAAGCGTCTACCCCGAGGGGAGCCTCTGTCCGGGCATACCAGAGCAGGCTGTGGGAGGTTCCTTGGGAGGCAAACAGGTCTACCTGGGCCTTGCCGAACCGGTCCCAGATCAGCTGGACCGACTGGGGGTGGAGCCTCCACTCCCCGCTGGGCAAGCGTTGTCTTGACAGCGCGTCCGCTATCACATTGAGGTTGCCGGGGATGTGAGTGGTGCGCAGTGACTTGAGTCGCTGCTGGCTCCAAAGCAGGAAACGACAGGCGAGCTGTGACATGTGGTGGGAGCGTACTCTGCCTTGCCGATTTATGTAGACTACCACTGTGGTGCTGTCTGACCTGACTAAGACATGTTTGTCCCGAATTAACGGGAGAAACTTCCTCAGGGCAAAGATATTTTGGACATACCCGGCGGGGCGTCGGGAGGCAGTGAAGCATCCCGAGGCTCTGGTGCTGAGAACAGACTCGAAGCACTTACCTTGCTCCGCGCACCCGGCAGGGGGCGGGTTCGTGACTGAGGAGGAGGTCTGATGTTGGCGTCCTCTGGACTCATCTGAACTGGCCGGCCGGGGAACAGTCGTGGGGCTGAAGGTGGACTGTGGCTGCGACCAACAGGACTGTTGAGACCTGAAAGCAAAGTGCCGTGAGAACGGCATTTGCAGGCCAGGTGACCCAGAGACAAAAGGAAATAGCTCTATTATTGAGAATGTATTGAATTTAACAAAAGATTCTCCTCCCAGCCCTCCACCGGGGAACGGAGCAGTCTTACCAGCTCTGGAGCTACCATCTGGCGCCTGGGAGCCTTCCGGGTCCTCGAGGAGGTCCGTGAGACGAGGGGCGTCCAACTTCTGCGAGGAGCTCGACGCTGGGGTTGAGAGCTGGGCCCACTCTCTTTTGTTAGTTGAGGCGGAGCACTACTTTCTTTCTTTCTTGAAAGCCTCAGGAGGACGCCCTCGGCGAGCAGACAGGGCATGGCCCCTGGCGGCAGGTTTGCGGCAGGGCAAGATGTGTGAAATAGCTTCCGTCTGTTTCTTCACCACTGAGGACTGCTGGGCGGAGTCGTCAAGTGGTGTCGCCGAATGGACGGAGCTGGGAGATGGGGGAATTTTGAGAAAGCGTGCTTTGTCTGCCTCCTGTACTGTGACCAGGTACTGTCCATGTGTTGTGTTTCTGGGCCACGGGGGGGTGGCCATCGCCTGTTTGAGTGCAGTTCCTGCGGCACGTCAAGAACAGGACTACCCAAGTGCAGATTTTGAAGTGCCTTGGCCCGGTGGACTTGCAGGAGGGGGCCATGGCGTGCAGGGGGGAGCGGTCTGGGACCGTTCTACCGCCGAGGGTAGCGAGAGTGGAGGAGCGAGGAAGCTGGGCTTGCTCAGCTCGTCATGCCCGTCCGGGAAGGAACCGGGGGGGTGGCGCGGCTGTGAGCGGCGCACATGCCTGCGGAACCAATTATGCCCGGGGAAGCATAGTAGACCTCCGTGCGTCAGGCTCAGACTGGGCGGCAGACCCGAAGGTGGCGGCCCAGGCGAGTTATCCGCATCCGACACCGCTGTTACGCTCTCCAATGCAGCGGTGATGTCATCCAATGCCGGGGAGCTCGAGGGACCAGACGGTAGGCCGTTAAGTGGACCACACTAATCCTGAGCTTGGGGGAAGCAGGCAAGCGTGCCGGGGAGGCGGGAGGTTTCGAAGGGATTTACCCGGCGAAAGCGTCCCGTTATTCTCCCCAGATCGTCTTTCATTGCCCGCGGCGCCAGCCTCAATCCCGTAGGAAGGAGGCGAGGCGCAGGGGGCGGCTGAAGTGGCTTTCTCTCACTACAAGAAAAAGCCTACGACCGCAATGCTGTCATGGCTATGTTCTTGTACTGAAAACATAAACCATTCATAAAAACGCTGCCTGCGTGTGATCGCAACCCAGGTATGCAAGGCAGTTTTTATGACCGTCAGAGGTGGGGAGAAATCAACCGCATCCAGAAACTACACAGGGGTGGAAAAATCGTCTTTAAAAAGACGGGTCCTGAGAAGGACGTTCAACGCCGCAGTGTTTTGCTCTTTTTTAGAGCGAAATTACTCTTTTAGAATAACTCTTTCGAGTTGTCTGCGCTGTCGAAGCGCCCAGGGTCAAGAATGCACAGCCGTGCACGAAGGAGAAAGCTGCTGTTGTGCACTGTAAAGTCCAACAGCATGCAGAGCGTCAGAGAATTTAAACAGGAACTTGGTGTGTAACTCGCAGCAACTGCATATCGACCATCGGCTCCGAAGACATTTTCTGAATGAACTCCCATATTCGCCCCGCTTAAATGCCCGTATGTCCGGGGGCGGGATATGCAAATACCGTCTGCCAACTTCTCATTGGCCTTTTTTCATAGAACAGAGGTATATATCAGCCCTCAAGAGAGACCCCTAGTGTCGCTTCTCTGACACAACGTGGAGAGAGCAACAGAAGGGGAACTATTCCCATAAAATATAATTAAATGTAATGTCAAGCAGGGAATTTTGGGAATGCCCGAATATTTATTTTTACTTTAATTTTAACAATAATTTACCATAGAAAGTACATGTATTCTCTTTTTAAACATGATATACATTTTTACTGTTAATTATATGGGATAATCAGACTTTTAACATCTAAAAAAATATTTATTTAAAACTACATGTATTGTCTTTTTAAATATATTACAACTTTTGAACCATATATTTTAAAGTAACTACACATTTACCAATTAAGGTTTTTTTACTGCAGCATTTTTGCAGTTGTTTACCATTAAATTTACAGAAAGATTTTACAGTGTAGGCTGTGTGGACTGTCCATATGCACTTGTGCTTGAATACATTTTGTTTGGCCAAGACAAGGCCATTCATGGATTCATATAATAATTATTATTAAGAATTAGTTTAGTTGTTGCTCTTTTGTCTATTATAGTTGTTTTGTGTAGATTGTTGGCATAGTCGTGTTACCTTCTGTCACTCACTCAACATTATGTTAATGTAGTGACACTAGTGGTTGATCTTGAGAGCCCCGAAACACCTCAATCTTTGAGAAAAGACCAATGGGAATTGGCAGGTAGAATTTGCATGCCACTCCCCCGGACATACGGGTATAAAAGTAGAAGGAATGCTCACTCTTCAGATTTTTTTCTTTGGAGCAGAGCGGTTGTGTATTAGTGAGCTTAATATTACTGCTGTTCCTTTCACCTCGAAGAAGCGTATGCTGTTGGATTTATGGTGCATTCCAGCGGCTTTCTCTCTTTCTGCATGCCTAGTGCAGATTACGCCCCTGGGTGCTTCGACAGCGCTACTAAGAGTGTATCTTTTGATGGAGGCGAGCGTGATCAGGTGGGCCGTCTTCAAGGAGAAGGCCCTGAGACCTTCTGATTCTAGTGGCTCGAAGGGGGGTCTCCGAAGGCCCGAGAGGACCACTGAGAGATCCCAGGAGGGGAACAAGCTCAGCCGGGAGGGATTTAACCTCCAGGCACCTCTTAGGAACCTGGGAGACAGGTGCGCTGTAGGCTTTGGAGGTCAATGAAGACGTCATCCTACAGGCCTTGGAGGGATCACAGGGTGACCCCGCCAGGTGGCGGCGTTCTCGGGGCACAGGTGGATCGCAACCGCTCTGTCCACCTGGGGGACCACCGTGCACCCGTGGGCCGCCCGCCGTTGAGGGTAGTGAGAGCGGATGAGTGAGAGGCACGGTGACGTGTGGAGAAGGGTGTTCTCCATGAACTCGTCAGCTCATCATGCACTTCTGGTAAGAAAGGAACCGGGGGGGCGCGGCTGTGAGTGGTGCGCAAACCCGAGGAACCAATCATCCAGCCGCGAAGGCTGTGGGGAGGACGGGGGGTTCCAGTCCAGCCCCACGCTAACGGCGGCCCGGGCCAGCATGTTGGACATCTGGGCGTAAGCCTCAGACTGGCCATGCTGGCCTGAAGGCGGCAGCCCAATCGAGTCATCCGCATCAGACGCCGGACCACTCTCCGATGCAGCGCAAGCTCATCCAGCTCGGGGGGCTCAAGAGGATAGGCAGGCTGGCTGTGAGGCGAGCCGCTGTTACCTCGAGCCTGTCGGAAGCCAACGAGCGTGTGAGGGGGCGGGTGGTTCGCGGCGACGTACCCGGCGAAACCGCATCCGTTTTCACAATGAGAACATGAGCCATCCATAAACGCTGCCTCGGTGTGATCGCTGCCCAGACACACGAGACAGCGCCTGTGGCCGTCAGGAGTGGAGAGCACTCTACCGCATCCAAGAACTACACAGGGGCGGAAGGGCATCTTTATAAAGACGCGTCCTGAAAAGGACGTTCAAAGCCAGCTGTGTATATGCTCTTTTAGAGAAAATAACTCGGCAAAGCTGCACTGCCGTGCAGAGAAGGAGAAAGTCGCTGATATGCGCCGTAGATCCAACAGCAATCGCTCAGAGTTGGGAGGAACAGTGTGTGACTCGCAGCTCGCTGCATACACAACCAGTCGGCTCCGAAGAAAATTTCTGAATGAAACGGACACATTTCCCTCCCTTTATACCCATATGTCCGGGGGCTTCTTCAACACAACGTCGAAGTGAGCAACAGACAGGGAACCTCTGTTCCTTGATGGAGGGAACGAGACGTTGTGTCCCTCTTGCCACAATGCTGTACTAGCTGCCGAAATGCCCGGGACCTTATCTCGGCTCCTCAGCACCAAACCTAAATGAAAGTGGGCATTCCTTCTCCTTTTACACCCGTATGTCCGGGGGAGTGGCATGCAAATTCCCAATGGCCTTTTCTCAAAGTTTGAGGAGTTTCGGGGCTCTCAAGTGCGACCCCTAGTGTCAATACATCAACGCAATATCTCGTTCCCTACATCAGGGAACGGAGGTTACAACCATAACTGAGACGATTTGTGTGCAGTTACTATTATAAGTGTTAATTCTGTTGAACTTGGAGCCTGTTAAATGGAAGTTATTTCTTTCCATGAAATTGTTTTTATAAAGTGCAGATTTATGTGCACTATTAAGTACTGAGGAGAGTCCAATGGGACTATAACTGATCTAGAGTCTGGTTCTTTCAGAATTTACTTGATACCATTTAAAAAATGCTATAACTCAATTTAAATAATTAAGTAAAATCAACGATACTTAACTAACAGGACAGGTATGAGTTCAGTCTGTTTGTAACTAGTTAACTTTACTTAAATAGGTAAGTTCACTTTATTTGAGCCAAATAAGTATGTTTAATGAGAAACACTTGCAAACCAATTGCCTTTAAAATCTTTGGTAAGGTCAACTAATTCGATTTTACAGTGAAATGCAAATGTGCTTACATATACCATTTATATATTTCTACAAAATTGCAGTTTTGCAATTACAGTTGCAATACAGCTTTGATAATTCTCTAGTGTATTCAAGGCTTCAATGAACAAACTGAATTGTTGCCTTTCTCCAGATACTGTTACAGTTTTAAAGGAAGCTGCCGGGAAGGAGATCACCATACCGTGTGCTACAGATGAGAGCCCTCAGAATGGGGTGTACATGTACAAACAAGACGAAACAGAAAAGAAGCTACTCTTCTACTTCTACAAAGGGGGCAACTTTACTCTAAAAAATCTTGCCATGGGCAAAGTGATTTTAAATGGAACATTACCCAACCTTAATGCTACCTTCCTCAACCTGACTGGCAGTGACATTGGTTTGTACTGGTGTGAATTCAATTTTGAAGACAAAATCAAGCATAGCTGTGCAACTTGGTTATATGTGACAGGCAAGTTCATGTCTTACACTTCATGTTCATCATTCTTCAGGTTCATTATGGTTATTTGAATACACCACATTTTTATTGTGATTGTCAAGCATAAAAGATACAATGAAATCCTGACCTAAACCATCTGTATAAAAACAAAAATACATTTGAAAGGGAAACCTCTTTTTTAAAGCAAAGAATGCTTGTTGGGTTAAAAAAATCCATTGAAGATTTGTATGATTATCTGTTTGTTTGTTTTTATTCTCTCTTCCTCACTAGAAACCACAGTAGAAAAAGAGTGCCCAGAAAATCCTGAGAATTACTATATGATGATATTGCTCATTGGGTGTGTCATCATATTCCTGCTGTGTCTCATCACTTTCTTCTGTGTGATTTTGAAGGTCAGCACACACACACACACGCACAATGATAAAACATATGTGAACATCTACAGAGACATACCAAAAGCAAAGTTAATAGACAACATAATATTAACAGAACAATAATTTACCGATAGCTGTAGGACATTGTTGAAATGCTCTGGAATGATTTTACATCATACTCTGGAGCCACTCAGATTGATGGTTGGTTCACCTAATCAAAGCAGTCAGAATATACTAATAGTTTGTAAATCACAAATAAAAAGAAACTACACTTTGTCACGTGTAAAATAGCATATGATTAGCATATTTCTGTTATAAATATAGTAAAAAAAAATGATTTCCAAATATGAAAACTTTGACATCATTATGTTGAATTTAAATGGGCTACAACACACTTCTCAATGAGTTGCTTATGCTTTGTGGTCTACGCAGTGCTACATGCAGTAATGCCTGTAAACAGATCTACTCGGCACCCAGATAGGCCTAACTGATCCATATTGTGTGGTCTAGTCTACCTTTAGTTCCCTTACGACTCAGTCCACTTGACATTGCGTTTATTAATACATATGGGAGTGCCTTCATACACAACCTATTTGAAACCTCTCTACAATAATGCCAATATTCTAATATTGGCTATGGTGTTTGAGCCCCCCCTGTTTTGGAGTGAAACTAACCGCTATAAAAACAGGTGCACAGACACCATTTCCTCAGAATTTCTTCCTTCAAGACAGAGATCATCTCTTGTCTGGAAGCCCTCTACCTTTCGCGTCGATACACACAAGAAAGTGGACAGAATCTACATGGCAGCAAGAAAACTCTCTGCTCCCCTTCAGTGCTCTGGCGAACATCTCCCCGCCTCGCTGCTTGATGGTTCGCTGGTCAATTGACCTCAGCATCCTGATTCTCCACAGTGCATCTACAGGTGTAGTGTGTCCTTTAAAAAGCAATTTTATTTGTGTGATATAAATATAAATTATATAAATATATAGAAAAATAGACCCGAACCTGGATCACTCACACAACTAATTAGCTGTCTTACAAATGTCAGATCTTAAGCTGTAGAAGGTCAAATTCACATACTTATCTCTCCATGTCCCTTATTAGGCAGGGCCAGCTCTGGTTTCTTGCATGTTATTGCTTATGAAGTAAATGTGCAAAAACATCTCGGTTACGTAAGTAACCTTGGTTTCCTGAGCCGAAGGGAAGACATTGCGTTTATTAACACAAATGGGAGTGTATTCATACACAACCTATTTGAAACCTCTCTACAATAATGCCAATATTCTAATATTGCTATGGTGTTTGAACCCCACCTGTTTTGGAGCAAAACAAATGCTAGAAACATTCTATCATATTTTGCGTATTTCAGTATTTTTCCCCCCTTATTAATCTATGTAAGTGAAGACATAAAGTACACTCCATTTGAAAGTAACTTATTTTAAATAAAAATTAACACAAAAGGTATAAATAAAGTGACATTTTTATCATGATCGGTTAGGCAGTGCATAGAAGGGAGTGGATGGGAGCAGATATGCCTTTTCCGCTGTAACACATTTCCTGGACCCGAAGAAGCCACTCTCTCTAAAACGCTATCGGCATTTGAAGACAACAGTGACGAGGTACAATTATGTGACACATCAGATTCATTCTTTCCCGCTGCCAGCAATGTAGTTAAGTTCCGTCACAATAGCCTACTTTTTACACATTATATTAGGGCTGGGCAATATGGCCTATAAATAATATCACAATATCTTTAGGCTATATCACGATACACAATATATATCGCAATATTTTGAAATCTCCTCTAAAGCGCTTAATAAATGCTCGATTTAACCATTTGATGCATACAATCACACCAGTATGATGATTCTTGTATTCCCTTCAACATATGTCTGCTTTAAAACATTCTTGTTTATATTCATTAGTGGTTTCTATTGGAACAACTTTAAACGTGTATGCAAAAAGGGGGAAATCACAACCAAGTTAAAACAGTACTTATTCAAACCAGGCGATTGCACACATAGGGTTTTATCAGCTGTTAAATGAAAATGAATAATGACATGATGTAGGCCTACATACTGTAGCCTAGTTGTACAGAGCTCAAGCTCAACCAAGACCCTTAGCAGAGCTCAAAACAACAAAAGTGCATTCACATTCCTGTTTGTTTGTAACAACCAGTCAGTACCAGTGTTGTTTTGAACCTGGGATTCACAAACAATGCCATGTCCAGCAGGTCGTGGGTGGCAGCAGCAGGAAATTTCTCACTCAGGTAATCCAGGTTGGAGACTTTGATAGACTGGGTCAGTACAGTCATTCTCCTGAATTGCCAAGATGCTGGAGTGGAAGAGATGAAGCACAGGCTTGACATAGGACACTGTGACGTAGTCCTCACCTGATAGAGCATCTGTGAATTCCACATGGGGTTTAAGAGTCTTGTGCACTGACTCAAGGACTTCTCTTGCCAGGTCAGAACGAGATGCCATGTTTTTTTTGTCTGAGGCCAAGACTTGAGAAATGGCTTGCTCTTGCTCCAGCACCTGCACAATCATTTTCTGTTGGGATCCCCACCTGGGAGGAGACTCGCTGATCAGCTGGTGTGCAGGGAAATTTAGCTGTTTCTGTGCTGTGGCCAGGTCTCTCCTCCTCTTCCAACTGAACGAGAAGCTGCTCACAACCTTATTGCAAACAGCAACAGCATGGTCAATACTGGAGTCTCTCATGCTCCTCTCTGACAATAAAAACAAGCATTACAAATTGTATGATAATTGTAAAGAAATCGTCTAGGTTACTGTCGAAACCCCCATTCCCTATTGGAGGGAATGAGACGTTGTGTCGGTGAAGTGACACTAGGGGTCTCTATTGAGAGCCTCAGTTGCCTCTGAGCTTTGAGAAAAGGCCAATGAGAATTGGCAAACTGAATTTGCATGTCCCTCCCCCGGACATACTGGTATAAAAGGAGGGAATTGTGCATCTGTTTAGTCAGGTTTTGCGCTGTGGAGCCGAGAATAATGTTCGGCCGTTACAGCGGGTGGTACAGTGTTGTGGCAAGAGGTACACAACGTCTCGTTCCCTCCATCAGGGAATGGGGGTTATGACAGTTCCCCTTCTGTCACTCACTCGACGTTATGTCGGTGAAGTGACACTAGGAGTTCCTATCCAATAACGCCACAACACTGAACCGTGTTACAGGAACTGCTGAAAATACAACACAGGGTGTAACCGATACCTGTGGAGCACCTATTCCAGAACAGAGTAATTTGTACCCGTAGTGGGTCTGGTCGGGAATTCCTCTGCCGAATTCGCCACCCTGATGGCTATGGAGGAAAAACATCCAGGGAATGCAAGCTTTTGTGGACTCACCTGGGGGTAAAAGCGCACGGGTTCACCTCAGAAGAGGGGAAAGATGCTATGCTGAAGCGGTACACCAGGTCAGCTGTCCCGTGTTAACAAGTTCTATGTGCTCGGACCTGAAGAAACACGGGCCAGGGCTGACTCAAACCTCGGAGGTTATTGATCTCACAAAGGTATTGTGTGTTGCCCATCCCACTGCTCTGCCCATGTCTGCTAGAGTGGCGCCGTTGGCCGGTGCCCACGAGAATGCCACGCTCCTCATAGAGCGTGTTCGGACCCGCAAGGGGTCTAGCATCTAGAGGCCACGGCCTCTAGAGCTCTGTGTGCGGTCCAAAATAGGTGTGCAAAGTAGGCACTGGACACAGCAACGATAAGGCTGGGTCGGACTCTTCCTGGGGCAGTCGCTAGCAGGTTCACTGTTTGGCCCTGAATGGGGGCCACAGGAACCTTGGGCACGTAGCCCGGTCAGGGTTTTAGGTTGACGTGAGCATCTGCCAGACCAGGCTCCAGGCAAGTGTTGCTGGCAGAGGGCGCTTGCAGGTCCCCGACATTCTTGATGTAAGAGAGGGGAATCAGGAGGGCCATCTTCAGAGGAGGGCACACAGCTCGACTGAGTCTAGCGGCTCGAAGGGGGTTCTCCTTAGGGCCCACAGGGGGTGCAGCGAGACCCTGTGAGGAGAACAGGCATGGCCTAGGAGGATTCAGCCTCCGGGTGACTATTAAGGGACCTGATGACCAGGTCATGCTCCCACAGGGGCTTAACATCCACTTCATCGTGGTGTATAGAGGCTGTAGCAAAGCCTCATAAAGGATAGATGATTTATATTGTGATTGACCTATGTATTATAATTTCTCCATGGTATGTTGTTTCCTATGTGTATTGGCCTTTAACTCTGTAACGAACTCTCGCGAGACGGAGAGTGGGTTTGCGCATAGCGCAAGTGTCGTCATCCGAGAGAGGAAGTGTGTAGTATATGAGGAACGAACATTTCCGTCATAGAGGCGCGCGATTGATTGCACGATCAGATCAAACCCCGGGACTTTTGAGTGGACGCGAGGGAGCGAACGACAGATGTCGGTGGATTGTTTATCTGTCTCATTGTGGAGCTTTCTGGGATTCGATTGCTCACCGTTGAGGACTTAAAACGGACACGGTCTGCACGAAGTTGCTCACAGACATTTCTGCCATGTTGGTGAGACTGATTCATACTTAATAGGACTATGAATATGTTGGACTGGAAAACTATATGCTCGCGTAGCCGCACTTATATAAAACACACGCGTGTGGGGTTATTGTGTCTTTGTAAGTTGTGTAAATCTGTTATATACACTTTGGTGCATGAATGAATTGAGTGTGATATTTTGCCTCCTTTATTTACATTCCCTAGAAGATTTATGATTTCTCTTGATGTAAATTTCTCAGTATATAACGGGGAAGTGTTACATAGTGGTGGCCCGTACGGGGACGTTCTATTGTTGTTCTTTTTATGGATATACAGTGGATGTATTATAATGGAGGAAATAGAGGGTAACACACAAATGTCAATTGTTCAAGCTGCTGCATGTGTTAACAATCAAGTTGCATCGACACCCATTAATACTGCCAATATAGTGGTGGATACTGTTGGAGTAACACCTAATATAGATTTCTCAGGTGGGCCATTTATTACAAGACGCAATCCTACTGCTGAAGTAACATCCATGCTGAGTTCTCTTTACATTGGTGATATTGATGATGAAGGTGACAATGCAGAGAAATTTTAATGTGATGTTGATGACCTGCAAATTATGAAAGCAGATTTAGACAAAGTCAAGGGGGATTTATGGGCTCTTAGTAATAGAGTACAGGAGGGAGAACATGAGTTCAAACAATCTGTGGAGAGTGCACTAAATAGAGAAACAAGTTTTCGTGATGCAGTGGATGCTAGCTTGGCAGAGTTGGATGAATGTTTCCAGAAATGTCTGGAGAAGTTGGAAAGAGTGATGACTGACTGTCTTCTGAGGAAAGACGAGAAGTGGGAAGATCAATTAAAAAAACTGCGATTTACAAGTACCCCACCTTTCTCCCGACACCAACCTTAAACTCCAGTTACTTCTTTGTCACCTGTTGGTACGCAACTTACGACTGTGTATAACCCAACAGGGGGTTCTTCCTTTTGTACCCAGCCACCAATTCGGCTGGAATTTCCCACCTTCGGGGAGTCTTGTGAGACTGCTCATGTACTCACCTTCATTGAACAATGTGAAAATTACCTGGAAATCCGTCCTCTTCCTAGTTTAGAGCTTATTGGGACCCTGAGCACTGTGTTGCGAGGGCCTGCTCTGAGCTGGTGGAAAGCTGAGAAAAAGAAGGTCTCCGATTGGCAAACTTTCAAAAAAGCGTTCAGGACTGCATTTCTACCTGAGGATTACCTCACTGAGGTAGAGGATAAGCTGAGATCAATGGTTCAACAACCTGGACAATGTTTGAGGGACTTTGCTTATGATTATCGGGCCCTTTGTCTGAAGTGGAAATCAGATATCTCAGAGGATGAAATAGTGAGCCGTGTTCTGAATAACATTAACCCCAGGGTGGCAGGATGTCTCAGAGGCACAGTGAGGACAATTGAACAGTTGGTAAAGGTGGGTTCCATGGTGGAAAAGGACTGCATGGGGGCTAAAGACTACTGGAAAAAGGTTGACAGTTATAACAGCAAAGAAAAGGCTGATAAGAAACAACCTGAACGTAGTACTTCCAAACATCTGGCTCGACTGAACATAGCACAACCTCTATCAGTGTCATCTCTCTTGTTGATCCCGGTGATGGTAAAGAATAAAGAGATAAAAGCAGTTGCTGATACAGGAAGCACATTTACGTTGATGCAAGAAAGTCTATGGAAATCATTAGGAGGAGATGTGTTATGGTGCTCGCCTGGACAGACCCAACGTTTCATATTGGCTGATGGACAAGTGCACCAAGCGATTGATCAGAAAATCATCAGTTATAAATGGCATAACCAGGTTTGTCAACAAACACGTATATTTTGAAAGATTTTCATTTGGCTTTCCCTTTGATAATAGGTTTGGACTTTTTGAGAGCTGCAGAAGCCATCTTGGAGGTTGGTAAAAACCGATATGGCCTGAAAACAGATGAAGGTATTGAGTACTATACTTTCTTACCAAATCAGAGGGCTCTGGGGACTTCTAACCTGGCTGTTGATGAAATCCGCATCCCAACTGGAACTACAAACCTTTATTATACCCTTCCTCCTTCCTGGGAACTTCCATTCAAACCACTGACATTTGAAGATGTTCCAGTGTTTGACTCAGATAAACCTGAGGAGCTGCAGAAGCTGATGGCTGCTTGGCCTCGTATAACCTCCAGAATCCTGGGAAGGACTACCATGGAGAAACACAAAATGGTGTTATCTGACACAAAGCCCATTAAGTCCAGAGCCTATCGTGTATCTCCCTTCAAGAAACATATAATTGAAGATCATGTAGACCAAATGCTTAAAGACGAGGTCATTGAGCCCTCCTTCTCGCCTTGGGCTTCCCCTGTGGTCTTGGTCCCCAAAACTGATAGTTCGTACCGGTTCTGTGTGGACTTTAGGAAAATAAACAGTAAGACAGTACCAGATGCTTATCCAATGCCAATCATTCACGATATCCTTGAGTCCTTGGAAGGCGCAACCTGGTTTACCACCTTAGATCTGCAGTCTGGCTATTGGCAGGTAGAGATGGAGGAAGAGAGTCAAGCCAAAACAGCATTTATTACAACCAAAGGGTTATTTCAATTTCGGGTTATGTCTTATGGTCTCCGAAACGCCGCTGCCATGTTCCAGAGACTGATGGAAAAGGTTTTGGCAGAGGTGAGAGGACAATTCTGTTTCGTATACATCAACGACATAATCATTTACTCCAAATCATTGGAGGAACACCTCAATCATCTTAATATAATTTGTCAAAGACTCACTCAGGCCAACCTTTCCCTCAACATGAAGAAATGCCATTTCTTCAAAAGACAACTTAAATTCTTGGGACATATCATCTCTGGAAAAGGAGTGGAGGTTGACCGAGAAAAGACAGAAGCCGTCATTCGGTATTCTATACCTACCGACCTTAAAACGCTACAACGGTTTCTCGGACTGGCAGGTTGGTACCATAAATTCATTCCCCACTTTGCAGATATCACAGCTCACCTTAACAACCTAAAGAAAAAAGGTGTGAAATGGGACTGGACCCCTGAATGCCAGGACAGCTTTGATAACATTAAGCAATCTCTTCTGAATCCACCGGTACTGATACAACCTGATTTCACAAAGCCATTTCAAGTACACAAACTCTTCTTCATCTCGGCTGGAGGGAGAGGTCTATCATGCACTTGTGTAACAGGGTTGCGACTTCTCTTCATGCACCGAAGTGAAACAGATGCCGCAAAAGTGGGGCGGGCGCCTGGCAAACTGAATCATGTAGCCAAGTCGGGCGGTTCTGGCCAGCCAACGTGACAGGTTAGAAAGCTAAAGCCACGCGTCCAAGTACCGTGCAAGGGGCACTAAGGGGACGATCACGTTTGACGTACCTGGTGGGGCTTCGCAGCAGTTGGGAGTGTTGCAGGTAGTGTTGCGTCGGGAGGCAGAGTCATGTCCCAGGGCGCCTGTGCTGAGAAAAGACTAAAAGCACTTACCTTGCTCCGCATGCCTGGCAGGGGGCAGATTGGTGACGGAGGAGGAGGTCCGGTGGAGACGTGGGGCACTGAGGTGGAGCTGGCAGGGTGGAGCTTGCTGTTGCCTTGCAGCGGGGGCGGCTCGAGTTGGAATGGCGCTGAGGCATGATATGCTGGATCGGCTCCGTCTACTTCTTTATCGCCGAGAACTGCTGGGCGAAGTCCTCGACAGTGTCAGTGCCTGGGAGATGGGGGTGTTAAGAAAGCGTGCATTGTCGGGGTCGCGTATCTCAACTACGTTCAGCTACAGATGTTGTTCCTGACCACGAGGGTGGCCATCGCCTGTCTGAGTGCCCACGCTGTGACCTTCGTGGCCCGGAGGGCGAGGTCAGTTGCTGAGCGCAGCTCCTGCAGCACGTCGGGATCAGGACTACCCAAGTGCAGATCTTTTGTGCCTTGGCCTGGTGAACTTGCAGGAGAACCATGGCATGCAGGGCAGAGGCGGCCTGTCCAGTGGCACCGTAGGCTTTCGGGCTGTGCCCGCTGAACTCTCTAAATCGCCTCCATCACCAGCCGGGTCAACCTCCATCCCGTGTGAGGATGGTGCGATGCAGGGGATGGCTGGAGTGGTGTTTCCATTCAGAAAGGAAAGCAGCGACCACAATGTTGCCATGGCCAAGTTCTCGCAGTGAGAACAAGAACCATCCACAAATGCTGCCTTGTGTGATCGCGACCCAGACACATGAGGCAGCGCCTATGATCATCAGAGGCAGAGAGATATATGCCGCATTCAGGAACTACACACAGGCGGAAAGACATCTTCAAAAAGACACGTCTTTAAAAAGACGTTCAAGGGCAAATGTGTTACTCTTTTAGAGAAAATGATACTCTTTTAGAGGATTTATACACTTTACGAAGTGCTGTCGAAGTGCCCAGGGGCGTAGACTGCACAGCCGTGCAGAGAAGAGAAAGCCACTGATAACGTGCCATAAGGTCCAACAGCAAAGGTCCTGTAGAGGTGAGTGGAACATTCGTGAACACCAGCTCACTGGACACACAACCACTCGGCTCTGAAGAAAAAACTTGACTAAACAGAGGGACATGCAAATTCTGTTATCCAATTATCATTGGCCTTTTCTCAAAGCTCAGAGGCAACTAAGGCTCTCAAGTGAGACCCCTAGTGTCACTTCACTGACACAATGCCGAGTGAGTGACAGAAGTCACTCAGCCTAACACCAAAAATAATTTTGGCATTTATTTTTTATATTTTTTCTACAGATCTCAGTCAGATTTTAAATCCACTGTATTCATAATTTTCTGCCAATAAATGCTTTAGCCTATATTTTTTTTGGATAAATACATAATACACATGTGTGTGCACGCACACACACGCACAAACACAGTTTTTAATTTAATTAAACAATTATGAAGTGCTCTCTTAGTGTTATGTTTACTAGTAGGCTGTTATAACATGGCTGATAATACAAATGATTATTATTCCACTGGGGAGACAATAACTCACCAAAAACACTGCAGTCTTGTCCACTTATTCAGGCTCACAGCTTTGATTATATCCCATTATCGGTGCACACTAGATGAGCTTCTGTTAAGTTCCCTGACATGAGAGCATCTTGCAAGCCTTGTACTATGATCTCGCCTGTATGAACCATTGGGAAAAAGCTTGTTTGAAGGCACAAACTCTTCAACTCCCAATTATCGATGTAATGTACAGTGAAACTCAGATATGCCTCACATGTTCTGCTGGACCACAAATCAGTAGTTGTGGAGAAGTGGGTCACATTTGCTAGCTGGTGGGCCAACCATTCTCTGACTGAAATGTATAACTCTGGTAGAGGTTTCTCTACAAAATATTTGCGACCAGGCAATTCATATTTTGGATCAAGTGTCTTTATGAGTTTTTTGAATCCGGACTTTTCCACTACACTAACTGGGGCCATCATCTTTGGCGATGTGTAGTTCGGCAATGATTTAGTTCCATTTTTGACTTTTTTTGTCATAAGGTATTGATTTGGAAAATGAAGAAGCCAGAGTCATTTGCTTCTGGGCTGGTTGCTTTGGCGTTTTATTTGGTGTCGGTGGAGATGTGGACATGCAGAGTTTCAGGCATTCTTCGTTTTGTAGTGGGTGGCATTTCAAATGGTGAAAAAAATTTGTGATACTGCTACCTTTTGTGGCAATGGTTTTGCTGCATATTTTGCAGATAACCGTTGTTTGTTCAACATCTACTTTGCGATATCCAAACCACTGCCAGATGATGGATCCAGTGCTATTTCTTTTCTGAACCAATTTATCCTCCTCCATTTTCTATTACCATTCCCGAACTCGACACTCATTTTGTCGCTTTGTTTTTTTTTTGGCTCTTTCCCTGTTCTCTCCAGATACAAAAACACACATCTCACGGCTCTCACCTATATCACACACACCCGTCCAGGAGAGTGACTGGAAGGGTGAGTGCAGGTGTGTGACATATGTATGTGAGCTTTTTGTGTCTGTGAGAGGGAGAGAAGCGGAACACAAAAAGCAAGTCTCATGCTGGCGGCTTAAAAAATTACTTGACAATTTGTACTCGATGTACGCAAAATGGATAATTACAACATCGTGAGCAGAACAAGCTGCGATAAATCGAGTATATTCTATATATCACCCACCCCTACATTAAATACGGTTTTATTATACACCAGGGTGCAAATACCATATGCCACTATTTACAGCAAATGTTCTATACCATATCGTAATTTGGGAATTTAATTATTTCTTGTTCATTTGCTAAAAAAGTCATTAAATATATTTGTGTGATGTGTGTTTGGTTAGTTTAAAAAAACAGCCACCTGCAACACACTCTCATGACCAAATGTTGCTGAAATTATTTGAAAATTCTGTCATCAATTACATATTTCTTTCTTGATTATTTTCTCATTGATTGTTTGTCATAGGACAGAGTTTCAGAATGTCTGAGCTGCAGCTCAAAAAAAGTGAAAAGCACCATGAAAATGTATGATTATAAAAATAATGCATGCTAACTGTACTCTGTACTCCACATGTTCTGATGGTGTGTGATTTTTTCATGTAAAGAACAGATCCAACTATAAGTCTTATGGCAATCATCAGTGTTCCCGTCTGGCGTAACAGTCAGATCCAATCTCATTTACACATAAAAATGTGCTGCCTCAAGCTGCTTTCAGGAGACTTTGGAATACTTTTATGATGCTTTTTTTGTAATTTTTTTAAATAAATTATTGCGATTACATTTATGGAGTTGTTAGGCTGTCTTTGATAATTGGTTGGATATATCGTTGTAGGTAGGGGAACTAAAATATCGGTATGATAGTATAATGTAACTAAATTAATATTTATAAGTGTAATGATACACTGCGGACAAACATGCATGATAAATCAGAAAATTGCACAGCCAATGATGGAATAGTCCAAACTGAGGTGAAAATGGCATGACATTGTTTCATTTTGGCACTATTTTCTTTATACAGTCAGGTCCATAAATATTGGGACATCGACACAATTCTAATCTTTTTGGCTCTATACACCACCACAATGGATTTGAAATGAAACGACCAAGGTGTGCTTTAACTGCAGACTTTCAGCTTTAATTTGAGGGTATTTACATCCAAATCAGGTGAACGGTGTAGGAATTACAACAGTTTGTATATGTGCCTACCACTTTTTAAGGGACCATTTACAAGGAGCAGATAAAAGGTCCAGAGTTCATTTCAAGTATGCCATTTGCATTTAGAATCGGTTGCTGTCAACTCTCAATATGAGATCCAAAGAGCTGTCACTATCTGTGAAGCAAGTCATCATTGGGCTGAAAAATCAAAACAAACCCATCAGAGAGATAGCAAAAACATTAGGTGTGGCCAAATCGTCTCGGGTTACATGTGTAACCCTTGTTCCCTGAAAAAAGCGGAACGAGATGCTGTGCTGCTAAGCGCTAGGGGGAACAACTCTAGCTGTGAACCGAGCTAAAATAGTGTGTGTAACACGTCAATGAACATTGACCGGAATTTATAGCCTCGGCTGATGTAATCATTAGATGCACCTGAGGCCAGGCTATAAATGGATACGTCACCAGGTGTCATCAGATACTTCTTTTTGAAGAGCAGTCCTGGGACGTCCCAGTGCGGCAAAGCAGCGCAGCATCTTGTTCCGCTTTTTTCAGGGAACAAGGGTTACACATGTAACCCGAGACGTTCCCTTTACAAAAAGCTTCACTACGATGCTGCGCTGCTAAGCGCTAGGGGAACGCAATACCCACGCCGCCGCACTTGGGGCTGTCCGGACCCCTACGGTTGTGCAGTGTACTCACAAAAACGCGAGAGGTCTCAGACATGAGCTTGAGATGTCGACTCAAGGGGATAAGAGCCCGGAGTAGCATAAACATCTAAACCATTCAATTTTGATGAATGTGTGCGGAGAGGACCAGCCTGCCGCATCACAAACTTGTTTAGGCATGGACTGAGATGTCGACTCAAGGGCATAAGAGCCCGGAGTGCAGATCATCCAAACTAAAAAAGTCCAATGAATGTGTGCGGAGAGGACAACCTGCCGCATCAGAAACTTGTTTAGGCATGGGCTGAGATGTCGACTCAAGGACATAAGAGTCCGGAGTAGCAAAGCATCTAGCCCATAAAGTTCAATGAATGTGTGCGAAGAGAACCCTATCGCAACACAAACTTGTCATAAAAACTGATGAATGTGAGCGGAGAGGACCAGCCTGCCGCATCACAAACTTGTCCAGACATGAGCTTGAGATGTCGACTCAAGAGCATAAGAGCCCAGAGTGCAGAACATCCAAACTAAAAAAGTCCAATGAATGTGTGCGGAAAGGACAACCTGCCGCATCACAAACTTGCTGCAGAGGGAGACCTCTAGCCAAGGTTTTAGAGGAGGAGAGCCCTCTGGTAGAGTGCGCCCTGAAACCTACTGGCGAAGCTTGACCGCGCGCCTCGTAGGCCCGGGCAATAATGAGGATGCCTCTTTGAGGGCACCCCGCCCACCAAGCCGTGGCAAACCGCAGTGGCCACATAGAACCTGGCAGTGGCGAGGCAAGTGCCTGCTGACAGTTCTTTCTACAGAAAATCCAGAACTGAAGCAAACTGGCAGTTAGCTGGTTCTGTAATAAGAACTTTAGTAGAAGGAAACGCATGCAGGCGCATTTGCGTTACTACGTTCAGCCCCTCCCAAGGGGGAGGGTGGGGACTGGGTGACTCGGGGAGAAGTAGAGGAGACATTGCACTATCAACAGAGGCAAAGAGGTCCTCTTCTGCCCTGTAAAATCTACACAGATCAGTTCCAAGTGGAGGGAGCCCTAGCACTTGAAATGGTCTCGATAACCTCAAGAGAAAACCCTGTGAACCTCATTTGGTACCCTTAGGGGTCAGACATGAAAGGTTTCACTATTCGGGCCAAGGATGAGAAGGTCCTCCCTGTTCGGAATCGTCCAAGGCGAGCCGTCGAGGAGAGGAATTAACTCCGAGAAACATACCCTGTTCGGCCAGCGCAGCGCAGCGCCATTAATAGGAGGCAAGACCCTTGCTGGTGAACATTTCCAAGACTCCCGGGAGCAGAGAAACCGGGGAAAGTAACGCATACAGACGCATTCTGGGTCATGTATGTGTCTTAACGTCCAGACCCAAGGGGGCTGGGTGATTTCAGGGAGAAGTAGAGGAGACATTGCGCTATTCATATAGGCGAAGAGGTCCTCTTCTGCCCTAAGATCTCACCCAAACTTGTTCCAAGTGGAAAAAGCCCGGCATTTAAAAAGGTCTCGATAACCTCAGGAGAGAGCCCTGTGTCCCTCAGTTGGTACCCTTAGGGGCCAAACATGAAAGATTCCACAGCTCAGGGCAGGGATGAAATATTGCCCTGTGCCTGAGATAGAAGATCCTTCCTCTTTGGAATCGCCCAAGGCGAGCCGTCGAGGGAAGAAATTCGCTCCGAGAACCAAGCCCTGTTTGGCCAGCGCGGTGCTATCAGTAAGAGGCAAAAACCCTTGCTGGCGAACTCTGGCCAACTACTACCTTAGGGTGGAGTTCTTAACTCCCCCGTTGGTATTTTCTGTCTGGACAGTAAATCTGCTCCCAAATACGGGCATCCAGGGATATAACTGACCTGAGTGACAGGAGCTTGCCCTGGGCCATAAGGAGAATCCGACGTGTCAGAAATACAGCTGACAGGAACGTGGGTCTCCTTGATGATTTATGTAAGAAGCTACCGCTGTATTGTCCACCCGCACCAAGACATGGCAGCCTCAGGAGGAGGTATTTCAGGGCCAGAAATACAGCCATCAACCCGAGACAGTGACTGTGACAACCGAGCTGACGACCCTCCTATCCCCTTAAGCTGGACGACCACTTAAGGCCGCTACCCTGCCTGTCAGGGAGACGTCTGTCGTTAGCAGCCTGCGACAAGACGCACCTAGAGTGGGACCCAAGGCAGAAAACCGGGGTCTGAACCACATAGGAAGGGAACGAAGCCTGAGGCGCGTAACCCTATTTAGCCTAGGGGTTTTGGCCCTTGGAAGAAATCCCCTGGCTTTTGGCCACAACAAAAACGGTCTCATGAGCAGAAGGTCCAGAGGGATCACCGTGGATGCGGTCGCCCTGAGACCTGGAAATCGTTGATACTGATAGCAGTGCAACCTTGACCTAGCCTGACTTTGCTCAGGGTGATCTGAATGGACTCAATCTTAGCTGGAGACAGTTGTGCCCGCATTGTGATTGAACTCCATACGATGCCCCGATAGACAGTTCTGAGTGGGAGAGAGGACGCTTTTCTTTGCGTTGAGCCTCAACCCCAGAGAAACAGATGAGCTAAGACGATGTCCCTGTGCTGAACTGCCAGTTCCTGGAACTGCGCTAGGATCAGCCAGTCATCACATAATTCAGAATGCAGATGCCCCGGAGTCGCAAGGAGCCAGCGCTACATCATGCATTGTGAATGTGCGGGTAAAAAGGGCTAGGCCGAGTGAAAGAACCTGATCCTGGAAGACTTCGCCCCCAGAAGCGAACCTCAGGAACTTTCCATGTTGTGGCAGAACTTCTAAATGAAGTATAAAAGTGCGTCATAAGATCGATGGTGACCAGCCAAACGAGTTGTAGGGCTTGAGACACGACCGTCTTGACAGGCATCATATTGGACTTGAACACCCACGGGCAGTTCAAGCTTTAAGACCTAAGCCAGACGCCACCCCTCACCCTCCATGGGAAACGGGAAGTATTTAGTGTTATAACCTAACTCTCTCTCTGGAAGGGGAACACATATCATGGCCCCTTTAACCAGAAGATTGAGGTTTTTTTTTTTTTTTTTACATAAAAAAGAAATCCGGTTTATGGTAGTGAGAACACGCCGTGGAAACACGGAAAAGAGGCGAGTGAATTAAATCCTGACGCCCTTATAAGACCCACAGAAAAGAATATATCTGGCAGAAGTTTCCATGCTGCCAGGATCTCTGAGATGGGTATTATATTTGAACACTTCCTGTTGAGGGGTTGTCGAGTGTTTCGCGTCCTGAATAAAATGCAGGAACAGCGAAAACACCCAATTTTGACGGAAGCCTCTGCAACCCGAAACACCAAGAGGTGGCGGGAATGGAGGGGCTTCGAGGGGGTACCAGGAGGGGTGAAGTGAAGCACGCGCCCCATCCCGAGGGGAGCTACCCCCTAATCTAGGTGCAAGACCGTCAGGGTTTTCTCTTACTAGAAATGATAGCCCTGAGGTCTTGCTTCGGGGGCTGGCGAGGGAGGCGAGACTGTCCCCAATCCCTGGGAGGAGGAGCACGACTCGCCACGCTTTGCTTTTGAGCCTCCGTTCAGACAGGACTGAGGCGGGTCTGAGGCTTGCTCGTCAAGTGCAGAACCCACACTCAGGTCGTCCGGGAGGTCATTCTGGTACGCCTGTAAAACAGCATAGTGTGCAGAGCAGCACCAGCCTGACCTGCTGCTTGATAAGCCCTTCCCACTAAAGTGGAGGTTGTCCTACAAGGCTTTGAGGGAGAGAGGGCTTCTAAGTGACGATGCCGAGCCCGGCAGAGATAGCCTGCAAGCGTCTCTTCGACCGGCGGCATCGCTGAATACCCCGTGCCTCAGCACCCACGATGGTCGAATATAATGGCGTCGAGGGTATGTGAACACGGAAGAAAATATATATATATATATATATATATATATATATATATATATATATATATATATATATATATATATATTTATTTATTAATTTTTTTTTTTATTTTTTTTTTTTTTTTAGGGGTTCCTCCATGAGCGAAAAAGCTCTTCATGGAGGTTATCAAAGAAGGGAAGGGACTCATGAGGCGTTCCCTTTCTTAGACTGGAAGATAAAATCTATCCCCTAATTTGGAGGGTTTGGTGTCTCTTTTTCGTGTGGCCAGTCCAATCTGGCAACCGCTTGAGTAACAACATCGAGCAATTCCTCCGTAGATTTTTTTATCGCGGACGGAAAGCTCGGAGGCGGGAAGAGAATCGCGATCCTCCTCATGATCCGAAGAAGCGTCGGAACGCGCTTCGAGATTATGTGAAGGACCAGCTGGGTTTGGGGAGAGAGTGAGAGAAAGGGATCAACCCGTCTCTTGCTCCTCAGCCAAATCCATGCAAGAGCCCCACGAACAATCTTTATTTTTTCCTTTTTCGTGAGTGCTGACTCCCGGAAGCAAGCGAGGCGAGCACGAAGCACTCTGCCTGTTAAAGCAAATCGCAGTGCTCGCACCCGACCTGCTGCAACGCGAGAGCAGCGTGCTCTTTCCCCCAAACAAACAGAGCAAAAACTGATGTGTGTCCTCTTCAGCTATAGAGCAAGAAGAGGGGAACACACACCGTTTGCGGCTTACAGTCATTCTCTCTTTTTTTTCTTTCTTTTTTTTTTTTTTTTTAGAAATATATATATATATATATATAATATTTTCTAAACAGAAGAGAAAAGAGAACAAAGAGAACAACGTTCACTGCACACTGCCTAACTGATTCTAACTCCTAACAGAGGAAAGAAAGTTTTGACAGGGTTTGTGAAACACACAGAAACAGAATCGCTCTGAAAAAAGAGTTTCTGACGACACCTGGTGACGTATCCATTTATAGCCTGGCCGCAGGTGCATCTAATGATTACATCAGCCGAGGCTATAAATTCCGGTCAATGTTCATTGACGTGTTACACACACTATTTCAGCTCGGTTCACAGCTAGAGTTGTTCCCCCTAGCGCTTAGCAGCGCAGCATCGTAGTGAAGCTTTTTGTAAAGGGAACAACTGTTTGGAACATTCTTAAAAAGAAAGAACGCACCGGTGAGCTCAGCAATACCAAAAGACCCGGAAGACCACGGAAAACAACTGTGGTGGATGACCGAAGAATTCTTTCCCTGGTGAAGAAAACACCCTTCACAACAGTTGGCCAGATCAAGAACATTCTCCAGGAGGTAGGTGTATGTGTGTCAAAGTCAACAATCAAGAGAAGACTTCACCAGAGTGAATACAGAGGGTTCACCACAAGATGTAAACCATTGGTGAGCCTCAAAAACAGGAAGGCCAGATTATAGTTTGCCAAACAACATCTAAAAAAGCCTTCACAGTTCTGGAACAACATCCTATGGACAGATGAGACAAAGATCAACTTGTACCAGAGTGATGGGAAGAGAAGATTATGGAGAAGGAAAGGAACTGCTCATGATCCAAAGCATACCACCTCATCAGTGAAGCATGGTGGTGGTAGTGTTATGGCGTGGGCATGTATGGCTGCCAATGGAACTGGTTCTCTTGTATTTATTGATGATGTGACTGCTGACAAAAGCAGCAGGATGAATTCTGAAGTGTTTCGGGCAATATTATCTGCTCATATTCAGCCAAATGCTTCAGAACTCATTGGACGGCGCTTCACAGTACAGATGGACAATGACCCGAAGCATAATGCGAAAGCAACCAAAGAGTTTTTTAAGGGAAAGAAGTGGAATGTTATGCAATGGCCAAGTCAATCACCTGACCTGAATCCGATTGAGCATGCATTTCACTTGCTGAAGACAAAACTGAAGGGAAAATACCCAAAGAACAAGCAGGAACTGAAGACAGTTGCAGTAGAGGCCTGGCAGAGCATCACCAGGGATGAAACCCAGCGTCTGGTGATGTCTATGCGTTCCAGACTTCAGGCTGTAATTGACTGCAAAGGATTTGCAACCAAGTATTAAAAAGTGAAAGTTTGATTTATGATTGTTAATCTGTCCAATTACTTTTGGTCCCTTAAAAGTGGGAGGCACATATACAAACTGTTGTAATTCCTACACCGTTCACCTGATTTGGATGTAAATACCCTCAAATTAAAGCTGAAAGTCTGCAGTTAAAGAACATCTTGTTCGTTTTATTTCAAATCCATTGTGGTTGTGTATAGAGCCAAAAGATTAGAATTGTGTCGATGTCCCAATATTTATGGATCTGACTGTATGCAGCTAAGCTGCCTTTGCAATACAAATTTTAAAAAATGTGTCATACCAATAAAGCACCTTAAAAATAATGTGGTAGCCTACTTTCCATAGAAAGTAATATACTTATTGTAATATAAGTAATATGATTATTTTCATTATCAATAAAAAAACAATATACCACATTATTTTTTAAAGTTGCATCCCCTGTTTCACCAGATTTGCACATGCTACAAAAATTATTTTTAATTCCTGAAAATTGTATAATTGGCTATTTTAATACTATGTCAAATAGTACCTATCGGGGAAATTAACATTCTGCCTTGTTTTTGATCTCTTAGTACAGCGCACTGCACTGTATGCTGTCTAATGTCTGCTTTCAGTTGGGTATTTTTTATGACGTCCATGCTGTAACTGTGAAGTGAACAGTCGGACCGGATGACATTCCAAGAGCCAGTTTATGGCAGAGCCCCTCCCTAGCTGTCAAAGAAAAGTGGCTCCATTTTGATTGGATTGTGGCAGGACAAAGCTGTTCGTACAACTACCAGATACTTCACAAAGAAGGCCATTGACTTTACAACACATTGGGAAGGACTTCTCGTTGGTCCATGAGTGGTTTCTCAGCAACATCTCAAAATCCCATCCTAAGGTTTGACCTAAGACCAGAGTTGAACTAAGGACCATAAAACTCTCCACTCCATGTTTGTTCACAGAACTTTTTATTTCAGTTGCAGTTGTTTGGAGTTCCGGTTATGGCGTCTGAGTAGACATTCGCATGACCTGCTCCCTTTTTTCACTTTCTTCTCTTCAAGCCTTACTGTTTTTAGTTTTCCCCAGACAGCTTTGGTTTGTTAACAGTTTTTAGAATTTTAATCTTCAAAAACCTCTTTTGAGAGCTTGGCAACAAAGTTAGACAATATTTATACATGGTTGCCGTTCACAATCAACACATCGGATCCCTCGAGTCTGGTGTTATGGAGGTGTGTCAACGCCTCGGGCAGCTTGAGGCCACATGTTCTGGGCTCCGAAAAGATAATGAGTAGCTGCAGGCTAAAGTCTAATACCTTGAGGGTCGTAGCTGATGGCAGAATGTTCATTTGTGGGTTTACCTGAATCCATCAAGTGTCTGTGTCAAACAACCATTTTCTCCCATCTCCTTGTTGAGGTTTTTGGCCCTCAAGATCTATCTTTACCACCTGAGTAAGACAGAGCTCACTGAAGCCTTGCACCCAAACCCACCTCGGGGCACAGAACTTGACCTGTCATTTTGCGATTTCATCACTTCCAAGTGAAGGATATGGTCATTTGCGAGCCTCTCAAAAAAGGAAATTTGTCTTATCAAGGGCACAGGATCCGGATCTTCGAGGATTACAGCCCCGACGTTCTAAAGCTGCATGCCGAGTTCAAAGACGCTATGGCGGAACTTTACAAATGAAGATTTAAGCCTGCTCTTCTCTTCCCAGCCAGCCGCATTACACTTTCAAACAGTGAGAAAAAATGGTTGCTATCTGCTACTGAACTAACAATTACTTAGTTTGGAGTTTGGACACAGAAAAGTTTACATTGATATTCTGGACATGGAACAGAGCTTCAAGTTGATAGGCATTTGTTTTACTTTGGTGCCTACTTGCGCTCATTTATTCGGTTTGTTAGTTTTCTGAGGCCTCTATTTCCACTCTCTTTTGGCTTAATCACTGCTATGGTAAACCAAGATTTTGTTTTCAACATAATTATTATTTAAATGGGCAAATGTAAAAGTATTACACTGTTCCCTTTATTTTATTATGAACGCTAGCTTTTTAATAAAGTGTTCTTGATATTTGTGAAACATCTTAGTGTTCTACACTAAGACATTGTAGCTCTTATGATATGGTAACACTGATTACTTCTACAGTTTATCTGACTTCTGTATATAGCTTTAAAATGCTTCTACTTTTTATTATTAGTGTCCTATCTATTACACTCCATGTAATAGATAGGACTGTCAGTTGACTATTTAATATTTTTTTATGCAATTGTCTGTGGTTTCCAACAAATTTGGTATAAATATGTTCATGAGGTTATGTAACCCAATATAGGGAGGGCTAGGAGTTAAGAAATTTGCTGGTTAAAATGGTAAAGTGTTTTCTGATGTGGGCCTTTGTGTCAGCATTTGGAACAGGGTTTAGGGGTGGATTTATGTGGGCATTTTTTTCTTCACTTATACTTGTTATTTATGGGTGCAGTCTTCTTCATCTAATTTTTCGTACTCATGTGTTACAAGCAAAGGTTGCCGGTTGCTTGGGGGTGGTCACATCAGAGTATGTTAATGTTTATAATAGTATTTTATATCTTCAGTGAACAACACACCACCACCTAGTGGTGCACTTATGCTCACCAACTGGAATGTTAAAGGGCTTAATTTACCGGTAAAGCGTAATACAATTTTGAATCACTTGAAACAATAAAATACAAAAGTGGCTTTTATTCAAGAAACTCACCTTAGGCCAGAAGACCACCTAAAGATTAAAAGGGGCTGTGTAGGCCAGTTTTACCACTCCACTTTCCCTTGTACTGTATGTCGCGAGGTGTGGCTATTCTCATTCATGAGTCAGTACCATTTTCCGTCTCCATGGTCATTTCAGTCCCTAAAAAATAAATAAATAAAAAAAGTACATTGTTTTTAACCAGTTATTCCAATCCTCCTCCTTGCATTATATTACTAAAATGTCTACCCCTACTGGCCCGACAATCAAACCCCTTAACATTAATGACCAGTTCAGGGACCAGAGGGACATCTTTTTATATAATTCCACATGTACTGTACTGCTGATGAGGCTCACTTTGACAGTTTTTTCGACTGTCATATTTTGACTGAATATCTATTTACCTTGATATTCCTCTTATTGACTCTGATTCTGCCTCCAAATTGGCAGAACCCTTTCCTTTATATGAAATTAAGACTGCAGACTGGAAAGTGCCCAGGCCCAGATGGCTTGCCTCAGGGGCATTGCTAGACATAAAGCTCTACTGGGGTACAGGCCCCCCCATTACTCATATTGCTTTTTATTTATTTCTTGAAAGCCTGATGCGTACAAGAAGTGTGCAACACAATGCACTATACAAAACCTTGCTTAACCCACTATTCCTACACTGCAACAAGTACTGGGAAAGATAAACATTTAGAGATATTAATCTTTGTTAAAATATTTAAAAATTTTCAACATGCTGTACATGAACATTCTCAACATGTTTTACGGCATAAAATGCATTCACTGTATATGCAAATAACAAAATCTGAGAAAACTATCTCGCATATTTGCATTCTTCTATATTACACATTATGTTATCAGGAAAACATGTCAAGTAAGTCTATGGAACTGCATTATCCAATGTCAGACGAAACGGCTTTAGACAAAAAGGTCTCAGAATGAGCAGAAAGTTGGTCGCTTGGCAGATTTGGTAGCTAAACTGAAACTTGCTGAGCTATCTCTAAATTTATAAAAGCAGAAGTGTTGTTTCTATAAATTAATAACTAGCTAGCTAATATAATTTGTGTAAGTTTAAACTGACCTATGAAACTGATTAACTTTACTTGCAACAACAACTCAAAACAAGCCAAACTATAGTATTTTTAGTCGCTAGGCAGATTTGGTAGCTAAACTGGCTGAATTTGGTTGATAGCTTGCGAAACTAGCTGAGCTATCTCTAAATTTATGAAAGCAGAAGTGTTGTTTCTATAAATGAATAACTAGCTAGCTAATATAATTTGTGTAAGTTTAAACTGACCTATGAAACTGATTAACTTTACTTGCAACAACAACTCAAAACAAGCCAAACTATAGTATTTTTAGTCGCTAGGTAATTAGCACACAGTACCCAAAGTTACTGCCATCTGTTCAGTGTCCTAAACTAGCGCTAGCGAATTAAATGATTAATTTAATATCCAAAAGATTGATTCACAATCAAAGACAGTATTACAGAACATAAATGTTTTTTCTTTATTTTCTCTGCAATTCCATAGAGGTTTTCCTGAGACTTGATGCTTTTTCATCTGATGTCTGAAACCTGACTCTGATGGCTGAAACCTGACTCTGATGGCTGAGGATGTAGTTTGTTTATCATGTCTTACCTCCCTCAAACTCATCTCTCCTTTCTGCTTTCCTATCCCTGCTTCGTCCAAAGAATTTTCCAATAATGTTTGAGTAAAAATAAGATCATCTGTATTATTTAGAAACTTACATTAGTTTAATCATGTTTTTATAGCCTACCTTAATTCTGACTTGCGTACCGATACCTGGGTAGGGTTGCACCAGCTGTGCGTAAGTTCTCACATAATTTAGGATGTAAAGTTCACACTAAGGGCTTACTAGTTAGTTTGGAACTAAGTTGGTGCTTAATTTGGTTGCATCACCTGTTCTTAAGGCAAGACTTAACTAGTAGGTCATAAACTCTCCATAAAATGCGTAGTCGCATAATATGACGTTTACCAATATTGATCCAATAAACAGCCTTCAAATTTGTACACAGAAGTGTTAAAAAATACCTGAATTTCAGTTTTATCTCACTACAGTTCATGTTCAAACCTTGTCTGCTCATGAAACTGTCAGCTGTATTAAATTTTATCCCCATTAAAATACAATACATAATAAAAGTAGATTTAATAAATAGTACATTTACTCTGTGTAAATGACAATATACAGGAACTGTATCTAAAATAAATAAATGCTAATTCAACAGGCTGGAAAAATAGAATAATATCTTATGTATGTGAATATATAATATCTTATATATTTCGTATATGTTGACGCTGGATGACGCACCCTGAAAACTGCACCGTTTGAATGGTTTCATGATGAAGAGCTGCTTAAAATTTATTTTTTCCTCTCTGTTGTAAATGTAAAAGAGTGTAAATGCCAACATCATATATGTCAAAATGATTGATGACTATCATGCAAAACAAGAGCACATTGATGTCATTAAATTAATTCCAACCATTACTCCTGGTCGGAGGCTTCCGTAAATATTTAGTTCGAACGTAGGGTTTCGTTCTACCTAAGTTTAATGGTGCAATGCTCAAATATTTAGTAGTGCGTAAGTTGTGACTTAGTGCCCATTTACGTCACAACTAGGCTAAGTTGTAACGTACATATAGCTGGTGCAATCGGCCCGCGTCACATGGATATTGATTTCTGTGCGCATGCATTAGATTTGTGTTTTCAGTTAAACTTTTCAAGCATTGATTGGGTGGGTTACTGCATTGCATTTAGATAGATTCATTTCTTTTTTCCAGGATTATCAATCTAAATGAATACACTGACAAATAATGTAAATTGTTAAAACTTAAACTTGAGATTTTAATAGTGCTCAGCAGATTTATACTGGAGCACGTGCCCCAGTACAAAGGGTATAGTGACGACCCTGGCATCCCTGCAGAATTTTTTAAGATTCTCAGATAAACTGTCCCCTCTTTTATTAAATATGAGTCATACAAATCTGGCATCCTCCCCCAAACCTATCGTAAGGCTATTATTCCCATTATTCCTAAAAAAGACAAAGACACTCTCCAGTGTATTACCATCCAAATTCTTTACTCTGCACAGATGTGAAACTGCTAGTCAAAGTATTAGCACCACGATTGGAACTGCTTTTATCAACTATTATTTCAACAGATCTCACAGGTTTTTCTGGAGGGGTTGTTTGGGTGGAGCATAAATTGTCTTTATATGCAGATTACCTTTTTCTGTGTGTCTCTGACCCAGCCAAATCTATTCCCTCTGTGCTAGCCTTGCTGACAGAGTTTGGTCAAATTTCAGGCTATAAGTTAAATCTGAATAAAAGTGAATTAATACCTATTAATAGTGCTGCCACAGAATACTGCCTGTCTTCACTGCCTTTCAAAGCATCTTTACATAGCTTCAAATATTTGGATGTGCATGTGACAAAAAGCTTTGCTAAATTATTTGAGCATAATTTTCCCCCTCTGCTCAGCCCCTTACACAAGATTTTCACATTGATCTCTTCTTCCTCTGTCCTTGGCCGGTAGAATTATCTGCATTAAGTTGAATGTGCTCCCCAATTTTTATATATATTTTTCAATGTATCCCTATTTTTAATCCAAAGTCTTTTTTCTCTAAACTTGATAGTTCTATTTCTCAATTCATATGGAATAGAAAGAATCCCAAGGACCCGAAAAGGCATCCTGCAGAAAACAATATATTTGGGTGGTTTGGCCCTCCCTAATTTTCTGCTCTACGCTACATCATGGTTAAGCATTGAGAATGCTTCATGCAAATCTTCCACTTTGAATGCTCTTTTATGTTTCCTGATTACACTC
Source organism: Xyrauchen texanus (assembly GCF_025860055.1). Taxonomy (NCBI): domain Eukaryota; kingdom Metazoa; phylum Chordata; class Actinopteri; order Cypriniformes; family Catostomidae; genus Xyrauchen; species Xyrauchen texanus. The sequence continues at coordinate 17,684,545 of NC_068288.1, forward strand.
TACATGCTGAATTACTCAGATAACATTATAGTAAATAAAATTTTCTTTTTAAAGTCTGGACTAATATATATAATATATATATATATTATTTATTTAGATTTTTTTGCCTTTCATGAAAAGAGAAACAAATTCCATACATTATAAGTACAAGTCAAACATTATACATAGCTATACTTATATGTATATGCACGCACACATGCATAAGCATATTAACATATACACATATCTGTCCATACATATTCACATATTATTATTATACCATGTGCATACCATACATACTTACAACAACCTACATATACCTTGGTCCTACACACCTCTTGGTAGAAAAAGTACACGTTCCCCATAAATTTAACGTTAACAAGAACTAAAACTAAAGGCAGTAACAATCTTCATTAACCTAATTATCGGATGTTATTAGACTATTTCCATAAGAATTTAATAAGCAATATCTAAGACTTTTTGAAGCACAGGGAGCACATATCTATCCCTGACCAATAAGCATTTCAAATTATATATCAAGGTTGCCATTTAAATATTTGATTGGGTTCCATTTTGTTTTCAAATGTCTTGGGTCTATTCAATAACATATCTCAGCTCTTCTAGAGGTAACACGTTGTTAAGGTCTCTGAGCCATGTTTCAAATGTGGGCACAGACTCTATTTCTGTCAAATTGGCTTCTTAGCCAAGATCATACATAATGAAACCGCTTATGACTGATATTTATTTCATATACTCGCTGTGTTCCCAAAAATGCAAATTTTTGGCTCTGGTGCTAAATTAGTTTTATATGCATCTGAGAGAAATGGCCAGAAAAAAACTCCAGAATGGCCAATTTATTTGACAGGACCAAAAAGCATGAGTCAACGTACCTTCCAAAATCTTGCATTTATTGCATGTAGAGGATACATTTGGGTAAATTCTATGTAGTTTGGTCGTCAAATAATGAAGCCTGTGGATAACTTTGAATTGAATCACAGCATGCCAAGCATTAATAATGCATTCATGAATTGAATTAACACAATTTTCCCATGAATCATTGATAAAATCTATAGCTAGCTCCTTTACCCATTCTCGCTAAGTAAGATCAGTATTTGTGTTCAATCTGTGTAGCAGTAGAGCATAAAAGAAGGATACTGCGCCATGTTCCATTGGACTGCAATTACTTTTCAAGATTTTCAAGAGTTTAATGTATCTAGGTATGTTTTTCGAATCCTGTGAAAGGCTTCCTAGTATAATCTCTAATTTGCTAAAATTCTGAAGATTAAAGGTCATACTTTAATTTAAGATGATTAAATGAACCAAATTTATTATGAATATACAAGTCTCTTATGGAAATTAAACCCTTCTGCCTCCACTGAAAGAAAACCTTCTCTTGTAAGCAGGGATAAAGGCATGGTTGTTACAAATTGGGCTGTCCAAATATATGTGTAGAAGATCTATAAATGATTTAATCCATTTACATATTTTCAGGGAATTATTTATTATTATGTTCCTATTATAAAAAGTTGAATCGATTTTTACCGGACTATGCAGCAATGCTTCTAAAGATGTCCTCCTACATGAGGTTCCCCGTCTGTCGCTCACTCGACGTTGTGTCAAAAAAGCGACACTAGGGGTCTCTCTTGAGAGCCTCGAGCATCTCTGAACTTGAGAAAAGGCCAATGAGAAATTGGCAGACAGAATTTGCATGTCCCACCCCCGGACATATGGGTATAAAGGGAAGCGGGCGAGCATCAGTCATTCAGGTTTTTGCACTGAGGAGCCGAGACAAAGGCATGGCCATTTACAGTGGTAGGTCTAGTGCTGTGGCAGGAGGGACACAATGTCTCGTCCTCAGGGAACGGAGGTTACGACAGTAACCATGACATTCCCCTTCTGTCAGCCAGGATGAGCCAGTCGTCTAGGTAATTGAGTAAGCGGGGCAAGGGCTGCCTCTACGACCTTCGTGAAGACGCGAGGGGAGAGGGACAGGCCGAAGGGGAGGACCTTGTACTGATCCGCCTGGCCGCCGAACGCGAACCGTAGGCAGGGTTGTTGTCGAGGCAAGATGGAGACGTGGAAGTACGCGTCCTTCAGGTCTACCACCGTGAACCAATCTAGCTGTGGAACGCAGGTAATAATCTGTTTCTGTGTATGAACGGGAGTCTGTACAAAGCCCGGTTGAGAACTCACAGATCCAAGATTGGACGCAACTCGCCACCATTTTTGGGTACGATGAAGTAAGGGCTGTAGAAACCCTTCTCCATATTGGCTGGAGGGACGGGCTTTATCATGTCCTTGAGATTAGAGTCATGATCTCTGCCCGTAAAGCACCAGGCTTTTTGCCTTGTACGGAGGTGGAGCGAATACCGCTGAAACGAGGCAGGAGCCGGGTGAACTGAATTGCTTAGCCAAGTCGGATGTTCCTGGCCAACCAGCACAGCGGGTTTGGTAGTGAAAGCCACGCGTCCAAACTCCATGAGAGGGGCACTAACGGGACGATCTCTTTTGACGTGCCGGGCAGGGCTTCATGGTGGAGGGAAGAAGGTAATAGTCAGTAGGCAAAAGAGCATCCTGAGGCTTGGGTGCTGAGAAAAGACTCAAAGCACTTACCTACCTCCACGCACCCGGCAGGGGGAGGGGTTAGAGACTGAGGAAAAGGTCCTTGAGAGACATCTTCGGAACTCGTCAGCAATGGTCTGCTGGGGCTGAGCAATCGCGGGTCCGGAGGCGAGGGAGCTACGTCTGGGGAGCCGGGACTGTAGAGTTTTGGGGCCAGGGTGCCGTGAGAATGGCGCGCACCAGCTGAATGCCCAGGAAGTGAGGAAATCGCTCTTTTATTGAGAATGTGGGTACCACAGCCCAAAGGCGGTGCGGCAAATTAAAGTAATGAAAACAAGGATTCTCCTCCTGGGCCTCCACCGGGGGACAGAGTGGTCTTGGTACCAGCTCCGGAGTGAACATCTGAATGCCTGGGTCACCTGTCTCAGGAGCGCTTAGGAGCTTTCTTGGTCCTGGAAGGGGTCATGGAGACGGGGGTCGTACGCCGCCTGCGTGGTGCTCGACGCTGGGGCTGAGAGCTGGGCCCGGTTTGATCCGGAGCTGCCTGCTTCTTGGTCGCAGGGGGATGCCCTCGGCGAGCAGGCGGGGTGCGGGGCATGCTGGCTGGGCGACGCCGTGTCATGATATGGGATATTGCCTCCTTCTGCTTCTTTACCACAGAGAACTGCTGGGCAAAGTCATCAACGGTGTTGCCGAAGAGGCCAAGCTGGGATATGGGGGTGTTGAGAAACCATTATTTGTCAACATCGCGCATCTCGACCATGTTCAGCCAGAGGTTACACTCCTAGACCATGAGGATGGCCATCGCCTGCCCGAGTGCCTACGCTGTGACTTTCGTAGCTCTGAGAGCGAGGTCGGTGACAGAGCGCAGTTCCTGCAGCACGTTGGGGTCGGGACTATCCAGGTGCAGATCTTAGAGTTCCTTGGCTTGCTCAATCCAGTGGGAAAAAGGAGAGATGCAGGGGGCGGCTGAAGTGGCATTCACCTTGAGAAAGAAGAGTCGCGACCTCAACACTACCATGGTCATTTTCTCGCAGTGAGTGCATGAAACATCCACGAACGCCGCCTCAGTGTGATCGCTGCCCAGGTACACGAGCAGCGTATGTGGCCATCGGTCTTGGAGAGAAATCGACCGCATCCAGGAACTACAAAGGGGCATAAGGGCATCTTGATAAAGACACGTCCTAAAAAGGACGTTCAACGCCTACTTTGTATTGCTCTTTTATGAGTGGAAAACTCAAACTCTTTTAGAGAAAATAAAATTCTTTTAGGAGGAGAACACTCTTTTAGGCAGATGGAAGCGTTGTCGAAGCGCCAAGTGGCATGGACTAAACAGAGTGCAGAGAGAGAGAGAGAATGCCAGCTGGAAACATGCCGTAGATCCAACAGCAGTGCTTCTCGCCAGTAGAGGTGAGTGGAACAGTGGTGAACTCAGCTTTGCTTTTGCACAACCGCTCGGCTCTGAAGAAAAAATCTGACTGACAGATGCACACCCGCTTCCCTTTATACCCGTATGTCCGGGGGCGGGCATGCAAATTCTGTATGCCAATTTCACATTAGCCTTTTCTCAAGTTCAGAGGTACGCGAGGCTGCCAAGGAAGACCCCTTGTGTCAATTCATTCGACACAACGTCGAGTGAGTGACAGAAGGGGAACCATGCATACTTTGGTGTCTTTTGTGAGGCCCAGTTCATTTCAATTGGTGCCAGAGTGATTCTCACTACAGGGACAAGAATCCCAAATGCACTTGTTGAAAATGCCCAATATGGTCTTCACACTCATCATAGACAGTCATCTTTTAAATATTTTTTTTTTATAAAAATATAAATATTTGAAGCATAGATCAAGGTCATTTGGTAACATTGCAAGATTCTTGACATAGTCTGGGTAAATGGGAAAATAAATTAAATGGGTAATTTATTTTTCTCCTCAGGTAAAGAGGTCATTTGAGTACAAGAAATATACACCATCAATTCAGCCTTCAGACCCAGAGTATGTGGAGATGAAAAGGAGCAATCTGGATTCCCAGGCCACTCCAAAGACTTTCATCAACCCTGAGTACCAATCTGCCAGTAAACTCAGAAATAAGTGATTGATCAGGTGTTAAGTTGCATTGCTCTCCATTATAATTTGCAAAGCTTTTTTAAAATAGAATGATTGATTGCTTCATGTTTTCGTTTATTAACATGTTTTCATGTGTAATTTTCTCCTTTGCCTTTTCTGTGAATGTGAGTGAACATCATTCTTTGTCCCTAACATCATCCACATAGATTTTAAATTCTTCAAGTGTGAAAAATGTTAATGACTTCAGCAGTTGAAGAGATATTATTAGTTGTTGAACAATGTATATGTCAAAGCAGAAACCTCTCTTGTGGTTCACAGTCTTGTTACTTCCTCTTTCACTTTACCATCTATGTGATCTTGTTTGTGTGTTTGCACATGCATTCACCAGATCGTGAAATTATGTAATCAAATGGTATACAATACAAGCTGATAAAAAATAGTTCAAGAGGTTAAAATAAATGAGGCATGTTTCTGCTCCGATGTTTGCATACTTGTCAATCTCTGCAGATGATAAACCTTGAAACTGAACATTATGCCAATTTGTCACGAACCCCTTTCCTCTGCCCCATCTCCGCTTCCTCGAGCACGCACCCATACACTCCGCGAGCGTGCTCGCTTCCCGCTCCCTCGCTCCGCCCCCTTGAGCGCGTACGCTCTTTTTCCTTATGCTATTGCGAGCTCTGCTCGTAAGCTATCTCCCCCCTCTGGCGCACTCGCTTCCCCCAGAACATTATGACCACCTACACTCACGCGCATCCTATCCCCACACATTAGATTCACCTGCACTCGTCTCGTCACCTTCATTGTTCACACCTGCACCTTCCCCTATAAATACCCAGCACTTCCGTTTCACGGGTGTTGGTTATTGTATGTATTTAGATTCCCGTGTTTATGCCCCCGCTAGTCTCGTCTAGTTTTGCCCCTGCTAGTCTCGTCTAGTTTTGACCTCCCCACTGTTTGATTACCTGTTTAGCTTGCCAACTCTCTCGTTCCCCTGTCTTTGTTCCCGCTAGTCTCGTCTTGTCCTTCGCCCTAGTTGTTAACTGTTTTCCCCGCTTATCGTTCACCTCCCTCATTAGATCTGCCCCCTGTTTATATCGTTGTTTCCCCGGCTTCCGACCTTACGCTCCCCCTCGACTACTCTCACTGGATTTCCCTTGTTTTGTACTTTTGCCCGCACTGCTTTTAATAAACATTAAAAGCAGTTTCATCCAACATTGTGACTGTCTCATCTTGTGTGTGTGTGACCGGGTTACAGAATAACCAACCTCACCGTAGACAGTCACAATGTACGCCACGGATTCGCGCAGCTCTCTAGAGCGGATTTTTGTGGCGTGTTCTGAGCGCGGATTTGCGGCTGGGAGAGATTACCACGCACTCACGGCCCAGGGACAGCAGGTAAGCACTTTGTTTGACTTTTGTCACCCTGTTCTACCTGTGTCTGTCCCTGAGCCCGTTGATGCTCCCAGCGCATTTCTGAGCGCCGTGAGCCTTCAGCCCCTGAGAGGTTTGACGGCTCTTCGGACGCTGACCAAGGGGTTTTTTGCGAGGCAGCGGTTATGTAACCCATAGCCCGCCCTTAACATTGTGGAGCCAGCGGCTCGACTCGTGTGTTTGCGCCAGGAGTCGACCCTTGGAGGATTATGTTGTGGATTTTTGTGCCCTGGCCAACCAGGTGAATTTTAATGAGGTGGCTCTGAAGACTATTTTTCAATGTGGACTGAATGAGCCAACCTCATCATTAATGCCTGGTGGTCGCTGCTCCCTCAACCTGGCTCAGTTTATTGACCTCGCCCTACTGTACGCTGGTTCCTCGTTTACTGTGGGGGAGGCAGATACTGAACCAGAGCTCTACACCACGGCCCCCGCTTTGAAGCCTACCACGGCCCCCGCTTTGAAGCCTGCCACGGCCCCCGTCTTGAAGCCTTACACGGCCCCCGTCTTGAAGCCTTACACGGCCCCCGTCTTGAAGCCTGTCACGGCCCCAGTCCCTAAGCCTGTCACGGCCCCAGTCCCTAAGCCTGTCACGGCCCCAGTCCCGAGGCCTGTCACGGCCCCAGCCTCGAAGCCTGGCACGGCCAGCGAGTCAACGCCCACGCCCGCCACGGCCAACCAGCCGGCGCCCACGGCCAACGAGCCGGCGCCCATGCCCGCCACGGCCAACGAGCCAGCGCCCATGCCCGCCACGGCCAACGAGCCAGCGCCCATGCCCGCCACGGCCAACGAGCCAGCGCCCGTGCCCGCCACGGCCAGCGAGCCAGCGCCCCTGCCTGCCACGGCCGGTGAGCCAGCGCCCATGTCTGCCACGGTCAGCGAGCCAGCGCCTGTAGCCTCGACCCCCCCTGAGCCAGCGCCTGTAGCCTCGACCGTCCCCATGGCCACGTCCCCTGTTGGCCGAAGACGTAAGAGAAGGAAGAGGGCCCCTTCTCCCCAGTCTCGTCTTGTGCTCAAGACCTCTGCTCCGCCCTCAGAGTCTTCCACGGCTCTGCAGACCTCTGCTCCGCCCTCAGAGTCTTCCACGGCTCTGCAGACCTCTGCTCCGCCCTCAGAGTCTTCCACGGCTCTGCAGACCTCTGCTCCGCCCTCAGAGTCTTCCACGGCTCTGTCGGGTTCTGCTCCGCCCTCAGAGCCTCCCACGGCTCTGTCGGGTTCTGCTCGCCCCTCTGAGCCCTCCCGGGCTCTGCCTCATGAGTCTCCAAGGGCCCCTCACGAGCCTCCTAGGGCTCCTCCTCACGAGCCTCCCAGAGCTCTACCCCTCAAGCCTCTCACGGCTTCGCCTCTCGAGTCTCTCAGGGCTCCATCCCTCGAGTCTTTCATGGCTCCACCCCTCAAGCCTCTCACGGCTTCGCCTCTCGAGTCTCTCAGGGCTCCATCCCTCGAGTCTTTCATGGCTCCACCCCTCAAGCCTCTCACGGCTTCGCCTCTCGAGTCTCTCAGGGCTCCTCCGCCTCTCAGGGCGTCCCCTCTCGAGTCTTTCATGGCTCCACCCCTCAAGCCTCTCACGGCTTCGCCTCTCGAGTCTCTCAGGGCTCCTCCGCCTCTCAGGGCTCCGCCCCTCGAGTCTCTCAGGGCTCCTCCCCCTCTCAAGCCTCTCAGGGCTCCCCCTCTCGAGTCTTTCAGGGCTCCTCCTCAAGCCTCTCAGGGCTTCGTCTCTCGAGTCTTTCAAGGCTCCCCCCCTCAAGCCTCTCGAGCCTCCCAGGGCTCGGCCACTAGAGGCTCCTATGGCTCTGCCTCCCGAGCCTCCTACGGCTCCCCCTCCAGAGCCTCCTACGGCTCCCCCTCCAGAGCCTCCTACGGCTCCACCTCCCGAGCCTCCCAGGGCTCGGCCACTAGAGGCTCCTATGGCTCCCCCTCCCGAGCCTCCTACGGCTCCCCCTCCAGAGCCTCCTACGGCTCCACCTACCGAGCCTCCCAGGGCTCGGCCACTAGAGGCTCCTATGGCTCTGCCTCCCGAGCCTCCTACGGCTCCCCCTCCAGAGCCTCCTACGGCTCCACCTCCCGAGCCTCCCAGGGCTCGGCCACTAGAGGCTCCTATGGCTCTGCCTCCCAAGCCTCCTACGGCTCCCCCTCCAGAGCCTCCTACGGCTCCCCCTCCAGAGCCTCCTACGGCTCCACCTCCCGAGCCTCTCATGGCTCTGCTCCCAAAGACTCCAGAGCTTCCTAGGGCTCCGCCTCTTGAGCCTTCCACGGCTCCACCACCCGAGCCTCCTACAGCTCTGCTCCCTAAGACTCCAGAGTCTTCTAGAGATTCGCCTCCCGAGCCTCCTGCGGCTCCGCCTCCCAAGCCTCCTACGGCGCCACCTCCCCCGGCTCTGCCTCCAGAGCCTACCAGGGCTTCACTCCTGGAGCCTTCTACAGCGCCACCTCCCACGGCGTCACCTCCCTCGGCTCTGCCTCCAGAGCCTTCCAGGGCTTCACCTCTGGAGCCTCCTACGGCGCCACCTCCATGGGCTCCACTTCCTGAGCCTTCCAGGCCTTAGCCCCTAAAGCCTCCTTCGGCTCCACCTCCAGAGCCCACCAGGGCCTCGCCCCTGGGGCCTCCTGCGACTCCACCTCCCTCGGCTCCGTCTCCTGAGCCTTCCTCGGCTCTGCCTCCGGAGCCCCCAGAGCCTCCCTCGCGCCGCCTCTTCTGTCTCTCAATTCCCCGCCTGCCGAGTCTCTCACGGCTCCGCCTTCCAAGGCTCAGTCTCCCAAGTCCTCCACGACTCCGCCTTTCACGGCTCCGCCCCTGAAACCTTTCCTCACTGGGTCTTGCCTGCTCCCCTTGTTACCGTTCCTCTACCTGTCCTGTGGCCTCTTCCCTGGCCTCCGGACCCTATTCCTGTCCGGTGGTCACCTTCCAGACCCCCGGACCCAGTCCCTGTCCTCCAGTCGCCTTCCAGACCTCCTGACCCAGTCTCTGCCCTATGGCTGCCCCCTAAACCTCCCGACAACCCGCCTGTCCACTATGTTCCCCTTGACCTTGCCTTGAACTGCCCATTGACCCCCATGGACTGTTTCATCTCCCTTTTGTGCCTTCTACCCCCGCGAGCTCACACGCTCGTTCTGCTCCCCTCGAGCTCTCACGCTCGTTCTGTCCCCTCGAGCTCTCACGCTCGTTCTGTCCCCACGAGCTCACACGCTCGTTCTGTTCCCTTCGCGCTCCTCGCAGCCGAGCGCGGCCGTCAGGAACTGTCCTATTCAGAGGGGGGAGTACTGTCATGAACCCCTTTCCTCTGCCCCATCTCCGCTTCCTCGAGCACGCACCCATACACTCCGCGAGCGTGCTCGCTTCCCGCTCCCTCGCTCCGCCCCCTTGAGCACGTACGCTCTTTTTCCTCCCTCGAGCACTCACGCTCCTTATGCTATTGCGAGCTCTGCTCGTAAGCTATCTCCCCCCTCTGGCGCACTCGCTTCCCCCAGAACATTATGACCACCTACACTCACGCGCATCCTATCCCCACACATTAGATTCACCTGCACTCGTCTCGTCACCTTCATTGTTCACACCTGCACCTTCCCCTATAAATACCCAGCACTTCCGTTTCACGGGTGTTGGTTATTGTATGTATTTAGATTCCCGTGTTTATGCCCCCACTAGTCTCGTCTAGTTTTGCCCCTGCTAGTCTCGTCTAGTTTTGACCTCCCCACTGTTTGATTACCTGTTTAGCTTGCCAACTCTCTCGTTCCCCTGTCTTTGTTCCCGCTAGTCTCGTCTTGTCCTTCGCCCTAGTTGTTAACTGTTTTCCCCGCTTATCGTTCACCTCCCTCATTAGATCTGCCCCCTGTTTATATCGTTGTTTCCCCGGCTTCCGACCTTACGCTCCCCCTCGACTACTCTCACTGGATTTCCCTTGTTTTGTACTTTTGCCTGCACTGCTTTTAATAAACATTAAAAGCAGTTTCATCCAACATTGTGACTGTCTCATCTTGTGTGTGTGTGTGACCGGGTTACACAATTGCACAAGTGATTTCTAAAAATTTTAAAAACATGTGTTTATGTGGCAAAGTGGGTTTTCTGTTCTGTGTTTCTTTCTTTCTTTCATTCTTCCTTTCTTTCTTTAACCTTTTAATATGCATACACCAAGTCACACTTGCCGTTTTTTTTTACATTAAGATGAATGTGCTACCCAATTTTTTATATCTTTCTCAGTGTATCCTTATTTTTATTCCAAAATCTTTTTTCTCCACACTTGATAGTTACATTTCTCAATTCATATGGAATAGAAAGACTCCCAAGGATCCGAAAAGGCATCCTGCAGAAAACAAAACATTTGGGTGGTTCGGCCCTCCCTAATTTTCTATTTTACTACTGGGCAGCGAATATGTGTTGTACCCTTCATTGGATTCATCCGAATAAATTAGACAACCCCCCAAAATGGTTAAGCATTGAGAATGCTCCATGCAAATCTTCCACTTTGAATGCTCTTTTATGTTTCCTGATTACACTCTCCATGCTGAATTACTCTGATAACATTATAGTAAATAAAATTGTCTTTTTAAAGTCTGGACTCTTTATATATATATATATATATATATATATATATATATATATATATATATATATATATATATCTTCTTTTTCTTTTTTCTTTCAAGAACAGGGAAACAAATTCCATACATTATAAGTACAAGTCAAACATTATACATAGCTATACTTATATGTATATGCATGCACACATACATAAGCATATTAACATATACACAAAGCTGTCCATACATGTTCACATATTCTTATTATACCATGTGCATACATACATACAACAGCCTACATATACCTTGGTTGTACACACATCTTGGTAGAAAAAGTAATAAGTAAACCAAATAAATAAAAAATTATATACAGGAAAAAGAAAAAAACTACTGCTGAATACACAACTTATCCTGTCTCATAGGATATTACACATTCCCTATACATTTTACATTAACAAGAACTAAAACTAAAGGCAGTAAAGCTTCATTAATCTAATTGTCAGCTGTTATTAGAATATTTCCATAAGAATTTAATAAGCAATATCTAAGACTTGTTGAAGCACATGGAGCACACATATATCCCTGACCAACAAGCATTTCAAATTATATATCAAGGTTGCCAATTAAATATTTTATTGGGTTCAATATTTTTTCAAATGTCTTGGGTCTATTTGATAAATATCTCAGCTCTTCTAGAGGTAACATGTTGTTTAAGTCTCTGAGCCACGTTTCAAATGTGGGCATAGACTCAGTTTTTTCATTTCTGTAAAATTGGCTTCTTAGCCAAGATCATACATAAAGAAACCGCATAAGACTGATATTTATTTCCTATACTTGCTGTGTTCCCAAAAATTAAAGTTTTTGGCTCAGGTAAAAAATTAATTTTATATGTTTCTGAGAGAAATTCAAATATTTTTTGACAGGACCAAAAAGCATGAGCCAATGTACCTTCCAAAATCTTGCATTTATTATATGTAGAGGATACATTTGGGTAAATCCTATGTAGTTTGGTCCTCAAATAATGAAGCCTGTGAATAACTTTGAATTGAATCACAACATGCCTAGCATTAATAAAGCAATCATGACTTTAATTAACACAATTTTCCCATGAATCATTAATAAATCTATAGCTAGCTCCTTTACCCAATCTCGCTAAGTAAGATCAGTATTGTTCAATCTTTGTAGCAGTAGAGCATAAAAGAAGGATAATGCGCCATGTTCCATTGGACTGCAATTACTTAAGAGTTTCAAGAGTTTAATGTATAGGTATGTTTTCGAACCCAGTGAAATGTTTCATAGTATAATCTCTAATTTGCTAAAATTCTATAGATTAAAGGTCATACTTTAATTTAAGATGATTAAATGAACCAAATTTCTTATGAATATACAAGTCTCTTATGGAAATTGAACCCTTCTGCCTCCATTGAAAGAAAACCTTGTCTTGTAAGCAGGGATAAAGGCATGGTTGTTACAAATTGGGCTGTCCAAACATATGTGTAGAAGATCTATAAATGATTTAATCCTTTTACGTATTTTAAGGTAATTATTTATTATTATATTCCCGTTATAAAATGTTGAATCGATTTTTGCCGGACTATGCAGCAATGCTTCTAAAGTTGTCCTCCTACAAGAGGTTCCCCGTCTGTCGCTCACTTCGATGTTGTGTTGAAGATGCGACACTAGCGGTCTCTCTTGAGAAATTGGCAGAGAGAATTTGCATGTCCCGCCCCGGACATATGAGTATAAAGTGAAGTGGGCGTGCATCTGTCAGTCAGGTTTTTGCACTGAGGAGCCGAGACAAAGGCACGGCCATTTACAGTGGTAGGTCTAGTGCTGTGGCAGGAGGGACACAACGTCTCATCCTCAGGGAACGGAGGTTACGACTGTAACCATGACGTTCCCCTTCTGTCACTCACTTGATGTTGTGTCGAATGAAGTGACACGAGGTGTCCCATTCAAAAAGGCCAAGCACTAGTCTGTGTTACGTGAATTGCTGAAGACAGGTGCAAGCAGGCTGCTGCGTGCTAGAGGCAACAGTGTCGACAGCACATAACCCTCCCCAATGCCCCCAAAAGAGATGTCATATAAAGACCTTAGGTTCCCAGCACCCCTGAGTGGGGAACAGGTGCTACATGACTAGCATGGTAGCAAGCCTGGCAGCTGCAGCCTTTTCTCTCTCTATGTTTCTCGCATAGGGTGTGAAGCTATGAAATGCGCTGTGATGAGCTCGAAGAGAGTGAGGCACTTGAGCGCCGACTGCGCACGCTCGTTGGTGAGACGCACTGTCTCTTGAGACTGAGTCTAACGCCATGCTGAGAAATGAGATGCTCTGAAATGGGGCAAGCTTGCTCTTTTCTCAGTTGATCTGAAGCCCTAGACGGCTGAGGTGCCTGAGCAGAGAAAAGACTCATAGCACTTACCTCCCTCCTCGCACCAGGCAGGGGGTGGGTTAGAGACCGAGGAAAAGGTCCTGCAGAGACGTCTTCGGAACTCATCAGCGATGGTCTGCTGGGGCTGAGCAGTCGCGGGTCCGGAGGCGAGGGAGCTGTGTCTGGGGAGCTGGGACTGTAGAGATTTGGGGCCAGGGTGCCGTGAGAATGGCGCGCACCAGCTGAATGCCCAGGAAGTGAGGAAATCGCTCTTTTAGGCAGATGGAAGCGCTGTCGAAGCGCCACGGGGCGCGGAGTAAACAGCGTGCAGAGAGAGAGAATGCCAGCTGGAAACACACCCTAGATCCAACAGCAGTGCTTCTCGCCAGTAGAGGAGAGTGGAACAGTGGTGAACTCAGCTTTGCTTTTGCACAACCGCTCGGCTCTGAAGAAAAAATCTTACTGACAGATGCACACCCGCTTCCCTTTATACCCGTATGTCCGGGGGAGGGCATTGCAAATTCTGTCTGCCAATTTCACATTGGTCTTTTCTCAAGTTCAGAGGTACACGAGGCTCCCAAGTAAAACTCCTTGTGTCAATTAATTCGACACAACTTCGAGTGAGTGACAGAAGGGGATCCATGCATACTTTGGTGTCTTTCGTGAGGCCCAGTTCATTTCAACTGGTGCCAGGGTGATTCTCACTACAGGGACAAGAATCCCAAATGCACTTGTTGAAAATGCCCAATGTGGTCTTCACACTCATCATAGACAGTCATCTTTTAAATCTTTTTTTTTTATAAAAATATAAATATTTGAAGTATTGATCAAGGTAATTTGGTAACATTGCAAGATTCTTGACATACACTGGGTAAATGGGAAAATAAATTAAATGGGTAATTTCTTTTTCCCCAAAGGTAATTTGAGTACAAGAAATACACACCAACAATTTAGCCTTCAGACCCAGAGTATGTGGAGATGAAAAGGAGCAATCTGGATTCCCAGCCCACTCAAAGACTTTTATCAACCCTGAGTACCAATCTGCCAGTAAACTCAGAAATATGTGATTGATCAGGTGTTAAGTTCATTGCTCTCCATTATAATTTGAAAAGCTTTTTTAAAATAGAATGATTGATTGCTTCATATTTTAGTTTATTTAACATGTTTTCAAGTGTAATTTTCTCCTTTGTCTTTTCTGTGAATGTGAGTGAACACCATTATTTGTTTGTCCCTAACATCATCCACATAGATTTTTAATTCTTCAAGAACAAAGTGTGAACAATTTTAATGACTTCAGCAGTTGAAGAGATAGTATTCATTGTTGAACAATGCGTTGTCAAAGCAGAAACCTCTCTTGTGGTTCACAGTCGTGTTACTTCCTCTTTTACTTTACCTTCTATGTGATCTTGTTTGTGTGTTTGCACATGAATGCACCAGATCATGAAATGATGTTATCAAATGGTATACAATACAAGCTGATAGAAAATACTCCAAGAGATTAAATTAAACAAGGCATGTTTCCACTCTGGTGTTTGTATACTTGTCAATCTCTGCAGATGATAAACCTTGAAACTGAACAGAATGCAAATTGCAAGAGTGTCTGATTTCTAAAAGTTTGAACAAAATGTGTTCCCCTTCTGTCGCTCTCTCGACGTTGTGTCAGATAAGCGACACTAGGGGTCTCTCTTGAGCGCTGAAATAGGCCTCTGACTTATGAAAAAAGGCCAATGAGAAGTTGGCAGACGGTATTTGCATACCCTGCCCCCAGACATACGGGTATTTAGGCGGGCAAATACGGGAGTTCATTCAGAAAATTTATTCGGAGCCGATGGTCGTGCATGCAGTCTGCTGCGAGTCACACACCAGTTCCTGTTTATTCCTCTGACGCTCTGCATGCTGTTGGATTCGACGGCGATATAACAGCAGCTTTCTCCTTCCTTGCACGGCTGTGCATTGTTGCCCCTGGGCGCTTCGACAGCGTAGACAACTCGAAAGAGTTATATAAAATAGCAAAACACAGCGGCGTTGAACGTCCTTTTCAGGACGCGTCTTTTTAAAGACGTTTTTTCTGCCCCTGTGTAGTTTCTGGATGCGGTTGATTTCTTTGGTACTAATAGGTGCTTTGCGTACCTATTTGGACCGCACGCAGAGACCTAGTCGTTCTGAGCAGCTCTTTGTCTGCTTCGGGGGACAGCAGAAAGGGAACACTGTCTCCAAACAGAGGCTCGCCCACTGGGTTGTCAACGCCATTTCATTGGCTTATCACACCAAGTGATATAAGCTGCTCTGATTAACAGGAGCTTGCCCTGGGCCCAAAGGAGAATCTGCCATGCCGGCCTGTTCAGCTGGTGTGAACGTAGACCTCCTTGATGATTTATGTAAGAGACTACCGCTGTGTTGTCCACCCGCACCAAGACATGGCAGCCTCTGGAGGAAGTATTTCAGGGCCAGAAATACAGCCATGAACTCGAGACAGTTAATGTGACAATTGAGCGTGACGATGACCCTTCCATTCCCCTTGAGCTGGACGAACACTTAAGACCGCTACCCAGCCCGTCATGGAGGTGTCTGTCGTTATCAACCTGCGATGGCAAGACGCACCTAGACTGAGACCCAAAGTGAGGAACCGGGGTCTGAACCACATAGAAAGGGTACGTAGCACATGGTGCGTAACCCTTATCAGCCTAGTGGATTGGCCCTTGGATGAAATCCCCTGGCTTTGAGCCACAACTGAAACGGTCTCATGTGCAAAAAGGCCCAAAGGGATAACCGAGGACGCAGTTGCCATGAGGCCTAGTAGTTGTTGATACTGACAAACAGTGCAACCTTGGCCTAACCTGACTTTGCTCAGGGTGTTCTGAATGGACTCGATTTGAGCAGGAGACAATTGTGCCCGCATTGTGATCGAATTCCAAACGATCCTCAGATAGGTAGTTTTCTGAGTGGGAGAAAGGATGCTTTTCTTGGCATTGAGCCTCAAACCCAGAGAAACCGGATGAGTTAAGATGATATCCCTGTGCTGTAATGCCAGTTCTTGTGACTGTGCTAGTATCTGCCAGTCGTCAATGTAATTCAGAATGCGGATGCCCCGGAGTCGCAAAGAAGCCAGTGCTGCATCCATGCATTCTGTGAATGTGTGGGGTGATAAGGCTAAACTGAATGGAAGAACCCGATATTGGAAAGCTTTGTCCTGAAAGCAAACCTCAGGAACTTCCTGTGTTGTGGCAGATTTTCTATTTGAAAATTGATCATGACCAACCAATCGCGATGTTGGATTGATGGTTAGCGATGTTGGATTCACGACCGTCTTGACGGTTAGCATCTTGACGGTTAGCATCTTGCACCCTCGGAGCGATTCAAGCCTCGAAGGTCTAAAATCGGATGCAACCCCCCATCCTTCTTGGGAACCAGGAAGTATCTGCTGTAGTAACCTGACTCTCTCTCTGGAAGGGGAACATATTCTATGGCCCCTTTGACCAAGAGATTGACAGTTCTTTCCACAGTAAACATGCTTGCTCCTGTTTCACGGTAGTGGGAACCACACCATTGAAACGTGGAGGATGGCGAATTAATTAAATTCTGTAGCCTTTTTCTACTGTTCTTAGATCCACTTAGAAACAACTGCCACTAGTTTCCATGCTGCCAGGTTCTCTGAGAAGGGTATCGATTCTGACACTTGGGGATGTCGAGTGTCCTGTGTCCTGGAATATGGCAGGAAGCAACGGAACACCCAACATTTAGCTGGAAACCGCTAACTCCCGAAACACCAGAGGAGGCGGGAATGGAGCGGTTTCGTGGGGGTATCAGGAGGGTAAAGGTGGATGTTTCATGTGAAACATCCCAAGGGGGGGCTACCCCCACAAGGCTGGATGCAAAACCGTCAGGGTTTTTTTCCTTTTTAGAAATAACTGCCCTGAGGTCTTGCTTTGGGGGCTGCTGAGGGTGACGAACCGGCCCCCAGTCTTTACGAGGGGGAGCATGATTTCCGACGCTTTGTTTTTGAGCCTCCCGTCTAAAAGGACCGGGGCGGGGCTGGGTGGCTGACGGCCCCTCCCCCTGAGTGCGGCGAGGAAGGAATTGCCTGAAGGCTTCCTCGTGGCTTTTTGCCTCTTGGAACCTGTTGATAACTACATTCATAGCATCACCAAATAAGCAAGAAGGCAAAACCGGGGCATCGAGAAGGAAAACTTTGTCCTTATCTCTGATATCAGACAGGTTGAGCCATAAGTGTCTCTCTGTGCTGATTAAAGCAGACATAGACCAGCAGTCTGCTTGGTGGTGCGGAGAGACAGATCCGTGCTTGACAAAGCTCAGAGAAAGCCACTTTGTTGACCGTGTTGCCCGCACTCAGGTCCTTCAACAGATCAGCCTGGTACGCCTGTAATACTGCCATAGTGTGCAGGGCAGCACCAGCCTGACCTGCAGCCTGATAAGCCTTCCCCACAAGTGTGTAGGTGGTCCTGCACGGCTTTGTGGGGAGAGTGGATCTCTTTAGTGATGATGTCGAGCCAGGCGAGAGATAAACCACAAGTGTCTCTTTTACCGGTGGCATCAACGAATAGCTTGGCAACATGTTGATGTCGCGGGCACGAAGACACATGAAGTAAAAAGATTCCTCCATGAACGAGAAAGCTCGTCATGGAGGTCATCAAAGAAACGAACGGTCTGATATAGCATTCCCTTTTTTTTTTGGGCCACCAGACAGAAATCTGCAAATCGGTCTCTTGTTCACGTGGCCAGTCTGGCTGTAGTCTGGCCACAGCCCGAGTAACCACCTCGAGTAATTCCTCAGCTGCTTTATTATTGTGCGTGGAATGTTCAGAGGTTCAGCGTCCCCCTCGTGAACCGAAGAGGCGCCAAGGCGCGCTTCAGGCTTACGAGAAGGATCAGCTTGATCTGGGGAGAGAGCGAGCGATAGGGATGGACCCGTCTCTCGTTCCTCAGCCAGATCTATGCAAGAGCCCCACGATGAAACAGTGGGTGCTGGCTCTTGGAAGTAAGCGAGACAAGTGTGAACCATTTTGACTGTAAACAGATCGCAATGCCTGCACCCGCCCTGCTGCAACGCAAAGGCAGCATGCTCTACCCCCAAACACACAAAACTAAAAATGGTGTGTGTTCGTTTCGGCCATAGAGCATAAACATGGGAACATACACCGCTTGCTTTGTTCCCTTTACAAAAAGCTTCACTATGATGCTGCGCTGCTAAGGGCTACGGGGAACCGAGCTGAATAATGTGTGCAATACGTCAATGAACATTGACCGAAATTTATAGCCTCAGCTGATGTAATCATTAGATGCACCTGCGCCCAGGCTATAAATGGATACGTCATTAGGTGTCGTCAGAAACTCTTTTTTCAGAGCGATTCTGTTTCTGTGTGTTTTACAAAGCCTGTCAAAACTTTCTTTCCTCTGTTAGGAGTTAGAATTGGTTAGACAGTGTGCAGTGAATATTTTCCTCTTTTCTCTTCTGTTTAGAAAATATTATATATATAAATATTTCTAAAAAAAGAAAAGAAAAAAAAGAGAGAATGACTGAAAGCCACAAACACTGCATAAGTGTTTGCTCTGTTTGTTTGGGGGTAAGAGCACGCTGCTCTCGCGTTGCAGCAGGGCGGGTGCGAGCACTGCGATTTGCCTTAATAGGCAAAGTGCTTCGTGCTCGCCTCGCTTGCTTCCGGGAGTCAGCACTCACGAAAAAAAAAAAAGATCGTTCCTGGGGCTCTTGCATGGATTTGGCTGAGGAGCAAGAGACGGGTTGATCACTTTCTCTCACTCTCTCCCCAAACCCAGCTGGTCCTTCACAAGATCTCGAAGCACGTTCCGACGCTTCTTCGGATCATGAGGAGGATCGCGATTCTCTTCCCGCCTCCGAGCTTTCCGTCCGCGTTAAAAAAAATCTACGGAGGAATTGTTCGATGTTGTTACTCGTGCGGTTGCCAGATTGGACTGGCCACGTGAAAAAGAGACCCCCAAATGCTCCAAATTAGGGGATAGATTTTATCTTCCAGTCTAAGAAAGGGTACGCTTCATGGGTCCCTTCCCTTGTTTGATAACCTCCATGAAGAGCTTTTTCGCTCATGGAGAACCCCTAAAAAAAAAAAAAAAAACAATATATATTTTTTCTTCCCGTGTTCACATACCCTCGATGTCATTATATTCGACTATCGTGGGTGCTGAGGCACGGGGGTATTCAGTGATGCCACCGGTCGAAGAGACGCTTCCACGCTATCTCTCGCCGGGCTCGGCATCGTCACTTAAGAAGCCCTCTCTCCCCTCAAAACCTTGTAGGACAACCTCCACTTTAGTGGGAAGGGCTTATCAAGCAGCAGGTCAGGCTGGTGCTGCTCTGCACACTATACTGTTTTACAGGCATACCAGGCTGACCTCCTGGACGACCTGAGTGTGGGTTCTGCGCTTGACGAGCAAGCCTCAGACCCGCCTCGGTCCTGACTGAAGGGAGGCTCAAAAGCAAAGCGTGGCAAGTCGTGCTCCTCCTCCCAGGGATTGGGGACAGTCTCGCCGCCCTCGCCAGCCCCCGAAGCAAGACCTCAGGACTATAAATTCTAGTAAGAGAAAACCCTGACGGTCTTGCGCCTATATTAGGGGGTAGCTCCCCTTGGGACGGGGCGCGTGCTTCACTTCACCCCTCCCGGTACCCCCTCGAAGCCCCTCCATTCCCGCCACCTCTTGGTGTTTCGGGTTACAGAGGCTTCCGTCAAAATTGGGTGTTTTCGCTGTTCCTGCATTTTATTCAGGACGCGAAACACTTGACAACACCTCAACAGGAAGTGTTAAAATATAATACCCATCTCAGAGATCCTGGCAGCGTGGAAACTTCTTCCAGATATATTCTTTTCTGTGGGTCTTATAAGGGCGTCAGGATTTAATTCACTCGCTGCTTTTCCGTGTTTCAACGGCGTGTTCTCACTACCGTAAACCGGATTTCTTTTTATGTAAAAAAAAACTCAATCTCCTGGTTAAAGGGGCCATGGTATGTGTTCCCCTTCCAGAGAGAGAGTTAGGTTATTACACTAAATACTTTCCGTTTCCCATGGAGGGTGAGGGGTGGCGTCTGGCTTAGATCTTAAAGCTTGAACTACCCATGGGTGTTCAAGTCCAAGATGATGCCTGTCAAGACGGTCATGTCTCAAGCCCTACAACTCGTTTGGCTGGTCACTATCGATCTTATGACGCACTTCTATACTTCATTTAGAAGTTCTGCCACAACATGGAAAGTTCCTGAGGTTAACTTCTGGGGCGAAGTCTTCCAGGGTCAGGTTCTTTCACTCAGCCTAGCCCTTTTTACCCGCACATTCACAATGCATGATGTAGCGCTGGCTCCTTGCGACTCCGGGGCATCTGCATTCTGAAATATGTAGACGACTGGCTGATCCTAGCGCAGTTCCATGAACTGGCAGTTCAGCACAGGGACATCGTCTTAGCTCATCTGTTTCTCTGGGGTTGAGGCTCGACGCCAAGAAAAGCATCCTCTCTCCCACTCAGAACACTGTCTATCGGGGCATCGTATCGAGTTCAATCACAATGCGGGCACAACTGTCTCCCGCTAGGATTGAGTCCATTCAGATCACCCTGAGAAAAGTGAGGCTAGGTCAATGTTGCACTGTTATCAGTATCAACGATTTCCAGGTCTCAGGGCGACCTTGTCCACGGTGATCCCTCTGGACCTTCTGCTCATGAGACTGTTTTTGTTGTGGCCAAAAGCCAGGGGATTTCTTCCAAGGGCCAAAACCCCTAGGCTCAAAAGGGTTACGCGCCTCAGGCTTCGTTCCCTTTCTATGTGGTTCAGACCCCGGTTTTCTGCCTTGGGTCCCACTCTAGGTGCGTCTTGTTGTCGCAGGCTGCTAACGACAGACGCCTCCCTGACGGGCGGGGTAGCGGCCTTAAGTGGTCATCCAGCTTAAGGGGATAGGAGGGTCGTCAGCTTGGTTGTCACAGTCACTGTCTCGGGTTGATTGCTGTATTTCTGGCCCTGAAATACCTCCTCCTGAGGCTGCCATGTCTTGGTGCGGGTGGACAATACAGCGGTAGCCTCTTACATAAATCATTAAGGAGACCCACGTTCTTGTCAGCTGTATTTCTGACACGTCAGGTTCTCCTTAGGGCCCAGGGCAAGCACCTGTCACTCAGGTCAGTTATATCCGTGGATGCCCGTATATGGGAGCAGATTTAGGGTCCAGGCAGAAAATACCAACGGGGAAGTTAAGAACTCCCCCCTAAGGTAGTAGTTGCCCAGAGTTCGCCAGCAAGGGTTTTTGCCTCTTACTGATAGCACCGCGCTGGCCGAACAGGGCTTGGTTCTCGGAGCTAATCTCTTCCCTCGACGGCTCGCCTTGGGCGATTCCGAACAGGAAGGATCTTCTATCTCAGGCACAGGGCAATATTTCATCCCTGCCCCAAATTGTGGAATCTTTCATGTTTGGCCCCTAAGGGTACCAACTGAGGGACACAGGGCTCTCTCCTGAGGTTATCGAGACCTTTTTAAATGCCAGGCTTTTTCCACTTGGAACAAGTTTTGGTGAGATCTTAAGGCAGAAGAGGACCTCTTCGCCTCTATGAATAGCGCAATGTCTCCTCTACTTCTCCCTGAAATCACCCAGCCCCCTTGGGTCTGGACGTTAAGACACATACATGACCCAGAATGCATCTGTATGCGTTTCTTTCCCTGGTTTCTCTGCTCCCGGGAGTCTTGGCAATGTTCACCAGCAAGGGTCTTGCCTCCTATTAATGGCGCTGCGCTTGCCAAACAGGATATATTTCTCGGAGTTAATTCCTCTCCTCGACGGCTCGCCTTATGCGATTCCGAACAGGGAGGACCTTCTCATCCTTGGCCCGAATTGTGAAACCTTTCATGTCTGGCCCCTAAGGGTACCAAATGAGGTTCACAGGGTTTTCTCTTGAGGTTATCGAGACCATTTCAAGTGCTAGGGCTCCCTCCACTTGGAACTGATCTGGGTAGATTTTACAGGGCAGAAGAGGACCTCTTTGCTTCTGTTGATAGCGCAATGTCTCCTCTACTTCTCCCCGAGTCGGCCAGCAACCCCCCGCCCCTCGGGAGGGGCTGATCGTAGTAACGCATTCATAGCACAAATGCGCCTGCATGCGTTTCCCTCTACTAAAGTTCTTATTACAGAACCAGCTAACTGCCAGTTTGCTTCAGTTCTGGATTTTCTGTAGAAAGAACTGTCAGCGGGCACTTGCCTCGCCACTGCCAGGTTCTATGTGGCCACTGCAGTTTGCCATGGCTTGGTGGGCGGGGTGCCCTCAAAGAGGCATCCTTATTATTGCCCGGGCCTACGAGGCGCACGGTCAAGCTTCGCCAGTAGGTTTTAGGGCACACTCTACCAGAGGGCTCTCCTCCTCTAAAACCTTGGCTAGAGGTCTCCCTCTGCAGCAAGTTTGTAATTCGGCAGATTGTCCTCTCCACACACATTCATTAGATTTTTATAGTTTGGGTGTTCTGCCACTCCGGGCTCTTATGACCTAGAGTCGACATCTCAAACTCATGTCTGGACAAGTTTGTGATGCGGCAGGCTGGTCCTCTCCGCTCACATTCATTGGACTTTTTTAGTTTGGATGTTCTGCACTCCGGGCTCTTATGCCCTTGAGTCGACATCTCAGCTCATGCCTGAACAAGTTTGTGATGTGGCAGGCTGGTCCTCTCCACTCACATTCATCAGTTTTTATGACAAGTTTGTGTTGCGATAGGGTTCTCTTCGCACACATTCATCGAACTTTATGGGTTAGATGCTTTGCTACTCCGGACTCTTATGTCTGTGAGTCGACATCTCAGCCCATGCCTAAACAAGTTTGTGATGCGGCAGGCTGGTCCTCTCCGCTCACATTCATCAGTTTTTATGACAAGTTTGTGTTGCGATAGGGTTCTCTTCCCACACATTCATCAAACATTATGGGTTAGATGCTTTGCTACTCCGGGCTCTTATGCCCTTGAGTCGACATCTCAGCTCATGTCTGAGACCTATTGCATTTTTGTGAGTACACTGCACAACCGTAGGGGTCCGGACAGCCCCAAGTGTGGCGGCGTGGGTATTGCGTTCCTAGTAGCGCTTAGCTGCGCAGCATCATAGTGAAGCTTTTTGTAAAGGGAATGTCTCGGGTTACATGTGTAACCCTTGTTCCCTGAAAAAAGCAGAACAAGATGCTGCGCTGCTTTGCCGCACTGGGACATCCCAGGACTGCTCTTCAAAAAGAAGTATCTGACGACACCTGGTGACGTATCCATTTATAGCCTGGCCGCAGGTGCATCTAATGATTACATCAGCCGAGGCTGTAAATTCCGATCAGTGTTCATTGACGTGTTGCACACATTATTCAGCTCGGTCACAACTAGGGTTGTTCCCCGTAGCGCTTAGCAGCGCAGCATCTCGTTCCACTTTTTTCAGGGAACAAGGGTTACACATGTAACCCGAGACGTTTTTCAGTCATTCTTTTTCTTCTTTTTTTTAAAGAGAAGAGAATGAGAAAGGTTTCTGCGCACTGCCTAACAATTCTAACTCCTAACAGAGGAAAGTAGAAAGTTTCTGACAGGCTCATGAAACACACACACACAGAGTGATCTGAAGACAAAAGATCTGACGATGCACCTGTGACGCATCTATTTATAGCCCTGCTACAGGTGCATCCAATGATGTCACCGGCAGAGGCTTTAAATTCCGGTCAATTTTCATGGACGTGTTGCACACATATTCACAGCTGGTCACACCTAAAGTTGTTCCCAAAGCGCTAACTCTGCGCAGCATCATAAGTGTAGCTTTTTGACAGGGAACACGTTGTTTAAGTCTCTGAGCAACATTTCTAATGTGGGCACAGACTCAGTTTTTTCATTTCCCACCACGACGCTAGTCCTTGGGTAAGCACGACTTAATTATTAGGTTCCTTAGAGGCACCCGGAGTTTGAATCCTCCCTGGCCAAGCCTGTTCCCCTCCTGGGATCTCTCAGTGGTCCTCTTGGGCCTTCAGAGACCCCTCTTCGAACCGCTTGACTCAGTTGAGCTTGAGGCCCTCTCCTTGAGGATAGCCCTCCTGATCGCGCTAGCCTCCATCAAGAGGGTTGGGGACCTGCAAGCATTCTCTGTCAGCAAACCCTGCCTGGAGTTCAGTCCGGCAGACACCCATGTCATCCTACGACTGTGACCGTGCTATGTGCCCATGGTTCCTATGACCCCCTTCAGGGACTGTGGAGTGGAGGGAGGCGAGGCCGGGCTAGAATGTTGCACGCCCGGTCCCCAATCGGCCTGATGGGGCGCGCGAGGGATAAAGACGGCCGGTGACGAGGGTTCGAGAGAGAGAATTACGGGCATGTCCGTCGTGTGTGTTTATGTTTGTGCTTTTGGTTTTAAGTTTAATTAAATATTATTTATATTGACAAGCCGGTTCTCGCCTCCTCCTAGCCCATCATTAACCCCCTTACATTGGTGCTGCAAACCCGGGAAGGTGGAGGGATGCCCGTCGCATATTCCTCGACACTACCGTCCACCCAGGGGAGCGCCACTACAATCTGCCGGGTGACAGAGTAGCCCGACCGACCGGACACAGGGAACGACCGTCGTCCGCGGGGTGAGTGGGGACTGGATTCCCTGACCTCCTGGAGCGATGGAGCCGCTGCCAGGGGCGAAGGAGTGCCCTGCCATCCCCCAGAAACGCGGAGGGGTCAAGGTTAAACCACCGTCTGTGAGGGGAGGAGGGAAGTAACCCCCAGATCGCCTGGAATGGTAGGTCCGCTGCCAGGGGCGGAGGAATGTCCCCTAGGTGCCGCCAGAAAAGCGGAGGGGCGTCCTGTCAGCTGGGGGTCGGAGATTTGACTCCGGTTCGCCCGGAGAGGAGCGGCTGTCGTCCGCCATAGAGAGTGGCGTAGTGTTCGAGGACCACGCGACGGTACATTAGAGAACCGGTGAGTGAGCTTCTTCTCTCCTCTCTCTCTCTCTGTCGCAACGTGTTGGCCTTTTCCCTCGCCTATTTTTTGTTGTTGTTGTTTTCCCCTCCTGTCTCCTCCCAGGTCGAGTAAGGCGGGGATGACCTGACGGGGCGCAAAGAACGCCCCTCCCCACGGAAGGGGGGGGGTGTAGGTCATGCCGGTAGCACTCCGGTCTGAGGTAACGCCGGGAGGAATGTGGAGCAGAGGGGGGCAGGGCTGGGCTAGAATGTCGCACGCCCGGTCCCCAATCGGCATGATGTCCCCAATCGGCATGCCGGTTCTCGCCTCCTCCTTGCCATCATTAACCCCCTTACAGGGACCAAGTAGTGAACCAGCAAGCGAAGCTGCCCCGAGAGGAGGCAGACCCAGCCTTTTCGTTGCGGTACGTGATTTGCATACTTATGTGGACTGCAAGCAGAGCTTTAATGTTCTGAGCAGCTCTTTGTCTGCTTTGGTGCACAGCAGAGAGGGAACACTGTCTCCAAACAGAGGCTTTCCCACTGGGTCATTGATGCCATAGCCTATCACACCAAGGCATATCACACCAAGGCCGTGCCTGCCCCCTTACGGGTTCAAGCACACTCTACGAGAAGTGTGGCATCCTCGTTGGCACTGGCCAATTACGAGATATTACAATTTCAGGGCTGAGTCAGTCTCGTCCCTTGTTTTCTCAGGTCCGAGTCAGTAGAACTCAGTAACGTGGAACAACTGACCGTGTGTACCGCTTTCACATAGCGCCTTTTCCCTCCACTGAGGCGCTCACATGCGCTCTTATCCCAGGAGATCCCACTAACTCGGCTCCTGGATGACTCCTCCCTAGCCCTCATGTCCATGAATTCAGCTGAGGAATTCCCCGATCAGACCCACTACGGGTACTGAAACTACTCTGTAATGGAATAGGTGCTCCACAGGATGGGCCCCTGTGTGGATTAATCCACTTGTGTGTATTTTCCACGGTACAGTCCCCTTAGGAGCGGACCGCATTTCCCTTGGGAAGTCCCCTTGGGCAGTCTAGGTTACTATTGTAACCTTCGTTCCCTGATGGAGGGAACGAGACATTGTGTCCTCCCGGCCATGATGCTGAACTGTTATGGCCGAACCTCATTTTCGGCTCCTTAGGGCAAAAGCCTGAATGGACAGACTCATTTCCCTCCCTTTATACCTAAATGTACGTGGCGGGACATGCAAATTCTGTCTGCCAATTTCTCATTGGCCTTTTCTCAAGTTCAGAGATGCATGAGGCACTCAAGAGAGACACCTAGTGTCGCTTCTTCGACACAACGTCTCGTTCCCTCCATCAGGGAACGGAGGTTACAATAGTAACCTAGACGTTCTTTCTTACCAAACCCATTCCGGCATTGGAATGGGTTTCCCCGTTATTTTCACTAGTTTGTCTCCAACAGGAAAGGGATTAACGGCCCAATATTAACCTCTGAAGTAGGGAAGACTACTCCTTTTGCATTTGATTTACACAGGTGTTTTTTAGATATTCTGACTGCTTTATAATCCCATATAAAAGGAATATTTTTTACTATAATTTTGCAAATAACTTTAACGGTGTGAGAATTGGAATGAAATAAATAAATATAAGAATCGAGGTAGAGTCACCATTTTGATTGCATTAATCTTTCCTGCCATAGACATAGGTAAAGTCCTCCAAAATTTAAGATTATTTTTCAGCTGATTCATTTTTATATGCCCATTTGTTTTAAGTAATGCATCTGCAGATCTTGTAATTGTTTAAATGGAGAAGAATTAAAAAAACATTTGTCAATATACAACATTCTGCCTAATACTTTCTTCCAGGGGTTCCATCGCTAGTGCAAATAGATAGGGGGAAAGGGGACAGTCTTGTCTTGTTCCCTTATATGAGAATGGGGTTTACAATGTCAAATTTGTAAGAACCGAAGCCTCCGGTTTATCATACAAGATATTGATCTATTGGATGAAATTGGCCCAAAATCCAAATATTTTAAGCATAGCAAACATGAAAGGCCATTCAATTTGATCAAATGCATGTTTTGCATCTAATGAAATCAAGCATGCTTTAGTTACGTGTTTTGTATACATTATATTATAAAGACGTCTCAGGTTCGACTGTATGTGTCGATAAATCCAGTCTGATCTTGATTTAAGATTAAACATATATCATTTTTCAGCCTATCCTTCATTCCATTGGAATAAGCGAGATTGGGTGATATGAGGACATCTTCATTTTATCCCTTCTGGTATTATAAATTCCTCCTCTAACATTCTAACAGCTTTATGTTAGATAAAAATGTATTTAACAGGTGGTTTACTTCGGCACATCTGCGCACACAAAATTTACATTCAGTGTGTGCCACTGCCACCTCCTGAGTGGTATTGTGTTTATCCTCCACAGTGTGTAGCTGACCATCTCCCCCAGCTTCCTGTTCTCCCTCCTTAGTGTGAAGCTGATCACTTTTTCCAGCCTACTGTTCTCTCTCCTCAGTGTGTAGCAGACCATCTCCTCAAGCCTGGTGGTCCATAGTATCAGCTGGCTGTAGTGTGTGTTTCCTTATTTGTTCCCGCTTCATCTCGCAGAGCATGCAGTGTCTGTGTGGCTCAGATGTAAGGATGGTGCCCAGTCTGGGTCAGTCTCCATCATCTCGTATGCAGGTTGACCTGAAATAACATGAAAATTTTTTTAGCTAGCTACATAACATAGGACCAGAGGTGTTAAAAGTACTTTAAAATTAAGTTCAAGTATGGATACTGAGTGAAAATTTTAATAATCTAAAACTCAAAATATTTACACCCCTGCATAGGATGATTGCATGACATTTTACAGTATTAATAAGACCAGATTAACCCATGTCTGCTTTCCTGCTCCCTGGTTGTCTGTTGTCTAATAGCATGAATAATCCAAAACAACACGTGGATATAACCTTAGTTACTTTATAAAATAGAAAATAAGCACATCTGTAAATGTTACTGAAACAAAAATGTTTTTAATTACCTTATTGAAAATATAGACACAAACATACATAAACCCAGTACATCTGATGCCTCTGTTATCTCTGCTACCTGCTTTCCTTAGCCCTTTTTCCTGGAGGGAAACCTAAAAAATCTTGCCTCATTTTCAAATTTTTTACCTTTTCTATCGTGTGACTTATTGGTGCAGCTTTTCACACAACACGAATGTACCAGGATTTAAACAATGTTTCTCATGCTTGTTCAATGAACCATAAACAATTTATGAACATACACCTGTGGAATGGTCGTTAGGATACTAACAGCTTACAGACAGTAGGCAATTACGGTCAGTTATAAAAACTTAGGACACTAAAGAGACCTTTCTACTGACTCTGAACAACACTAAAAGAAAGATGCTCACAGTCCCTGCTCATCTGAGTGAACATCCCTTAAGCATGCTGCATGGAGGCATGAGGACGGCAGATGTGGCCAGGGCAATAAATTGCAATGTCCGTACTGTGAGACATGTAAGACAGCGCTACAAGGAGACAGGAAGGACAGCTGATTGTCCTTGCAGTGGCAGACCACGTGTAACAACACCGGCACAGGGTCAGAACAACAACTGTTACACCAGGAATTTACAATCCCTCCATCAGTGCTCAGACTGTCCGCAATAGGCTGAGAATAGCTGGACTGAGGGCTTGTAGGCCTGTTGTAAGGCAGATCCGCCTTCAGGTGTGGCAGCCCAGTCCGAGGCCGAGTGTTAGGCTTAAATGGAACATTCCAATCGTCCCTCAACAGTCGCAGCTTGATGACTGGTTCCTGGGTTTTGCACATCGTTCACGGCCACACCCCCCCAGTCCCATTCTTCCCAGAAGTGCACGATGAGCTGACATGGTCGTGGAGGGCAACTTTTACTGCCTGAATGAGATCCTTCAGCTTGTCTGCTCTCACTACCCTCGATGGGGGGACGGCCGAGGGTTATGCCACGATATCCCAGGTGGAGAAAGCGATCGCGGCATACCTGTGCCCACTGAGCACTACCACCTGGCGGAGTCGCCCGGCACTCCCCTTCCGAGCCTTTAGGATGACACCGTCCCTGAAGACAAAAGCCTACAGCACTGCTGGGAAGGCCGCTTCTGCCCTAGCCAAGGCTTTGAAAGAGCTAAACGAGGTTAGTTCTGATCCCGGTGTGTTAAAAGAACTGCACTCGGCGACCGACCTCGCCCTCCGAGTGACTAAGGTCACAGCATGCACATCGGGCAGATGATGTCCACACTTGTGGTCCAGGAGCGGCACCTGTGGCGTTGATGAGTTGCTCGATCGGTTGGGCACTGCTCGCTTTTATTCAACATTGGATTTGAAGAAGGGTTATTGGCAGATACCCTTGTCACCAATTTCCAGCAAAAAAACAGCCTTCTCCACGCCGTTTGGATTACGTCAATTCGTAACACTTCCGTTCGGATTGTTTGGGGCCCCGGCTACGATTCAGCGTCTCATGGATCGGATCCATGAGCTGTATGCGATCCTCAGACCGCATACAGCTTACGCCGCTGCCTATTGGCATATGCAGCATCTGAGGGCGGTTCTGAGATCGCTGCGACAAGCCGGACTCACAGCAAACCCAAGGAAGTGCGCCGCTTTTACATTCACCCAATTTCTCTCTCCGTTTTGTGTTACAGACGGACGCTTCAGACAGGGGGCTGGGGGTCGTGCTCTCGCAGGTGGTGGAGGGGGAGGAGCGCCCGGTGCTCTACATTAGCCGCAAGCTCTCATTGAGGGAGACTAAGTACAGCACCGTAGAGAAGGAATGTCTGGCCATCAAGTGGGCGGTCCTCACTCTCCGTTACTACCTGTTGGGGTGGGCCTTCACCCTCTATTCAGATCATGCCCCACTCCAGTGACTTTGCCGCATGAAAGACACCAACGCGCGGATTACCTGTTGGTATCTGGCTCTTCAGCCATTTAAGTTCAAGGTGGTCCACAGACCGGGAGCGCAGATGGCGCCCACCGATTTCCTTTCCAGAAATGGGGGTGGGAGTGGTAGGCAGTCTGGATGTCTCCCCGGCCTGAGTCGGGCGGTGGGGATATGTGGCAGCGGGTGCGTGGTCAAGCATCCGCCTGGAGAGAGAAAGAGCAGTAAGGGCGCTTATACCTGAGCTAAATTATGCCTAGCACCTGTTTCTGATTACAGTGAACACGGGGAGAGCAGCATAAAAGAGCGTCATAGCCAGTAGATCAGGAGTCTGGATCAGAGAGAGAGTTCTGTGTAATGTTACATTATAAAACATAAACGTTATATGTGTGAAATTGAAGCTGTCATCTGGCGTGAAAGCTAAATAAAAAGACTACTCACTTGAGATAAAGAAACCTGTTGTCTGCTGTGGAGTCCTTACAGTCAGCTACACACTGAGGAGGGTACATACAATACCACTCAGGAGGTGGCAGTGGCACAGACTAAATGTAACTTATGTGTGCACAGATATGCAGAAGTAAACCACCTGTTGGAAGAAAACAGACAGCTGTGGGGTGAACTCAATGAGTACAGGATGTCTGATGTTTTTTTTTTTGGATATGATGATGATAAAGTAAAGTACTATATGTGTGAAGCTTCACTCAGTGTGAAGCTGTTCACTTTCTCCAGCCTCCTGTTCTCCCTCCTCAGTGTTCAGTTTCAGTTTATTGTCCCCTAAGGGAAACTTGTCTTGCAGCCAGGTAAACATACAAGTGACACAACAGGTAGCCTAAACACCACATACACATACCAATAAACAACACAACTACTAGTTAAAAACACTGTTACGGTATTACCCATCTATGTCATAGAATTGTGCAAATTTAGCAACGGAATTGCACTTGGTATAAAAGAGTTCTTAGTCCTATTGGACTTAAAACAAGGGACTCTAAATCTCCGACCTGAGGGGAGGACCTCAAAAGAACAATGAAGGGGATGATTTACACAGTCCAATATGGCATCTGCTTTCCTCATAACCTGCCTCTCATAAATATTTGTCAAGGAAACCTGTGGACAGCCTATTAATTTACCAGCCACCTTCACAATATGGCGTAGATTATTTTTCTCCCTCAGGCTGATGCCCCCATACCAGGCAATAAAAGCAAAAGTAAGAACAGATTCAATAAAAGATTTATAAAATAAATACAGGATAACCTTATCGACATTAAAAGAATTAAGCTTCCTTAGGAAGTACAATCGTTGTTGTCCCTTTTTGCAGATAATCTCTGTATTAATGTTAAATTTGAGTTTACTGTCTATCACAGTACCCAGGTATTTATACTGCTCTACCACCTCTATGCTTATTCCTTTTATATAGGTGGGTAGAGGAGAACCAGGTTGTTTTCTCCTAAAATCTATAAACATATCCTTGGTTTTAGAGGTGTTAAGCTGGAGAAAAGAACTGTCGCACCAACTGACAAACTCATCGACCACTGGCCCATGCTGAGATTCATGTTTCTGCAGTAAACTGACAATAACTGTATCATCAGCATATTTCAGGATGTGTCTATTACTATACTGGCTCCTACAATCGTTAGTGTAGAGGATGTATAGTAGAGGTGAAAGTACACAACCCTGCGGGGAGCCAGTGGAAGAGACACGCCTCTCAGAAAGACAACCATTCACCTTAACTCGCTGTGTTCTATTTGTTAAAAAATCCATAATCCAGCTCACAAGATTACTCTCAATATTAAATTCTGATAATAATTTACTAACTAAGACATGTGGCTGGATAGTATTAAAAGCAGAAGAAAAATCTAAAAACAAAAGCCTGGCGTATGTACCAGGACCCTCTAAATGTCTATAAAGCTGATCTAAAAGTGCAATCTGTGCATCCTCTACCCCCCTGCTAGCCCTGTATGCAAATTGGCTGGGGTCCAGGGCCCCACCCACCCTGAACAGCAAAAGTCGCTTTACAATCCTCTCAAATGACTTCATGACCAGTGAAGTCAATGCCACTGGTCTGAAGTCATTTAATGTACTTACAGAGTTGCCCTTTGCCACTGGAACTATAATAGACTCTTTCCAAGCCATTGGGACCCTTCCCTGTTCCCAGGACATCTCAAAGATGTCAACAAACACCCCGCAGAGCTGCTCTGAACAGCACTTCAACAATCTCCCAGTAATTCCATCTGGTCCTGGACTCTTATTTACCTGAGTTCTATTAAATACAGACCTAACCTCCTCCTTTGTAATTGAGAAAGGAATGGATTCTACCTGGGCCTGTTCCTCGATTAATTTCTTTAGTTTGTCTGAAAAGTCATGAATATCAAAACGTGAAAAAAAGATGTTCAACGCTTCAGATAACTCGCTATCATATTTATACATTGCCAATTGGACTAGTTTATTATGTGTTTTTTGCAAACCTATCATTCTTTTCACACCATCCCATGCTACCTTCAAGTTGTTACTGCCCAATCTTTCCTCTATCTTATTTTTATATTGCAATTTAGCCTTCTTGGTTTCTGCTCTGACCTCCTTAGTTGCCTCCCTAATTTCACGCTCATTCCCATTATGAAAAGCCCTATGTTTTTTCATTAACACTTGTTTTAGTGAGCTAGTGACCCATGGCTTATTATTTGTATACACTTTGACATACTTTTTGGGAATAATAAAATCCACACAAAAAGAAATATAACAACATACAGCGTCAACAAGCTCATCAATATCAGCAGCAGAGTCAATGAAGACAGACCAATCGGTGCAATCAAAACAACCTTGTAATTTCAGAAGGTCTCAATCTCTCTAGTTTTGACATCCCCCCTTTTAAGCATAGGTCTATACACCGGGATGAGATTAATAATACAGTGATCTGAGGATCCTATGGGAGCCAGAGGGGAGGCTTTATAAGCCTCTTTAATTGAACCATAGCACTTGTCCAAAGTTTTATTTTTCCTAGTTGGACATGTGACATATTGATAAAAATTGAGGGTTTTACTCAGTTTACAGTTATTAA
Source organism: Xyrauchen texanus (assembly GCF_025860055.1). Classification (NCBI taxonomy): domain Eukaryota; kingdom Metazoa; phylum Chordata; class Actinopteri; order Cypriniformes; family Catostomidae; genus Xyrauchen; species Xyrauchen texanus. The sequence continues at coordinate 17,717,333 of NC_068288.1, forward strand.
AATCCCCCATAAGCAGACACGGGGCATCCGGGGAAAGAGATTGAAGTCTTTGAGTCACTTTGCGAATAATATCGGCAGCAGTTTGTGTGTTTGCTTTAGGGTGAATATATATTACAGTCACAAATATCTGGGGAAATTCTCTCGGGAGATAGAACGGGCGAACAGAGATGGAAAGTAGTTCGATGTCAGGAGTGCATATCTTTTCCCTGACGGTGATGTTCCTACACCACCGCTGGTTTATGTATACACACGCACCACCACCCTGAGATTTCCCCGTGGCTTCTGCGTCTCTATCCAACCTGACAGGTGCCCCAAAGCCGCTGATTGAGAAGTCGGTGTCTTTAGACGACAGCCACGTCTCACTGAAGGCCATAATACAGGCATTCCTGTATTCCTGTAAATAGTTTGAGTTTGCTTGAAGCTCATCAATCTTGTTTCTGAGCGACTGAGCATTTGCGAGTATTATTGAAGGGAGTGGAATACGGCGTATTTTTTGTCGTTTTAACCGAAGTCGGACGCCACCTCTCCTTCCTCGCTTCCTCTCTTTGCGAGAGTTTTTGCGATCATTTCCAGGAGACCTGTGCCTAGAGATCTCAGCTAGAATGTCTTCAGATACAAGCGGGTCCAGATATATATTTCCCATACACGGATTGTCCCATCGCATCAAACATTCTCGAGAGTATGTCCTTACCGGCTCACGTTGCTGGCTGCGTTCGCCTTGGACATAGTAAATCCATAAAGTCCATAAGATAACAGTGTAGTATATCTCCATGGCGACTGTTTGAATGAACAATAATATCTAGTCCATTTTCATCAAACAACGAATCAAAAACAGGAAACTTACAGCACTTCTAACAACAAAACGCAGACAAACAAACACACCTGCTGCTTGTTGCCACAGCAAGAGTAGCGCCAGTGTGAAGCTGATCACTTTCTCCAGCCTCCTGTTCTCCCTCCTCAGTTTGTAGCTGAACATCTCCTCCAGTCTGGTGGTCCATTGTATCAGCTAGGTGTTGTGCGTGTGTGGCGTGGGGACGTGGTCATGTGTCGGTCTGTGGGAGAGAGAGAGCAGTAAGGCTTGTCACCTGGTTTTTAATTAACCCTAACACCTGTGTCTTGTTATAGTGATGTGTAACAACACCTGCACGGGATCAGTACATCCGAATATCACACCTGTGGGACAGGTACAGGGTGGCAACGACAACTGCCCGAGTTACACAAGGAATGCAAAATTCCTCCATCAGTGCTCAGATTGTCTGCAATAGGCTGAGAGAGGCTGGACTGAGGGCTTGTAGGTCTGCTGTAAGGCAGGTCATTACCAGACATCACCGGCAACAACTTCACCTATGGGCACAAACACACCTTCGCTGGACACAACAGGACTGGCAAAAGGAGCTCTTCACTGATGAGTCCTTGTTTTGTCTCACCGGGGGTTATGGTCAGACTCGCGTTTATCATTGAAGGAATGAGTGCTACACCGAGGCCTAAGAAGAGCCCATTTCTCAATTCCATTGAGCATGTCTGGGACCTGTTGGATAGGAGGGTGAGGGCTAGGGCCATTCCCCCAGAAATGTCCGGGAACTTGCAAGAATGGGGTAACATCTCACAGCAAGAACTGGCAAATCTGGTGCAGTCCATAATGAGGAGATGCACTTCAGTACTTAATGAAGCTGGAGGCCACACCAGATACTGACTGTTACTTTTGACCCCCCTTTGTTCTGGGACACATTATTCCATTTCTGTTAGTCACATGTCTGTGAAACTTGTTCAGTTTATGTCTTAGTTGTTGAATCTTTTCATGTTCATGAAAATATTTACACATGATAAGTTTTCTGAAAATAAAAGGAGTTGAAAGTGAGAGGATGTTTAGTTTTTGCTGAGATTATATCTATATATATATATGGGGTGGTGATTAGGAAATGAGGGACAGGTTTGCAGGTAGGTGGTGAGATCAGGTTATGCAGGTAGCAGGAAAACCAGGTTTACTGAAGGGTAGGGGGGAGAGGCATGAATGGCATGAAGAAACTGGGTATATGAAATGACAGGCAAGGTGATGAAATGACTATCTGGTTCTGGACATGGTGACATTACAAATTTCATGACTTAAAAGACTATGTTTATGCAAATTAAAGTAGAAGGTAATTGGAAATTTCAAATAATGATGATGATTGATTTTGCATAATAATGCTGCATCATGCATGTATAGTGTGTTGTATGTTTTTCTCGTGCATTCTTCTAAGTTTTTCTTCTGTTTTTAACAGGTTGGGACCAACATAGTTGAATACTTGGGGGAGGCTGAGATCTCTAAACCCTTCCCCTTTATCCTTGGCCTCAGAGACAACAGTCAGTGCCATCAATCATTTGTTGTTGTTGGCAGACAGGCACTACAGTAGAACACTCACTGAGTTGTGGACACATGCTTTAAGCTTTTTTATGTTTTGGACATTCATTTCCCAAAGCAATGCACACCAGTGTGGGAATTTCTGCAGACCGTTGTCTACAATATCCCTGGAACAGAATCCCCTTTCAATAAGACAGCTGTGTGGTTATTTGTCCTGCTAAGTAATACTAGAACCACAACATTTGTATAGGCTATGTGAGTTTGTAGGAAGAAGAAAGTTGTTAAACCTACCTTAATTTTTGGTTTGATGCTCCACTATCTTCACCAGCTGGTTGCAGACTTAAATTTGACCAAGCTGTTAATGCATTTTATACTTGTGCCACTGTGTTCTTGTTCCACTTTATGTTAACCTTGTTGTTGTAATGTTAATGTACTGTTTTAAAGATTTGTGAACATTGTGAAATTGGATGAATTGAGATTTATGTTTTAGGTTTATATGCTATTTTATTGTTCATTGAGAATGAAAATATACTTCAGCTTTCTCAATGAAACTGTGACATACTCTCTGCAGTAATGCAAAGTACCCCTGAGTTATTACAAACTCACAAAAACTGGAAAAAATACTGATATGGTCCTTTCAAACACTTCATACACAGCTTGAAACACATTACCTACACATCGGGTTGTTGCAACCCAGCAAAAACTTATCACTTCCTATAAGATAAGTTAGAAAATCAACCCACAGAGTTGGGTGATTGTACAATCCAACATGCTATGTCAAAATAACCCACGCTTGGGTTTGTCCATATTTGGCCCAGCCATTTGTTGCTAACCAACCCAAATTGGGAATTTTCAACCCAACGTTTTTTAGTGCGAGTACAGTTCTCACTTTAGATTAGGTGAGAAAAATGCTTAGTTAGCAATTAGTCAATGCTTTACAACCTATGTATTAAGTAATAATTGCTTTAACAGTAGGTAATACTAAAATCATAACAAATACATTAATTACATTTAAATGTAAATCTAATTAATTAAATAATTTCTTTATTTACTATGAATTCATACCTTGTTCATGTTTAAAGAAACATTATCAATCATTATAAATTAACCAATTAAACGATAATAGATAATTTGCTACAGTGAATATAAACAAATAACAAACTATTTGTATGTAGCTTATTAATGTAGGAACAATAGTTCATAAATGATCAATTGACTATAAACTAATGCTTTACAAATACTTTATTCCTTGTAGTTATTTTAAAGTGTTACCAATTTTCATTCTTTTTAAATGTATTTATATAGGCTTGCACAAGAGCAGTTGTTACAAAGCAGCTAAACATTTATTTTATTTAATATTTTATGTGCATGTGCAAGAGAATATCACATCAATTCAACAGTTTACATTTCAGATTTACTATACTAAGCACTAGATATGTACAGAATGCCAATTTTTTTCAAGAATTCCACAATTTCTTTAAATATTGTTATAAAGAACCCAATCTGATGAAAATTCATACGTAATTTACGAGTTACGTAAATTGGTCTCATATGATGTTGTTCGCATAAACTCATACGACTTCATCACATGCAAATTCCCGGATGTCAAATGCGGAAGCGCGAGTTCTGCACACGAGGTGTTAAAGACATACTTATTAATATTATGCCCATAACCAAATCTAAACTTATCTAAACTTAACCAATCAGTAGAGCATATTAGATGGAAACGATGTCCAGCGACATCATTGGCTGTAGTGAAATTTGTAGTAATTCAAAAGAGTGCAGTCGCACGTTATCATATGAATTGGGCAAATTTAGAAAAGTCGTATGAATCCTGACAATTTTACCATGAGAGTGTGTTGAGTGTAAAACTATTTGAATCATGATTTAGTATTAAATAAATTAAATTCTTAAATAAGTATGGTTGTGATGTGCTACACCATGAGTAATAACTGGTTCCTGTTTACCAACACTGCTCATGCAAAACTATTCAGCAATCTTGAGGCCCCCACACCAGAAGGTCTGTGGTCTGTAGCAACTTCCTGCTCATCACCAGCTCTGCAGCTATAATTGTTTTTCACAGTAAATTACGTTATTGAACAGAACATAAAGTCTGAACAGATGTGCACACACTCTTGACCACCACAAACCCAATTCTAGTCAAGACGAGCTAAACTCTTTAACTCATCTCACTGTACTGAGTTTCATTCTCTCTATGCATAAACAACACCAAATCATTAAATTCTGCTGACTTTGACAAAAGCACATTTTTTCTGGAGTATGAGTAGCATTCATGTAACTATTGCCTAAGCATTTCTTCCAGTAACCGTTCAGAACAAACGCTAAAAAGCAAAACACATCACAACAAATATAGCAGATAGCTGGTGTCTTGAGACACGATTTTATCAGTTGAAGAAGTTTATTTTTTTTATTGACACGGCATCAAAAAATGCAGTGCTCCCGCGAGAGATCCTAAAAACACTGTGAAACATGATGCAGTGGTCAAAAGACATCTATCTAGCGAATGTTTACATGGACAAACTATTGAATAACAGTGTGAGCAGACGCAAAAACTTGTTCAGTTTGAACAGCCCCTTGTTCACCTTTGTTTCTCAAAGTTACCTCTCAAAAAGACAGCCTTTTGTTTCAGTAGATTGTAGGTAATTTCCCACTTTATCCAGCATAGTTTGTTCTGTTCTACTGTGTGAGAAACCACTCCAAATGTTTCAGAGAGTGCTCTGAACGAATTGTACTGAATCACAAATCGATTCAGACAGTTTCCTATCTGTCACTCACTCGACGTTGTGTCGATAAGTTGACACTAGAGGTCACCCTTGGGAGCCCGGACATCTCTGATCTTTGAGATGTCTGGTATAAAAGGAGTGCTGCTTGCAAACACACACTCAGATTTCCTTCTTCGGAACCGAGCGGACGTATTCACAGAGCTGAATTTAGTTCTCCCCCTCTCACACAACGGTTGTGCTGTGTAAACATCCCTGGGCACTTTGACAGCAGAGCAGAACTTCTTATATATATATTAGGGCTGTCAATCGATGAAAAAATGTATCTAATTAATTACATGGTGTCCCGATTAATTAATCGTGATTAATCACATTTAATCGCATATACAAATATTTGCTGAGAAAGTCGCTCCTATAAATGGAAGCGCAGCATAGTTCTAGCGGGAAGACTAGCAGCTGTACATCATCACATCATTAGCTGGGTAACTCCTAGCCAATCGCATGTAAGCCATTGCTTTATAAGTCTGCTCACAATCTATCACATTGCTGTTTCAGTGCGTTGTCTGGTGCGTGCTCTTCGCATCTACTTGGATCACACGCAGAGCTTTAGAAGCTCCAAGCAGCTGTCTCCAAATAGAGGATCGCTCACTGGGTCATGGATGCCATTACTATGGCATACCATGCCCAGCATGTGCCGCCCCCTGCTGGCCAGCGAGCTCTCTCTACCAGGGGCGCCTTGGGCCTTTTCCCACAGCGCCTCTCTAGCAGACATCTGTAGAGCTGCGGGCTGGGCAACACCTAACACCTTTGTGAGGTTCTATAACCTCAGGGTTGAGCCACTATGATCTGTTATCAGATGACACAAACAGGTAAGTTCGGGTCAGCTGTCTAGGTGTACTGCTTGTGCATAGCGCCTTTCCCCTCCCTTGAGGTGAAGATGTGTGCTCTTTTCCCAGTTGCGTTCGCAAAAATGTGTCCATTCCAAAAGTGTGAACCCTGGACGTTATTCCTCCTTAGCTCAGCGGCCAATGAGTCTTCGGAGAGGCTCACCACCGCCCCAGTACATGCGTCACTTAGGCCCCCGTACTGAGGTAAATGCTCCACAGAGTTCTGCCCGTCTCGCACCACCAGTCTGCGTAACCCAGTTCAGCTCTTGTAGCGTGTTCCATAGGGATCCCTAGTGTCAATTTATCGACACAACATCAAGTGAGTGACAGATAGGGAACATCATGGTTAATGATGTAACCTCCGTTCCCTGATGGAAGGAACAAGATGTTGTGTCCCACTTGCCACAACACTGAACCAACCGCTGAAATGGCCAGGTCTTTGGCTCTGCTCCTCAGTGCGAAACCTTAGTGTGTGTTTGCAAGCGGCACTCCTTTTATACCCGTATGTCTGGAGGAGTGGCATGCGAATTCCACACAGCAATTCTCATTGGCCTTTTCTCAAAGATCAGAGATGTCTCCCAAGGGTGACCCCCTAGTGTCAACACACAATGTCTCGTTCCCTCCATCAGGGAACCATGACGAAAAATAGGGCAATCTCACACAATACTTACCAAATAATGAGCATTTTAACTTTCACATTATAAATGCCTTTTAATTACACTTAAAATAGATATTTATATCTATCTATCTATCTATCTATCTATATATATATATATATATATATATATATATATATATATATATATATATATATATATATTTGGGGGTGGTGATGGTAGACTAAAAGAAAGGGTTATTTCATTTTGCGACAATCCCCATTGCGTTTTCATTCACGTAATGCAATGATTCACTTGTGTTGTCACTTTCCATGTCAAGCTACTCTGAGTGGTATCCCAACTTACTTAGTTGAAGAGATGAACCACTTAGAAAAGAAAGTCCTGCGCCTTGCAGATACAGTGGCATGCAAACGTTTGGGCACCCCTGGTCAAAATGTATGTTTCTGTTAATAGTTATGTGAGTAGAAGATGAACTAATCTCCAAAAGGCATAAAGTTAAAGATGAAAAATTCTTTTCAAAATTTGTATGCAATATATTTTTATTTTGTACAATTTTAGAGTGAAAAAAGGAAAGGAGTACCATGCAATAGTTTGGGCACCCCAAGAGATTTGAGCTCTCAGATAACTTTTGCCAAAGTTTCAGACCTTAATTAGCTTGTTAGGGCTATGGCTTGTTCACAGTCATCATTTGAAAAGGCCAGGTGATGCAAATTTCAAAGCTTTATACATACTCTTACTCCTCAAATCTTGTCCTAATAATCAGCAGCCATGGGCTCCTCTAAGCAGCTGCATAGCACTAAGAAAATTCAAATAAATGATGAAGGCCATAAGAAAAAAATAGCAAAGCGTTTTCAGGTAGCAGTTTTCTCAGTTCTTAATGTAATTAAGAAATGGCACTTAACAGGAATGGTGGAGGTCAAGTTGAGGTCTGGAAGACCAAGAAAACTTTCAGAGAGAGCTCCTCGTAGGATTACTAGAAATGCAAATCAAACCCCTTTTTTGACTGCAATAGACCTTAAGGAAGATTTAGCAGACACTGGAGTAGTGGTGCACTGTTCTACTGTGCAGCGACACCTGCACAAATATGACCTTTATGGAAAAGTCATGAGAAGACAACGTTTCCTGCATCCTCACCATGAATTTCAGCATCAGAAGTTTGCAAATGAACATCTAAACAAGCCTGATGCATTTTAGAAACAAGTCCTGCAGACTGATGAAGTTAAAATATCACTTTTTGGCCGCAATGAGCAAAGGTATGTTTGGAGAAAAAAAGGTGCTGAATTTCATGAAAAAAACACCTCTCCAACTGTTAAGCACAGGGTGGATCAATCATGCTTTGGGCTTGAGTTGATCCCCGTGGCACAGGGGAACATTTCTCTGGTAGAGGAAAGAATGGATTAAATTAAATACCAGCAAATTCTGGAAGCAAACATCACACCATCTGTAAAAAAGCTGAAGATGAAAAGAGGATTGCTTCTACAACAGGATAATGATCCTAAACACACCTCAAAATCTACAAAGCAATACAATGGACTACCTCAAGAGGCGCAAGCTTAAGGTTTTGCCATGTCCCTCACAGTCCCCTGACCTAAACATCATCGAAAATCTGTGGATAGACCTGAAAAGAGCAGTGCATGCAAGATGTCCCAAGAATCTCACAGAACAAGAAGCCTTTTGCAAGGAAGAATGGGCTAAAATCCCCCAAACAAGAATTGAAAGACATTTAGCTGGCTACAAAAAGCTTTCACAATCTGGGATACTTGCCAGGGGGTGTTACTAAGTACTGACCATGAGGGGTGCAAAAACTTGTGCTTCTGGCCCTTTTCCTTTTTTATTATTTTGAAACCGTAAAAGATGGATTTAAAAAAGTAAAATTGCGTAAAATATTAAAGAAATGTGTCACCTTTAACTTTATGCCTTTTGGAATTAAGACCATCTTTTGCTCGCTTAGCTATTCACAGCGACATACATTTTTATCAGGGGTGCCCAAACTTTAGCATGCCACTGTAAGCGAGCCAATGACCTTTTAGATACAGACATCACCTGTCATTTAAATCAAGAATGAAAAATAATTCCTGAAGATCACATGGTTCTTACTTAGCGAACCCTTTTTATGTTACATGTATATAAGGGGTTCAGTAATCACAATAACTAATTTAAAAATGCTTTATAAATAATTTATATATGGTTATAACAATGATAATGAATAAAAAGGATGAGTGTCATGCTATACTTGTTTAGCCAGTGAGTGAATAAACCACACAGAATACAAAAATATATTTTGGGGTTTTATTCTGATGGCAGTCGATGAGGCCTTCTATATAAAACAAAAAGAAAAATTAATTAAAAGGTACAAAAATGGAAAACGGAAAATGAAATCCGGTAGAGGCGAATGTCAAAAGAAAATACAAACAGGGCATCAGCCGACCCATATGTCCCAAAAAAAACTCAATACATGCTCTAACAACCACAGCATTTTATGCATTTAACATATGCTTAAATCACTCTAAGCATTTTCAACCAGGCTTCAATGACATGAACAAAATTATCAGGAACACATATTACATTTATTCACTAAACTGGAAAACGTCTTGGTTACAGATGTAATCTCTGTTCCCTGATGGAGGGAATGAGTCCTTGTGTCGATGTAGTGACTTTAGGGGTTCGCTCTTGAGAGCCCCAATCACCTTTGCTTTATTTAGAATTCAGAGTGAAATTATGCCCTACAAAGGCAAAATACCATAACTCGCTAGAGTGTGGAACTGAAAAATTACTTTAAAGTTTTTTAGTTGTCCAGCCAAATTTATTATAGGTAGGAAACTGGAAATCTGGCAATTAGATATTTTAGTTATGAAATGTATCTACATAAAAAATCTTGAGATCAAACTTGACTTTTGACCTCTATTTAGAAGAGGTCAAATTCCTTTGTATTGTCTACAAAAAGTGAGAAGTCACGCCAAGGCAAAAGGCAGTAACTTCCACATTATTAATATTTGGTTGCTGATCACCATTTATAAAATCATTTTAGTAACACCTGTATAAAATCTAGTGATCATTGCATTTATTTTGGATGATTTACAATTACTTATAGCATTTACTTATTGCTATCATGTGCTTTGGTTGTATTCTGATGGCATTTTTAATACATTAGACATGACACATACCTCCATAGCGGTAACGAATATCTTTAATTTGTATGCAGCAAACTAACAGGTTGTGACGTGTTTCAGAAGTATGCTTGCGGAGACAGAGATTGATGAAAGCGCACCCTAATTATTTTCTTTATTTTACAAAAGCACAAGGTTCTGTTGTTATTGTGAGTGTACACAAATAAAAGTAGACCCTTTATAGTTCTAATGATGTCTTACACTTATCTGTATGTCAAAAAATGACGGAGTATTTTAAGTTGTTTCCGCTATTATGAGGAACAAATCCTGCCAGCACGTCCATCGACCCCAGAGGGTTAAATGCTATGGTAAAAATACTTTTATTCAGGTATTGTGTGTAACAGATTGCTTTAACCCTCTGGGGTCTGAGGGTATTTTGGGCCCTGGAGATGTTTTGACATGTCTTGTGTAACCGGCCCACTTTTGACCACTGTTACTATCTGCGTTGTGTTATGTAATTGACAGAAGACACAGGACAACTGGAACTGCTGCTGATTTGGAGAGTTTATTTTTCTGTTTGCTGCTGTTGTTGTTTTGGGGACATATAGATGGCGCTGCATGGAATAAACAGAGTACAGCATGAAAATGTTGCTTCTGCAATTTTATCACCTACACAGATCAAAGACCAATTAATTAATTGGCCAAAATCACTGCATTTAACCGACGCACACACATAAACCCAAACCACTGTACTTGTTATGATGCAGGAGGAGGCAGACAAGAGGTTGGATCTATGCGCGGCTTTTATTGCTCAAATTAACAAGAAAACACAGAGTAAACAAAACACTGGGAACAAATAAAACATCCACGAGGGGATAAACAAGAATTTAAACATTAGAAACAAGAAAACCTCAAAGGAACACAAACTGGGGAAACAAGGCATAAACAGGAACAGCGAAACACGGGAGAAACATCCATAACAACATTCATCAACATTAAACCACAACGATCGACAAAGGAAAGGGAAAACAGCGGGGTTTAAATAAACAGACAGGATGATGACAAAATAATAATCAGGTGTGGACAATAATGCAGTGCTGGCAGTGAGGGCCGGGAAAGATGGGAAGTGTAGTTTTTACAAGGACAGTGAAACACGGGGTGGACAACAAGGAAAACGTGACATGGAATGTGATCAGTGAAACAGAAAACACGGGACAGACAACAAGGGATCGTGAGAGTACTTGGAAATAAAACAATTAAATCCAGTCCATCCATGCATAAAACACTTCTTAACACATTTCTAACACTCTTTATGGAAATATAATTGAATAGTATGTACTCAATCCAACTTCTGCAAACTTAAACACTTTATATTGAACGACCACCCCTAACTGCTTAACTCTCCTCAGTGCACTCAAAGCAGACTGAGGACGCAGCGCGGGATGAACAAAAATGACGTCACAACGCCAGAACTATTAATCATAAAACTTTTTTTCAGAAGTGACACAGATACATTTTAAAACAAAATTATAATGCTTTCCGAGACAAAATAATATTAAGTAAACAAATAAAACAGAAAAGGAAGGATTATTAGTGAAACATTAATTTACATAGTGAACATACACTGTGAATATAAACATCCATCACACTTGACATTTGTGCTTTTTTCAGTTGCTTAAAAACATATTAACCCTCTGGGGTCTGAGCCCTGGAGAAGTTTTGACTGCCTTGACATTTGTGCTTTTTTTCAGTTGCTTAGTAACACATTAATGGCTAAAGTCTGATAACACTGTATTAAGCACAAACTGGGCTACAATAACATGTGAGCAACATGTGTGTACATTTTTGTATTTTTGAGAAAATAACGTTTATACGTGGTTTTTGAAAAAAAAAAGGCATTCTGAAATATGCTCGTGAACACAGAGACAGCTGAAAGCTCACCCTTTTTATTTTCTTTATTTTACAAAAGCACAAGATTTTGTTGTTATTGTGAGTGTACACAAATAAAAGTAGACCCTTTACAGTCTCTAATGATGTCTTACACTTATCTGTATACCCAAAAATGACAGAGTATGTTAAGTTGTTTCTGCTGTAATGACGAAAATATCCAGCAGGACGCGCCGGAGCGTCCGTCAACCCCAGAAGGTTAACAACATTTTGTTTATAATTGTATATTTAGCTAAAGAATTCTCAGCCGATGATCAAAACCGGGAGCTCTCTTGCCCAACGTATGTTTTCACGTCTCTAACACGAGAGAGTGCCAGAAAGCAGGTGTTGCAAAACTCCAGTATCGCAAAACTCCGATCCTTAAAGGGACCATATCCAATTTATGACTAGAGTTAAATTAAAGGAATTGACAACATTATAAATCTATGTAGAAGGTAATCAGGCTTTATTATATGATGAATGAGCATGAAGAGGACAGAGGCAAAGTCCCTTTAAAGGAGAGTCAGTCCACTCTGCGGCTATCTTGAGAACGCTCCAAGGCAGCTATTTTCTATAGATATAAGCGACATAAAGGTACAACTCGAATTGAATGTGGATAGACCAAAATCTCCAAAACAGTTGGTCAAGATTACGATCAAATAACATATTTCAAATCAGCAGTAAAATCTGATGACAATGTTATCATAAATTATCTTTCTTTAAGCTCAGATCACATATAGAGGTTGTTTCAGAAAGTAACCGCAACACCTTAGTAAAGGGAAAATTAATTTAAATACTTGCCAACATAAGAATTTGTTTTTATACTGAGTGAATTACATTTCCCCCAACCCTACTCCTAAACTTAACCATCACAAAAACCCTTTAATATTTTTAAATTGTTCATTAAGACATTATTTAGTATCTTTATTAAGCTTTTTTCCTCTAGGTGACCATTGGCTGGTCCCCAAAATTTACTGTAAGCAATTTTACATTTTACTATCCTTTTTTGGGACATTTTTTAATAGGGTGACATGCAGACTATGATGTGTGGCAACACCAAAGTAAGAACCCATGCGTAGTTCTTATGGATTAAGGTACCAAGGTTCCTTTCAACAAGTTCTAGTTAATTAATTAATTATCAAATTACAAATGTTCATGAATTTGCGATACTACTGCATTTCCCCAGGAACCACATAGTAAGCATTTAGCAGCTGATTTTCAAACATATATACTGTATATATTTTTACATAACAATAAAAAACAAGTTAAACATTTCTACCAAGACATTGTCTAATAAATAGGGAAGGGCATTTGGTCATTTTGTCTACTCGAGTACCATTGAAAAGGCCAATTTCCATTGGCATTTTCTCAAGATTAGAGATGTCTGGGCTCCGCAGGAGCGACCCCTAGTGTCAACTCATTGACACAACGTCTCATTCCCTCCATCAGGGAATGGAGGTTACATCAGTAACCAAGACGTTTTTCCTTTTTCTTTAAGTGTACCTGTGAATGGAGAGTGCATGCATATCCCATGTTATTCTACTAATAAAGTGTTGTAGGCATGTCACCTTTGTAACAGCTGGAATAAGCCATTTAAACATGAACATTAACACAAATTTAGACCTAAATAAAATACACTGGAAAATGGTACTGTGGGTATGGCGTTATATATGTGCCTCATTCCTGAGCGAGTAATTGTAAGTTTTGAGCACAGAGAACTATATTTTGCAAGCACATTGCATTATATTTTGAACAGAAATTAACAATCGCAAATAAAAAAATCGTTTGAGCAAAGAAAAAACGATTCCGTGCTCAATAAATGTATTTGCTATTATCCATATTAACGTGCAATAATAACCCTCTCACGCAGTTTACTCGGGTGCTCTCACAAATTTATTCTCTGCGCTCTGTCAAGTCCCTCTCTCTCTCTCTCGCTCAACCTCTTAATTCTGTGCGCGCCAACTCTTGACACGCGCGCTCAACTCTTCAAACACACGCGCGCTCAACTCTTCACACACACGCTCGCTCAACTTGCAACAGCGTTACAAGTGTGCCACAAAATCAACCGATCGGAAAAGTAAAGGTCAATTGTGATTGGCTGTTGGTCTCCAATCAAATCGCTAGTAGAACCAAAGCCCGTCTGGTAGAACCTCTGGGTAGAACTATCTACTACAGCATCCCGGAAGCTTACTGAAAAACAAAACAAAAAAATAACTGACTACAGCGAGACTAATGGATTAAAACATATTTTGGTAAGTATTTTTTATTATTATTAACTTAAAAGTGCCTTGTTAGTTTTGTGTATTATAATGCTGTTGTGTTGTTTAACTTATAATATTACAGTATCCCTGCAAACATGCCAGTGCGGGCCCACTGTGGGTAAGTGTGGGTTTTCTGTGGGACAGTGTGGGCAAGGGCAAACCCTTTGGGGCCCCATGTGGGCATTCTGTGGGCAAGCCCACTGTGGGCTTGCCTACAGAAAACCCACACAGGCCCCCAGTGGGTTAGTCCATGCGGGGCCCATAGTCGTTTTGCCCATTTGGGCCCACATGAGGATTTACTGTGGGCAACCCACAGTGGGCTTGCCTACAGAAAACCCACACAGGCCCCCAGTGGGTTAGTCCATGCGGGGCCCATAGTCGTTTTGCCCATTTGGGCCCGCATGAGGATTTACTGTGGGCAACCCACAGTGGGCTTGCCTTCAGAAAACCCACACAGGCCCCCAGTGGGTTAGTCCATGCGGGGCCCATAGTCGTTTTGCCCATTTGGGCCCGCATGAGGATTTACTGTGGGCAACCCACAGTGGGTTTGCCCACAGAAAACCCACACGGCCCCCAGTGGGTTAGCCCATTCAGGGCCCATAGCAGTTTTGCCCATTTGGACCCACATGAGGATTTACTGTGGGCAACCCACATTTAGCATATAGTTAAAAATAGTTACATTTTTAGTTAAAAAATTGTTAAAAAGTTAAATATTTTATGTGGGTGTTTTTTAATTACGTGTCTTTATGGTTGCCAGATTTTGTCACAAACCCAACTAATCTCATATGGTATAGCCTACAATTTTTTGGGTGGGAGATGTAGTCCCATCCAATGATCATTAAGCTGTAAAATAGATAAAATCAATTCCCATGATGTTTTTTTTATTATTATTATTTTGCTAAAATAAATGTTATTGTATCTGTTGTTATTAAAATATACAATTATAAACTCAGTTATGCTCAAGAAACATTTCATTTGTGCTGCTTAACATTTTTGTGGAACAATGATGTGGTAAGATTTAAAAAGACAGATATTCATATTTTTATTCATCAAGGATGCATTAAATTGATCAAAAGTGACAGAAGACATTTATAAAGTTACAAAAGATTTCTATTCAATAAATGCTTTAATAAAATTAATAAATGCTGTTTATTAAACTGAAAAAGTATAAATTTCTACAAAAATGTTAAGCAGCAAAAACAGTTTTCAACATTGATCAATTGTAATAATATTTCAAAATTTTTACTTTACTGTTTGATGAAATAAATGCAGCCTTGGTGAGCACAAGACTTCTTATAAAATCTTAACTTCATACATGTTTAGTAAAAATTATGTTAGGTAATTGACTTCTTTGTCACAGGACAAAAATAGCCTTGACTGCTGTCATGAATGGGCCTACATATGTAGTATGAGAACTTAATATTAA
Organism: Xyrauchen texanus; assembly: GCF_025860055.1. NCBI lineage: Eukaryota > Metazoa > Chordata > Actinopteri > Cypriniformes > Catostomidae > Xyrauchen > Xyrauchen texanus. The sequence continues at coordinate 17,732,639 of NC_068288.1, forward strand.
AAGCCTGGTTTATGGGAGACAAAGAAGCAAATACAATTTAAAAATACAAGTATAGTAATATCTTCCACAATAAGAAAAAGGGAGGGAGGGGGGGGCACCACCACCACCACCACCACCACCACGAATTTACCATTTAAAGAATTAACATGGATTATGGCAGTTAAAAAAACACTAGACACTTGCAGGCTGGATAATTTAAATTTATTAATTTAATATATTCATTTAAATATATTTTTTTTATTTTTCCTTATGCCAGGTAGACATAAAAGGTAGGTATATATATATATATATATATATATATATATATATATATATATATATATATATATATATATATAATACATTAATATTGTAATATTGTAATAAATTAATTTTTAAAAAATGATAAAAATATACTTTACAACTTTACACCTCGCGTGCAAGGCCCGCGAAAGAACCTGGAAGCCGGTATAAAAGCTCTGATCAACGGCAATCAAGTGCACAGCACGTCGACGACTCCATCTGTGGACATCCTGACTGTACTGAAGACATACTGAAGAAAGAGGTTTCCTGAGGTAAAATACTTTTTAAACTATTGTATTCAAATAACTTAAAACTTATAACTCCAATACAAATATCAATGACAATTAAAATTATTAAGAAAACGTATATCAAATCTTGAATTATGAAAAAAGGACACAAGTGGTCTGAGGGAACAATTTGTTTTTCTTAGGCTATTGCAGTTTCAAACACATTAATAATAATAATAATAATAATATAACCCCTCTTCATATTTTATATAAAACCCAATAAATTATCAATTGACGGACTACTTTACCAACTCTAATGTTCACGTAAACGGGTTTTGCTACCGTCTACACCGTCAATAACCGTTAATGTCGTTATATCTGTGTGACGTCATTTGGGCATTTGCGCTAATGGAGAATATCTGGTCAAATTTAAAATATCATATTTCCAAATTTCACTAAATTAAATATCAGTCATTTTTAAATACCAAGGAGTTGTTGTCATGGTGAAACCTCCAAACATTTACTGCGGTCAAGCCAGCCGCCACTTCGAAATGAGCGGCCGCACCTATATTTCGTGGTGCGCGTATACACTGGTTATTGCGGTATGACCGTCAGAACTAAAACACGTTAAATTCCTGCGAAGGCAATTTCACATGCATTCATTTATTCTGTCTGTCAGAAAGAAAGACAGAACGAAAGAGAGAAAGATTTTAGCACACCTCACAACCTGTCACTGCATGATATATTGAATTCAAAAATAAGAACCCCCCCAAAACTCACATATTACCTTTTTTGTCCATACATTCAGAAAATCATAAAAATAAAAGTCCTAGCTTCCACAGATCAATTTCACCTCAGATGGGGAGGACACCTTCTCAAGGTGTGAACTACAATGTTTCAGGACATTCTGATGTTGTATTCCAAAATAAGAGCCCCCCAAATCTCGAATATTAGATGTTTTGTTTACACATTCAGAAAATCATAAAAATAAAAGTCCTAGCTTCCACAGACCAATTTCACCTCATATGGAGAGGACACCTTCTCAAGGTGTCAACTACAATGTTTCAGGACATTCTGATGTTGTCTTCCAAAATAAGAGCCCCCCAAAACTCATATATTACCTGTTTTGTTCATACATTCAGAAAATCATAAAAATAAAAGTCCTAGCTTCCACAGACCAATTTCACCTCAGGTGGGGAGGACACCTTCTCAAGGTGTGAACTACAATGTTTCAGGACATTCTGATGTTGTCTTCCAAAATAAGAGCCCCCAAAACTCGAATATTAGATGTTTTGTTTAATAGTTCCAAAATAACGCCACAGCCAAACGGTTGCGCGCCTGCATCTCCAGACAATAGAGTGGTGCGAAGAGTTTGAATTTGAACGATTCAGTGAGTCACTCCTTAACACACATATTTGGTATTTAACACCTCTTTAAAAGCCTGCTAAATTAATAAATGCATTTAAATAAATAAGTTTTGTACTTTTGCACTACAGTTTCAGTATAGCTGTACTGTGAATATACTAATGTGTTACTGCTTTAATTTAGGCAAAGTATCTGGCAACAGTTGGGGGTACAAGCCCAACCTCCAACACCAGACGTATCCTGGTCTGCATGCTGACCACCTCACTTGCCCAGCAACTGTGCTGGAAGGGCTCTGGCCAGAAGATGGCCTTTGGGCAGATGTTGGTCTGCAAAGCAGTTAGGTACAGTATATAATGTTTATATGTGATAAGCCCGTATAACAGTAATACAAATGAAAAAAAATTAATAAATGGGAAGGAAAAATCAGTAGTCAGGTGTAAATGTACAGTAAATGAACAATGTTTGATCTGTCTCCATGTTTCCTGTAGCCAGTAATCCTCGTCAAAGTGCAAAGGAGGTTGAAATGGCGTAACAGTACTTGAACAACCCTTATTTTGTTTTTAACATTTGTATTTCAATTGATCCTTTCTCACTTAGATGCTGTGACAAAAAGCAGCCAAGCCACTGCATGCAAGGTGGAAGCGTCCATAAAAACGTGGCTCCGTAATGCAAGGGACAGAGATGGGGGAAGGCAAGGAAGGGCCAGAACTGCAGTGAGGGAAATACCGAGGGGATTGGTTTTTAATTTGCTTTCATATGTGTTTTAAGTATTCTGTGGTTCAGTTTTTGAGTGTTTATTGCTGTTTTAAACTGCTCTATTGCTTTTTTATTGCTGGTTAAAAATAAATCTCAATGTATTATTATTAATTATAATTATTATTAATGTCTGTAAATAAATTATTTAAAAAAAACATGACCCTCGATTTATTGCTGCTACCTTTAACAAGTGCAATTGTTCTGTATATAGTAAAGTACCCACACTCCGTGTGCTCAAACTTTGCACCTACACCCACAGTGTGCCCACATCCAGCCCACATGAGGGCCCACTCTAATTTGGGCTGTCCCACTAGGGCCCCACCTGGACCCCATAGTGTGGGGCCCACGCATGCCCCACATTTCACGCCCACATGGGCCCCTAAAGGGTTTGCTGTGGGCCCACAACTGGCCCCAATGGGGGCCCACTCTACTTACTCTGGGCCTGCCCACAGTCAGCCCACACTTTGGGGTGTACCACTGGGGCCCCACCTGGGTCCCATAGTGTGGTGCCCACACGTGCCCCGCATTTCGCGCCGGTATCTGGGCCCACAGTGGGCTGCCCACAATGGCCCCATTCGGGCCCCAATGGAGCATGTTTGCTGGG